>NC_064868.1:120605331-121264286 GCF_024139225.1 Suncus etruscus
TCATAATAGTACACAACAAATTTCTTGCCTCTAAGGAAATAATTCCAGGTTCTGAATTCAGATATGTGAATTCTAGGATCTTGACTGTGACATCATAATTCATGATGCTGAATTCAGAATGAACATAGATTTCTGAACATGTGTGACCATGAGACAGGTTTTTGAAATCTCATTTGCCTATTTTGGTCAAAATAGTAGACAACCAATTTCTTGCCTCTAAGGAAATAATTCCAGGTTCTGAATTCAGATATGTGAATTCTAGGATCGTGACTGTGACATCATAATTCACGATGCTATATTCAGAATGAACATGTTTATCCGAACCTGTATGACCATGAGAGATGATTTTGACATCATATTTGCGACAGTTGGTCAAAAACGTTGACAACAAATATCTTGACTCTAAGGTCTTATTTCCAGGTTCTGAATTCAGAAATGTCAATTCAGGACATGACCTTTACTTCATAGATCATACTGCTACATTCAGAATGGACATGTATTTCCGAACCCGTGTGCCCATGAGACATTATTTTTACATCTCATTTGCCTATTTTGGTCAAAAATGTAGACAGCAAATTTCTCGTCTCTAAGGAAGTAATTCCAGCTTCTAAATTCTGAAATGTGATTTCTAGGACCATGATTTGACATCATAACTCATGATGCTGAATTCAGAATGGACATGTTTTTCCAAACCTGTGTGAACATGAGACATGTTTTTGACATCTCATTTGCCTATTTTGGTCAAAATAGTACAAAACAAATTTCTTGCCTCTAAGGTAATAATTCCAGATTCTGAAATCAGATATGTGAATTCTAGGTCCATGAAAGTGGTCACATAATTCATAATGCTATTTCAGAATGAACATTTTTTTCCGAACCTGTGTGACCATGAGACATGTTTTTGACATCTCATTTGCCTGTTTTGGTCAAAATTGTAGACAACAGATTTCTTTTTTTTTTGTTTGTTTGTTTTTTGTTTTTGGGCCACACCCTGTGACGCTCAGGGGTTACTCCTGGCTATGCGCTCAGAAGTTGCTCCTGGCTTCTTGGGGGACCATATGGGACGCCGGGGGATCGAACCGCGGTCCGTCCTAGGCTGGCGCAGGCAAGGCAGGCACCTTACCTCCAGCGCCACCGCCCGGCCCCGACAACAGATTTCTTGCCTCTAAGGTAATAATTCTAGTTTCTGAATTCTGAAATGTGAATTCTAGTATCATGACTGTGACATCATAATTCAAGATGCTGAATTCAGTATGAACACTTTTTTCTGAAGTTGTGTGACCATGAGAGATGATTTTGACATCCCATTTGTCTCCTTTGTTCAAAAAATTTGACAACGAATATCTTGCCCTTAAGGAAATTATTCCAGATTCTGAATTCAAATATGTGAATTCTAGAACCATGACTTGACATCAATATTCACAATGCCATATTCAACATGAACATGTTCTTCCGAACCTGTTTGAACATGAGACATGTATTATGACATCTAATTAGCCTATTTTGGTCAAAATTGTACACAACAAATTTCTTGCCTCTAAGGTAATAATTCTAGGTTCTGAGTTCTGAAATGTGAATTCTAGGACCATGACTGTGACATCATATTTCAGGATGCTGAATTCAGAATGAACATGGTATTCTGAACATGTGTGACCATGAGACAGGTTTTTGACATCTCATTTGCCTATTTTGGTCAAAATAGTAGACAACCAATTTCTTGCCTCTAAGGAAATAATTCCAGGTTCTGAATTTAGATATGTGAATTCTAGGACCATGACTGTGACATCATAATTCATGATGCTGAATTCAGAATGAACATAGTTTTCTGAACATGTGTGACCATGAGACAGGTTTTTGAAATCTCATTTGCCTATTTTGGTCAAAATAGTAGACAACCAATTTCTTGCCTCTAAGGAAATAATTCCAGGTTCTGAATTCAGATATGTGAAATCTAGGACAGTGACTGTGACATCATAATTCACGATGCTATATTCGGAATGAACATGTTTATCAGAACGTGTATGACCATGAGAGATGATTTTGACATCATATTTGCAACATTTGGTCAAAAATGTTGACAACAAATATCCTGTCTCTAAAGTCGTATTTCCAGGTTCTGAACTCAGAAATGTCAATTCAGAACATGACCTTCACTTCATAGATCATACTGCTACATTCAGAATGGACATGTATTTCCAAACCTGTGTGCCCATGGGACATTATTTTTACATCTCATTTGCCTGTTTTGGTCAAAAATATAGACAGCAAATTTCTCGTCTCTAAGGTAATAATTCCAAGTTCTAAATTCTGAAATGTGATTTCTGGGACCATGTTTGTGACATCATAATTAATGAAGCTTAAGTCAGAATGGACATGTTTTTCCAAACCTGTGTGACCATGAGACATGTTTTTGACATCTCATTTGCCTATTTTGGTCAAAATTGTAGACAACAGATTCCTTGCCTCTAATTTAAAAATTCTAGGTTCTGAATTCTGAAATGTGAATTCTAGGATCATGAATGTGACATCATAATTCATGATGCTGAATTAAAAATGAACATTATTTCTGAACTTGTGTGACCATGAGACATGATTTTGACATCCCATTTGTCTCCTTTGTTCAAAAAATTTGACAACGAATATCTTGCCCTTAAGGAAATTATTCCAGATTCTGAATTGAAATATGTGAATTCTAGAACCATGACTGTGACATCATAATTCACAATGCCATATTCAGAATGAACATGTTCTCCCGAACCTGTGTGAACATAAGACATGTTTTATGACATCTCACTTGCCTATTTTGGTCAGAATTGTACACAACATATTTCTTGCCTCTAACATAACAATTCTAGGTTCTGAGTTCTGAAATGTGAATTTTAGGACCATGACTGTGACATCATAATTCATGATGCTGAATTCAGAATGGACATGTTTTTCCAAACCTGTGTGACCATGAGACATGTTTTTGACGTCTCATTTGCCTATTTAGGTCAAAATTGTAGACAAAAGATATCTTGCCTCTAAGGTAATAATTCCAGGTTTTGAATTCTGAAAATAGAATTCTAGGATCATGACTGTGACATCATAATTCAAGATGCTGAATTCAGAATGAACATTTTTTTCTGAACTTGTGTGACCATGAGAGATGATTTTGACATCCCATTTGTCTCCTTTGTTCAAAAAATTTGACAACGAATATCTTGCCCTTAAGGAAATTATTCCAGATTCTGAATTCAAATATGTGAATTCTAGAACCATGACTTGACATCATCATTCACAATACCATATTCAGAATATACATGTTCTTCCGAACATGTTTGAACATGAGACATGTTTTAAGATATCTCATTTGCCTATTTTGGTCAAAATTGTACACAACAAATTTCTTGCCTCTAAGGTAATAATTCTAGGTTCTGAATTCTGAAATGTGAATTCTAGGAGCATGACTGTGAACATGTGTGACCATGAGACAGGTTTTTGACACCTTATTTGACTACTTTGCTCAAAATATAGACAACAAATTTCTTGCCCTTAAGGAAATTATTCCAGATTCTGAATTCAAATATGTGAATTCTAGAACCATGACTGTGACATCATAATTCACAATGCCATATTCAGAATGAACATGTTCTTCCGAACCTGTTGGAACATGAGACATGTTTTATGACATCTCATTAGCCTATTTTGGTCAAAATTGTACACAACAAATTTCTTGCCTCTAAGGTAATAGTTCCAGGTTCTGAGTATTGAAATGTGAATTTTAGGACCATGAATGTGATATCATAATTCATGATGCTGAATTCAGAATGAACATGCTATTCTGAACATGTGTGACCATGAGACAAGTTTTTGACATCTCATTTGCCTACTTCGGTCAAAATATAGACAACAAATTTCTTGCCTCTAAGGAAATAATTCCAGATTCTGAAATCAGATATGTGAATTCTACGTCCATGTATGTGACATCATAATTCATGATGCTATATTCAGAATGAATATTTATTTCCGAACCTGTATGACCATGAGAGATGATTTTGACACCATATTTGCGACATTTGGTCAACAATGTTGACAACAAATATCTTGTCTCTAAGGTCGTATTTCCAGGTTCTGAACTCGGAAATGTCAATTCAGGACATGACCTTCACTTCATAGATCATACTGCTACATTCATAATGGACATGTATTTCCGAACCTGTGTGACCATGAACACATGTTTTTGACATCTCATATGCTTAGTTTCTTGACTCTAAGGTTCTGAGTTTTGAAATGTTAATTCTAGGACCATGACTGTGACATCATATTTCAGGATGCTGAATTCAGAATGAACATGGTATTCTGAACATGTGTGACCATGAGACAGGTTTTTGACACCTTATTTCCCTACTTTGGTCAATATACAGACAACAAATTTCTTGCCTCTAAGGAAATAATTCCAGATTCTGAAATCAGATATGTGAATTCTAGGTCGATGAATGTGACATCATAATTCACGATGCTATATACAGAATGAACATTTTTTTCTGAACCTGTGTGAACATGAGACATGTTTTTGACATCTCATTTGCCTATTTTGGTCAAAATAGTACACAACAAATTTCTTGCCTCTAAGGTAATAATTCTAGGTTCTTTGTTCTGAAATGTGAATTCTAGGACCATGACTGTGACATCATATTTCAGGATGCTGAATTCAGAATGAATATGGTATTCTGAACATGTGTGACCATGAGACAGGTTTTTGTCATCTCATTTACCTACTTTTGTCAATATATAGACAACAAATTTCTTGCCTCTAAGGTAAAATTCCAGTTTCTTAATTCTGAAATCTGAATTCTAGGACCATGACTGTGACATCATACTTCATAATGCTGAATTCAGTATGAACACTTTTTTCTGAAGTTGTGTGACCATGAGAGAAAATTTTGGCATCCCATTTGTCTCCTTTGTTCAAAAAATTTGACAACGAATATCTTGCCCTTAAGGAAATTATTCCAGATTCTGAATTCAAATATGTGAATTCTAGAACCATGACTTGACATCATAATTCACAATGCCATATTCAGAATGAACATGTTGTTCCGAACCTGTTGGAACATGAGACATGTTTTATGACATCTCATTAGCCTATTTTGGTCAAAATTGTACACAACAAATTTCTTGCCTCTAAGGTAATAATTCCAGGTTCTGAGTATTGAAATGTGAATTCTAGGACCATGACTGTGACATCATAATTCATGATGCTGAATTCAGAATGAACATGGTATTCTGAACATGTGTGACCATGAGACAAGTTTTTGACATCTCATTTGCCTACTTTGGTCAAAATATAGACAACAAATTTCTTGCCTCTAAGGAAATAATTCCAGATTCTGAACTCAGATATGTGAATTCTACGTCCATGTATGTGACATCATAATTCATGATGCTATATTCAGAATGAACATTTATCTCCGAACCAGTATGACCATGAGAGATGATTTTGACACCATATTTGCGACATTTGGTCAACAATGTTGACAACAAATATCTTGTCTCTAAGGTCGTATTTCCAGGTTCTGAACTCAGAAATGTCGATTCAGGACATGACCTTCACTTCATAGATCATACTGCTACATTCATAATGGACATGTATTTCCGAACCTGTGTGACCATGAACACATGTTTTTGACATCTCATATGCTTAGTTTGTTCAAAATTGTAGACAAACAATTTCTTGACTCTAAGGTAATAATTCTAGGTTCTGAATTCTGAAATGTGAATTCTAGGATCATGACTGTGACATCATAATTCAAGATGTTGAATTCAGAATGAACATTTTTTTCTGAAGTTGTGTGACCATGAGAGATGATTTTGACATCCCATTTGACTCCTTTGTTCAAAATATTTGAAAACGAATGTCTTGCCCTTAAGGAAATTATTCCAGATTCTGAATTCAAATATGTGAATTCTAGAACCATGACTGTGACATCATAATTCACAATGCCATATTTAAAATGAACATGTTTTTCCGAACATGTGTGAACATGAGACATGTTTTATGACATCTCATTTGCTTATTTTGGTCAAAATTGTACACAACAAATTTCTTGCCTCCTACGTAATAATTCTAGGTTCTGAATTCTGAAATGTGAATTCTATGACCATGACTATGACATCATAATTCATGATGCTGAATTCAGAATGAACATTGTTTTCTGAACTTGTGTGACCATGAGACAGTTTTTTGAAATCTCATTTGCCTCCTTTGGTCAAAAAAGTATTCAACCAATTTCTTGCCTCTAATAAAATAATTCCAGGTTCTGAATTCAAATATGTGAATTCTAGGACCATGACTGTGACATCATAATTCACGATGCTCAAATCAGAATGAACATGTTTTTCCGAACCTGTATGACCATGAGAGATGATTTTGACATCATATTTGCGACATTTGGTCAAAAATGTTGACAACAAAATTCGTGTCTCTAAGGTCGTATTTCCAGGTTCTGAACTCAAAATGTCAATTCAAGACCATGACTGTCACTACATAATTCATACTGCTATATTCAATATGGACATGTATTTCCGAACCTGTATGACCATGACACATTATTTTTACATCTCATTTGCATGTTTTGGTCAAAAATGTAGACAGCAAATTTCTTGCCTCTAAGGTAATAATTCCAGGTTCTGAATTCTGAAATGTGAAGTCTAGGTCCATGATTATGACATCATAATTCATGATGCTGAATTCAGAATGGACATTTTTTTCCGAACCTGTGTGACCATGAGTCATGTTTTTGACATCTCATTTGCCTATTTTGGTCAAAATTGTACACAACAAATTTCTTGCCTCTAAGATAATAATTCTAGGTTCTGAATTCTGAAATGTGAATGTTAGGACCAAGACTGTGACATCATAATTCATGATGCTGAATTCAGAATGCACATGGTTTTCTGAACTTCTGTGACCATGAGAAAGGTTTTTGACTTCTCATTTGCCTATTTTGGTCAAAATAGTAGACAACCAATTACTTGCCTCTAAAGGAAATATTTGAAGGTTCTGAATTCAGATATGTGAATTCTAGGACCGTAACTGTGACATCATAATTCACGATGCTAAATTCAGAATAAACCTGTTTTTCCGAACCTGTAAACCATGAGAGATGATTTTGACATCACATTTGCGACATTTGGTCAAAGATGTTGACCATAAAATTCTTGAATCTAAGGTCGTATTTCCAGGTTCTGAACTCAGAAATGTTAATTCAAGACCATGATTGTCACTACATATTACATACTTCTACATTAGAATGGACATGTATTTCCGAACCTGTGTGCCCATGAGACATTATTTTTATATCTCATTTGCCTGTTTTGATCAAAAATGTAGACAGGAAATTTCTTGCCTCTAAGGTAATAATTCCAGGTTCTGAATTCTGAAATGTGAATTCTAGGACCATGATTGTGACATCATAATTCATGATGCTGAATTCAGAATGGACAAGTTTTTCCAAACCTATGTGACCATGAGTCATTTTTTTTGACATCTCATTTGCCTATTTTGGTCAAAATTGTAGACAACCAACTTCTTGCCTCTAAGGTAATAATTCCAGGTTCTTAATTCTGAAATGTGAATTCTATGACCATGACTGTGACATCATAATTAATGATGCTGAAATCAGTATGAACATGGTTTTTTGAACTTCTGTGACCATGAATGATGATTTTGACATCCTATTTGCCTCTTTTGGTCAAAAATGTATACAACAAATTTCTTGCCTCTAAGGAAATAATTCCAGGTTCTGAATTCAGATATATGAATTCTAGGACCATGACTGTGACATCATAATTCACGATGCTAAATTCAGAATGAACATTTTTTTCTGAACCTGTATGACCATGAGAGATGATTTTGACATTACATTTGGACTTGTGGTCAAAAATGTTGACAACAAATATATTGTCTCTAAGGTCGTATTTCCAGGTTCTGAACTCAGAAATGTCAATTCAAGACATGACTCTCACTACATAGTTCATACTGCTACATTCAGAATGGACATGTATTTCCGAACCTGTGTGCCCATGAGACATTATTTTTACATCTCATTTGCCTGCTTTGGTCAAAAATGTAGACAGCAAATTTCTTGTCTCTAAGGTAATAATTCCAGGTTCTAAATTCTGAAATGTGATTTCTAGGACCATGATTGTGACATCATAATTTATGATGCTGTATTCAGAATGGACATGTTTTTCCGAACCTGTATGACCATGAGAGATGATTTTGGCATCACATTTGCAACATTTGGTCAAAAATGTCGACAACAAATTTCTTACCTCTCAGGTTATATTTTCAGGTTTTGAACTCAGAAATATCAATTCTAGGCTGTGACCGTCACGTTATAATTTATGACTTTTAATTCAGAATTTCCATGTTTTTACAAAGCGGCGTGACCATCATACTTGATTTTGACATCACATTTGCCTTTTTTGTTAAAAAATGTAGACAACAAATTTCTTGCCTCCAAGGTAATAATTCCAGTTTCTGAATTCAGAAATGTGAATTCTAGGACCACGACTGTCATATCATATTTCATGATGTGAAATTAAGAATGACATGTTTTTCTTAACCTGTGTGTCCATCACATTTGCCTTTTTGGTCAAAAATGTAGACAACAAATTTCTTGCCTCTTAGGTCATATGTTCAGATTCTGATATCCCAAATGTGAAATCTAGGCCATGAGTGTAACTTCATAATTCATGATGCTGAATTCAGAATAGAAATGTCTTTTTCTTTTTTTTTTTCTTTTTGAAAACGAAATAGAAATTTATTCCCCTGGGATAGGGATTCTGTATATATTTTGCCTTTTATTCTTTTTTTATATTTTATTTAAACACCTTGATTACATACATAATTGTGTTTGGGTCAGTCATGTAAAGAACACAACCCATCACCAGTTCAATATTCCCATCACCAATGTCCCAAATCTCCCTCCTCCCCAAGTTACATCCGCGTGTACTCTAAACAGGCTTTCCATTTCCCTCATATATTCTCATTATTAGGAGAGTTCAAAATGTAGTTATTTTTCTAACTAAACTCATCACTCTTTGTGGCGAGCTTCCTGAGGTGAGCTGGAACTTCCAGCTCTTTTCTCTTTTGTGTCTGAAAATTATTATTGCAAGAATGTCTTTCATTTTTCTTAAAACCCATGGATGAGTGAGACCATTCTGTGTTTTTCTCTCTCTCTGACTTATTTCACTCAGCATAATAGATTCCATGTATATCCATGTATAGGAAAATTTCATGACTTCATCTCTCCTGACAGCTGCATAATATTCCATTGTGTATATGTACCACAGTTTCTTTAGCCATTCGTCTGTTGAAGGGCATCTTGGTTGTTTCCAGAGTCTTGCTATGGTAAATCATGCGGCAATGAATATAGGTGTAAGGAAGGGGTTTTTGTATTGTATTTTTGTGTTCCTAGGGTATATTCCTAGGAGTGGTATAGCTCGATCGTATGGCAGCTCGATTTCCAGTTTTTGGAGGAATCTCCAAATCGCTTTCCATAAAGGTTGAACTAGATGGCATTCTCACCAGCAGTGGATAAGAGTTTCTTTCTCTCCACATCCCCTCCAACACTGTTTATTCTCATTCTTTGTGATGTGTGCCATTCTCTGTGGAGTGAGGTGGTATCTCATCGTTGTTTTGATTTGCATCTCCCTGATGATTAGTGATGTGGAGCATTTTCTCATGTGTCTTTTGGACATTTGATTTCTTCTTTGTCAAAGTGTCTGTTCATTTCTTCTCCCCATTTTTTATGGGATTAGATGTTTTTTCTTGTAAAGTTCTGTCAGTGCCTTGTATATTTTGGAGATTAGCCCCTTATCTGATGGGTTTTGGGTGAATAGTTTCTCCCACTCAGTGGGTGGCTCTTGTATCCTGGGCACTATTTCCTTTGAGGTGCAGAAGCTTCTCAGCCTAATATATTTCCATCTGTTAATCTCTGCTTTCACTTGCTTGGAGAGTACAGTTTCCTCCTTGAATATGCCTTTAGTCTCAAAGTCCTGGAGTGTTTTGCCTATGTGTTGTTCTATATATCTTATGGTTTTGGGTCTGATATCGAGGTCTTTAATCCATTTGGATTTTACCTTCGTACATGATGTTAGTTGGGGGTCTAAGTTCAATTTTTTGCAAGTGGCTAGCCAGTTGTGCCAACACCACTTGTTGAAGAGGCTTTTCCTGCTCTATGTAGGATTTCCTGCTCCTTTATCAAAAATTAGGTGATTGTATGTCTGGGGAACATTTTCTGAGTATTCAAGCCTATTCCACTGATCTGAGATCTTGTCATTATTCCAATACCATGATGTCTTGATAACTATTGCTTTGTAGTAAAGTTTAAAGTTGGGGAAAGTAATTCCTTCCATATTCTTTTTCCCAATGATTGCTTTATCTATTCTAGGTTGTTTATTGTTCCAAAAAATTTTTTAAAGTTCCTGATCCACTTCTTTGAAGAATGTCATGGGTATCTTTAGAGGGATAGCATTAAATCTGTAGAATGCCTTCGGGAGAATTGCCATTTTGATTATGTTAATCCTGCCAATCCATGAGCAGGGTATGTGTTTCCATTTCCACGTGTCCTCTCTTATTTCTTGGGGCAGAGTTTTATATTTTTTTGTATAGGTCCTTCACAATTTTAGTCAAGTTGATTCTAGGATATTTGAGTTTGTGTGGCACTATTGTGAATGGGGTTGTTTTCCTAATGTCCATTTCTTCCTTATTACTATTGGTGTATAGAAAGGCCATTGATTTTTGTGTTAATATTGTAGCCTGCCACCTTGCTATATGAATCTATTGTTTCTAGAAGCTTTTTGGTAGAGTCTTTAGGGTTTTCTAAGTAGAGTATCATGTCATCTGCAAACAGCGAGAGCTTGACTTCTTCCTTTCCTATCTGGATTCCCTTGATATCTTTTTCTTTTCTAATCACTATAGCGAGTACTTCCTGTGCTATGTTGAATAGGAGTGGTGAGAGAGGACAGCCTTGTCTTGTGCCAGAATTTAGAGGGAAGGCTTTTAGTTTTTTCTCCATTGAGGATAATATTTGTCACTAGCTTGTGGTAGATGTCCTTAACTATATTGACAAAGGTTCCTTCCATTCCCATCTTGCTGAGAGTTTTGATCAAGAATGGGTGTTGGAACTTATCAAATGCTTTCTTTGCATCTTTTGATATGATCATGTGGTTTTTATTTTTCTTGTTGTTGATGTTCTGTATTATGTTGGTAGATTTACGGATGTTAAACCATCCTTACATTCCTGGGATGAAACCTACTTGATCATAGTGGATGATCTTCTTAATGAGGCATTGAATCCTATTTGCCAGGATTTTGTTGAGTATCTTTGCATCTGCATTCATCAGTGATATTGGTTTGTAATTTTCTTTTTTCATAGCATTTCTGACTGCTTTAGGTATCAATGTGATGTTGGCTTCATAAAAGCTATTTGGAAGTGTTTCCGTTTGTTCAATTTCATGAAAGAGTCTTGCCAGGATTGGTAGTAGTTCCTCTTGGAAAGTTTGAAAGAATTCATTAGTGAATCCATCTGGGCCTGGGCTTTTGTTTTTGGGCAGACATTTGATTACCGTTTTAATTTCATCAATGGTGATGGGGGTGTTTAGATATGCTACATCCTGTTCCTTCAACCATAGAAGATTATAAAAGTCCAAGAATTTATCCATTTCTTCCAGGTTCTCATTTTTAGTGGCATAGAGTTTCTCAAAGTAGTTTCTGATGATCCTTTGAATCTCTGTCATATCAGTAGTGATCTCTCCTTTTTCATTCCTAATACGAGTTATCAAGTTTCTCTCTCTCTCTTTCTTTGTTAGGTTTGCCAGTGGTCTATAAATCTTGTTTATGTTTTCAAAGAACTAACATCTGCTTTTGTTGATCTTTCGTATTGTTTTTTGGGTTTCCACTTCGTTGATTTCTGCTCTCAGCTTTGTTATTTCCTTCTGTCTCCCTATTTTTGGGTCCTTTTGTTGAGCACTTTCTAGTTCTATAAGCTGTGTCATTAAGCTACTCAGGTAAGCTCCTTCTTCCTTCCTGATGTGTGCTTGCAAAGGTATAAATTTTCCTCTCAGTACTGCTTTGGCTGTGTCCCATAAGTTCTGATTGTTTGTTCCTTTATTGTCATTTGTTTCCAGGAACCTTTTGATTTTCTCCTTGATTTCATCTTGGACCCACTGGTTATTGACTATGAGGCTGTTTAACTTCCAGGTGTTAAAGTGTTTCTTCTGAGTCCCTTTGGAATTCACAAATAATTTCACAGCCTTGTGGTCCGTGAAGGTAGTCTGCAAAATTTCTATCTGCTTGATATTTTGGAAGTATGTTTTATGTGCCAGCATGTAGTCTATCCTGGAGAATGTCCCATGTACATTAGAGAAGAATGTGTACCCAGGTTTCTGGGGATGTAGTGTCTTATATATATCCACTAGGCCTCTTTCTTTCATTTCTCTCCTCAGGTCTCGTATGTTCTTGTTGGGTTTCAGTCTGGTTGACCTATCCAGTGTTGACAAAGCCATGTTGAGGTCCCCCACAATTATTGTGTTGTTATTGATATTTTTCAGATTTGTCAACAGTTGTTTTAAATATTTTGCTCGCCCCTCATTCGGTGCATATATGTTTAGGAAAGTTATCTCTTCCTGCTCTACATACCCCTTGATTAATATAAAATGTCCATCTTTGTCCCCTACAACCTTCCTGATTATAAAGATTGCATTATTTGATATTAGTATGGCACTCCACTTTTTTTATGGGTGTTGTTTGATTGGATAATATTTCTCCAGCCTTTTATTTTGAGTCTATGTTTGTTCTGACTATTCAGGTGCATTTCTTGTAGGCAGCAGAATGTTGGATTGAGTTTTTTGATCCATTTAGCCACTCTGTGTCTCTTAACTGGTGCATTTAGTTCATTGACTTTGAGAGAAAGAATTGTCCTGGGATTTAATGCCATCTTTATATCGAAATTTGGTCTGTCATTTGGTTAGTCTTGTCTTAAAGTAGGCCATTCAATTTTTCTTTTAAAACTGGTTTTGAGTCTGTAAAGTTTCTGAGCTGTTTTTTGTTGTGAAACCATGTATTCTTCCTTCAAATCGGAAAGTGAGTTTTGCTGGGTACTGTATTCTAGGTGAAGGATTCATTTCATTCCGTCTTGTCACAATATCCCACCACTGCTTTCTGGCCTTGAGTGTTTCTGGTGACAGGTCTGCTGTATATCTCAAGGATGCTCCCTTGCATGTAATTTCCCTTTCTGATCTTGCTGTTTTCAGAATTCTATTTTTGGATTCATCTTTGTGACTAGGATGTGTCTTGGGGTATTTTCTGGGGTCTCTTTTGGTTGGTACTCTTTGAGAATGCAGGATTTGATCACATATATTCTTTAGTTCTGAAATTTCTCTTTAATGATGTTCTTGACCGTTGATTCTTCCTGGAAATTTTCTTCCTGGGTCTCTAGTACTCCAATGATTCTTAAGTTGTTTCTGTTGAGCTTATCATAGACTTCTATTTTCATCTGTTCCCATTCTTTGACTAATTTTTCCATTGTCTGTTCATTTGCTTTAAGTTTTTTTCCAGTCTCTCCTGCTGTATGGAATTGCTATGTATCTCATTTTCCACAGCACCAAGTCTATTCTCAGCTTCTGATACCCTGTTCCAGAGCTTATCCATTTTGTCATTCACTTCGTTTACTGAGTTTTTCAGGCCTGTTATTTGACATGTTATTTCAATTTGGAGTTTTGTGATATCTGTCTTCAT
Organism: Suncus etruscus; assembly: GCF_024139225.1. Taxonomy (NCBI): domain Eukaryota; kingdom Metazoa; phylum Chordata; class Mammalia; order Eulipotyphla; family Soricidae; genus Suncus; species Suncus etruscus. Next base: position 120,619,121 of record NC_064868.1, read on the forward strand.
ATTTTCTTGGTTCTTATTAGTGTTCTGTTCAACTCGATCCATGGTTTCTTTGAGTTGTTTTTTTTTTAGCATCTTCCATATTGCTTGCCTAAAATCCTTATCTGAGAGGTTGAGTAGGTGGTTGGTTATTATCTGGTCATCAGAATTGTCATCTTCATTCTCTATGTCTGATGCTGGCCTGCGTTGTTTCCCCATTGTCCCACTTGTATTGTGGGTTTTTCTATGTGTTGTAGTAGTATTCATTGGCTAAATGATGTAGGCAGCCACACTCCTCTGGCTCCGCCCTTTCTGGGTGGGTCAACTTGCCTTCAAGGGAGGGGAGTCCTCCGTGGATGAAGCCTCACACAGGATCAAATATTAGGCCCGAGTATGCAGCAGAGAAGACAGTCCAGAGAGAAATGCTGGGCTTCAGTGATCCAGCACAGTTCTTAGTGTGATGTTTTCTTCTTGTTGCAATGGTGTTCTTTCCTTAGAGACAGCGCATGGCCCCATAGTAAAGCAGAGCCTGACATCACAAACAGGGGACCTGGCTTCTACAAAGTACTGCTTATAGCCGGTTTTCACGTTATGAAGCAGTTCCTTGGCATTCTGCCCTGGAATAAGCCTCTGTGAGAGCAAGTTTTCTGGAGCCTCTTTTTGGCCCACTCCCAAGACAGACACACAGAGGCAGCACTCACAATTTTTCACAGTCAGGCCCCGAAAATCAAAACTCTTAATGGATTTTTTTTCAGCATTATTGAACCTACTTTTTGCATGCCCTTTTCAGAATAGGCCAAGACATGAAATATTTTGATTGATCAAGCCAACAGTTTAAAACTCTAACCTTTTACTAGAATCATATTGAGTCTGGTACATACAGCCTCACATAGTGGGGCAGGGAAAATGGTTTTTAAAAATCAATGCAGATATTCTTAAATATTTTCTACTTGCTACCCCTTTTCATCTGAAAAGTACAACAGAGGTGAGAACTTCCAGAAACATCTTGAATTCATTACCCATTTAGTTCTGAATTTTCACCAACCGCATGTTCAGTTACATAGCCATATGGGGTTTCCTCCCACAGTTTAAGAAACTGGACCTCATAGAAAGTGTTATGGAGAATTTCTGTTTCTTCTACTTCCTGGAAAATATGAAAAGGATAGATGAAAGCCTCTTTGAAATTTTCTTAAATTCACTATTTTTGTTTGTTTTTGGGCCACACCCATTGACGCTCAGGGTTTACTCCTGGCTATGCATTCAGAAATCGCTCCTGATTTGGGGGACCATATGTGACTCCTGGGGATCGAACCACAGTCCGTCCTAGGCTAGCTCGGGCAAGGCAGATGCCCTACCTCTTGCACCACTGCCTTGCTCCCTAAACTCACTATTAAAGCCATTTGTCTTGGGCGTTTTTTCTTGAGAGGACTACCTTGATAACAGTAGGTCTATTCAACGTTTTTGCTGCCTCCTGATTCAATCTCAGGAGGTTGCAGGGCTCTAAAACTTTATTCATTTTTTTCTGGGTTTTCTGATTGTTACATAAGGTTATTCATAACACTCTGATCATTGCACAGAAATTTTGTACATCTATTATGTTTGTTTCAATTTCCCCTCTTTCACTTTTTATTTGACTTACAGAGGTTTTCCCTTCTTTATTTCTTCATGACTTTTGCCAGAGGGTTGTTAATTTTTTGAGTCTGAAAACCATCAACTCTTGGATTTAGTGATCTTTTGTATTTTTTATTTTTCAGATAATTCATTTCTGCTTTGATTTTTATTTTTTTCTATCCTTCTTTTTGTTATTCTTTACTTTTTAGAGATGTGAGGTTAGGTTATTTTTATGAGCCTGTTCTTTCCTGATGAACTTCTACAGTGTTATGAAAACCTTTAGTATTGTTTGTGCTCTGTAGTGTAAATTCTCATATCTCAAATCTTTATTCTCATTTGTATTGAGGAATCGTTTTGTTTCAATTCATGTCTTTTTTGACAGAATAGCTGTTTAGTAGTGTGTTTTCATCTTCCAAGTGTCTGACCTTTTCCCATATTTCATGCATAGTTTATTTTCATCTTCAGAGATTTATGTCTAGAAGGGTACTTGATATTTTTTTATTTTCTTTACTTTATGGAGATTTGTGTTGATAGCATGTATGGGGCCTATCCTTGATAATAATCTATGAGGACTAGAAAATAATATGTACTCGAGTTTTGCGGGAGTGAGGAGTTCTATATATATATATATATATGTTAAGCACATCTTTTCTATTTTTCCTTTAAGGTTGCTATTTGCTTTTTGATTCTCTGACAGGTTGATCTATCTATTGTTAGGAATACTAAATCTCTTGAAATTGTGATGCTACTTCTTTTCTTCTACTACTGTTGTAATATTATTGATATTTTACTCTAGACCTCTAAGCAGCTGTGTTACATATTTGATGCTCTTTCCTTTGCTTTTGATCTTGTAATCCTGCTCTTGAGCATCTATGTACAAAACAAATCTGAAGGGACACTTATATAAATATATTAATTTCATCATGGTTTACAATAGCCAAGATACAAAAACAACCCAATTTCCCCACAGCATATACATATTACATTATATATACATATATAGGCCATAGTGATAGCACAGTGGGCAGGGCATTTACTTTGCATGCAGCTGACTTGATACTTTGCATCCCATATGGTATCCCAAGCCTTACAAGGATTAATTTCTGAGCATACAGCTAGTAGTATTCCCTGATCACTGCTATGTGTGGCCCAAGGATTAATTTCTGAGCATACAGCTAGTAGTATTCCCTGATCACTGCTATGTGTGGCCCAAAATTTAAAGTATATACACATATACATAATACTATGCATTAATATAACATGAAATATGAAATTTTCTATATATGGAGGGAATCATTATAAATGAAATTAGTCGCAAATAAAATGAATTACCTGTGATATACTGCCAATAGAAAAATTATGTAAGGTGCTAAGGAAGAGGAGAATGGTGGGATTTGTGATCTTGGGATAAATGTGGAAGTATGCAAACAATCTGGTGGGCATGTATGATGTAATATACTCCGGTGGGCATGGAGTAACAATATTGCACAAATGAAGCAATATTGGTTCCATTGGGAGGAAGGTAAGGAAGGAAGGAAGCAAGGAAAGAAGGAAGGAAGAAAGCAAGGAAGGAAGGAAGGAGGGTAGGAAGGGGGAAGGGAAGAAAGAATGGAAGAAGGGAGGGAAGGAAGGAAGCTCTAGAACAGGGTTTTTCAACCACACAGCACACTAGTGTGCCATGAGATATTGTTTGGTGTGCTATGGGAAAAATTCCATTTTCATCCATAACATGCAGTTTCGGCTCACAAATAGACCAGTCATTATAAAATACTTTATTATTTCATAATAAAGTAATTATAAAATAATTTCTTTATGTTTATTTGATTCCTATTCAAGAGACTTACTTTATATAGTCAATATAGTCACAGAGTTAATTTTTTTAACATTTTCTAATGGTTGTGTGCCTCATGATTTTTTTCATGAAAAAAGGTTGAAGAACACTGCCCTAGAATATAGATCAGCAATCATTATTTTCAAAAAATTAAATTTCATTTACAAAACAATGTACTGGATTCAGAATATGAACAGTAGTTTGGCAATTTCATGCTACATTGTGGACAATGACCTTATTATTTAGCAAACTAAGAAAATAGTCTTTGTGATTAGATTCCTTGAGTAGGAACTTGGAAACAGACCACAGTCACTGAAGAAAAAATAGCTATTCACACGTGCTTCTCACTTCTATTTAGTTTATCCCATCAATTAAGAAGATCTGTATAGAAATGTTGGCTAAAGCCCAATAAAGTAACCACTGGGATTTCAAGTGATGATGTTAGGTAGCAGTAGTATAAATATTTTATTTCTACTAATTCTTAAACTATTATTTTAAGCTGATACCATCACATTGTATGATGCAAAAAATGAAAGCAGATTTACTTCAAGTAAATAATATGACACAAATGGTAGAATTTAGAGAAACTGTTACGTTTTATTTGTTTGTGCTCAACATTTTGTACTCTCATAGATTTGCTTTTTAAATGGTACATGCTGCTCTTTTCTGCTCCAGGTTCTCACTCATATGAAGTATGCATTCTACCATCTTTGACCACATACATGCTGTTATCATTTTTCATGCTTTATCCAATACTCCATTTTCCCACTAACCATTTTTGGGGGGTTAGGGGTAATGGTGAGTAGATATCTTTTATTCCAATTTTAAAATTGCTGGAGCCAGAGAAATAGCATGGAGGTAGGGCATTTGCTTTGCATGCAGAAGGACGGTGGTTCAAATCCCGGCATCCTGTAAATTCCCCCCAAGCCTGCCAGGAGTGATTTCTGAGTGTAAAGCCTGGGTAACCCCTGAGCGCAGATGGGTGTGACCCAAAAACCTATAACAAAAAAAAATTAAATAAAAGTATTTCAGAGACAGGTGGAAGCCCTGTCCCAATTTTAAAATGTTTTTTATTAGTTTACAGTATTATAGAGTAAAAGATATATAGATTAACAACTTTCCAAGTACATAAGACTCACCAGAGCCATCATCAAAAAGAAGCATCAATATGGCTTTCTTAGAGAGACGCTCTCTCATACACTCCACTTTGAGAAATTAGCTCTAAAAGACACAGTTCATTTGGACTTAATTTTTGTTTCTATTTTTATTTGGTTTAATTCAATCAAATAGCTCTTGATCCCAAAATCTTTATTTTATAAGTATATAAAGTACTTAAAATACAAAAACACTCTTTGGCACTTTTCTCCTAATTATTCATCCTTATATGCTACTTTACTTAATGCTTCAGTATTCAAATCATCTTAAAACTGAACTGAGCTGTTTCTTTCTATATTTGCATATTCTTTTCTAACATCCTACTTACGATACTATTTCTTTTTTGAGGTATGGTACAAAGTTTTAATAAATTTTGTAAAAAAAAAAAACTGTAAAGAATTTTATGTAAATTATTTAAAATTTACTTAGACTCAGATATCCTCTATTTATTATTTCCCACTAGAACTTTGTCAATAATATCACAAAACTTTCACTGGTTATTTTCAAAAAGAATTAGGTATATCCAGCTTTTAAAAATATTTTTATTTTATTTACATTTAATTAATTTATTTACTTTTTGGATTTTGGGTCACACCCAGTGACACTCAGGAGTGACTCCTGGCTCTGTGCTCAGAAATCACTTCTGGCAAGCATGAGGACCATATGGGATACCAGGATTTGAATCACTGTTCATCCTGGATCAACTGCGTGCAAGGCAAATGCCCTATTGCTTTGCTATCTCTATGGCATCTCTCTCTCTCAAAGAACACCTCCCTTCACCAGTGCAACCTTCCCACCAGCAGTGCCCCCCAACTTCCTCCTTCCCCACCCACTGCCTGTATTCGAAGCAAGCATTCTATTATTTTCACTCACTACCATTGTCAGAACAGTTGTCAGTGTAGTGGTATCTCTAACTGAACTCAACACTCCTTCCAGATCTCATGTCTATTGTCTCTGTGTATTATTACAGTAATATCTTTTATTTTTCTTAAATCCCATAGATGAGTGAGACTATCCTGTGTCTATCTGTCTTCCTCTGACTTATTTCACTCAGCATAATAGATTCCATGTATAGGAAAATTTCATGACTTCATTTTTCGGATGGCTGCATAGTATTTCATTGTGTAAGTGTACCACCGTTTCTATAGTCACTCATCTTTTGTCTGGCATCTGGGTTGTTTCCAGATTCTGACTTTTGTAAATAGTGCTGCAATTAATATAGGTGTGAAGAAGGTATTTTTGTGTTGTGTTTTTGTGTTCCTAGGGTATATCCCTAGGAGTGGTATAGCTGGATCATATGGGAGCTCAATTTCCAGTTTTTGAGGAATCTCCATATTGTTTTCTATAAAGCCTGGACTAGATAGCATTCCCACCAGCAGTATGAGAGTTTCTTTCTCTCCACATTCCCACCAGCTTTGATTGTTCTTGTTGTTTCTTATACTTTTTATCTTTAAAGATACCTTTCTATTTCATTTTTTCTAGTAAAAATTCTGCCAACAGTTTTGTGCAAGGCTGTGTTTTCCCTGAGTACATTCTGCTCTATTTCTGTCAATAAAATTATTTTGTTACACCAAAAAAAGCTTAGTTTTGAATGACAAAGCAAATAATGCTACATTATATAATGGGTTGCTGATAGTAACATGATGGTTTATTTAGGTCTTTAAATGACATTTTTTTCATATATATAACACATTATAACATGCCTGTTATGTTCCAGATTTTGAGAATATAGAAGCTCAGAACATAGACAGATTGATGTAATGAGGACATATATGATAGAATATAACATATGGTCATTGAGGAAACCAGTGGAGATATGCTGAGTCCTTAAACTATAACTGTGTACTTGTAAGAACATGCTGTCTAATACAAAGGAAAAGATAAGAGTTTTCTCACTTGGCTATGGCCAACAACATTATTGTTTGTCAACAACCTTGTTGTTGAATTTGGTTTGCAAATATTTTTGATAATGTTTGCAATCATGTGCTTAAGAGCTATTGGTCAACAATTTTCCTTCTTGTTTCTGTGTGCCTTTGATATAGGGTAATAATGTTTTCTTCATAGAAACTGGGAGATTCTTATTTCTTGAAATTTCTTAAAAACAACAGGAAAAGTATTAGTAGAAGAATTTTTTTAAGTTTGTAAAAACTTACTGGTAAATTCCTCTGGGCCTGGGCTTTTTTTTCTGAGCAGAGTTTTGATTATAATTTCAAATTATTTGATAGTGATTGGCCTGTCCTTGTGCTCTTTTTCCTTTTGATTCAACCTTGGAAGGTTATAATAATTCAAACATTTATCCAATTTTCTAGATTCTCCAATTTTGTGGCATAGAGATTTTCTAAATATTCCCTGATGATCTTTGGATGTCCTTGTTATCTATTGTGGCATCTCTTTCATCACTGATTTATTTTGGTAGATTTTTTGCTCTTTTACCTCTGTGAATCTTTTGGTGTGTCAATGTTATTTCATTGAAATAAGCCAGATCTTGGTTTCATATGCATTTTGCATGGTTTCTTAATTTTTTTAGTTTCAATTTAATTAATTGCTGTTCTAAACTCTATAATATCTTTCCTTCTGCTTGCTATAAATTATTTCTATTTTTTTTTTAGCTGCTTAAGCAGTGCAGTTAGGTTATTCATGTGGGACATTTTTGCTTCCTGATGAATGCTTGCATTACTTCAAATATTCCTCTTAACACAACCTTCTTTGTGTGCCTTATATACTGTACCTCACATCTTCTTTCTCGTTTGTTTATAGGAATCTTTTGATTTTCTTTCATAATTCTTCACAAGGTTTTTAATAGCAAATTGTTTAATTTCCAGTGGTTGTTTTAATCATTTTGGTTTGTGGTTAACTTTTGTTCTCGCCATATCATGTTCTGAGAGTGTTGTTTGTTTATAAAATATCTATTTACTTTTTTGTGTAAATCTCTTTACACAAAGTATCTTTTGGTGACCCAGCACAAAGTCTACCTTGGAGAACATCCAATGTGCAATAGAGAAGAATGTTTATTGGACATTTTAGAAATATAGGCCCTTATGATCTGATAATTTATCTCTTCATTTTACCCTTAAAATTTCTTTCTTTTGTTGTTGAGGTATAGTTTAGTTGATATATTCAGAGGTGATAAAGTGGTATTGAAATATCCAAATACTCTTTTTACTGACAACATCTTCCTTCAGATCTATTATTAGTTGATCTAAGTATGTTGATGGTCCCTCATAAGGTACATTAATGTTTTGGAGAATGAGTTCTTTTTATTAATATCTTTATTTAAACACCTTGATTACAAATATGATTGTGGTTGGGTTTCAGTCATGTAAAGAACACCCCCCTTCACCAGTGCAACATTCCCATCACCAATATCCCAAATCTCCCTCCTCCCCACCCCATCCCCACCTGTACTCTAGATAGACTTTCTACTTCCCTCAGTCATTCACATTGTTATGATAGTTCTCAGTGTAGTTATTTCTCTAACTGCACTGATCACTTTTTGTGGTGAGCTTCATGTTGTGAGCTAGACCTTCCAGCTCTCCTCTCTTTTGTCTCTGGGAATTATTGCAAAAATGTCTTTTATTTTTCTTAAGAGCCATAGATGAGTGAAACTATTCTATCTCTCTCCCTCTGACTTATTTCATTCAACATAATAGATTACATAATATATAATATGTACATAACATGTACATAATATGTACATAATAGTACATCCATGTAGAGGGAAATTTCATGACTTCATCTCTCCTGATGGCTGCATAAAATTCCGTTGTGTATATGTACCACGGTTTCTTCAGCCATTCATTTGTTGAAGGAGAATGAGTTCTTGATCATTTATATGTACTTCAATTATTAAGAAATGAACATACTTGTCTCTCATGACTTTTTTTAAAAAATTAAAGTCCATATTGTCTGATACAAGTATGACACCCTTGCTTTTTTTAAGAGAGAAATTTTCTTAAAATATTCTTGTACATGGGGCCAGGCGGTGGCGCTAAAGGTAAGGTGCCTGCCTTGCCTGCGCTAGCCTTGGACGGACTGCAGTTCGATCCCCCGGTATCCCATATGGTCCCCCAAGCCAGGAGCAACTTCTGAGCACATTGCCAGGAGTAACCCCTGAGCGTTACCGGGTGTGGCCCAAAAACCAAAAAAAAAAAAAAAAATTCTTGTATAGCCCTTAACATTGAGATGGTATTTTTCCTTTTTGTTCAAATGTCCATTTTCTAAGGACTGGAGAGATTGTATAGTGGGTAGGGCACTTGCCTTACTTGTGGCTGACCCAGATTTAACTCCTGGCCTCACATATGGTCCCCTAAGCCCACCAGAATAACTTCTGAGTGCAGAGTAAGCATTGAGCACTGGTTACCATAGTTTCCAAATTAACAAACATCTATATATTCTAGACAGCTGTTAGTTGGGTTCAGCTATCTAATCCATTCTGCCATTCTGTATCTCTTGACTGATGTGTTTAGGTAATAGAAAGAAATTGAATGAGATCATTGATAATTTTTCATCATCCCGTAGATGTTGTAATGTATGTTTTGGGTTTTGTCTTTTTGTTTTAAAATGTTATTTTACTAAAGCACTGTGATTTAGGGCTAGATAGATAATATAACAGGAAGAGAATTTGACTGGAATGCAGGTGACCTCAGGTTTTATCTGTAGCATTCCACATGGTCCCACAAGTTTCTGATTGAAAAGCCAGGAGCTAACTCTGAATATTACCATGTGTGGCCCCAGAAACTAAATAAATAAATATTAAAATAAATAAAAATTGAAAACTAAGTCACTGTGATTGACAAATTTGTTTAAGTTTGTCTTATGATTTCAGTATTGTTGAATCTGTGATTTGAATATTTACCTCTTTCATCCCTTAGCAGCACGGATGCATCTATATCCTCTTGACCCTCACCCCCTGTTGCTTTTCTCTTATCATCCCTTACAACTGATTTATTTCCTGCTTAATTTCCTGATTTATTCTGGGTTTAAGGGTGATCTAAACATTCTCTTTAAACCACTGAATTTCTGCATCCTGTTGTTATTCTAAATTTTATTATTATCTGTTTATCCCCTTATTCATGTTTACTTCATTTAATTAACTTCTTTTGGCTCCATCCATGTTGTATTTCATACATTTTTTATCATTACTTAAAGTTGCATAATATTTCCTTGGCATATATGCCATATCATCATCATTTTGGCTTCTTAGAAAGTGTGGGGCATGATACTTTCTATATCCAAACCTAATAGTAGGCACATATTTGATTCTGCAGCTCTGGGAACCGAAATTGAAGACAAGCTGGTCTTACAGAGAGCACTGTTTAAAGACAGATCTCTGTGCTGTCCCTCATTTCTGAATTTGCTCAGGAAGTCCCCAAATGGTTCTGTCACCGATGTATGGAGCTGACCAGGAGAATCTATAAATAAATTATCTCCTGGGTCAATATTACATCATAATAAATGAGATAACTCAGTATGTTCTCTTAGAAATGATGACATCTTTATTTAATTTCAGGATATTTTGTCAGCAGTATATTATGGGAGCTAATATTTTGTTAGCCATTTTTTCTGTCTTATTTCTCCTCGCTCTCATTTTTATTTTAACTTTTGGGTCATTCACTGAGATGTTAAAAATAGCTCCTGGCTTCATACTTAGAGATTATTCCAGGACCAAATGTCCAAATGTGGTGTCAGATATAGAACCTGCTTCAGTTACATGCAAAGCAAACACCCTGCCTAATATATATATACACAAGTTTGGTGGGGACTATAGTAGGCTTTACAATTTACAAACTTGATGACATATATGAGCTTAATTCTAGTTCCAATCATGTATATCCAAAAAACAACCACAAAATCACAAATAATAATATTATTATAACTATAATATAATTCTAATAAATACTATATATTTATATATAAAGTATATGTACTATAATATAATATGTAATATTATATTATACAAGATATATGAGTATATAAATATAATGTAATATGTAATATGATATAACATAAAATAAAAATATATATTTACATATAGTTATGATATAGTATTTAATGATATTTTATAAAATAATAATATAAAATAAAATAATAATAAATAATATAACACTAAATTACTGTTGGAGGAGTAATTTATGTATATATGTATACATGTATACATATATATGAGTATATATTTCCTGCTATATTCATCTTTCTTAATTTTTATTTTGTTCATATTGGCTTACATATCTTTCACAGTAATATTTTAGGTACATATTAACATTGAACCAGGGGAATACCCATCACCAAATTTGTCCTCCCCCCATCCCCGTTCCCTTCCTGCAACCCATATCCCCACCATCACCCCCAGGGCTGCTAGAGTAGTTTTTATAAGACTTAACTTGACAGTGCTGGAGTGAGATGTCATGTATTACCAGAGATCAAGCTATAAAATTTACATATACAAGATATGTATGTTTCGTTTTGGGCCACATTCCTGGAAACATATAACATCTGCTTCTGGCTAGATTTAATTCATTTAGATTGTTCTTTTTTCTTATTATAATAACTAAAATTTGCTGCCTGCGAATTAGGCCTGCGAATCTAATAAAATGAGCTATGTACAACGTTGATTTTTTTTTTTTTTGGGAAGTAGAAAGGTTTATTAGAAAGGTGGACTGAAAGGAAAGGGATGCCTCCAACCAACGAGGTACTTAGTGTGGGGCTAGGCTAACTATAGCTCGTTTGAGGGAGGGTGTTTATGAGAAAACAGGGCCTCTTCATTATAGAGTGACAAGGAGGTGACAGAGAATGAAAGGACCTTGCAGAGCTCTTGCATTTGCCTTAGGTGCTGTCCATTATCTTAGTCTCCCCCTGAGCTTAAATTCTGGGCAGAATTTTCTGGTCTTGGGGATTACCGGCATGTTTAAAATATAAGGCAGGACGTGGGGGGGTGAGGACTGTTAAGTCGATGGGTACAAAGAAAACTGCTGGTCAGGGGAAACCGAGGCTCCCACATTCACTGTCCCCTTTAAAGGAAACATGACTTGGTGACCCACTGAAAATCTGCCTTCTTTAAGTCAAGCAAAGAAAGTGTCGCTCAAGTTTGAGGGGCTACTAGCACCCCATGAATGGGTCAATGTCCCCTGGAGGCAATGATTTTAGACTACTCGTGCTTTTCTGTATCGCAGGCAACCCCGGGCCCAGATACAAACCCAAGGCAGCCACCTTATGGAGAGAAGAGCAGACAACACCCAAAGACAGCTTGACTTGTCACCTTTTACCTCTTTTATGAGGGGGTGGGAGGGTTGAGTCATAGCTATGGTGCTCGAGGCTTCCTATTGGCTCAGGGATCATTTATGGAGAGATTGGGGAACCATTGGTGGTGCCAGGGATCGAACCTGGGTCGGCAGCGTGTAAACAAGCATCCTATGGGCTGTACCATCTCTCTAGCCTCTTTGTCTTGATTTGAGACTCTGAACCCCATTGTTGACCACTGACCCCAGCAGGTTGCCTTCAGCCTCTGGCTTAGAGCAGACAGCTGCAGCCTCTCACCCTACTGTTGACCCCAAGTCTACCCCTCATGGTTCCACCTGTCTGGGGGAGGCACACATAACACACTCATCTTAGCAAGCAAGAGTCTGGGTGGAGGATGAATCATTTCTCTATCCCCCTGGCACCATGCACCTTGTTCAGCTTCCACAGTGTTCAGAAGATCAGGCCACTCTGACCACCCACACTTTTTCCTCATAGCACCCATCGTTTCTCGACATAGTGCATTTTGTTAGTGTCTTGACTCTAACCCAATGTCAGCTCTGTGAGGACAGTTTTGTGTCCTGTGGTGACACTGAGCCTCCTGCATTGCTGAATTCCCATAAGTGGCTCTGTGATCTGCTGGGCAGGCTCGGGGAAGCCAGACAGTGGGAACATAAACATCTAGAAGGAAGCCCCATCCCTCACTTTGTCAAATTCGCACCTGCCCCTCTTGCCTTCCGTTCTCCAGGCACCCTTAGAGAAGCTTCTAGAACCTCCCAGACTAAGGGAAGCCTCCTCCATCTTCATGTGTGTGACAGTCTCTTCTCTTAAAGGGTTGTACATCTGAGCTAATGATACTAACTTTCTGTCATATGTTTTGCTCCCTACTCCTTGAGTACATCAAAGTATATGGCGTTGATGACAAAAGTAGGCTAATTAATTCTACCTGTATCATTATACAGATTGAGTGTAATCCCTATCAAATACTTTTTAATTAATATCTTTATTTAAACACCTTGATCACAAATATGATTGTAGTTGGGTTTCAGTCATGTAAAGAACTTCCCCATTCACCAGTGCAACATTCTCACCACCAATGTCCCGAATCTCCCTCTTCCCCATCCCACCCCCACTTATACTCTAGACAGGCTTTCTACTTCCCTCATTCATTCACATAGTTATGATAGTTCTCAATGTAGTTATTTCTCTAACTGCACTCATCACTCTTTGTGGTGAGCTTCATGTCGTGAGCTGGACCTTCCAGCCCTCCTCTCTCTTGTCTCTGGGAATTATTGTAAAAATTTTTTTTCCTTAAACACATAGATGAGTGAGACTATTCTGCGTCTATCTCTCTCCCTCTGACTTATTTCACTCAGTATAATAGATACATTCTTCAATGTGTTGGAGCAATCTTGATTAAAATTTGTATGGTTTTATAAAACTCCTAAGTCACCAAAGCTATTTTGAGAAAAACAAAACATTGAAGTTGGTATATAACATGGCTTTCACTTATACTATAAAATTGTAGTTATGGAATTCTGTGGTACTAGAATAGGACTTCCAGACCAATAAAACAGCATTCATAGCCAGAGACAAACCCTTAGATTTACATGTAGCTGATCTATGACAAAGGAACTGGGTGTATAAAATAGAGAAAGAAAAGCCTATTCAACAAGTAGTATTGGAGCTATTAGGGAGGCACATACAAAAAATTTAACTGGATCTGTATCTCAACCTATTCATAAAGGTAATACAGAGGATAACAAACCCAGAGAAAAGGGTGGCAGTGAACCAGACAGAAACATCGGCTTTTTGAACCAAAAAGTCATGTTTAACTCAGGATATAGAAACTAGAGAAGTGAGTGGCCAGTGGAGGTATTAGTGGGTGAAGTTTTGACTAAAAATGAGAAATTTTCACTCCAGGTTAGAGTGCCAGAGAAGAGTATGGCCGGCCAATCTGCTTTGCTCCTCAGCTGCATATTTCTTATACTAAAGGATTAACACAACATGTAAAAAAATGCAACATATAAAAACACCACTACACTTTATAGGTAACAATGGAAAAGCAACGCAGAACACCACCACATTTAGTGAATGAAGATGCCATTCTGAAGATCCAACACACATAAGCTACCCCCAAAATACTGATTTCTCATAAGCATATACAAATATTTGCTGTTACTTATTACCAGGGAAATATAAGTTAAAATGACATTAATTTATCACCCCTCACAATTGACAACAGCATATATCAAAAAAAAAAGAAACAACCAGTTTTAGTGAGCATGTGGTAAAAAAAAACTTCATTCTCGTTGGGAATGGGTCAGCCCTATGAAAATCTGTGAAAACCCAATGATTTTACTTCTTGGCACCCAACCCTCAAGTAAAAGCATATTTAATAATAAATACAAACTTGTACTAATTTTAGCATTGAAAACAATAGCCAGGGTTTGAAAAAAATACCAAATGTCCAATGAGATATGAATGGGCATAGGAGGTATGATAGGTAGTGAAGTGACAATCCAGTGTGTAGGGTGCTTGCCTTGTTTCAGGTTTTATTCCTAGCATCCTAAAATTTGCTGAACGTTACCAGGAGAGATCTCAATATGCATTTACCCTGAAAACTGCAGGCTGTGGCCCAATAAGGAAACTCTGATATAGTCACAATTTAATAAGATGCAGGTTATACCTCCATAAAAAATTTAAGCATGCCATTTACTGCAACATGCATGAATCTAAAATGTATAGAATATACCAGATGATGTCACTCATCTGTGGAAAAGAAACAAAGTAGGGGATAGATAGCATCAGTGAATGACAAACTCTAGGCCTTGGATTAAAACTTTTAGTAAAAACCAGAATAAAGTGTAGAATGAAATGAAGACTAAAATAGAAGTGAGATAGCAACGGAGAATTGCGGTGTTGCTGGAGTGCTTTATTGTTGCTTTATACATCAGTTCAGTACATTTTAACTTATTACCCAAAGTATTTTTAAATAAATTGGGGTCATTGAATTATTCAGCCCCCATCTCAAAATCTGATGTCCTTTTTTGCCTTTCTTCCTTGAGCAATGTAATCCTCATGCTTCATCTCTTTGTCCTTGCAGATTATTAGTCATGCTACCATGTAGATGTGACATTTGAACTTTCACTTTCAGTCACTGACACTGGCATAATTGAATAACGTGTACTTAGCTGAATAATGTAACTTAGTTGAATAACGTGAATACATTGTCCACTTATGGTTGATACTTCCCATGTCTTAATATCCCTCCCCTTTTCCATCCCCCTTACATTTTCCACTCTCTTCAGTTATCTGCTTTGTGACCTTCTGGAAGTCTGCCTTTTATTTTACCATTTGTTTTCAAAGCCAACACCACTGTTTGTCCCCTCTAGATTTATTGCATTATTTGCATATTTGGTTTCTGCCTTCCACTGTCTACTGATGAAGGGATGTATTGGAGCTTAGTGGGACATTTATCAAATGTAGGTTGACATCACATTTCCTTGAGGATGGATCTCAGCAATACATATTTAAACCTAGTTATGAAGTGATTAATAAAATGCTGTTTTTAGAAAACATGGTAATTATATTAACATAATTAATAATTTTCTCACAGAAGCAGATTTTTCTACATTCAGAAAAATCTATTCCCTTTTTTGAGAAAGTACATTTTATAAATGTGTGTGATTTAAAGGACTGAGTCCAGCAAATTTAGCCTCTAAAAGGTACAACAATCAAGTGTTCCCCCTTTTTCATACTAACCATTAAGAAATGTAAAGGCAGGGCAGGAGAGATAGCATGGAGGTAAGGCGTTTGCCTTTTATGCAGAAGGTCATTGGTTCAAGTCCCGGCATCCCATATGGTCCCCCGTATCTGCCAGGGGCTATTTCTGAGCAGATAGCTAGGAGTAACCCCTAAGCACCTTCGTGTGTGGCGAAAGAAAGAAAGAAAGAAAGGAAGGAAGGAAGGAAGGAAGGAAGGAAGGAAGGAAGGAAGGAAGGAAGGAAGGCAGGAAGGAAGGAAGGAAGGAAGGAAGGAAGGAAGGAAGGAAGGAAGGAAGGAAGGAAGGAAGGAGGAAGGAAGGAAGGAAGGAAGGAAGGAAAGAAAGAAAGAAAGAAAGAAAGAAAGAAAAAAGAAAAGAAAGAAAGAAAGAAAGAAAGAAAGAAAGAAAGAAGAAGAAGAAAAAGAAAGACAGAAAGAAAGAAAGAAAGAAAGAAAGAAAGAAAGAAAGAAAGAAAGAAAGAAAGAAAGAAACCATATGGGATGCCGGGATTCGAACCACTGTCCTTCTGCATGCAAGGCAAGCACCCTACCTCCATGCTATCTCTCCGGCCCCTATTGTCATTCTTTCTTCAACAAGGACTGAGGCAAGTTAATGACCCACATGGTAGTGATTTTTTAAATCGCCAGGTATACATGTTAAGTGCCTTCTTAGGCTGAGGAGAAAAAGGACAAAGTGTTCTGCTAGAGATTCAGAAAACAAAACTACGGTTTTGTTCCGGCATATAAGACGACTTTTGAAACAAAAAATGTCAACGAAAATCTGGGGTTGTCTTATACACCGAGTATATCCCGAAAATGTTTCAATATGCCTCTAAACGAAAATTGTTTGAATATTGCCACAAAACGAATTTTCCAACTCGATCCTGCACCAATCACTGCCAGGCTGCTCAGACCACCTCTTTGACTCAGCCAATCCAAGCAGGCTTTTGATGTATGCAAATTAGACACTGTTCTGCATCAATCACTGCCAGGCTAATCGGACCGCCTCTCTAATTCAGCCAATCCAAGCAGGCTTTTGATGCATGCCAATTAGACAATGTTCTGCTGCTCAGATTGGCCAGAGTCAGAGAGGATGTCTATGACAGTATAACCTTTGAACCTTTGCTTGTTGTAATTGGCTCACTGTGGTACATGAGCACAGGAACACATGCAGCACATGCTGCACAGGAACGTTCTGTCTGATACTGCGAATATAGGCCTAAACCTATGTTTTAACTGCAAAATTAGGAGGTCGTCTTATACACCCAGTCATCTTAGTCTTATATGCAGGAAAATACGGTGGTCCAATAAAATGACTAACAATTCGGCATTTAATTTAATGCATGAATTATAAAGCCTAACCTGTTACCAAACCAACTACAGTGAAGAGTTTCCCAGCAGACTAAACAAAATATGCATATATTTGAAAATTAGATATAAAAAAAACCACCGAGGCAAAAACAAATCAAAGACCATATCCATCTGCAGCCTTCGAGGTGGGAAGCAATTCCCAGAGTGAAAATGGAAAAATATTGAGAAGTTCCCATGGAGAGAATTCAAACAAATCTCAGTGTTATTAGTCTTTTTCGTGCCCATTA
Organism: Suncus etruscus; assembly: GCF_024139225.1. NCBI lineage: Eukaryota > Metazoa > Chordata > Mammalia > Eulipotyphla > Soricidae > Suncus > Suncus etruscus. Next base: position 120,636,290 of record NC_064868.1, read on the forward strand.
CAGCATCTTCCTTTTCTCTGATCTTTCTAACAGCTCAGTTCTGATATTTCTTTGTTCTGCCTTTGCTGTTTATTGTATAATAATCCCCTTTCGACAAAAAGCCTCATGTGGCTAATACATCTGGACTAGCTGGCAGCCACTGGTCTCATTTGTTCAACTAATTTGGATTTCTTGGGATCTTAGCTAGTCCTGCTTATATGATTTTGTAAGTCTACACTGATCCCAAGTCTAGCTACTAGTATTTCAAACTCTTTTTTTAAAATTGATAATCACTATGATCAAGCTTTTAAAGATGTGGACTTTCAGAATTACAGCCATTTCCGCCATGAATATAGTGAGGAATGGAAAGGATGGTGCCAGATGAACTCAAAGAAGGGAGGTTGATGGGGGTAAGATTTTGGGTTTCTAATGACAAAGACATTTGGAAAAGAATTAAGCATACTTTCCTAAAAATCCCCTGGCAAAATTTAGAACTATAAAAGGACCATATATACGGCTTATGCTTATTGGCTTATTCAAGCTATAAATACTTTCCAATTATGAGTTCCAACTCATAAAAAAATCGAGTATCCTCCTGTTTTCTCCTTTTTGAGGCCTTTAACTACAAATCAGACTCCCCATTTTGGCCCCCTTTTTTTTCTGGCCAAGGGCAGTTGAATATCAGTAACTGTAGTTTTAGGATCCCACTGATCCATGACTACTTTAATTAAAATCGACACGTAGTATGTGAAGTGATTTTTAGGGAAGACTCCTAATCTTTGCTATTTTTCATAGATTCTGCTCAATATTTACTTGACTTATGAAAATTATACAGGTTAAATTTATTCTCATTTAATTGGTTCACCAGGAATGTTGTCTGTCTTTATTTGAGTTTTCACTTTTAATACAGTGATCACGAGATGTGAACCAATGCAGAGTCCGATTCATCATGCTTTGTTTGGCTGTTTTATTTGGTTCCTTCAGTATTTTATTAAATACCAAGCACATTAGAATGCAATTTTTCCAGTTTTTATATAATACTCAGGATATGATTCTAGTGGCTGGAGAGATAGTACAGTGTGTAAGGTTCATGTCTTGTACACTGGCTGACTGGGGTTTGATTCACAGCACAACATGTGGTCTACCAAGCACATCCAGAAGTAATCTCTAGGTACAAAGAAAGACATAAGCTCTGAGCACCTACATATATGGCCCAAAACAACAAAATATTATTCTGGGCTATTTAGGTAGTGATGTTTCCTGTTTGTTGATCCTGAACACTTGTCTCAGATTTGTTTGATTAATGTATGCTATCTACAAGTGCCTCTAGAGTTAAAATTTACCATTCATGTCTAATCCAAATTCTGAAACTAACTCACTACAAGCAACTTAATTTTGATAACTCCTTGAGATCCTCATCGTAAAACTGGTACTTGTTTTACTTTCCTTATAGAACTATTAAACTTGCATGAAATAATGCAAATTGTCCTCTTTTGCATATATGAATTCATCATAGGTATTTCATATTCTTTCTCTTTTTCTTTTAAACTCTAGTTAGTTCAAAGTGTTTCACTAAGTGGGTGGAGATGCAGTTCAATGTAGGGTACTTGCTTTTGATAAATGCAAACCTACTTTTGATTCCTGGCACCTTGCCAAAATCCTGTGCTTGTTAAAACTGTGGTTGTCTCCTAGTGAGGTGATATGCTATAAGCAAGTATGCATCTCATTTGACCCATGTAATTGTTTAAACAAATGTTCTGTTAATGCCAACTTCAAAGGACAAAGAAGGAATTGTAGTTAAGACATATGAAAAGTAGCAGGTAAGTTCTGTGTTAACCACACTGTGGCAGACTCTAATGGAGGCACCATTTTCTGCCTAGCTTAGCATGTCCTAATTACAAGTAAGGTTCTTAAGAAAATATTCTTTCTATAGATTTAAATATATACAACAAGCAAAATACATACGGAGACTAATTAGGGGGAAATTTTTCTTTATGTAAGTAACAGTGGTTGTCCATATTTCCATATATAATTATGAACTGTGGGGGTCATAATCCAATTTTAGTGTTAGAAATAAGTTCAACACCTGAAAACTGGTAAAATATAAGGAGATAGCTCTGGCTCTCCACTCACAAGTAACTTCTGACAGGTTCAGGGGTCATATAAGATGCGGAGGATCAATCCAGATTTGGGCATATGCCAAGCAAACAGCCTACCCCTACTATATACATTCTCTCCAGCTCCAGAAATTAATGTTTTTTAGAAGAGTCTTAAAATTACATAGTGGATCCCCTATTGATTCTATGATTTCATTTAAATGAGTGCAGCATGTACAAATGAAATTATATACCATGATTGTTCTAAATGTATTATTGTATTAATAAATCAATTTATATAACTTTTGAAAGTGTGATATTAAAATGAAAGATTATTCTTCCACACTATATTCAAATCATCTTGTATGTGTATTTTTGTTCTTTCCTGAGACTTGTATTTACTATCATCTTCCCATTTAGAACTCATCTTTTACATCCTGTTAATTCTGGTATGTTATATTTCTAATTAATTTTAAAATAGTTTTACAATTTTTCATTGTTCAGTAATATGGCACTTAATCTTTGCTATTAATAAATCTTACAGTTTGCTTATACATGATTTGTGAGATCATATTATTGTCAGAAAAATATACTGGATTATTGTTGTAATGGCAATTGAACTGGACACGCTCCTTGGATACCCCACTGTAATCACAGTTGAAACTGGACATGATCCTGAACAGGCCCTTTGGACACCCTCCCTTGGGATGCCAGGTATAAAAGAAAAAAACTTGGACCTTTGCAGTGGGGGCCCAAGATAGTGACCAGAGTAGTACTTACTGGTCCATGGGGGGGGGGCAGAGATAAAGCATCAGAGCCATGCTGCCTGCTTTGTACCTGTTCCTTTCTCTTTCTTTTTTTGTATCAGGGCCTCCCCAAGTCACCTCTGGCCGCTGAATTTCCATTTATATCTCCATCTCTCTCAGAAACCCCTTGGTGGCAGAAACAGACCTCAGATTCCAGGAGGAATAAAAAGGATACTTGTTTTCTCCTCTCTCTCTCTCTCTCTCTCTCTCTCTCTCTCTCTCTCTCTCTCTCTCTCTCTCTCTCTCTCCCTCTCTTTCTCTCTCTCTCTTTCAGTCCTGGGTGGGTGGTTGCTACATTGGTTATGACTTTAGTATTTTAATATTTAATAAAATGGTTTTATGAACTTATGTGATATTATACACTATACAATGTGTATTTAAGAAGGGTGTACTTTCTGCTGTTTTTAGATGAACTCTTCTGTATATACCTATTGGTACACATTATTTAATATATAATTTATTGTCAAGGTTTGCTTATCAATTTGCTGCTTGTATATGTGATGTAGATGAGTGCTAAAGTTCACTTAATTTGGGGCCGGAGTGGTAGCACAGTGGTAGGGCATTTGCCTTGCACGCAGCTGACCTAGAATGGATACAGATTCAATCCCTGGCATCTCATATTGTCCCCCAAGCCAAAGGTGATTTCTGAGTACAGAGTCAGGAGTAGCCCCTGAGCATGGCCAGTTGTGGCCCAAAAATCCAAATAAAACAAAGTAAAATAAAGTTCACTTAATTCGACTGTATTCTTGCCTAGTGTCTCCAACAATCAGTAAGTCTTTTGAAAATGGCTCTTAATAATTCCAATATTATCACACTTGATGTTGTCTTATAAATTCCTTGAGATCTCTCTCTCTCTATATATATATATATATCTTTTATTTTTCTTTTCTTATTAGTTGAAATCCTTTGCCCTATTTTCAAGTTTCCTGATCCTTCAGCTTTATCTGGTTTGCTGGTGAATTCTTCAACACTGTACTATTTTTAACCTATATACAAGTAAGTTGCTTATCTTCTTTGAGTTATGTATTATACTGATATTTGCACCTTGTTCTTCCATTTGCAACATAATTTTGCATTTCTTTATTTTCCTTAACTTTCGATGTTGGTTTCTATATATTTCATGAAAGAGTTATCTATCTTATTCAACCTTGCCCTAGACCTTCTAATATCAGATGAGAACAGATACATTTGGTGTATGTACCATAGATCTTAGTGTTTGATTATGGATGAAAATTTTATGATTCTCCAAGAAATCTATGTTTAATACCTTCCTGTTTAAGTTGACAATATTTTGAGCTATATTAGTGATCCAAAACAGAAGCCCTTACTCAGCATATAGATTAATACTAAATAGAAACCAGATGCTTAGGCAGGCAGACTTTTAAAATATTCATATATATATGCATATATACGTCTGTGTGTGTCTACAAACATAATTTCCACTGCTCACAAGAACCAGAAACAATGGACATGTCCTCTGAGCAATAGTCTTAGTAAACTGGTTTTCAAACAAGGTTATAAAGTTGTTTAGTGAACAACAGTAAGCAGTAAGGAAGAGAAAGTGTAAAAATTTATTTACCAGCCTCTACTCACTGAAAACATCCTTTTTTCATTTTTAGGTCACACCCGGCAGCACTTAGGGGTTACTCCTGGCTCTATGCTCAGAAATCACCCCAGGCAGGCATGGGGGACAACATGGGATGCTGGGATTTGAACCACCATCCTTCTGCATGAGAGGCAAACGCCTTACCTCCATGCTATCTCTCCGATCTATTCACTGAAAAGATCTTTTTAGACTTTTTGATGTTTACTGAATCAGAAGTTAACCCCTTGGGGAAAATCCTCTGGACATTTTCATAGAAAATCTAGGGATGTGCTTTAGATTATTGTATGTGTAGTTGTTGCAAGTCAGCCCCTGAAGAGGTTGACTGATGGAGGGATGGAGGATGAGGTCTTTCCCCTCCAGCTCGGAGCATGCGTCTGCCACCCTGTCCAGCCGATGGTTCTGAGGTGAAACGGCGGGTAAACAGCTCGCAGACAGTCAGGCTTGTGAAAATATTAGCTTTATTCGGTGGACAAGACTGAAGTCTAAAGACTCAGCATAAGTTCCAGTCAAAAGCCTCTTGCCTTCCACAGACCCTTGTTTTTATCCCCCAGAATCAGGTACCACCCAATGGTGGATGCAGAATCAGGTACCACCCTAGGGTGGGTGCAGAATGCCAGGTCACACCCTAGGGTAGGGCACAATCACCGATCAGGGTAGAGTCAGTAACATAATAATCCCCTAAAATATTTACATACACAACATGTCGTGTCCTGAAAGCTGTAGTCTTTCCAGAAAGATTGCCTGTCTCTGAAAATGTTATAGTCCTATGGGACCCATGGAAATACGAGACCCACTTCTATTTTTGTGGAGCAGAATATTTAAGCTTTGTGCTCAGGGATCACTCCTGAAAGTGCTCTGGATATGTGATGCAGGAAATCAAACCAAGGTCTGGTCCATAAAAGGTAAGGGCCTTAACCCAGGCACTATCAGTCTGGCTATTTACGCCCTTTCTAATTATGGAAAATCTAGGAACGTAGTTTTGGCACCAAAGGTATACAAGATCACCTTAACATGATATTTGACATTCTCAATATTATGACTTGCTAGCTGGAGTAATGCAATGAATGGAAAGTTGTAAAGATAGCCATTTATTGTACACTGAAAGTTTCCCTGTAATTCACAGATGTGAGTTAAAATAGATAAATAGATGCCTATATTTCAGGTAATTGTTTTATTATTGTTTGGCTCATTATATTTTGTTGATTTGTTTTGTTTTTGACCATATTCCCTAACTTTTTGTTTTTTTGGCTCATTATATTTTGTTGATTTGTTTTGTTTTTGACCATATTCCCTAACTAAACCTTACTTCTGGTTTTTTTATCCAACAGTCAAAGTGGAAATGGCTCAGTGGTTGTATATGTCTACCCTGCTTGGTAGAGTGCAAGAGAAAGTTCTTACCAGCCATACTATCTTTCTGGCCCTATTGCTTTTCAAATTTAATATTAGTAAATAATATTTCTCCATAAAGTCTGGGCACTTTTACTGTGCTAGGCCCTGCTATCTAGTGTTCAAATACACTAAGAAATAGTTATTAGTTCTCTTTAATAATTGTTCGTTGCCATACTTGGAGGTGGACTTTATGGTGAAATTGCTTTTTAACCTTCCTGATCAACTTTCATGTAATTTTTCTTCCCCAATTTATCCAATGTGTAGGAGTTTCTTCACCAGCTTTTAGATTCATATATGGAAGAAATTGCTTCATATGCAAATGTAGGTTCAGCAAGTGCATAAGACATAGATTCAGGATCATCTTATTTACAATGGCAACTGTAATTGGAACTTACTTGTTTTCTTTAATACTTGTGGGTCATAACTGGCAATTATGAGGGGCTATTTCTGACTCTGTGTCTCTCCTAGACATTCAAGTGGCAATGGCAACTCAGACATTAAACAAGGGTTAACTGCATGACAGGCAATTTTCTTAAGCCCTATTTATTGATCCCTTTTGTTTTATTTTTTGTTATTATTTTTGGCACTGATCAAGGATTACTTCTGGCTCTGATCTGAGAAATTACTCCTAGTGCTGCTTCAGAGGTGGTTCGGGACGTACACACACTGATTCCTGCTGGTTTGTGCAGGAGGTCAGAAGGGTGCAGAAGCCATCTTAGGTCATGCTGTTTTCATCTGCCTGAGACTGGGTTTCATCAGCATTCCTGCTGCTGATCCTGCCTGCTTCAAAGGTGAGTAAGGGGCGTACACACACACTGATTCCCACTGGTTTCTGCTGGGAGTCAGAAGGGCGCAGAAGCCATCTTGGGCCATGCGGTTTTCAGCTGCCTGAGACTGGATTTCATCAGCGTTCCTGCCGGTGATCCTGCCTGCTTCAGAGTGAGAGACAGAATTGAGGAACTCTGCTGGAACTCAGATGCCAGCACCCTATCTACCTGTCCTCTGTGTTGTGCTCCATTTTCAGCCTGATTTCATCCTGTGTGTGGCTCATCTGTGGACAGCTTGCCTTCCCTGGAGCCTTCCCTGGAGGTGAGTTTACAAGCCCATAAAGGGTGGAGCCAGAGGAGCACGGCTTTGCTTCCTGGCCGTGCACATTATTTAGCCAATGAATACAGGACATTGAGACTAAAGGCATCTTCAAAGAGGAAATGGCACTTTCCAAGCAAGTGAAAGCAGAGATTAACAGATGGGAATATATTAAACTGAGAAGTTTCTGCACCTCAAAAGAAATAGCGCCCAGGATACAAGAGCCCCCCACTGAGTAAGAGAAACTATTCACCCAATACCCATCAGATAAGGGGCTAATCTCCAAAATATACAAGGCAATAATATAACTTTACAAGAAACAAAAAACACCTAATCCCATCAAAAAATGGGGAGAAGAAATGGACAGACACTTTGACAAAGAAGAAATACAAATGGCCAAAAGACACATGAAAAAATGCTCCACATCACTAATCATCAGGGAGATGCAAATCAAAACAACTATGAGGTACCACCTCACACCACAGAGACTGGCACACATCACAAGAAATGAGAACAAGCAGTGTTGGTGGGGTTGTGGAGAGAAAGGAACTCTTCTCCACCGCTGGTGGGAATGCAGTCTAGTTCAACCTTTATGGAAAGCAATATGGAGATTCCTCCAAAAACTGGAAATCGAGCTCCCATATGACACAGCTATACCACTCCTAAGAATATATCCTAGGAACACAAAAATACAATACAAAAATCCCTTTCTTACACCTATATTCATTGCAGCACTATTTACCATAGCAAGACTCTGGAAACAGCCAAGATACCCTTCAACAGGCGAATGGCTAAAGAAACTGTGGTACATATACACAATGGAATATTATGCAGCTGTCAGGAGAGATAAAGTCATGAAATTTTCCTATACATGGATGTACATGGAATCTATTATGCTGAGTGAAATAAGTCAGAGAGAGAGAAAGACGCAGAATGGCCTCACTCATCTATGGGTTTTAAGAAAAATGAAAGACATTCTTGCAATAATAACTTTCAGACACAAAAGAGAAAAGAGCTGGAAGTTCCAGCTCACCTCAGGAAGCTCACCACAAAGAGTGATGAGTTTAGTTAGAGAAATAACTACGTTTTGAACTATCCTAGTAATGAGAATGTATGAGGGAAATAGAAAGCCTGTCTAGAGTACAGGCGGGGTTGGGTGGGGAGGAGGGAGATTTGGGACATTGGTGATGGGAATGTTGCAGTGGTGATGGGTGGTGTTCTTTACATGACTGAAACCCAAACACAATCATGTATGTAATAAAGTTGTTTAAATAAAAAATTAAACAAAAAGATTTCCACAACTTTAAAAAAAACAAATTACTCCTAGCAGGCTCTAAGACTCATATGATGATGCTGGAGATCAAACCTAGGTCAGCCTCATGCAAGGCAAACATCCTACCCACTGTGTTATCACTTTATTACAACCCCTCTTTTTTTCTTAATGACATTCTTATAAGTCTATAGAAATATCTGAATGCAATTTTTTTTACATTTTTCTGATGATCAGTGATGCTGAACATATTTTATGTGCCTGTTGATCATTTGAACATTTTCTTTGGGGAATATATATTTTGTCTTTGTTCTTTTTCAATTTTATTAAGATTCTCTGATTTGCAAAGTTTTTTATAATATATTTAATTCAGGCACACCATGTTCTAACAGCAATATCACTACCAATGTACCGTTCCCTCCACCAAGATCCTCAGGTTCCTTCTCACCCCCAAGCCAGCTCCCTTGGCAGGCATATATCAACTTCATTTTATATTACTTGTCTAACATAATTTCAAGGAATTGCAAATGGAATTATCAGAAAGTAAACTGATAAATTCAATCTGTAAATATTGATTGCTATACAATTTTAAGGTATTTAAATAAAAACTTCAAATCATTTAATATAGTATACTACCTAGTATCATCTAAATTTATAACAAAGTTTTCAACTCTAGAATTTAAAATCTATTGCATTAAGTTTTATTTTTTATTTGGACCTTATTGTGGTAATTATCATGTATTCACTGTCATAAAGCTTTAAAATTATCCTATGCTGTTATATTTTAAAGTTTCCCCAAAGTGGACAAAACCTACAAATGTAAATTTTAGTATGTATGAAATAAATTTAAAAAATTAAATGGAAATATATGAATAGGCTTTAAAAGTATAAAGTGATTTAAACTTGTTTCAATCTATGAATTCCATAAGCTATTACCTGTCATAAAGCTCTGTATTGTTCCTTCAAACATGAAAGAAAAGCAAGCTGTAAATACTGTTTTTGCTGAGGTTTTCATTATGTTGAGTTCATGTACTATCTCTCCAGTGCCTTCTGGCTTGTACATCTTATTTTATAGATCTGCTGTATGTCTCATGGGCTTTACTTCACATGTAAGTTCCTTTTTAATCTCTCTCCTATCAATATTCTGTCTCTATCTTTAGCCTTTTTCATTTTGAGTGCATTTTCTGAGTTGTCTAGTTGAGTCTATTTTCATTGGGACGCTTTGAGACTCTGATCTCTGATCTTATATGCTTCAGCTCTAGGAAATTATTTTTTAAATAGTTTTTTGGGGCCATACCTGGTGGAGCTAAGGGTATTCTAATACTGCATTCAGGAATTATCTTGGCATGATTGGGAGGCCATCTAGGATGACAAAGAATGAAATTGGGTTGGTCATGTGTAAGGCATATGCCCTACCCATTGTACAATCAATGCATCACCAACTCTGGGAAATTCTTTTATTTTATGCTTTGGGAAATTCTTAATGGATTATTTATTTAAATGTTGTTTCTTAATTATAATTACTTTTATATTCTGTGAGATTCCAGTGTTATTTGCATTATTCCTCTCAACTCATCCTGGAGATCGCTGGTATTTAGTTAATTTTATTTCAGAATATATTCCACCTATTTTTTTCTAGAAATTTATTCTTTGTTATCTTGAAGTTTCTACATATTTTGATCAGCTGCAGTTATTTTGCTATTTATGAATACTATTGAGTTTTTATCAGACATAATATAATATAACATAACATAACATAATATAATATAATATAATATATAATATATAATCTATTAAGTTTATTTCTGTGATTTTTTTATTGTAACAGTTTCCTCATTTCAACTGATATCTCTTCTGATGCTTTGCTGATTACCTGTGCTATTATGGTAGCACTAAAACTGTTCTCTGAGGATTTATTGAGTTGGCTCATCATCCAGTCTTTAGTGATATTGTTTTTACACATTAAACTTGGTGGGCTTTTACATGTTTTTCACATTGTCTTTCTAGTTTTCTTGCTCTCCTGTATCTTTATAATTAGTTAGACCCCCTGGAAGATGCTGAAGGAATGGACAGGGCAATGCTCTTCTCTTTGTTCCTTACAGCTTTCCTGAGTCTAAAGTTTGTGCCGTCTGATATTAATATAGCCACTCCAGCTTTTTTAAGGGTTTTATTAGCTTGGATGATTTTTCTCCAGCCTTTAATTTTGAGTCTATGTTTGTTTTGACTATTCAAGTGTGTTTCTTGTAGGCAGCAGAAGGTTGGATTTATCTTTTTGATCCATTTTTGCCACTGTGTCTCTTAACTGGTGCATTTAGTCCATTGACGTTGAGGGAGATGATTGTCATGGGATTTAATGTCATCTTTGTGTATAAGTTTTGTGTGTCTGTTGGTCTGTTTTGTCTTAAAGTAGACCTTTCAGCTTTTCTTTTAAGGCTGGTTTGGATTGCTCTTCTCCTTCTCTGATTTTCTTCACTGAATAACAGAAAGTATAATTGAACAGCTAGTATTTTTGTCAGTAGATCTGTCTCCCAGTCACATATGTAGCCACACACTTCAGAAACTATGGTGTGGGCTCTTTAGTATGGAGCAGATTGGAGAGAAGCCTGCTGGGACCTAGCTGGAAGTAAGAAATTCTGCATCTTTCATGAGTAAACTTAGTGATTTAAGCCAGAGACAAACATCTCCTGGAATGGTGGAGCAGCAAGTAGAAGTTATCTATGTGGACATTTTTTTGGATAAATATTTATGTTAGTAGTGAAGATCAACAGGGAGCCACAAAGCAGGGAAGTATTCACACTCTTTATGACTGGCCCACCACAACTTTGATAGAGAAGTGCTCAGGCATATTGACTTAAAATGTCTACAGGATGTCGTATACATTCAATTCCTGAGCTCCACTTAAGTCTCCTGGGCTCAATGTCTTCACTTGCAGCAAGGGAATTCAAGAGAAGACAGTGAAGCAACATGATCTTTGTCCACATCCTTGGTGTTACAGGGCTATTTCAGGCTCTGTGCTCAGGAATGTCTGCTGGCAGTCTTCAACATCTCATATATGGTACTAGGGATCAATCAAACCAAGACCTGAGCAAGATCCAGAGCCTTCAAATTCCAAAGGAATAAGCAAAGAAGAAAAAGTGCTTCAAAGGTAGAAAAGTCTCATAAGAATATTAATGTAAGGGAAATGACTGTAATATGACTAATATTTCTGGCCCAGTGCACAATTCTTCTGTTGATATATGAACAAGGCAAGACTGGTAATGGAGGAAAATTAATGTGTTTAAGAAATAATGTGAGCCTCTTCAAAGAGAGGAGAGAGTCCTGCAAAGTAAAAAGCACACCCCTTGTTAGGTGTCTGGTGATTTCACAGATCAAGTGTACTAAATGATGTGTAAGAAGATTCACACCCAGAGAAAAGAAGTGAGAGCAACTTCAAGATAGAGCACCTTCTTTGTCTTTTCTTTTTTAAAAAAGACTTTAATAGACATTTATTCAAGCTACATCACCTTACTCCTTGTAGTTTTTTGAATGAACTAGAGGTCAGAGTGCTTTCTTGAACATGGCCTATTGGGTTGGATTCTTGGTATCACATATGGATTCTTGGACTCACAAGACCACAGAGTGATTTCTTGAGTGCAGAACCAGGACTAAGAGCTGAACACCACCAGGTGTGCCCTGTCATTTTTTAAAAGTTCATTATTAGTGTTTTGTCAAATTAAAGGACTTTGAAATTTGATGATCATTTTTTAGATTCTTACTAGACTTTTCTTCCAGTTATAAGCATCTTCTCTTTTTACCTGAGCCCTTTGGAACCTGAAGGCTCTTTTAGTAGCTCAAACATTGAGAATATTTATTATTTTTGCCTTTGAAGACTGTCTTCTGGTTGTGAAAGCCCCAGGTCAGCTAAAAATTATAAACTATCACTGTCTCTTTAAACTACTTTTCAAAAATATACTAGATTTTAGGATAACAAAATAAAAATTTAAGATAACTTAATTGGAAAATTTCCTGACCACTGACAAGGGAAAACTGAAGAACCCTTTCACTGTGGAAAAGGTAGCAAGTATCTAGGCATGGGGAGGCCTATACTTCCCATATCTCTAGCAAAAAAGGGGCCAATTTAGAGAAGTAATACAAGCTAAAGGATCCAACATCTCTTGTCTTCTGTGAAAGTGATAACTCCAACACATGCACAATTAAACTGGCAATATACATTGAAGTAAGTTTCCCTTTACTTCTAGGGACTTTTCACTAACCTGCAAGATCCTAAAACCTGTCATGATAGACCCAAGTTGATGATAAAAGTGTAGAAAATTAATGGAAATCCAATTCCAGGAAAATGATTAGTATCTTGCAAAGAAGAGATAACCCACCTCTTCATTACAGGAAGGATAGCAACTAATGCTCAGTGTCCACTTGGGAGCATCCATCCTACAAATGCCCAGTCCCATTGTCATCTTCTTTTTCCTTTCAGTAAACTTATGGAGCAGTGGTATTGTGGGTGCCTTGTAAATTTGTGATTCACCTCAGAAGCCTGTTCTTGCCTCAAGAGATTTTCTTCCATTTTTTGTTTGTATTGGGCATCACCAGGTGACATTCATTACTTGTTCCTAGTTCTACAATCAGATGTAATTTCTGGTGGCCTTGAGGATATTATGGGATGCCAGGGATCTAATGTGACTCTTCAGCATGCAGGCAAGCACCCTACCAGCTGTACTATTTCTCTGTCCTTTAGAACTTCTGTCTTACAAATATTTTTGTGGTATAAGTTCCTAAGCACTCTGTCCATTTTGAGTTAGTTTCTGTGACTGTGTAAGTTAAGGATCTAATTGCATTGCTCTTTATGTATTTAACCAATTTAAGTATATTCTAAAACTTGTCTTGAAGTTGCATTTACATAGCTGACACTTTTAAAAATGGATTTAAAAAGATTCTTAGGTGTAAATAGCATACTGTAAGAGAAGATATTGGACATTAGGGACTGTCTATAACTTCTCTTTTATACTCCCATTACTCCTGATATATATATATACTCAGGTATCACAATTGGCAAGCCTTGGTAGACAAAATGCAATGTTCTAGATTAAACCCAATTGCAAGGAAATTATTCTACCTGCTGTATTGTTGCTCTAATACCCTCTATTACTTAATTTTATTGTGTTTAATAAGAACTGACTCTTAAAACTGGCTTAATTTCCCCCCTTTTTTCTGTGTCCTAAAGCATCAGGGTAAAACCCATATGTCCTTATTTCTTTATTTTTTTACTTTCCATTTTCATGTTCAACCCCTTTTGCCAAATTTATAATTATCCTAATCAGCTGTAACATAAAATTCAGATAAATACCTAAATTGAAATTAGTATACCTGAAGAAAAGATAAGCAGGAAGATCTGCACATTAGAAATTCACACATGGTAAACTAATTATAAAGAGATTATTATATTTTCAATTTATTTGTGAATGAAAAATTTCTGAATCTTGTAAATATTGAAAGCAATTTGCCCAGGATTATAAAATGCTATAGCTTAAATTTCTGTTTCTAATGTCTATATTTTGGTGCTAAGTTATGCAAACTCTACACAGTAAGCACATTGTGGGAAAAAGTGGACAGATTTGACACAATTCTCTGAGACAAAAAGACCAGTCAGAAGGAAAAAAAAGTGTTTGAAACCATGGGTTACTTTTCATTATCTTTTAATAATGTCTTTTTTGTATGCATTGCATGAAGGGGAAAAACCAGAAAGTTCTTTTGTCTGTTCCCCAACTTATTAGCATCAATAGAAATCTTTTAACCATGACTAGACAATCTGTCTCCCACTTCTCTATTTGTTGTGTTAAAAGCTGCATTGTTCTAGACATAAGGGAAGAGGAAGAGAATGAATAGGATACTTTTTTTTTATAGAAGATATAACATCTAGTTGCTTTTATTCTAATATCTATTTCTCCGTCACCCCAACACTCATTTACAAACACACATTCATATATGCACCTTTTTCTTTATATAATGCCTTTTGAAAATTAGAGCACTTCTGTTAATACTTAAAGGTGGACTGACAGAAGCTTGGATGTGACCCAGCATATATTTAAACTACAATAATTCTTCTTTCCTAAGGTCAGACCTCATTTCAAATTACTTTTTTGTCATTTTCATATAGATTAAAAAATAATCAAACTCTCTGAAAATCATGCTAAAGAATCTGATTAGCTGAAGATGATTATATTGTGTACAATTTTTTTGTGTACAATTTTATTCCTCCTCCCAAAGATTTTCAAGATACACCACCAATTTAATCATTGAATAATATAACTCTGATAATTAAATCAGGTTCCCTAAATCCTTGTTTTGTTTGATAATGGTTGTTAGCAACAGGCACTTTGCATTTTTCCTTAAAAGTGAAATGTGTCTTGTCAGTCACTGTGTCAAAATGATTATATACACTTTTTCTGGTCTTCTAGGAAGCATTCTAAATGTTTATTAAAAATAACCTAGCATTTAGCTTCCAAGTCCTCCAGCCCTTTGAGTTTCCTCTGTCACCCATGACACTTCTCAGGTCTATGGTTGTCCATAGAGAAGGCTCCTCTGTTCCTCGCACCAAACGCTATCCTGGCTACTTGCAGCACCTCCAACCAGCCAGTATTTGAGTCTTCCAGCCTTCCAGGGATCCACTGCTGTCTGCACTGCTTCTCAGGTTTGTGTGTGTCCATAGAAATGACCCCTCTAGACCTCCCATCAACCCTCCTCTTCCCAAACCTAACTACTGCATCTTTGCAAAGACATTTTAATTTATATCAGGTATTTCCAGGCAGTTTGGACCTTGCACTTACTTCTTCTAGTAAATATACAGCACAAAACTCCATTGAAAAAAATTAATGAATTCGTTCACAATATTTTTATCAGACTTACATAACCTCGCTTGTCTAGAAAAATAACCTCTAACGGAATACACCACTAGCCATCTTTTATACAATCGGATTAATAGATCACTCTCTTAAAAAACCTGAAACTCCAGCAGAAGAAATGCAGAATGATTGCACTTATGTGTGGCATTGAGAATAACTGCATGAAAAAACACAATGTTGTAAATGGCAATTGTCTTGAACACCCTTGGCTCAAGAATATATATAGCGAGAAGGAAAAAACTGAGTGGAAGTGGAGAAACACATAAGGTTATATTTTCTTTCATACTTCAAAGAGACCTGCAGCAACGAGTATAGCTCTTTAGATTGACAGATGTTCAGTTATCTACTCCTTATGGATATCTGTAATAATGTTCTAATGCTTTTATCACAGATCAAATGCAGAATGCATTTGGAAATATATTCTCCCACTACAGTGCTCACTATAAGAATGTTTTAGTACCTTAATTTTAATATGTCTATAATAACTCATTAATCTATTTTTTACAATGGTTCTTGGAGACATAGGTGGGTCACCCTACTAGCATTACAGTGCTATATTATATTAGAACTCCCAATATAGTGCTCATTATGACAGTGTCTTGACAAACATTCTATGCTATTCCTTTTCCATATGTGTATACCTGCTAATGTGATCTAATGTTTATGTCCATAGATAACACTAGGATAGGCAACTGCATGACTCTAGCTACAATGATAATTCATTGAGTATGTTTTTGTAATTAATTTTCAATTTAAACTAATTTGCTATTATATCATAATGTCCATGCTGTCAGTTTGCTTTCAGGAAAGGATCCAGGATACTCAAGACCCATAAAGATATGCCATGGTGTTGACTCTTTTACAGTCCTCTCTACCATAGTACTTAGTATTCTAGACTTGAAAACTATGTTTTAGTTTTATAATGTAATATGTGAAATATAACCCAGGAAATCTTTTTAAGCAAAATTTACACTCAACAATGATAATTTTCTAAGGAATTGTGTGAGACTTTGTGTGGTGACCACCTCTATCTCTGTCTAATGTCTGTCTGTATTGTACATAATGCCTGTCTGTGTTGTATGTCTTTCCCCCGTTAGATAGAACCCTTTCTTTTTCCCTCCCCCTGCTTATGGCTTTACAATACCTTTTCTATCCTTTCCGTCTCTCTCCTGGTTTGTTATTTCTCCATTTTTAACCCTTTTTACCCTCTATTTTGACTCCTCAGGAACAGGAATATTCACCCCCACCTCAATCCACTCCAGCTGGCTCCCAAAGTGAAAAGGCAACGACCCAGCCTGTCTTGCCTTGGGCTGGGAAGAAGCTGCCACCATTGTTCCTACTGATTTACTCTGGCGGGGGGACTCCTTTTCTCCCACCTCCATTCACTGTGGACTCACTACCGGATTCAGCTTTTGAGAGATGCTCAATTTGAAAACATTTCCTGATCCTGACTACTGCAAGCCATTTTTTTTCCTTCAGACACTACAAGTTCATGTCACAGGCTGAAGAAGTGCTCCAAATGTTATTGCTCTCCTCAGACTATTTTAAAAGACTTGAAGGGGATATGTATATTTCTTTAGATATACTTCCTTAATAGGCATAATTCTTATTGTGTATTTCCTTAGGTAAATGTGGTTTTCCCCATACCCTTTTTTCTGCATTTGTTTAGTAGGAAATTCTAGTAGATAAGTTTCTCTTGGGTTCTGAGTTCCTGTTAGAAATAGGTTATAGGGATTGTTTAGCTTGTCATTTTTATCCCCATATGTACCAATAATATATCCTGTGGCACTGTTTCTTTTTGCATTGGCACATTAAAGTGAATAAATCTTACATATACAAGCAAGTTTTTAATCTAATAGAGATAGGAACTCCTAAATTTTTATTGCAGGGGGGTCTTTCACCCTAAACATGTGTCATAATTACTTGACCTAGGCTTCTGTTGACCAAAAATTGGCAGTTCAACCCTGTACCTTGGATCTCATCTTTGGAACAAGCACAGTTTTCTGTACCAGCACCAAGAATCTAATTTCTTCTTGGAAAGGCCCTAATGCTTCTCTGGAACCATCTTGTTTCAGGGTGGGTTCATGTAACACCCTAAAGACTTGGAAACAGTAACAACTTGCTTTCAGGGCATGTTTCCCTGCCTTGTCACCTAATAGTGAGGTGAAACCAGAAGAATCTTTGTAATATCATGACTTCAACATAGGATCTGTACAAACCCCAAGATCTCAAATTACTGAAGCCTTACTGCGACAACTGTGATTGAGACTAACATTTTCTGGGCCCATGAAGAAAGACTTTGGGTTTGACAACTTGGTATGCACGGAGTGCTTCATGGGTAGTGACACCCTGTTTTTAGGCCAAGATTTATTCTTTCTATTTTTCCCAACTTTTGCTGTGCCTAAGCAAAACTTCCACATATTTTTAATTTTTTAGATAGGGGTTCCTAGATTTTTTAAAAGAACCTTGGGACAATAATTACTCTGTTCTACCTCCTATTTCTGCATTTTTTCCATAAAATTAATAAAGGGAAAAATGAATAGAAGGAGGACAAGGGCTATGTGGTCTTAGGTGCATTGGTGGAGATAAAAAGGACATAACTAAATACCTAAGCCAAAGTCAAAGTCAAACGACCCAAACTCGAACAATCTAAACTTTAAATATAACTGTGGGAATGTTGCACCGGTGAAGGGGGGTGTTCTTTACATGACTGTAATCATACAACTATAATCATGTTTGTAATCACGGTGTTTAAATAAAGATTAAAAATATATATAACTTTGGTCCTGTTATACTGGCAGGTCAGGGGGCAATGGGTGGTGGTATAGGATATACTCTGGGAACATTGAAGGTGAGAGGTCAACAGCGGTGGTGGGATTGGCCCTAAAACTTTTTAAATTATAATGGTTTCTCTAAATAAAACAAAGAAGGGGCTGGAGCTGTGGCACAAGTGGTAAGGTATCTGCCTTGTGTGCGCTAGCCTAGGATGGACCGCAGTTCGGTCAACCGGTGTCCCATATGGTCCCCAAAGCCAGGAGCAATTTCTGAGTACGTAGCCAGGAGTAACCCCTTAGCATCACTGGGTGTGGCCAAAACCCAAAAATAAATAAATAATTAAATAAAATAACCTAGCATTTTATATAATTCTCACACTGATGTATAATTATTTTTAAAACTGGGGATTTATAAGTAGCAAAAACCACCATAGTGTGAGGATAAATTCCAGTCACTCAGCTTGAAATAAGATCATTTCTGAGGTTGGAGCTAATGATGATATAGCATTTATCTTAAATGTGAGAGAGCATTTTATCATTCCCAGCACTGCTCCCTTTAAAAAAGACAGAAAGTATACATGCTAGTAGTTTTCAAGAAAGAGTAAAAGTAACATATTTGTAAAGTTGAAAATTTGTTATGTGCGTTTGTTTTACATTTAAGTGGTAGGAATGATAACACTCTGTCCTAAGTTAACTGCACTCCTGGAACTGACATAAAGCAGTGTCTTAGGGGATAGAACAATAGTATAGTACTTAGGACACTTGGTTTGCACACAGCTGATAAGGGTTTGCTTTCTGATACTCTCTATGGTTTCGGGAGTTCTTCCTGGGGTCCTCTCTGGATGAAAAGGTCAGGAGTTAGCCTTGAGCACTTCCAGATGTGGCCGAAGAAAAAACAACACAATGTTTTGCCTTACAGATTTTCCTACCTCATACTATATTGTTATATACATGGTGATGGCAATGTAGTCTGGTTAGGTAAAATGGTAAGTGCTACCCTGAATAGAAATGGTCTATTTTAAGAAGGCTGACCAAACACACCTCAAAATTGAAATTAAAATTCAATGAAAGATTCATTATAAGTATTGAGCAAGGTTCTCTACTGGGTGTATTTAGAAAGTATTTCTCATCAGAATGAGAATAAGCTACCCTTCCTCCTTTGCTAATTGCTGAATTTAATTATATATTAAAATATACAGTGCTCTCACCTATTTTGTGTAATCAAGGCATGCAAATATGCATGTTAATTCTTACCTTTAAACATACTTGTTTGCAAGGCAAGCAATACTACTTTTTCACACATATTTACCCTAGGGAAAACATTCAATCTTTGACAAATTAGATCCTCAGAGTTTATTATATCATTATATTAGAATATTTTTTTCTGAATTAGCACAATGCTAGTAAAATTTTAAGATGTACTCATTTATCCTATATGTCACACTAGAATGGGAATATGCAATGAGTAGTCTTCACCACTCTACCATCTACATGCATAGAGTCAATCTCTAAACAGCTAAAACTCAATAATCACTTTAAAATTTAAATATATATTTCCTAGTTATTATCACTCCAAACTATATTTTATTTTTTAAGTTTTGCATTTTACCTTGGATATCTGTAATATACTAACCTTGTTAAACATTCAGATATGTACTAAGAACTTTACACTCATTATCCTACAGAATGTCAGCAATATTATCAAGAGTTTGTAATGAGTACTGTTCGACATCTAGCCACAATTCTCCTTTAATTATATTATTCTCAGACAATTTGTTCTTGAATTTATTCAGCTTATATTATTTCAATTACAATTTGAAGCACTGAAATTGGACTAATAATAAGCCATGACACTTACCTACTCATTATGGAAAAGTTGTTATATCAGTCAATAAATGTCTCTCGGAAAAGGGAACAATAACTGGAAAAAATACAGTTAAGCCTCAATCAGCTCTCTATTGTATTGAAATCATGTTATTTTTCTTCCAGTTAAATACTAAAATTATCTATAAGATAAAGAGTTAAAATTAGAAGATAATAGGAAATAAATGGCCTGAGAGATCAGCAGAGAAAGGTACAAGAAAATGTCATTTTATGTATCATTTATAGATGACAGACTCAAAATAAATACTAAGAACATATTTTATAGAGCTGTATCTATATATGTATATATATATATGAATGCATTGGATGGGAGATACATGGAAGGAGACTTTGAGAAATGAAAAGAAAGAATTGCTCAAGATAATCACAGTAATTTCATACAATATAGCTTGTGTATAGTAGGCCACTATTTTTCTACTAACAGTCTGCAGACCTACTCTGGTATGTAGGTAAAACCTACTTTGGAAAGCTATACCGTCTAATTTTATTCTATGACTTTTATACAATGGAAAATTCATCTTGTTTAGTTTCTTACAATGTGTCCCAATTGCTCACGAACATATGACTAAATATGAAATAGTACAGCTCAGACTCTAGCAAGGTTAGCACACAGTATTGTATTAGCTGTCCCTTCTGTGCTTATAATGTGCATCTTATTGTTAGTGCTTTGTTCCATTTTGTTATATCATTCTTAAAAAGAATGGATTATGATATAGGAAAACTTTAGAAAGTATTGGAATAAGATAAGAAATCTGCATTCTAGTATTGGCTTTCTGATCAGCTTGTTTCTAGATCTTGGTCAATAAGTTTACTTGAAACTTTAGATAGCATTTTAACTTTATTTGAAAGTAAAATTTAAAAGTAGTTTAAAGTAAAATTTAAAAAAATTTAAAGTAAAATTAAAATTTTTACTTGAACACCATGATTTACATATTTGCTCACAATACAATTGGTTCTAGTAGTCCATTCCATGTGGCATCTGTCCCACTACCAGCGTAACTTTCCCTACACCAATATTCCCAGTTTCCACCTATCCCCCAGCCTTTCATCCTATTGTTAGACATGAAATAATTTACTTTATACTGCTTGTTACGACTTCATAAAAGTTCATAAGTTTACGATCACTCTGGAGAATAACTGAGTGTTGGACAGAGATAAAGTGATATGTACAGTACCCCTTCGTTAGCATTAGTACAAACCACAGTATCTAAAAGGAAAAAAGGAAGGGAGAGAGAGACAGACAGACAGAGAGAACTGCCTCTTGAGGCAGACAGGGGAAAGCATATGATGGAAACAGTATATTTGTGGTGGTGGCAGGAAATGTTCATAGGTGAAGGGTGGTGTACATTGTAGGACTGAAACTAAATCATAAACAACTTTGTAATCATGTTGTTTAAATAAATGGAAAAATAAGTTTAGTAAAAGAGTTTGTTGTATCTCACAATGTGAGGTATTAAGTTATTGGAGACATTAAGTTTTTGAAGTTTTAATAAGCTATTTGTTGCTAGTGGCTGTTACTGCTTTAATTGGATCTTAGGTGGATTCTATTAAGCTTGATATATAATTTGG
This sequence comes from Suncus etruscus, assembly GCF_024139225.1. Lineage (NCBI taxonomy): Eukaryota > Metazoa > Chordata > Mammalia > Eulipotyphla > Soricidae > Suncus > Suncus etruscus. The sequence goes on from NC_064868.1 coordinate 120,657,645, forward strand.
TGTATTCCTACTGGGGTGTTATTGTTAAAATTTTTAAGATGTTGTGTGGCCATAAATATGTTTATGCGCTCTAAAAATTCCAGATTCTGTGGAGTTGAACCAATAAGCTGACATGGAGGTAACATTGGGGAGTGTCTGTGACTGCCAGGGCTTCTGGAAGTAGGGAGTGATGGAGGATGGGGGACTGCCCACATACATCCCAAGAAGTCCCAGAAGCATTCTCATTCTCAAATCTGCATACCTGGAATCTTTGTCAATTAGGTCTTTCTGAAGTGTGGATGAAGCTGCTGACTTTTCAGATACAAAGCTAGTGTATCTGTGAATTTTCATGGTTTGACTTGCATCTCTTTTGAGAATAAAATGAGTCTATTGAGCTGGACACACCCGGTTGTGAGATGTATCTCACTAGATAGTATTTTTAAGTACGTTTCCCAGATTGCATATTCTATAGTTCCTCCCCCTAAAAGGGAATTGTAATAGATAAACTATTGATTGAATGCATATTTTTGTAAAAATAAAAAAGCTCAAATTACACAATGTGACAAAATACATTTTTTTTAATATTTATTGAGACCAATGTGAATTACAAGTCTTTCACAGTTATATTTAAGGTACATAGTGACAGTGAATTAGGGCCATTCCTAGCACCAGTGTTGACCTCCCTCCACCCCAGTTCCCAGCATGCATCACATGCCACCCTCCTACCCCCTGGACTACCAGTGTAACAGGTCCCTTTTGTGTATACCTTGTTGTCGTTTGGATCTCTTGATTCTATTATGTGACAAAATATTTTAATAGGAGTATTACATTTATTATGTTAAATTATTCTAACTCATGAATACTTTTAGAAATTGAAGTGGCCATTCACAGAAATTTTCTTTAGAGATATGGGCCATTTGAGCCCAGTTAGTAGGAAAAATTATTGTATATGTGTCTGTATATATTCCTTTGTGGTTTACTTTTTATTTCTGGAATTCTGTACATTTTATATTATTAAAAATATGAACGTGATCCCAGCTTCTCTGTTTTACAGGTATCTAAATGATGATGCGTTAAAAAATAAATTGCCTGAATTTCCACCCTGAAGGGGAAACTTTGGAATTGAAGATCATACCTATTCTGATGACAAAACTTCTATTTACATTGTCATATCCCTTACCAGCATCACATTATCCATTCCACATTCTTGAAGGACTAATTTGCTTCTGATCAGCTCAGAAATATCACTTTCTCTCTCTTAGTGCTATTTGAATATTAAAGTGATAGGATAACTCTAGTTCAAATTCAGTCTAAATAGCACCAAGTGAAAAGAAAACTTACACCTACATAAAATATGCACAACTTTCCATTTGGCTGTATAGTTGGCCACTTTGGAAAGAATTTATTTTTACTGTTAGCTAGTAGCATTCTGTAAGGTCTTATGCGATACTCTACTCTACTAAATAGCATCCAGTTCATCTAGATGTGTAGAGTTTCCAGATCATAAACTCCTAAAGGGCAGAGTCTATGATTATTTGGCTAACATATATAGCTTATGACTGTGGATGCTTAATAAATACTGTTTCATGGTAATGATGATGACAAGTTAATGCGCCTCAAAGTATCAACCAACCAGTCAATTTAGTGAAAGTCAAAGTGGTCATTTGATGTCATAAAAATTCTAGTTACTTGATTGAATGAATTATTCACATTGCAGCTGGTGGCTTTTATGCTTATAAATATATAAAGCTAAAATTGCTTTTATATTGAGTACTTAAGAGAATCGTGCAACATAGACATTCATTAGTTATCACTTTTATCTTCTCAATCAGAAACTATGAATTACTAGGAAATTGCTGTTGAAATCAAAACAATCATATATTGACATGTATCTCAGAAATTTTCTTTAGGGAATGCTTCCAAATCAAGCCACAAACTTTTTACAATATTCTTTTCAGATATAAATATACTGACTAGACATCGCTAACAAAGGTCTAGTATAATTGGAATTAAGTACCTCATGAAAGAGGCTTTCATACCCCCCCTTTACTTTAGTCACCTAACTTATATGACTTAATGCATACATAAAAATATGAAGTGGGAAAGTAAATTCATTTAAGTCAATAAGTGATGATATTGTTAGCAATAACAAACTGAAAATAATCTATATTATCTTGTCTTTGCTTTGTACTCAGGGCTACTTTAAGCTAAGTGCTCTGATAATGCTCCTTGTGGAGCTCAGGGAACTGTGTTGTGCCAAAGACTGAACCTGGTTCTCCTACATGCAAATCCAACCCTTTGAGTTACTCTCTAGATCCCATCAGAATTATTTTGACAACTATTTTAACATATTCCATTATTCAATTATTAAATTATATATTTACAATTTTAAAATAAAGTAATACTGTTAGAAAATATCCTAACTGTAAGTTCATGGGTTATTATAGATATTAATATTATAGATATAACATCTTCTCATTACCACTCCCCAAATGGCAATTGTGTGGTGTGTTTTAGGTGTTAGTTCATGCATTGCTGTCAATCATTTTGTAATATAAGAATCTAATCAAGCCAGCACCTATACACCACAAATTTGTACAATGTTCTCTGTCAGTAGTATATAAATACATTTGGATAAAAAATTTTATATCAGTGTAGTATTTATGACAGTATAGGAAAATCAAAGAATATGACAGACTTTATAAGTACATTGACCAATAGGGGCTGGATAGATAACACAGCAGTAGGGCACTTGCCTTGCATGCAGCTGACCCAGGACAACCTGAGTTTGATTCCTGGCATCCCATATGGGCCCCTGAGTTATCCAAAAGCAATTTCTGAGTGCAGAGCCAGGAGTAAGCCCTGAGTGCTGCTGGGTATGGCCCCCAAACAAACAAACAAACAAAAAACAAAATAAAAAGTAAGTACATTGACAAATATTGTTGCAAATATTGGATAGGCAGGATAGGAGAAAGTGGAATCTCCACCTTTATTTATATTATATATAAAAATTAATAAGCTGGTAGCTCAACTAAGATTTTTGTAAGAGATTCTTGTGCAAAATTCGTATATCCTGTATGGATAGAATGAAGGGCAACTCTGCAGAGGACTGTGCCCAACTAGGGTCTTTATATTATATTAATTTTTGTTAAACTCATGACCTTACATGGGCTAGTCATACACTCCTTAGTTAGCTGTGTAGACTTAAATACAGACTTAAAACTTATTTTTGTTTAAGTCAATACTTTAAAAATATAACTCTAAACTATTATTTCTTAGCTAATTATATTATAATCTTACTTATACTCAATGCTACCTCTTTTTATTTTATTTTATTGAAATAATTGTGATATACAGAGTTCTTCATAGTTACAGATATACAATATGTCGGGGCACTTCCCACCACCAGTGTCAACCTCTCTCCACCAATGGCCCCAAAGTGCACTCTATATCACCACCCTTTTGTCCTCTGGCCTGCCAGTATAACAGGCTCCTTTAAGTATTTATTGTTAAATTTTAGGTCCCTAGATTCTATTATCATTGAACTTGTCTTGAATATTTAGTTTTGTCCTTATTTATTTCCCCACCAATGCATCTGACACCACCTGGCCCCTGGCCCCCAGCCTTTCTTTTTGTTTCTTCTTAGTTTTATAGAAAAATGCGGGAATATGTGGTAAAATAAAGTAATCCATGTCCCAAGGTTCTATGAGAAAGGCAGGAGTCTGATTTAAAAGATAAGAGATAAAACACATTAAAATAAAATTAAAAAGGGCATTCCATACTGTACTTTGATTATCATATTAGACACAATGATAATCTATTACTTACCTGAAAATGGTCATGATTTTGGACGTATACCCTCAGGACAAAAAGTCATTCAAAAAGAAAAAGTGTACATCATTACGTATTGCTGTACTTAGTACAATGGCTAGAATATGGAATTAACTTTTATGTTCAACTACAGATAAATTATGAAGATATTACACAATGAAATAATATGCAGCTACAAGTAACAATGGAATCATGACATTTCATTGGAACTGGAATATAAGTTGAATGAAGTAAGTGGATAATATGTAAGTGAAATAAGTAAGAAGCAAAAGAACAATCACAAGATCATCTCACTCATCTGTATTATGTAGAATAAATGCACAAAGAAATGAAATGCAGTAAAAGGAAAGATGCATAGGTCATCTTTAATCCAGAATTTAGGGATAAGAAGGAAAAAAAGGAAAAATCAAGACAGAAAAGAAGATGAGAAAGGGAAGTAATAGGGTAGCAGGGTTAGGTGCTTTGTTTCTACTGATTTTGTGGGAGAGTAGTGTAGCTATGTAGCCTAAACACATAGTCAACAACACTGAGAATATGAGATCTAAACTACAATCACCAAATTTTGTGCTTGTCAATGTGGTAAGTGGGGTGGAGGTAAGGTTTGGGTGGAGTATGGGAGCACTAGTGGAAGGAAGTTGACACTGGTGGTGGGATTGGTGTAGAAATATTACATGCCTAAAACTCAATTATCAATGACTTAAGTCATGGTTCTTTAATTAAATAAAAATACTGAAAAATACTGAAAAAGTGTTATGATGGGAGTATTTGTACCACAGTAATTGAAAAACAGTTCATTCAATCTTTGTTTCTGTTGTTGGTGAGCTGAGAAGAACATGATAAAAAAAATAATCCTAATGCTGACTATAATTAAAATTGTGAGGTAGCCTAGAGAATTATTCAGTGATTTATAGTAGCATATCTGTCTTGCAAGTTTGATACCCAGTGCTACCACATGTGTCGAGTTAGGTCACATCTCTATTTGTATCTGATAGTTCTGTTTGTGATCTCCTGTTGCTCTTTGTGATTTTATGTTGAACTACAGGAATGTCTGTGTGTAAGTACTTCAACAAAAATGCAATCCTTTTGGAGCACTGTAAATAAAAGATGTATAAGGGCCAGAGTGATAGCACAGTAGTAGGGCATTAGACTGGTTCTATTCCCCAGCATTCCTATGGTCCCTGAGCCAGGCGCCATTTATGAGGGCAGAGACAGGAATAACCCCTGAGCGCTGCCAGGCACCAGGTGTGGCCCAAAAAATAAAAACAAAACAAAACAAAAAGTATAAGTACCATGACCAAAAGTGTAATCCATTTTGAAACCATTGTATGAGAACATAGATTATATTCAACCATTGCTCATAGAGATGGTGAAAAAGGATTCATTGGGGCCAGAGAGACAACACGTAAGAAACTTGTATTACATTTGGCCAGTCCTGAGTTGATCCCTGATATTACATATGGTTCTTAAGGTACCTTCGTTTGTGTACCCTGACCACTACCAAATGGGGCTTACAGAACAAAAACAAGATATTAAAAAGGGGTCTGGAATGATAGCACAGTATATAGGGAGTTTGCCTTGAGCACAACTAAACTAGGTTCAATCCCTGGAATCCCTAGGGTTTCCTGGACTTGTTAGGATTGATTTCAGAGTTAAGAGCCAAGAGTAACCCCTAAGTGCCACTGGTTGTGACTCAAAAATAAAAAACAGCAACAGCAAAAGGAAAACAACTATTATATGACCCAACAGTTTTACTCCATGGTATTTATTCCAAGAATGTAAAACTACTAATTCAAAAACACATATTCATACCAAACCCAACAACTTACGAATGACTAGTAAAATTGATATATATATCCAATATAATATTTTTAATTATTAGAATAGATGAAGTATGATTTACAATTTGATTAATTGTATATCTTTGGTATTGTAAATAGTATTTGTTATTTGCCTATTAAGATAAGTAATTTAGAATCAATTTATTATCACTGATTACAATTATTATATCATAATTATTTAATAATCATATTAATAATTAATATATAATCAAATAGATAATTTTATAACAATATATTTATTAATAATAATTTAATACTTATTATTATATATTGTAGTTATTATAATATAATAATTTATTATAAAATTTGGTCCTCAATTTATTATATAAAACCATGACTGATTTTTGTTGATCTTATATCTTACAAATCCACAGACCTAAATTAATTCTAGAAGCTTTTTTTAACCAGTCTTTATAACTTCCTGCCTGTATGATTATGTCATCTGAAAACTTTAAAACATTTGTTTCACATTTAAATGTCTTGTTTTCCTTTTTCTTGTCTAATTGATCTGCCTGATACTTGTATATTGTGGTGAAAAGAAGTGTCACAGATAAAAATGCTCCTTTTCTTCCAGTGAGAATATTAAATTCCATCTATTCCTCTTTTGTTCAACATTTTAAATTTATGGTTTTGGCATATATTTTTCATGAATTGATATGATCGCATTTTCTTCATTTTGTTTATTTGGTGAGTCATTTTAATTGTGCTAATGTTGAATCATTCTGAAATATCAGGCATAAATATCAGTCATTCTATATAATTCTATTAATGTGCTAGTGGCTTCTGTTTCTTTTATATGCTTTAATTTTATTTATACTGTGGTTAAGTTTTAAAAATTTAAATGTGCTGATCATTTCAATTTGTTTACATTTTATTGGGAATTATTTTATTCATTAGAAATGTTGACCTTTACATGTGAGAGAGATCTCTCTCTCTGAATTTATATCAGTGTGATAATGGCCTTATAAAATGAGTTTAGAAGCATTCCTATTTCTTTTGAAGAGTTTGAGAAGAATTGATATCAAATTTTAATTGGTATAATTTAGGGTCAGAAAGATAATACAAGGTGTAAGTAGTTTGCCTTGCATGTAACTGACCCTGGTTTAATTCACAGCATGACATATGACTCCCTGAGCACAGATCCAGGAACAAGCCCTAAGCATGACATTTGGGTGTGAACCAAAATAAATAAATGATAATTTTTTTCTGAAAACTGTCCTTTCCTTGACTTTTGATAGGATATTTTTAATTCTAAGCTCAACTCTCCTATGTGATTGGAATGTTCTATGTACTTTTTTTAATTTAATTTAACTTTATTGAGACCATTGCAATTTGCAAAGTCCTTAATAGTTGGATTTCAGACATATAATAAATCAGGGTAAATCACACCACTTGTGTCAACCTTCCCCCACCAATGTTCCCAGAGTGATCCTATGCAACTACCCTTTGCCTCCTGGCCTACTAGGAACAGGCCCAATTTAAGTTTAGATAGTTAAACGTTGGGTCTCTTGATTCCATTGTTGTTGACTTTGGCTTGAATACTTAGTTTTATTCTTTTTTTATCTCCACCAATGCACCTGAGACCACATGGCCCTTTGGCCACATATACTCTCCCCCTTTCTTAATTTTATGAAAAATGCATAAATATGAAGTGAAACAAAGTAATTTATGTCCCAAGGTATATGAAAAAAAGTGCTAACCCTATCTAAAAGATAAAAAGGGTGTCAGTTGTTTGCATAGGCACAGCAAAACTTGGGGAAAATAGAAAGAATAAACCTTAAGCCTAAAAACAGCATGTCCCTACCCATAAAGCATCCTGCCATAAAACCAATTATAGGCTCCAGGCATTAGTAGTCTAACAACGAAGTGTTTCTTCATGGAAAAGTTCTCCTCAACATGTTTGTCATAGTCAGGCTTCAGTAATTAGAGATCTTGTTTTTTGCACAGATCCTATGTCAGAGTCATAGTGTCACGCAGCATCTCCTGATTTCATCTCACTGTTAGGCGATGAGGCAGGGAAACCTGCCATAATAGCAAGTTGTTGCTGTTTCCAAGTATTCAAGGTGTCACCTTAAGCCACCCTGGAGTAAGTAGGTACCAGGGTAGCATTAGGGCCTTCCCTGGCAAAAGTTTGATTCCTGGTGCTGGTGCAGAACCATGCAGGTTACAATGATGGGATGAGCCATTCATGGGTGAATGGCCAATAACCAATCAACTGAAGCCTAATCAAATCACTATGACACATGGTCAGGGTGGAAGGCCCACATGCAATAAAATTTTAGGAGTTTCTATCCCTATCACATAAGAACTTTTTATATGTAATATTTCTCCACTTTAATGTACCTATGAAAAAAGAAACAATTCCACAGAATTATATTGGTGCATATGGGGTAAAATAACAAGCTAAACAATTCTTATAACCTGATTCTAACTGAAACTCAGAACCCAAGAGAAACTTGTCTACTAGAATTTACTACTAAACAAATCCAAAAAACAGGACGGGGGAAACCATATCAACATAAGGAAATACACAATACGATTTATACCTATTAAGAAAATATACCTAAAGTAATATACAAAGTAAATATACATATGCCCTTTAAGTCTTGTGAAATAGTCTGGGTGGGGAAATTAAAATCTGGAGCACAGCTTCCTCTGGAAATGTGATCTTGTGGAGTCTGAAAAACATATCAAGGTAGACATGGATCAGGAAATATACTCAAGCTGAGGGTCTTTCAAAAGCGGGCAACCGGTAGTGAGCAATGGTCCGTGACAAAGGGATGTGGGTGAAAAGGGACTGCTGAGAGCAAATTACAGCAGCAGTAGCCGCAGCTTCTTCCAGGGGCCCGAGGCAGGAGGCATGGTGGGGTGTTGTCCTTTTGCTTTGAGAGCCATATGACAGTGGGTTTATGTGGAGGTAATGTTCTGGTTCCTGAGGAGCTAAGAACTGGGGGAAAAGGGTAATATAAGGAGCAATACAAAATCAGTTGAGAGAGCAAAATGATAGAAATGGATTTGTAATTTGGAAATCAGGGGAGGGGAAATGGATGGCCTTTTTAATGGGAGAAGAACTATAGACAACATAGGCAGACATTATGTACAATATGGCAAACATAGAGGTAGCCACCATACACACATGCTCACCCATATGCATAAACAATGAAGATAGAGCCATAGGTTGCAGTTGAAAAACTGGTCCAGGTGAAATGGGTCAGAGCACTTTAAAAATATAATGCTGTCAGGTCAGATGAAAAGATTTTTCAATTCTTAGGACAATGGTCATTGGTGAGTATGAACTTTGCTGAGAAAAGGCTGCCTGGGTTAGATTGTGCATAGAGCATTCTTAAAACAACCATAATTTTCAAATGTAGAATACCAAGTAATTTTCTTTACAAAGAAACAACTCTTGCTTTCATTGACCTTTTGGATATTCTGTATTTCCAATTCACTAATTTCTGATCTAAGTCTTATTATTTCCTTCCATATGCCTTCTTTTTTAAAAAAAATTTGCCATTTTTTAAATTTTTCTATTAAATTATTTATGTAGTGCAACCTTTCCATCACCAATGCACTAGTGAAGGACTCTTTACTTTTTATGACTGGAACCCAACTACAAACATATTTATAAACATAGTGCCTCTAAATAAAGATAATAAAATATTTACTTGGCCTGTTCTTTCTTCATGATGAATGCTTGCAAAGATTACAAATATTTCTCTTAGTAATACTTTTGCTGTGTCTCACAAATTATTTTGTTTCCAGGAAACTTTAAATTTCCTCTTTGATTTTTTTTCTCTGAACCACTGGTTGTTCAGTAATGAACTGTCTAATTTCCAGGTGTTAAAGTTTTTTTTTCTCTGTATTTGTTTGTAATTTATTTTTAATTCCAGTGAATCATGATGTGATGGTAGTTTGCATAATTTCCATCCTATTGATTTTATGGATGTATATTGTACAGTCTACCATATGGTCTATCTTGGAGAATGACCTAGTGCGAATGTGCATTCACTTTGGGGGGCATGGAGAGCCATATATATACACTCTGCCACTGTCTTTCATTTCTTTCTTCAAAGTATATTCTTGTTGGGTTTTAGCTTAGTTGACCTATGAATTGGTGAAATCACAGGGCAGTGCTGAAGTCACCCACTATTATTGTTTTTCTTCAAATCTATCTGTAATTATTTAAATATTTTGATGGCCCCTTATTGAGTGCATATATGTCTAGAAATGTAATCTCATCGTGGAGTATATATACCTTGGTTATTAAGAAATGTCCATCTCGGGCCTGGAGAGATAGCACAGCGGCATTTGCCTGACAAGCAGCCAATCCAGGACCAAAGGTGGTTGGTTCGAATCCCGGTGTCCCATATGGTCCCCCGTGCCTGCCAGGAGCTATTTCTGAGCAGACAGCCAGGTGTAACCCCTGAGCACTGCCGGGTGTTGCCCAAAAACCAAAAAAAAAAAAAAAAAAAAAGAAATGTCTATCTCTCTCCTTTATTTCCTTTTAAGTCTAAATTTTCTGTCATCTGATATTAGTATGGCCACCCCAGTCATTTTAAGGGAGTTGTTGTTTGAATGATTGTTCTCAAACCTTTCATTTTGAGTCTGTTTGCTCTGACTATTCAGATGTATATCTTGTAGGCAGCAAAACGATGTATTCAATTTTCGATCCATTGTGCCACTATGTGCCACTTAACTGGTACATTTAGTCCATTAATGTTGAGAGAGATGGTTCTCATGGGATTTATTGTCATCTTTTTGTATGAGATTGTTTTGTTTGTTGGGTTTGCCTTGCCTTGAAGTAGACCTTTCAAATTTTCTTTTAAGGTTGATTTTGAGTCTGTTATCTCTCTCTCTTTTTTTTTTTTTTTTGTTTTTGGGCCACACCCGGCAGTGCTCAGGGGTTATTCCTGGCTGTCTGCTCAGAAATAGCTCCTGGCAGGCATGGGGGACCATATGGGACACCGGGATTCGAACCAACCACCTTTGGTCCAGGATTGGCTGCTTGCAAGGCAAACGCCCTGTGCTATCTCTCCGGGTCCTGTATTCTTTTTTATTTAAAGAAAATGAATCGCATATTTGATATAGTTGATCAGAATGCACTTGTTTTCAGGTAAGTAAAAGCAACTTTACTGAAAGAATAGTAAGAAAAAACAAATAAAATGGAAGAGAAAAAAGAAAAAAATGAAAATGTAAAGTAACAAGTATATTTGTGAAAATTATTTTATCTCCAATTGAGTCATTAATACAATGACAAAGGGTTTAGTAAACTCATATTGTTTGCTTCCATTTGGTGAAATTGGGATGTTTCTTTAGGTATGAAATAAATAAAGCTGTACAGAAATTCAAACACTATTACTGATACTATAAATTTTAGGATCATGCCAAGCCTCCCAGAAAAAGGAAGGTATGGGTGGTGTCTGCACTAGTTCAAAAAGCCTTGGTGATATCAACCCCCAAACAGATGTACCTGAAGTGTGTTCAGATCTGTGTTCCTGAATAAAATCATAGAGAGTCAGAGCTAAAGCAGGGTCATTAGGGAAATGGTGAGTCTGGTTGATGGAGACAGCAAGTATGGCTTTGCCAGGCCGGGGGCTTGGCCCACCCTCTCCTCCCAAGATGGGCAGGCACATTTTAAAGTTTGGTTGATGTAGTTTGAATCTCATGTTTCCAGTGTTGTTGGCTCTATGATTTAGATATATATCTAGATCAAATCTATGAGGACCTATGTGATTGAGTTCCCAGACCCCTACCCCTACAGTTACTTGCTGTTTACATCTTTTCTCCCTTGATTTCTTCCCTTTCTTATCTTTCTCATTTTTATAATCTAGAGTATATATCCCCACTTTAATAACATGTATTCCCTTGTCCTGCTATTTTAAATACTACCGTATTTTCCGGCATATAAGAAGACTTTTGAAACAAAAAAGGTCAACCAAAAATCAGGGGTCGTCTTATACGCCAAGTATATCCTGAAAAATGTTTCAATATGCCGCTAAACGAAAATTGTCTGAATATTGCCACAAAACGAATTTTCCAACTCGATCCTGCACCAATCACTGCAAGGCTGCTCGGACCGCCTCTCTAACTCAGCCAATCTAAGCAGGCTTTTGATGCATGCAAATTAGACAATGTTCTGGACCCAAATCTACACTGTCAAAAGCCTGCTCAGATTGGCCAGAGTCAGAGAGGAAGTCTAGTACAGTACAACCTTTGAACCTTTGCTTGTTCTGATTGGCTCACTGTGGTCCATATAGTTGCAGCACAGGAACATTCATTCTATCTGATACAACGAATATAGGCCTAAACCTATGTTTTAACTGCAAAATTAGGGGGTCGTCTTATACGCCGGAAAATACGGTACTTATATGTGAAATTAACAAATATTTGTCTTTCTTCTAACTTATTTCACTTTAAAATGATAGCTTCAAATTCTATCCAAATTACTGCAACTTGCATTACAGCAGCTGTATTCTTACTTTTTAAAGTAAGAGTTTGAACCAGAATACATTCCCATCAGCAGTAAATTCCTTTTAAACTGTTTTATTTTATTTTCTCTTGGGACCATACCTGGCAGTGTCTGAGGCTTTGCACTCAAAGACCACTCCTTGTAAGGCTCTTAGTACCATATGTGGTGCCAGGTATCAAACCTGGATCAGACTCTATCAACTCAAGTACCCTCCCCTTCCCACTGGTACCTGAAAAAATTCCTTTTTAATTATATTCAAATAAATAGATTATCCCAGTTTTTTTTGATGTGTGTCATTCTCACTGGTGTGAGATGATATCTGATCACCATTTTATTAGTATGGTCTGTGATGATCAGCACTTTTAAATCAATTTTTGATCAACTTTTTAAAACTTTTTCAGAGAAATGTCTGTTCCTTTCCCAAATTTTTGATAGGGTTTTTTGATATTTGGGAGGGAGGGTCACACCCAGCAGCACTCAGGGTCACTCCTGGCTCTGCACTCAAAAATCGCTCCTGGCAGACTCAGGGGAACATATGGGATGCCAGGATTCGAATCACGGTCCTTCTGCATGCAAGACAAACCCCCTACTTCCTACCTTCATGCTATCTCTGGTCCCAAAGTTTTTGGATATTTGTTGTTGATCTTTTTTATTGTTTTTTGAGTGTTTTATATGTCTTGGGGTATTGACAATTTATCTGATGTGTTGAGTTAAAATATTTTCTCTCTTTCTGTTGTGTGTCTTTTCATTCATTAAAAGTACTTTTGATGTTTGGATTTTTAAACATTTTGCCAATATTTTCCCAAATGTATTTTATGGATTCTGGTTTGATCTCAGGGTTTTGATTTACATTAAATTGAATTTTGCATAAGCTGTAATATACAAATACAGCTTTATTTACATGTGATTTTTCAGTTGTCCCAGCATCAATTGTTGAAGAACCTATATTAATAGTTAACCATAGCTGTGAAGATTTGTCTTTGGGTACTAAACTCTAATCCATTGGTCAGAGTCTCTCAATTTTCCAGAACCATGCTGTTTTTTATCACAATAGCTTTATAGTATAACTACAAATTAAATACTGAGTTGCCAGCTGATTTTTTTATTTTTTCCAGATGACTTTGGCTTTTTGGGTGTTTTATGTTTCCAAACAAATGTTATTATCAAATATTTATTACTGTATTCTTTGAAGAATGCTATAAGAATTTGGTAGAGATTGTATTGACTATGTAATAATTTAGGTAAGTTATTAACATTGATATTATCAATTCTTCCAATCCATGAGCATGAACACCCATTTTCTAAGGTATTCTCTTTTGAAAGTGACTTACAATTTTCATAATAAATATTTATCACATCTTTTATTAATTCTTATAAACTTGATATATGGGGCACTGTTTTGAATGAAATATACTACTTGATGTTTTTCTGTCCTACTTCATTGCTTTATATAGGAAAATGACTGAGTTTAGTTTGTTGGCTATTTAGCTAGCTAATTTGCTATACTGATTTGTAGTTTTTCCATTATTTGTGGATTATTTAGGGTCTTCTATATATCTTATCTTATCATGTGAAAACTATTTTTCCATTTAGTATTCCTCTAATTTGTCTGTCTTGTCTGATTTCTGTAGGTAGAACTTCTAATTTTATACTGTTAAAAGCGAATATAGTGTATATTCTTGCCTTCTGTTTGAACTTAGAGTGAATATTTTGGTTTTTTTTTTTTTGCCATTGATAATAATGCTGACTGTAGGTTTACTACATTACTATATTAAGACAGTAAGTTGGCCATTATTATCTTAAGAAAGGTTGCTACCAACTCTATTTTATTGAGAATTCTTGACATGAATGTATGTTGGATTTTGTTCAAAGCACTATTTGCGGGACTAGAGTGGTAGTGCAGAGGTAGGGTGTTTGTCTTGACCTAGGATGGATCGCTGTTCAATTCCCATGTCCCATATGGTCCCCCAAGCCAGGAGCAATTTCTGAGCACAGAGCTATGAGTAACTCCTGAGCGTTACTGGGTGTGGCCCAAAAACCAATAATAAAAATCTTTATTTGCATAAATTTATATGATTACATGATTTTCCCTAGCTTATTATTGGCATGATCAGTTTTTATATTTCTCTCTTGCTTAGTTTTAGAAGATAATATGATTCTAATAATCTATCCATTTCTTCTAGATTCTCAAGATTTTTAACTATGAAAAATTCTTCATTGTAACCTGACATGATATCCTAACTTCCTAACGGATGTATTGTAATTTGTTCTCCTGTCTCTGACCTGATTTATTTGGGAATTTTCTCTTTTTTTCCTTTTGTGTCTAGTCAAAGGTTTGTTTATCTTACTTCTATTTTGAATAATCAATTCCTGGTTTCACTTTATATATTTATATAATATCTAACATATATAAATATATTTTATTTGTTTATATTTATTAAAATATATTTATTTTATATCAATATGTATTATATCTTTTTATATGTTTTTATTTCACTTTGTATTGATTTTTGATAACTGTTCTAGATTTTATCTCATTTTTTCTACTAGCTTTGGAATTCATTTAATAGTTTTTTTTCCGGGTGTTTTAAGATGTGCATTAAAGTTCTTGATTGGGGGGCCGGGCAGTGGCGCTAGAGGTAAGGTGCCTGCCTTGCCTGCACTAGCCTTGGATGGACCACGGTTCAATCCCCCGGTGTCCCATATGGTCCCCCAAGTCAGGAGCGACTTCTGAGCGCATAGCCAGGAGTAACCCCTGAGCATCACCGGGTGTGGCCCAAAATCCAAAAAAAAAAAAAAAGTTCTTGATTGGAACTTTCTCTCCTTTCCTAAAATAGGGTAACATTGCTATGCATTTTCTCTTTACTACAGGTTTTTTTTGCTATGTTACGTAATTTCTGTTTGTTTCTTCTCATTAGGTTTAAGGAATTTTTTTTATTTCTTACTTGATTTCTTTTTTAATCCAGTTATATTTTAGCAGAATTTTGTTCAGCTTCCAGATTTTCAAGCTTTTCCCCACATTCTTCATATAGTTAACCTCTACCTTCACAGTATTTTTATCTGAGAGGATTCTGGGGAAGATTTTTGTATTCATATGTTACATTTAGCATTTTCTTCTCCTGCGATATGTTAAGTTCTCTATGGTTTCTTCATTTTGATTACAACTTGTCTTGGTTTTGTTCTGTTTTAGTTTCTTTTGTTTGGTTCTGCGGCCTTTTGAATCACTGTCACTGTTCTTCACAACAGTAACTGGGAAAGTTCTGGGTTAATATTTCTTGTAAAAAAATTCTCTTCACTCTCTTTTTTCATCTATGTGTATTCCTGTAATTCAGAGGTTTTCCTCTTGGTGTTATTTATCTTCCATTTGTTACTTCTCTTTTAATATCTTGTTTCCTTTGCCACTTCATTATTGTTACTGTTTGTATTTTATCTTCAAATTTGCTGATATGGCTCTCCACATACAATTCTTTTTGCTATGATTTGTTCTTTTTTAACTCCTTTTGTATTGATTTTTTATATTCTTTAACTTTATTTTAACTCTTTAACTCCATTCTGTAACTCTATTTGTATTGATTTTTTTTCTTCTCTGAGTTGATTTAATTTCTCTTTCAATGATTTCTTAATTTACATTACTGTCAAATAGAGAGTGGATTTAAGGTCTTTTTCAACCAGGTTTGAGACTAGTTGAACTGCTGTACTTGTGCTTCTGCCCCTGCCTACCAGTGTAATTAAATTCTTATTTTTATTTTTTTCCCATGAATCTTGGAATATTTTGGAATCTGCATTGGAAAAACTAGAGTACTGGTTATCTGAGTGCTGAACTGATGTGTTATTTTATACTAACAGACTAATTCTCTGCTTCTGTTATTCTCTTCCTGACATGCTGAATTTCAATGGGACAGGCAATTTTAGAACTAGTTCCCCATTTTTTTTGCTAAGGAGTTTATGAGGGTATTCTTGCATTTAATTAAGTGGTTATAGTTTCCCATCAGTTCTTGTGTTGGGTACGCTGTCACTTTGGTGCAGTTCTAGGTTGCAGTAGAACTATGGAGAAGAGGAGAACTGTGTATCTATCCTAATTTTATCTTTAAACTTCATTCACCAATATAATCGCATATAGAATGGATTACACTGATTACGAAGTTTTGTGGAATCTTTTATAGTGCCATGGTTCAAAACTAGTTATTCCTACTGTGGCATTTAATTACTCTCTTAACTGACAAATACAGTTGTCAATGTTAAAATTGTCTTCTCCATTTTTACCACAGGTGGACAAATTTTGAAAAAGGACTCATTGTGAGAAAAAATGTAGTCATAATTTTAAGACCATGCCATAAAGAAGTTTTTGTTGAAACATGGTGAGATGCAGAGTTAAAATGTTGTTGATGGTTTAGATTCGCTCTGACAGTGTTCTAACACCCACATTTTCACCCTGTCCTCAACTTCCTCCCCTCTTCCCTCTCTCTCCAAACAAACTCCCCAGCCTACATCTATGGACACTATACTTCACTCTCCCCTCCCCTTTCATTTTTTCCACTTCTAGACAACCTGGCTTGTAATACTGTTATTGAAAGTTTATCATGCATATCACTTTACCTCTTTTAATCAAGCAAATCTTGTCCAGAGTGACCATCTCCAACTATAATTTTCATAGTGGTCCCTTCTTTGTACTAATTGTACTTCATCCAGTTTGTGGCAAACTTCCTGTCATAGACTGTTCTTCTTGGTCCTCATCTCTATTGTATTTCATACTAGTCTTATCCATGTTTTATATTAATACCTCATAGATTAGTGCAATTACTCTCTCTGACTCATTTCACTCATCCTGATCTCCTATCTATCTATAAGTAAATTTTATGACCATTTTTTCTTAACAGTTGCTTTGTTCTGTTGTGTACATTACCATAGTTTCTCTTTTTACTCACCTGATCTTGGGAATTGGTGTGATTTCTAGATTGTGACTACTATGCATAATATTGCAATGAACATAGAAAAGCAGATGTTGTTTCTGCAATATGTTTTGTGGCCCTAAAGCACATTCCTGAGAGTGGAAAATTCAATTTTTTTGAGGAATATCCATATTGTTTTTCAAAAAGCCTGAACCATCAGCAGTGAATAAAAGTCACTTTTTCCCTGCATCTGAAGAACATAATTTCGAAGGTACTATAAAGAAAAAGTTACAAATTAATTTTATATTCAAATAGATAACCTTAAATTTTTATGGAAAAGTTTAAATGAATTTATAACAAATATAGCTAGACCTTTATCTTTTGTAGCTCGCAGTTAAAATCCAACACTTTATTTATAGAAATATATCAAAAAAGATATTATGGTGGGCCGGAGAGATAGTACAACAGTGTTTGCCTTGCAAGCAGGACCTAAGGTGGTTGGTTCGAATCCCGGCGTCCCATATGGTCCCCCTGTGCCTGCCAGGAGCTATTTCTGAACAGACAGCCAGGAGTAACCCCTGAGCACCACCGGGTGTGGCCCAAAAGCCAAAAAAAAAAAAAAAAGAAGATATCATGAGACATGATCTGGTCTTAAATGAAGACATTATTCGCTCAAGTTCTTGACATAATCCCTCCCCAAGATATTTATTCAATAGTAATTGCAAATACTGATAGATTTCTGCTAGTCTTACATTCTTTAGTATTAGCAAACTTTAACAATCCCTATTTCTTTATCTCCTTGGATAATTTTTTATAAAATAATTCTCCCTTTACAAAATATTTTCTCTCTTTATGCTCCACAAATTTTATGACTCCTGCATTAGTATTACATTGATGAAGAGACTCTTCCCTACCAATGTTCCACCCACCATAAGAAGTATATATTGGGGGCCGGGTAGGTGGCGCTGGAGGTAAGGTGTCTGCCTTGCAAGCGCTAGCCAAGGAAGGACCGTGGTTCGATCCCCCGGCGTCCCATATGGTCCCCCCAAGCCAGGGGCGATTTCTGAGCACATAGCCAGGAGTAAC
This sequence comes from Suncus etruscus, assembly GCF_024139225.1. Lineage (NCBI taxonomy): Eukaryota > Metazoa > Chordata > Mammalia > Eulipotyphla > Soricidae > Suncus > Suncus etruscus. The sequence goes on from NC_064868.1 coordinate 120,675,737, forward strand.
CCCTGAGCGTCAAACGGGTGTGGCCCAAAAAAAAAAAAAGAAGAAGTATATATTGATCACTATTTCTTCTACATTTCTTGTATTTTACTGGATATACATACCATTTCATTCATAGAAAAATCATAAGCATTATAATTATCTTTGTGTCAGCCAGCCCAACAATAATTTAGTATTTTTAGTTGTTATAGCATTTTTGTATCCCGAATTTCTATTTTTAGGCAACTATCCTGATGACATCGTGCTCAAAATGATGGGGAATGGGAGATGTGTTGAACACTCTTCCGCTGTTGACTGCTTATAAGCTTTCAACTTTCTAAAAATTAAAGGAATGGTGATGCCAAGGCCACTACCTTGTTCCCACTGCACTCAGGACACTTGACTGGTTATTTTTAACCCTGCCTGCTATGAGTGTCACAAGTGTTAATTTTCTCCCTGATCAAACAACTTGCTTTTAAATTTGATGATATTTTTGATTGTTCATGTCTGATATTAGTGTTCTCTATTGAATTTTATATCATCCTTTGTGTTCTTTACTTCCATAATTTCTGCCTGTTTTATATTGAAACTTTTAGTTCTTTTTGGTTTTCTTGATATCATAGTCTAGTTTAGGCATATTCTCATCACTATATTGTTTATTTTCTCTTATAGCTAACTTTGAACCAATGATTTTGAATGATTTTTCAAGCAATTCATAGATATTAATATGAAGTACATGGTTACTGGATTTTAATTATCTTCCTTAAATTATACTGTTTTCTAGATTTTTCATTTTTATTAAAATATTACATTAGTCCCTACATATTTGAAGCTATAGTTGTCTTTCACACCATTTATAATAAGCTTTGTGGGAAAACACATTCACCTACAAATAAACCTAAGGATACCAGGAGTAAATGGTGGAACTGGGATCAAGGATATATATTACAGAAATGCATTTTCCAGAAAATCATGAAGATGCCAATTGACTGGGTATGTGTGAAATCAAGGATGAAATGCATTTTAATAAAATGTAAACACAAATATGTAGGGTACTTATCTGAGACCCACCCATTTCTGGGAGGGGTCTTGGGAACAGGATAATAGGTGTGACTTTACCTGCAAAGCCCGGCCCATTCCTGGGAGGGGTCTTGGAATAGGTAGATAAACCCGGAAGCCAAGGGATTAAGGGGCTTTTACCTTTTGGCCCTGCTGGGCTCTCTGAGAGAGATGGCTGAAATAGGATAAGACGCAGGGCAAGCCTAGAATGGCTGTATGCTTGAAAGGTTATGAGATAGGCCACACACATGTGGTGGCTAGGGCATAAATAAAGATGATTCTTCCTGAAGCCTGCCTGTGAGTGAGTGATTTCGCGTTTCACCTGGGCCTGAAACTCGCCGGTTCATGGGGTTGCTGAGCCACGTGGCCTGGGATGGCAAACAGAGAAATCCACCTCCATCCATCGCCATCCAGCACCATCCTTAATTATTTAACTCAACACAAATACACATCAATGATACCAGATCACAGACTTGCTTAAAGTGGCTGTATAGGTGGAGAACAGAGTAATGCCTCTGTATTCTGAGGATGAAGCAAAAGAATTTGGTTTAATGAGGGTTTAAGGATTCCTAAATTCTATGGAGGTTCTCAGTGCCAGGCTGTGAGTTTCTAGAGCATGAGAATGATATAGATAAAATTCTTCTTTCACTTTTCTCTGCTATCCTTGGATTTGGTACTCACTATGTAAGTATGTTTTTTTCATTGTTCGGCAGAACTCAACTATACTCATCAGTGTATAGTTTTATTGTTGGGTTCTGAGATTTTCTATTATTTTTACATATGTCTCTTGTAGTCTAATATTTTGTTGTTAATGTTTCCTAAGACCCAACATGGTATCCCTAATGTGACATTAAATCTTCTGAAGTAAAGTATTGGTACTAAGTACTTAGTTTAAGTATTTAATGTAGAAATAACAATTCTTGGTGAGATAAAATTACTTAATTGAAAGAAGAAATGTTGCCTATTGATATCAGGGCTGGATCAGAACTAATGTGAAATTACTTAAGAGTTGAAAACACAAAAGTAGACTGAAGTCAAGAAGGTAAAGAATAAGTATCTATTTTCAGGATTAGTTATAATTGTCAGTAATCATTAATGAGAAACATCTTCTCTTACTTTATACAGCTTTGAAAGTACTTTATGTCATTGTAAATATAATATTCCATGAATTCAGAAAGTTTTCCATTAATATTATTATTTTGGAAGACAATTTGACAATATCTAAAACTTTATAATAGTGTATGGGAGGGAACCTGGCAACACTGGTTGAAGGAATTTGACACTGATCCGAAATGAATAGGTTCTGAAACTGTATATATATGCTACTTATCTATGAATAACTTTGTAAATGAACATGCTTTAATACAATTTTTAAAATAAAAATTTTAAAATAAAATGTATAGTGCACATTTATTTTGATTCAAAATATATATTCCATAAAAAATTCTTAAGCATGCAAAGACTTATAATTGTCAATGGAATTTTTTGGTAGTGTGTACTGTTGATACTATTAAACTGCAGAAATAATCTTGACTCATTATAGAATGTAGAGGTCCATAGCTATTCATGTGGAGTATAGAATTATATCTATATTTCAAGACATGAAAATTTATAATACAAAATGGCATTATGAATACAGGTGGACACATAATTAATATATTTTAACTCAATGGCTTATTTAGATACATGACTATACAGCTCAGATATGCATTAAATCATCCTCAAAGTAGAAACAATTATACAGTGAGAATTTTTCTGAGAAAGTAGAATAAGAAATGGATAACTACCTGCTCTTTAATTTGTTGTCCACCACATATACACTCACACCCACTTATTGACAGACATTAGAGATCTAGTCATAGGTTGCAGTTGGAGGACTGACCCTTATTAGTATGGGCCAGAGTGCTTAAAAATGGGGCTGGCACATCTGGGAGTAAAGTTTTTTCAATTTCTAGGCATTTCACCAATGGTGGGTGTAAACTTTATTAAATAAAGGTTTTAGGGAATAATAAATGGTTTTTGTGAGGATAGTATACACTATAAGAATGAATCAATTAAGGGTTTATTCCAGGAAAATGAAGACATTGAGCTACAAATTAGGGTAGTTTAAGATATTTTATTTTCAGATGCCACGAGCAAACACTATTTTCTTTACTGAAATAAGACACCATTTAATAAATGTTAACTAATTTTTTCTGTTTACATAAAGAATAACAGTTACTTGCCACAAAGTACCTGGAAAAGAGGAGGAAAAGTCATAAATAGCTTTCTAAATTTATGTTTATTAATGTTTTAACTGTTAGCCCCCTGTATTACTACTGTTTCTGTGGAAAAAAAAGAGAATGAGTATAATTGTTTCTGACACATTATGATAGGTTGTGGTGTGACAAATGGTTCAACATATATAAGTGCGACACAAAGAGCCAAAATTTTAAACTGTGAGAGTCAGAATGCCACACCACGCAGTGACCTGCCAAAACAGACAAACACTCACACAAAAGCATATAATTTTAACAATAATATATTAAACACATATTGCATTTTGCCATTTTGAGTGAGGGTAAAAATTCGCCACCCCTGATTATAAGCCATCAGAAAAAACAGTCAGAAAAACAACATTCAAGAAGCACAATAGGTATCATGTAGATACTCAACTGATGTCAAAAAGTCATATCTGAAAGTGTTCTAAGTTTCATGTCTATAGTAATGTTAAATTTGAACTCTTCTTAACACTGGTTCAATTTTCTTTGACTTCTGTCCTTTTTTGTTTGGTTTTTGAGCCACACCCAGTTATTCTCAGGGGTTAATCCTGGCTATGCACTCAGAAATCGCTCCTGGCTTGAGTGTCCATATGGGAGACCAGGGACAAAATCACCATCTGTGCTAGGTCAGCGCTTGTAAGGCAAACATCCTACCGCTTGTGCCACCGCTCCAGCCCCTACTTCTGTGCATTTTTTAAGAAAGGATTTAGTCCTCCATCTGTGTATGTCACATCTGGAACAATGGAAATAATTATGTACTTAATTTAATATATCACTTATGTCCTCTGAACAAATATACACAAAAACATAGATAAGATGCTGAAAGAGAAAAAAATGTTGGAATTATTCCAGGGAAGTGATACTAAATATTAAAAGGAGAATGATATTTATGAAGTCATAGTAATGAGAATTATATTAAAATGAGATGAAAAGTCTACTAGAAAAATCCAGTAAATGGAGGTTACTTAAAAAAAAAACTAGCCATTAAGTAATAATTCAGGTTTTGAAATGTTTAAAATGGAATATCACCCGCTTTACTTCTTTTCAGTATTAGCAGGCAGTCTCTTTTATGGACCCAAAGGTCTTCGTAGATTAACACCTTAGTCACACTCTGCATCTAGGATGGAAAAAGTAATTTGCTTCTAACAAAAATATACCAAAATAATTTAGAAATACTAGAAAATAATTTCAATCATAGAAATAAAAAAATTCTGACTTCAATCTTGCCATATCTTACATTGCATCTGGCTTTTTTAATGATTGCTCTGTAAAAGCCTTTTTGAGCTCATGAATGCAGACACCCAAGTGATATTAAACTGGTATCTCTATATGCCAGAGAGAAACAGACCTGCCAAATACAAAGAAAGTATATTTGAAACTGAGACTTTTAAGATCTCCCAGAAACTGTGAAAATGAGACTAAGAGCAAATCCTACTTCTTTTGAGCTAGAGCATAGATCATTATGCACAAGGACTTGTATTAGCTAGTGTAAGATTCCCGATCACAGGTATTATTGCATAATAAATGTTAGCTGTTTAAAATAATTAAGTTTGTCAATAACTTGCTACACAGCTATAGATAAATAACATATTAGTGATTTTTCCCTACAACTTTGTTTAATTTGTAAAAATTAAACTATAGGAACAGCATAGTATGGTACACACTTTTTCTGCATGTGGCCAATTCAGGTTTTATGCTTGAGCACCCCCAGGCATAATCCCTGAGATCAGTGCAAGAAGTAAACATTTAGCACTGCTGGACTTGACCTCGAAAGTGATAAAATAGTTTTTAAATGTGCAATTTGAATGTTTAGAAATCACTCTATCTTACATGTATGTGGATAATGAACTCCCAATTTAAAATTACTCAGCGGTGTGTTCTTTATTTTCTGAAAATAGAGGAACTAGACATGACTGACAACAGGATCCTAAACCAGGCAGGGGGAAGGAAATAGTAACAATTAGAGTAGAAATTAATGAACTGCAATAAAAATAATAAAAAGACCCAAGAGGCAAGAATGGCCCAAGTAAATTAAAACAAATATAAAAACTCCATATCATATTTTAGTAGTATGAGAATGCCAAAGTCAAATATGAAATATTAAAAGCAGCAGATCAAAACTGGAACTTCCATACAAAGGAAGCCCCAAGCATTCACGGATCTATGAAACTCTATGAGCCAGAAGAGAACAGAGGAATGAGTTTAAAAAATCAATGAAATGAACACCTCAACAATAGTACTCTCTCCAGCTAGGTTATCATTCAAATTTGGAGCAATAATATAGAGTTTGAGGTATAGGCAGCAACCTGGGAAATTTATAGACTTAAAACCAGTTTTATAACCATTGAAGTTTTATAAGCATTGAAGAAGCTTCTGAAGAAGATAAGACAGGAGCTGGAGCAAGAGTACACCAGGGAGGGTTTTTGCCATGCATGTCGCTGATCTGGGTTTGATCTTTGTCATCCCAAACAATCCCCAATGGGGCCGGAGTAAATAGCACAGCGGTAGGGCATTTACCCCACATGCTGCTGACCTGGGACAGACCCAGGTTTGATCCCCAGCATCCCATATGGTCCCCTGAGCCTGCCAGTAGCGATTTCTGAGCACAGAGCCAGGAATAACCACTGAGTGCCACTGGGTGTGGCCCAGAAAACACACACAAAAACCTAAAAATGACTAACAAAAAAAAATCAAAAGGTTCCCTTAGCATGCCAGGAGTGATTTCTGAGCACAGAGACCAAGACTAATCATTGAGCTTCACTGTGTATGGCCCACAAATGAAGTAAATAAATAAATATAAACACACAAATATTCAAATAAAGACAAATTTCTCAGTATTCACTTATTGTGTATATGATTATCCTATAAAAGATTAAGAAAGGTCTGTTTGCAGTTTTTTCAATAATGAGTTGTCGCAACAGGTAATTTTGTTGCATCTAGAAGATTTTTCATTACAATCATTTACTTACTAATGCAGATACTAAATATTACCAATAATATTATAGTTTCTAACAAAGTCTACGCTATCTTTTTAGGATAAAACACAATTTATTCTTTTATAGGCCCATTCAGATTTTCTCCTAAAATTTAATCCATATTTTTACTAATATTTATAGAATTTGTTTATTTATTTTTGGATTTTGGTCTTTGGACCATACTCGGGGATGCTCAGGGGTTACTCCTGGATACACACTCAGAAATTGCTCCTGGCTTGGGGGACTATTTGGGATGCCAGGGGATTGAACCACCTTTCGTCCTGGATTGCCTGTGTGCAAGGCAAACACCCTACCGCTGTGCTATCGCTTCGACCCCAAGAATTCATTTATTTTATGTTAGTTTTAAATGGGATTATCATAGAATTAATTAAAGTATTAACTTTATATTTATAGACCTTAAATAGAGAAATGTGCATTTTTGTGTGTGTTTGTCACACTTGGAGATACTAGTTTTATTCCTGGTTCTGCACTCAGGAATTACTCGGGACATACTCTTGGAATTATATGGAATACTAGAAATCAAACGCTGGTCTACCTTGTGCAAGGCAAACACCTTGGCTGCTATACTCTCTCTCTCTCTCTCTCACACACACACACACACACTCTCTCTCTGGTCCCAAAAATATAAAGTTTTTGAAAAATAGTTTTCGACTTGCCATTATTTATAACTTTGTAAAATTTCAGTTAATCATCTATGTATGCATAGATGCCATTGCTTCCACAATATATCATTCATAAATATATCTCTTCTATGTGGTACATAAATAAGTATAGTAAGGGAACCACAAAAGACCAAATTTGGATATTTGTTTTGGTAGAACTTAGCTTACTTGAGAGAAGGATGTGTGAGAGGGAACTTTTGGCCTAGTGTGGAGGAAAAGAGGAACTCTGATATTGGGTATTTACTTCAATGGATGTATGCATAAAATATAATTAATACCATTGGAAACATGGGTACTTTAATACAATTGGTAAAAATTATAAAGATAGAAGATAAAAAAGAGGAGACTAATTTTGGTATGTCTCATAGTGACTTACTACTGGGAAGACATGCATATATATCAGCTATTGTAACCACAATCCAGAGGCATAAATTTACTGTTATTTTTTTATAATTTTAATCATGTCACCATGATTTATCAAGTTGTTCATAAAACTTCCATTTGAGACACTAAATGTTCAAACACCAAACCCACCAACATTTTGACCTTTCCTTCAACCATGTCTCCAATTTCCCACACACCACCATAGTCTGCCTCCTTGAAGGCACAAATAAATTTACTTCATTTCATTGTTACAATACAAAGTCAAATGCAATTCTCAAAATTTAAATCAACAATGGGTCCGGAGAGATAGCATAGTGGCATGGCATTTGCCTTGCAAGTGGCCAACCAGGAACAACGGTGGTTCGAATCCCAGCATCCCATATGGTCCCCCGAGCCTGCCAGGAGTGATTTCTGATCTTAGAACCAGAAGTAACCCCTGAGTGCTGCCAGATGTGATCCACATAGACACACACACACACACAATTAAATCAACAAGCGTCAATTTGAAATGACTGTTATATATTTCCATGGTGTTCATAAAGTCATTGTGTAAGAATTTACAGAGTTGTGATTACTGTTATTTGAGCCTTCTTTGTTACTATTTAGACTCACTAGGCTCGGCAGACTACTATGCAACTTTCCCCATCAGATTTCTTGTGAAACTATTGATATAGAGTTTGTTTAACATTTTGTTACGTGTTAGTTCCTCATATAATTCCTAATTTAATTTATCATTAAAATATAATTTAAAATTCATAAAATTAACCTTTTAAAACTATATGATTAGGTGGGTTTTCTGTGCCTTAACAAATTATGAAGCTATTACCACTATTTTCAAAACATTTGAGACCCAAAGAAACTCTGTTGTGTAAGCTTTTATCTAACAATTATGTCATCCCTCTCATTCAGACAATTGAACCTATTGTGTACAAATTTGCATATATTCTGCATTCATATAATTCAATTATGACATGTTACCTTTTGTGTATTAAAACTTTACCATAATGTTTTCTAGTTTTATCCAAATAGTAGCATGAATAAACTCATTTATGTGTCCTGAGAACATTCTATTACATTCTATTCTATTCTATTAATGAGATATCTATATATCTCATTTCCTTTACCCTTTAATCACCTGCTGCTCATTTGAATTATCTACATTTTGGTGGCTACAGTGAATAGTACTATTATATACAATCATGTGAGAGGACTTTTAGGTTTGTTTAGAGGGAGGAGTCGATTAGACAAAATCCTACTGGCTCTGTGTTCAAGGACACTACTGGCATATGTAGTCCTGAGTATAAAATACTTCTACCATCTTTCTCATATACAAATAATGCCCATATGTTTTAGATACATGTAAATAAATAGCAAAGAGTAGAACTAACAGGCTATGTGCTATATATATAATAACTATTTTTAAAATAAATTATTTAATTAAATTACTAAGAAATCCACATGTAGAAAGTTGTTCATGATTGAGTTTCAATCACACAATTTTCAACTCCAATTAGCAGTGCACATTTCCCACTACCAATGTCCCCAAACAGAATAAATTATATTTTAAAAATTCCATTCACTGGACCAGAGCAATAACACAGAGGGTAGGGCATTTGCCTTGTGTGAAGCCAACCCAGGACTAACCAAGATTCTATCCTTGAATCTCATATCATCCCCTGACCTTCCAGGAGTGATTTCTGAGCACTGAGCAAGGAGTAACCCAGAGCACTGACGGATGTGGCCAAAAAACAAAAACAAAGAAAAATCCTATTCATAATTTTTCTCAGAAAATAAAGACCTAGGAGTCAATTTAACTACATAGGTGAAAAATATATATAAAGAAAACTACAAAAGAAACAAAAGAGGACACAAAGAAATGGAGATATATACCCTGCTCATGGATTGGGAAGATTAAACTCATTAAAATATAAATACTTCCTCAAGCATTGTATAGATTTTATGCTATCCCTATAAAAATTTCCATAAAGTGTTTCAAAGAAGTGGATCTGATGCTCCTAAAATACATATGGAGAAATAAGTGCCCATGAATAGCTAGAGCAATCCTTGGCAAAAACGGAAAAAATTATTTTCCACGATTTAAAATGTTCTATAAGGCAGTAGTCATTAAAGCAGCATGTTACTAGAATAAATACAGACCCTCAGATGAATGGGAATAGACTTGAATATCCAGAAATGGACTCGGGTTTATGAACAATTAATTTTTGAAAAAGGAACAAGAAATACCAAGTGGAGAAAGGAAAGCCTCTTCCAACAGAACCACATAACTTGAACCATCTTGTTCTGCCTCACAAATTAGGGGGAAATAATGGAGGGCAACAAGACCAAACAGTCTTATGAACATTGAGTAGAAATAAAAATGATCAGATCTAAACACCAAACCCAAAGCCAACTGCAACAGAATAGATACCCAATCTACAACAAGCTAGACACAGAAGGGACCACTTAATACTAGCAGCCGGGGGTCAAAGGAGGGGGATATGAGATGCATGCTGGGAACAGGGGTGGAGGGAGGACAACATTGGTGGTGGGAATGCCCCTGATTCAATGTCACTATGTACCTAAAATACTACTGTGAAAGATTTGTAATCCACTTTGGTCAAAATAAAAATTATTAATTAAAAAAAGAAAAATAAATAAATGGTGCTGGTCAATTACATTGCAAATAAATAAACTAAGATATCTCCTTAACGCCATACACAAAGGTCAAATCAAAATGGATTTAAGACCTAGATATCAGGCCTGAAACCATAAGGCACTAAAGAACACTCCATGACATTTAGGTTAAAGTCTTCTTCAAGGATGTAACACTACCAGACAAGCAATTGTTCTCAAAGATAAACAAATGGGACTACATTATATTCAGAAGCTTCAAAAGAAATAGTAAGTAGGATACAAAGCCTACCCATGGAATAGGAGAAACTATTCACCAATGCCTTTCAGATAAGTATCTAATACCTAAAGTATACCAGGTAATTGAACTTTACAAGAAAAACCTAACCCAATAAAAATGGGGAGAAAGAGAACAGATATTTTTTCAATGATGACATATAGATGGCCAAAAGGAATTTAAAAAATGTTCCTAGTCAATAATCATCAGAGGAATGGAAGGCAAAACAAGATATCTCATACCACAGAGACTGGCACACATCACAAAATACAAGAAAAGCTAGTGCTGTCATGGATGCAGGAATAAAGGTTCTCTCATTCACTGCTGGTCAGTATTCAGAGTGGTTCAGCCTTTTGGGAAAACAATATTCTTCTATAAGCTAGAAATTGAGTGCCCATATGATCCAGCAATACTATTCATAGGACTATGACCTAAGAATACAAAAGCACAATACAAAAATGCCCTCTATACTCCTATGTACTATTTACAATAGCCAGAATCTGGAAACAACCCAGATGTCCTACAATAGATGAGTATCTAAAGAAACTGTGGTATATCTACACAATAAAATACTATACAGCCATTAGGAAATGAAGTCATGTAATTTGCTTATACATGAGTGGACACAGGGATTATTTTGCTGAGTAAAATAAGTCAGAAAGAAGGCATAGCTATAAAATAATCTCATGCAATTGTGGGATATAAGAAAATCAAGAGATAGTATGGCTGTAGTAAATAATATGCAGAGACAATAGAGATAAGGGTCACAAGGTCCAGCCCAGGGTAGGAAGCTCACCACAAGATGGTAAGTGCAGTTAGAATACAGAAAGGTCAACTAAGACAAAGATAGTTGGAACTGATCACTGATGACAGGAACTTATTGCTGAAAGAGGAGAAAAAGACATGAAAGGCATCCCTTGACAACCCATAAATTCTTTTAAAAAGCTGTAGATAAAACACTTCGGAAAAACAGACATTCATGAATAGTTAAAGCATTCTTTGGAAAAAGTAGATTGGAGGCATTACTTTTCCCAACTTCAAACAATACTATAAAGTGGTAGTATTTAAAATATGGTATTCGGGCCAAAGAGATAGCACAGAGGTAGGGCATTTGCCTTGCATGTAGATGACTCAGGACAGACCTGGGTTTGTTTCCCAGAATCCCATATGGCCCCCCAAGCCTGCCAGGAGAGATTTCTGAGCACAGAGCCAGAAGTAACTCCTGAGTGCTGCCAGGTGTGGACCAAAAACCTAAATAAATAAATAAAACATGGTATAAGAATGATGACAGAGGGCCCGGAGAGATAGCACAATGGCGTTTGCCTTGCAAGCAGCTGATCCAGGACCAAAGGTGGTTGGTTCGAATCCCAGTGTCCCATATGGTTCTCGGTGCCTGAGCAGACAGCCAGGAGTAACCCCTGAGTATAGCCAGGTGTGGCCAAAAACAAAAACAAACAAAAAAAAGAATGACAACAGATATTCACATTAATGTAAGACATATGAATATAACAAGACACACCTTTATGTATATGTCAATCTCTGTGAAAGGGGAAAGAAACGCAAATTGGAGCAAGGAAAGCTCCTTCAACAAGTGGTTCTGAAAAAAATGGTCAACTACATGCAAGGAAATGTACTGAAAACCTCTCTTTAAAGCCATGCACAAATTTTGTTGCTAGTTTTAAAAGGTAAACTTAAAACCGGTTTCCCAAGTGGCTGCACATTTATATTTCCACCATCAGTATCTACGGTTTCTGTTTCTTCAAAGTTCTTGCCAACAATTATTTGTTACAATAGTTCTCCTGATTGTGTAATCCTTGTTTCATTGTGTTTTTCATGTTGATTTCTTTAAGTAAAAGTAATATTGAGAATTGTTACATATTTTGTGCATATCAATATATTTTAATTTCTTAATTTAAAGTACTGCTATTTATAAAGCATTTATAGTTAAGTTGTAGACACACTATGCCATTGACAACATATATTTGAAAACTCCTTTGGTGTCTAGGTTTTGGCATGTTCTACCTATGTTTTCCTGAATGTACTTTATGGATGTACGTGTGATCTCAAGGTCTTTGATCAACTTTGAGTTGACTTTTGTTTAAGGTGTGAAATATAGATCCAGCTTTAGTTCCTTACTTTTAATTATACAATTGTCCCAACAGTATTTGCTCAAGTGGCTGTATTTATTCCATTTCACGTTCTCAGATGCCTTGTCAAAAATTATTAGACAAGCATGTTGTTTAGTCTCCAGGTTTAGACTTCTCCACATCTTCTTTTTACAATCAATCTTGAAATCTGTGGCATTCTGGTCTGATAGGATACTTGCTATAAGTCTTATGTTTGTGAATTTTGTGTTAGAATTGTTTCCTAAAATGTGATATATTATAGTGAATGCTCCATGTGCACTTGAGAATATATGTATTTATAAATATATAGAGGTATATATATTTATAAAAGGCCTTGTATATGCCCATTATTTAATATACAATATAAGCTATTATAGTTTCTAATTAGGGCTTTTATGTACCTCCTAATGTTCTGCTTAGTGAATCTATCCAGTGGCAAGAGTAACTTGTTGAAATTACCCATTACTATCATGTTTTCATTTTCATATATTTCTCTAGATTTGTTAGCAAAAGCCTTACATACTTTGCTGACTTTGGTGCATATATATTAATCAGAATTAGTACTTCTTGGTCTATTGTTCCTGTAATAAATAAGTAATGTTATTTATCTTTATCTTTATCTGTATGTAATTTATCTCTGTAATTTCTTGAAGTTGAGTAATATTTTGTGTGATATAATTATGGATGTCTCAGCTTTTTTTAGTTTTTCAGTAGCTTGTATAATTGTTTTCCATCATTTTACTCAGGCTATGTCTATCGTAAGATATTAATCATGTTTCCTGCAAGTAGCAAATGGTTGGGTTTTGTCTCCTAATTCAACCCACAACTCTGTGCCTTTTGATAGGAGGGTTTAGTCCATTTATAATTAAGAATATAATTTATTAACTAAGAATATTGTCAAAGACATGAATCAGATTGTTACCTATTCCAATACCGAGTGAATCTGTTGAGTGATGATATTCAAACTATTGACAGTAAGGGCTATTGTGCCATTATACTGCATAGAGATTTTGCAGTTGCAATTGGGTATTTTATTTGGTTTATATAATTGACTACCACTGAGAAATTCAGTTAGATTCAGTTTGGTTAGCATGAAAGTTGCATACTCTTTTATATCTGAGAATGTTTTATTCTTCCCTACCTTATGAGATGTTTTCTGAGTAGTGGATACTAGATTAAAATTTTCATTCATTCAGTAATTTGAATATGTCATTCCACTGTTTTCTTGCCTGGAAAGTTTTAAATGAAAGATATGGTTTTAATCTTATGTTCTTTCCCTTATACTTAATGTTTTTCTTCTCCCTGAATGCTTTAAAAACCTTTCTGCCATTTGGATTATTATATGTCTCTATGTTTTGTTAGGACCTATTTTGATTGGCATCCTTTTTGCTTATTGGATACGTACAATAGTCTCTTTCTAGAGACTGGAGAAATTCTCCCACTATTATTATCTCTATCACTACTTGTTCTTACCTTTCCTTTATATATTTTATTTGAACACCTTTATTACATACATGATTGTGTTTGGGTTTCAGTCATGTAAAGAACACCACCCATCACCAGTGCAACATTCCTATCACCAATGTCCCAAATCTCCCTCCTCCACACTCAACCCCCGCCTGTACTCTAGACAGGCTTTCTATTTCCCTCATACATTCTCATTATTAGGATAGTTCAAAACGTAGTTATTTCTCTAACTAAACTCATCCCCTGTTTGTGGTGAGCTTCATGAGGTGAGCTGTAACTTCCAGCTCTTTTCTCTTTTATGTCTAAAAGTTATTATTGCAAGAATGTCTTTCATTTTTATTAAAACCCATAGATGAGTGAGACCATTATGCGTCTTTCTATCTGACTTATTTCACTCAGCATAATAGATTCCATGTACATCCATGTACAGGAAAATTTTATGACTTCATCTCTCCTGACAGCTGCATAATATTCCATTTTGTATATGTACCACAGTTTCTTTAGCCATTCGTCTGTTGAAGGGCATCTTGGTTGTTTCCAGAGTCTTGTTATGGTAAATAGTGCTGCAATAAATATAGGTGTAAGGAAGGGGTTTTTGTATTGTATTTTTGTGTTCCTAGGGTATTTTCCTAGGAGTGGTATAGCTGGAACATATGGAAGCTCAATTTCCAGTTTTTGGAGGAATCTCCATATCGCTTTCCATAAAGGTTGAACTAGACAGCATTCCTACCAGCAGTGGATAAGAGTTCCTTTCTCTCTACATCCCGCCAACACTGTTTATTCTCATTCTTTGTGATGTGTGCCATTCTCTGGGTTGTGAGGTGGTACCTCATAGTTGTTTTGATTTACATCTCCCTGATGATTAGTGAGGTGGAGCATTTTTTATGTGTCTTTTGGCCATTTGTATTTATTCTTTGTCAAAGTGTCTGTCCATTTCTTCTCCCCATTTTTTGATGAGATTAGATGTTTTTTTCTTGTAAATTTTTGTCAGTGCCTTGTATATTTTGGAGATTAGCCACTTGTTCTTACCTTTTGGTATCCTTATATTTCAGCGATTATTTCTCTTTGTTCATTAAGTACCTTAAGTTTTTATCTATTATTTTGTTTTGCAACAACTGGATAAATTAGGAAGAAATAAAGATATTTATTGAGATTAATAATAATGAAGAAATAAATTACCAAAATATATGGGAAACAGCAAATCAATAACTAGGGGACACTCAAAACAACGTATGCCTACATAAAGAGAGAAAAAAAAGATAAAATCACAACCTCAAAGCACAACTTAAATATCTGGAAAGCTAATAACAAAGAAAGCCAAACACAAGCAGAAGAAAATAAATTTTAAAAATCAGCAGAAATCAACAATATATTATGAGATTTAGACTTTAGCATGAAGATGTCTTGTCCTAGATGTCTTCAGTGATTTTCCTGTTAGTTCATTGCACAAACTGGAATTAATTTTAAAAAGACTTAGGGAATACAAATGTTCTTTGTAAAAGAACATTGAGTGTTGTAAATAATACATTTTAGTTTTGTTAAATAAACAATATAAACAGAAAACCAATAAAAAGAATGGATTAAACCAGGAGCTTGTTTTCTGAAAGAATAATCACGATAGACAAACAATTGGCAAGATTCATAAGAAAAATAGATAAAATGCTCAAATAAATTGGATCAGAAATGAAAGGGAAGAAATTGCAACATAATTCTAAGAAATCCAAGACGTGAGAGCCTATTATGAAAAACTGTACTCTGTTAATCTAGAAAAACTAGAAGAAATGGACATATTTCTGGAAACATAAAATCTTCCAAAACTGAATTAAGAAAAGCTAGTATGCCTAAACAAGTCAAATTACAAGCAAGAAATTTTAAATAGCTTTTAAGTATTTTAAGTATTTTTAAGTACTTAACCAAGAATAAAAATTCAAGACCAGTTGGATTTATAGGTGAGTTTTATCAAACATTCAGTGAAGAGGTACAATGATTGATCCTTAGACCCCTCCAAAATATAAGAATACTCCCTAATATCTTCTAGTACACTAACATTACACTCATTCTAAAAGATGACAGAGATGTAACCAAGAAAGAAAACCATAGACCAATCACATTGATGAACATTTATGCAAAAATCCTTAAAAATTCTTTGCAAACTGAGTCCAACAAAATATCAAATAGATTACACATCAGGACTAAATGGGAGTTATCCTGGGAATGCAAGGATGTTTCAATATATACAGGTTATATGGAACCAAAAAAGACCTAGGATAGCCAAATCCATTTTGAAAAACAAGAAATTTAGTGGCGTCTAATTGTCTAACTTTCAGCTCTACTACAAAGCCATAGTGATCAAAACAACATGGTATTGAAACAAAGAGATTTTTCAGATTACTGGGTCAGAATAGAATATCCAGAGACAAACTCTTAGTTATGTGGTCAACTAATCTTTCACAAAGGAGACAAGATCTTGAAATGAAATAGACACTCTCTTCAACAAATGGTGTTTGAACAATTGGTTAACCACGTGTAAGTAATTGAAGATTAATTTATATCTCAAACCTTACATAAATTCAATTCAAGTGGATTAAAACCCTGATATTAGAACCACATTCATAAAGTTCTTTGAGGAAAACATAGGCAGAACACTCCAAATAAGTCCTTAAATAAATCCTCCAAATAGACCTCAAATAAGTCTTAAATGATAATATGCCAATGACAAGAGCTATAGCATTAAGCTTGAATGAATGGTACTACGTCAAACTAAAATATTTCTGTATGGCAAAACATCAAGGGCTAAAATTAGAAGGTAGCTAACTGAATGGAATAAAATTTTTTCACTCAACAAAACTTTTCACAAAAGGTATCTTCACAAAACCTAAAATTCCTATCAAAAGTAGAGCACATGAAAACTTTCTCATCATCACTCATAATCAGGGAAATCCAAATTAATACACGAATATGATATCAACTTACACCAGTGAGGATGACACATATCAAAAATACTGGAAATAATTTCTGTTGGTGGGGATGTGGTAAGAAAGGATTCATATCCACTGTTGGTGGAAATGCTGCCTGGTAACATCCCCTGTGAAAAACAGTATGGAAGGTTATATGTAAACTAAAAATTGTGTTGCTATACAATCCTGCAATCCCACTTTCTTCTGTCCCTAGGACAGAAAAACATTAACCCAAACATATATACACACACTATTTATTGACACACTTAGTACAATAATTGAACTTGGAATCAACCTATATGTCCAACAACAGATGAGTAGATTATGAAGATGTGGTACCTATATACAATGGATTAGTACATGCCCTTAAGGAATTATGCAATCATGTAATTTGCTGCATGGATAGAACTGGAATATTTTATGTTAAATGAAATAATCCAAAAGAAGAAAGATAAATACAGAATGGTCTCACTTATATATGGTATTTAGAATAGTTGCAAGAAAAAATTTAATGGTCTACATGGAATTTGTCTTGAACATCGTTGGCCAGAGTATAGCAAGGAGATGGAAATAGATTGTGTTGAGGAGGAGAAACACAGAAGGATGGGTGTCAGGGGCCAAGTCATCTCAGGTGCATTGGTGATGTTAAAAAGGGACAAAACAAGCCAAAGTTAGCAAATATAAAATCATGAGATCCAAAGTTTAAAAATCTAAACTTAAAATGGGCCTGTTATAGTGGCGGGATGGGGGGCAGGGAGTGCTGTTATGAGATGCACTTTGGGAACATAGAGGAAAGTCGACACTGGTTGTGTGTCTGGTCCTGATTCATAGCATGTATGAAACTATGGAAGACTTTGTAAATCACAATGGTTTTAATAAAATAAAACCATATTAAAATTTTTGATCAGGTGGTTTGTTATTGGATATCATATTCTAAGCCATTAGTCAGAAAGTCTGTCTTTGTTCCAATACCATTCTATTTTGATCATAATGACTTTGTAGTACAGCCTCCAAGTTTCTTTATTTTTTTTTTTTTTTTGGTTTTTGGGCCACACCCGGTAACACTCACGGGTTACTCCTGGCTATGTGCTCAGAAGTTGCTCCTGGCTTGGGGGACCATATGGGACACCGGGGGATCGAACCGCGGTCCGTCCAAGGCTAGCGCAGGCAAGGCAGGCACCTTACCTTTAGCGCCACCGCCCGGCCCCAAGTTTCTTAATTTTTTTTCAGTATTTTTTGGCTATCTGGGATCATTTATGATTCTAGAGAAACTTAACTTACTGTTCTCAGTCATTGAAGAATGTTACCAGAATTTGAATAGGGATTTCCTTAAATCTATAAAGTAGTTTATATATGATGGCATTTATATATATATATATATATATATATGATGGCATTTTTATAACATTGATTCTTCCCATCCATGAAAATAGAATGCTTTTTCATTAACTTAGGTCTTTTTCAATTTCTTTCTTGAGTTTTTTTGAAGTTTCATGGTATATGTCTCTCACTGCTTTGGTTAAGTTGTTCTCGGGTAATTGATGTTTTTTGACATTTTAATTAAGACAGACTCTTTGATCTCTTTCTACTCTCCTCATTATTTGCTCTGGGCAGTTTTTTGGTGAAGCACATCTGGCAGAACTCTGGGTTACTCCTAAATCTGTATTAATAAAGCATTCTTTGCAGGCTTGGGATACCCTATGGTGTACTGGGGATTAAACCTACATCAGCTGCCTGCAAGACAAATTCCCTACCCGCTATGCTATTGCTCTGGCCCCATTATCTCTTCATTATTTGTGTAAAGCAATTCAAGAAATATTTGTGTTGACTTTATGGCCAGACATTTTACTCTAATCATTTATTGTTTCTAGGATCTTTTTAATGTACTGTATATATCATATCATATATATTCATACACATTTATATATATCGTATATTTATATATCATTATGCCATCCACTGAAAGAGATAGTTTGACTTACTCTTTTCCAATTTGAATTCCTTTGATTTCCTTCTCTTGCCTGGATCCTGTTGCTAGGACTTCAAATTTTATGTTGAGTAAGAGTGGAAACAATGTACTTCATTTACTTATATTTTACATAAGTGGGAATGCTTTCGGTTTTCCACAATTAAGAATATTATTAAACTTATTTTCATGGTACACATTTATTAACAATAGTGCAAACCACAGTGTTTAAAAGGAAAAATGCAAAAGAGATAGAAATAAAAAGTTTGCCCGAGAGGCAGGCAGGGTGTATAAGGAAGGGAAATTGGGTACATTGGTTGTGGAAAATATACACTGGTGTAGGGTAATGAACATTGTTTTACCTAACCTCAATTACGAATAACTTTGTAATCGTAGTGTTTAAATAAATTAATTAAAAAAATAAAAAATTATTATTAACAATTTTATTGCCTATGGCCTTTTTATACATAGCTGTTACTCTTGTGAGGAAAATTACTTCCACAGTTATTTTTCCTAGGATTTTAATTATGAAAGGATGTTGTATCTTCTCAAATGCTTTCTTTTCATTGATTATATGTTCATATAATTTTATCATTTATGTATTATATGATCTTAATTGATTTCTGTGTATTGAACCATCCTTACCTATCCCACTTCATTATGAAATTCTTGATGTGCTGCTGGATTTGGTTTGCTATGATTTTTTGAGAATTTTTGCATCAATGTTCATCAGTTATATTCTTATATTTCTCTCTTTTTAGTATCTCTGTAAGCTTTTGAAATAAGCAAAATATTAGCTTTGTGATCTGAAAATAGAAGTCTGGTAAATTCAATAAAAACAACATAGGAATCATTGGAGTCCCAGAGACCCAGGAAAAATTCCCAGAAATATCAACAGTATAAGGACATTATTGCAGAGAAGTTACCAGAGCTAAAGAGTGCATGCAACCACATTCTGAATGCCCAAATAGTACCAGTTAAAAGAGATAAAAGAACACTTTAAGTCACATCCTCATCATAATGATGAACACAAAAGATAGGGAATACAATACTGAAGGCAGAAAGATAAAAAAGGGAAATTACGTACAAAAAAGCATCAATAGAGCTACATCAGATTTATCACAAACAATTCCCAAGACCCAAAGACCTTGTTGGGAAATAGTGACAAAACCCAATAAAGGCTGGAAGGGGTAGTGCAGCGGTAGGGCATTTGTCTTGCATGCGGCCAATCCAGGATGAACCTTGGTTTGATTCCCTGCATCCCATATAGTTCCCCAAGCCAGGAGCGATTTCTGAGTGCATAGCCAGGAGTAACCCATGAGTGTCATCAGGTGTGGTCCAAAACAAAACAAACAAACAAAAACCAAACAAACAAAAAATTCTCAATGAAATGAATGTTTTCCCAAGGATAATTTACTCAGCAGACTTACATTTAGGTTTAAAGGAAAGAATAAACAGCACATGGATAAATAACAGCTCAAAAACTTTACAGACTCAAAGCCAAACTTAAAGTACAGCAGACCCAGCAAACACACTAACCTTTTACAAAAAGAAGACACCTAGTTCAATGACAATTCTCTTTCAACATAAATGAACTAAATGCACCAATTAAGTGGGGAAGTAGATCAAAAATTGAACCCAAAATTTTGCTGCCTACAAGAAACATACCTAAACATTCAGAGAAAAAAATAAAATGAAAATCAAATATTGCAGAACATAATTCAAGCAAAAAAATCCCTTAAAAAGACTGTGGTGGTGTGGGGCCAAAGTGGTGGCCCAGCAGTAGGGCTTTTGACTTGCACACGTCTGACCTAGGACAGATCGCAATTCAATCCCCTGGCCCCCAAGCCAGAAGCAATTTCTGAGTGCCTAGCCTGGAGTATCTCCTGAGCATCACCTAGTGTGGCCCAAAAACCAAAGGAAAAAATGCTGTGGTGGCCAGATTATTATTATTATTATCAGATGACACAGACTTTAGGCTTAAAAAAATTATAAATACAGAGATGGGCATTTCTTACTAATTAAGAGATGTGTAAAGCACGAAGAGTATGTAAACATATATGCACCCAACAAGTACTTAAAATAACTGCTGCTAAACTTGAACAAAGACTTCAGTAGCAATACAATAATAATAGGAGAACTTAACACTTATTTTTCTCTCCTTAATAGGACAAATAGGCTAAAACAGCAAAGATATGCTGGCTTGAAGGGAGAAATATAAGAGAATGGCTTAGTGGATATATAAATATATATCAGCATATATATATCTTTATCCCCAGAAAACTGGATACATATTCATCGCTAATGCACATGGGACATACTCCATGAAAGGCCACATCATGGGCTATAAAACATACCTTTATAAAAGCAGGAGGATAGAAATTTTTTCTGCTATGTTTTCAGATCATAATGCACTGAAAATAGAGGTGAATTACAAGCAGTCTTGGAGATATAACTTTAAAACTTGAAAATTAAATTCTTGACTGCTGAACATCCAGTGGGTCAGAGACAAAAACAAAGATTAATCAAAATATTTCTGAAAATGAATGTGAATAAAGACAAGCGTTATCAGAATCTGTTAGACACATAAAAGCAGTATAAGAGGAAAAATTATAGCTTAACAAGCATTTATCAGAAGGAAGAAAAGGTCTACAGAAATAACTTAATGGCACACTTAAGAAAATTAAAAAATAACCAAAAATTAGCAGAAAGTAAGAAGGTAGAAGAAAAATAGAGCAGATATCTTATGGTTTCGGGTCTGATTTCGAGGTCTTTCATCCATTTAGATTTAACCTTCATACATGATGTTAGCTGGGGGTCTAAGTTCAATTTTTTGCAAGTGGCTAGCCAGTTGTGCCAACACCACTTGTTGAAGAGGCTTTCTTTGCTCCATTTAGGATTTCTTCCAGGACATTGAGACTAAAGGCATCTTTGAGGAGGAAACTGCACTCTCCATGCAAGTGAAAGCAGAGATTAACAGATGGGAATATATTAAACTGAGAAGCTTCTGCACCTCAAAAGAAATAGCGCCCAGGATACAAGAGCCCCCCACTGTGTGGGAGAAACTATTCACCCAATACCCATCAGATAAGGGGCTAATCTCCAAAATATACAAGGCAATAACATAACTTTACAAGAAAAAAAAACATCTAAACCCATCAAAAAATGGGGAGAAGAAATGGGCAGACACTTTGGCAAAGAAGAAATACAAATGGCCAAAAGACACATGAAAAAATGCTCCATATCACTAATCATCAGGGAAATGCAAATCAAAACAACTGTGAGTTACCACCTCACACCCCAGAGATTGGCACACATCACAAAGAATGAGAACAAGCAGTGTTGGTGGGGATGTGGAGAGAAAGGAACTCTTATCTACTGCTGGTGGGAATGCCGTCTAGTTCAACCTTCATGGAAAGCAATATGGAGATTCCTCCAAAAACTGGAAATCGAGCTCCCATATAATGCAGCTACACCACTCCTAGGAATCTACCCTAGGAACACAAAAATACAATACAAAAATCCTTTCCTTACACCTATATTCATTGCAGCACTATTTACCATAGCAAGACTCTGGAAACAACCAAGATGCCCTTCAACAGACGAATGGCTAAAGAAACTGTGGTACATATACACAATGAAATATTGTGCAGCTGTCAGGAGAGATGAAGTAATGAAATTTTCCTATACATGGATGTACATGGAATCTATTATGCTGAGTGAAATAAGTCAGAGAGAGAGAAAGACGCAGAATAGTCTCACTCATCTATGGGTTTTAATAAAAATGAAAGACATTCTTGTAATAATAACTTTCAGACACAAAAGAGAAAAGAGCTGGAAGTTACAGCTCACCTCATGAAGCTCACCACAAACAGGGGATGAGTTTAGTTAGAGAAATAACTACGTTTTGAACTATCCTAATAATGAGAATGTATGAGGGAAATAGAAAGTCTGTCTAGAGTACAGGCGAGGGTTGAGTGTGGAGGAGGGAGATTTGGGACATCGGTGATGGGAATGTTGCACTGGTGATGGGTGGTGTTCTTTACATGACTAAAATCCAAACACAATCATGTATGTAATAACGTTGGTTAAATAAAAAAAGAAAAATATAGCAGAAAATAATTAATTGGACACCCATAAAACAATACAAAAGATCAATGAAAGAAAGAACTGGTTCTTTGAAAAAATTAAAAAAATTGATAAAACATTATCAAGACTCACAGAACAGGGAGAGAAAGAAACTTAGTAAATATAATCAGAAATGAAATGGGGTGGGGCCGGAGAGATAGCACAGCAGTAGGTTGTTTGCCTTGCACACAGCCAATCCAGGACGGACAGTGGTTCGAATCCCAGCATGCCATATGGTCCCCTGTGCCTGCCAGGAGTGTTTTCTGAGCACAGAGCCATGAGTAGCCCTTCTGCCTGGTGTGACCCACAAAACAAAAAAGAAATGAAATGGGGATGTCACTATAGACCCTAGAGAAATTTAAAGAGTAATGAGAAACTACTTTGAGACTATCTATGCCCCCAAAAGAGAACCTGGAAGAAATGAATGAATTTTTGGACCTCCAAGTTTGAACCAAGATTATCTACAATACCTGAACAGAGTTATAAATATTGAGGAAATCGAGATGATTATCAAATCAAATGGCTTCCCCAAAACAAAAGCTCGGATCCAGATAGATTCACTAATGAATTCTTTCAAACCTTTAAAGAAAATCTAATGCCAACACTTGTCAAGCTCTTCCAGAAAATTTAAGAAACATACACATTCTCAAATAATTTCTATGAAGCCAACATCACCCTGATACCCAAAGCAGATGACAACAAAAATATGAAAATGGACTCAAAATCCTCAGGAAAATACTAGAAATAAGAAAGATGCCTCATCAATTAGCTTATACACCATGACCAAGCAAGATCCATTCAGGGAAGCAAGGATGGCTTAACATATGCAAGAAATCAATATAATATATCATATCAATAAAAGAAAAAGCAAAGTCCATATTATCATATCAATAGGTAATGGAAAATTATTTGTCAAGTCCAGCTCCCATTTGTGATAAAAACTCTCAATAAGATGGAAATTAAAGGATTCTTTCTCCATATTTTCAAAGCCATTTATCACAAATCCATTGCAAGCATTATAATCAATAGGGAAAAACTAAAAGCCTTTCCACTGAGATCTGGAGCAAGGCAAGGATGCTCCCTTCTGCCATTTCTAGTCAATATAATACTGGAAGAACTTGCTATAGCAATTACATAGGAAAAAATACATCAAGGGCATCCACACAGCAAAGGAAGCACTAAGCTCTTGTTTGCAGATGACATGATACTGTATGTAGAAAATTCTAAAGACCCCACAAAAAAGCTTCTAGAAGCAAAAGATTTATATGGGTAAGTGGCAAGCTAAAATATAATATGAAAAAAACACATGGTTTTCCTATAGACAATTAACTAAAGAGAAGTTATTATAAAACAAGCCCATTAACAATTATACCTCAGAAAAGTAAGGAAAAAAGCTATATAAAGAAAACTACAAAGCAGTGTTTCAAGAAATAAAGAGGACTCTCGTAATGGAGACCTATACCTTGCTCATGGATTGGGAGGATTAACATGATTAAAATGTCAATAATTCCTCAAGCATTTACAGATTTAAATGCAACCTCTAAAATTCCCATAACATTTTTAGATGAAGTGTATCAAACAATCCTGAAGTTCATATGGAGAAATAAGTGTCCATGAATAGCTAAAGCAAAAGGGAGAACTCAATTTACCCAACCGTAAACTTTACTATAAAGCAGTAGCTATTAAAACAGAATGGTTTTGAAATAAAGACAAGCCCTTATATCAACAAAATAGATCTGAGTATCTGGAGATGGACTCACAGATTTATAAAAAAATTTTATAATGGAGCAATAGAAACAAATTGGAACAAGAAAAGCCTCTTTTCTGGTCAGTTACATGCAAAAAATGAATAAAGATATATCTTTAATATATTGCACAAAGGTCAAATCAAAATGGATTAAAATCCTTGATATTAGACCTGAAACCATAAGGTAAATAGAGGAAAATGTATACAAAATACTCCAAGACATTTTAAAAAAGCCATCTTCAAGGATGAAACACCACTGAGCATCCAAGTGCAAGTAGGGATAAACAAATGGGACTAAATTAAGCTTAGAAGCTTCTCAACCTCAAAGGAAATAGTGACTAGAATACAAACAGGAACTGGAGGAAACTTTTCACCCAATAGATATCAGATAAGGAAATAATATGTAAGATATACAAGGCACTGATTGAATTTTACAAGAAAAAACTAAACCTATCAAAATTGTAGAGAATAAATGAACAGACATTTTCTCAACAAACATACAGTTGACAAAAAGGCTCATGAAAGATGCTCCTAATCACTAATCATCAGGGAGTTGCAAATCAAAACAACAGAGATATTGTCTTAAACCACAGAGACTGGCACACATACAAAAAATACAAGGATAAGCAGCACTGGCTTGTATGCGGGGAGAAAGGGAATTTCATTCACAATTGATGGGAATGCAGACTGTTCCAGCCTTTTTGGAAAACAATATCAACATTCCTCAAAAATCTAGAAATTAGGAGACGGCGAGATAGCATGGAGCATTTGCCTTCCAAGCAGAAGGACGGCAGTTCAAATCCCGGCATCCCATATGGTCCCCAGTGCCTGCCAGGGGCAATTTCTGAGCACAGAGCCAGGAGCAACCCCTGAGTGCTGCCGGG
Source organism: Suncus etruscus (assembly GCF_024139225.1). NCBI lineage: Eukaryota > Metazoa > Chordata > Mammalia > Eulipotyphla > Soricidae > Suncus > Suncus etruscus. The sequence continues at coordinate 120,701,258 of NC_064868.1, forward strand.
TGTAAACCCCCCCCCAAAAAAAAGGCTAGAAATTGAGCTCCCATATGACTCAGCAACACTAATCCAAGAGATATACACTAGGCACACTAAAACACAATACAATATTGCCCTCAGCACTCCCATGTTCATTGCAGCACTATTTATAACACTGGAATATAGTCTGGAAACAACCCAGGTACCTGAGAACAGATAAATGTCTAAAGAAACTGTGGTACATCTACACATGGAATATTATGCAACTGTTAGGAAAAAAGGAGTCATGAGGTTTTCTTTCTTTTTTTTCTGTTTTTTGATTTTGGGGGGGGATTGGGCCACACCCATTTGATGCTCAGGGGTTACTCCTGGCTAAGCACTCAGAAATAGCCCCTGGCTTAGGGGGGCCATATGGGACGCCAGGAGATCGAACCTCGGTCCTTCCTTGGCTAGCGCTTGCTTACCTCTAGTGCCACCTCTCCAGCCTCGAGGTTTTCTTATATACATGGATACTCCTATGTTGGGTGAAATGAGAGAATGAATGGTAGAGACATTGGATAATCTCATTCATTTGAGGGATATAAAAAGATAAAGTATGGTAATAAAACCCAGAGACAAAGATCAGAAGGTCCAGCTCAGAGCAGAAAGCTTGCCACAAAGAGCAGTGAGTGCAGCTAGAGTTGAGAAAGGTATACTAGGGCCAGAGCGGTGGCATGGAGCTGTAAGGTGTCTACCTTGATGGCGCTAGTGTAGGATGGACAGCGGTTTGATTCCCCGGCATCCCATATGGTCCCCCAAGCCAGAAGCGATTTCTGAGATCATAGCCAGGAGTAACCCCTGAGCATCACTGGGTGAGCCCACACCCCACACCCAAGGAGAAAGGTATACTAGGATAATACTCAGTTGAAACTGATTGCTCTGTACAAGATCTAGGTGCTGAAAGTGGACATACTAACAGGCAAACACCCTTCCATACTACAAACCACAATGTCAAAAAGGACAAAGCCCTAGAGCAAGGCAGGATTTGGGGTGGGATAGAGGGAGACACCGGTAATAGGAAAGGTGCATTGGTGAAGGTTGATGTACTTTGTATCACTAAAACCCAACAATGAACAATTTTCTAATCAGTGCTTAAATAGAGCAATAAAATCACAAAAGTTCAAGTATTTTTCATGATTCACAGGCATGTAAAAAGAATTAGAGATGATATTTCTCCCTTAATAATGAAAACTTCCAAAAGACACAATGAAACAGTTGTTCACATTGAGATGAACTCTGTGTCAGCCATCATTAATAGTAATGTTGCATATGCTTGCAAATCCATATCCTTCCACAAGTATAATTACTGTCTACAACCCAGAAATTAAGGGCCTTCCTGGAAGCAGTTTATTGTTTCTTCAAGATTTTTCAATTTAAAGTTGTAGGATTTCAGAAGACACAACCTGAAGATAACGAGCAATATGAAGGAAAAACTGATTATTTATAGACATTTGGCATTCAGAATTCATATAAAGCTAGCTAAAGACACTATAATAAACCACTACAGCTCTGCAGGCATGTCTGTTAGCATTTGGAAATGAAGATACTTGCATTATCCTGAGTTTATTGAAAGTTAGCCTTTTATCCCCTCTCAAAATATGAAAGCAGCAATTATACATGCTATATGAGATGTCTCACTGTCTCTGCTATCAAAACTTCAATAAAAGCCATTTAACTCATGCCTGTATTTTCAGTCTGGTTTGTGAGTCTAGGGGAAAAGCAGGCTTTTAGAAGAATTAAGTATAAAACTTCATTCACGAATTAAATGCATAACTCAAAATCAAATTCAGATGATTGTGGTTCACACGAACATGATTCCTAAATTTAGTATCAGTCTATTGCCTTCATTCTTTATATTCAAGTTATTAATTCAGCAATTATTTTTGTACTACTTATTAAGTATATTAAAATTATGAAAGAATATTAAAAGTGTCCAAATAAGCAAAGACAAATTTCAGAGATAAGGTTTGTATCACATTTTATATCGCATTTTAAGAAATCCAGTTTTGATTTGCATCCCCCTGATCATGAATGATGTAGAGCATTTCTTCATGTGCCTTTTGGCTCTCTGTATTTCTTCTTTGAGGAAATGTCTGTTATTTTCTTCTCTCTTTTTTGATGGGGTTTGATTTATTTTTTCTTTTAAAGTTATGTCAATACCTTCTATATATTAGATATTAACCCCTTATCAGATGGGTTTTGGGTGAATAGTTTCTCTTATTTCCTGAGTATCCTTTGTATACTAATCATTGTTTGCTTTGAAGTGCAGAAGCTTCTCAGTTTAATGTCATACCATTTGTTTATCCTTTCTTCCCCTTGATTAGACAGTGGTGTTTCCCCCTTGAAGATGCCTTTAGTATCAATTTTGTGGAGTGTTTTTGCCTCTGTTTTTCTCTTTGTATCTAATGGTTTTTTTGTTTGTTTTTTTATTTTTTAATATAAATTTTATTTTGATCATAATGGCTTACATATTGTTGACAATAATATTTTAGGTACATGTTAACTTAATATCAGGGGATTCCCATCACCGAATTGTTCTCCCTACACCTCCATTCCCATCCTACCTCCCATATCTTCCTCCCTCATTCCCAGGGCTGCAAGAATATGTGGTCTCTTCTGTGCCTAACTTGCTACTTAGTGGTCTTACACCTGTTTGGTCTTGATAGCTCCCTTATTTCCTCCTGTAACTGGGAGGCAAGACTAGATAGATAAAGTTACATGGTTTTGTTTGAAGAAGAGAAAAGTAATAAACTGGGGTAAAAATCAAATATGCCGAAAATGGGCAGAGTACTTCTAGAGACTCTCATCATCGGTTTGAGAGACGAAGGGGAAAAAGGTGAATCACTCTAACAGTACAAAGAGAAATGTCAAATAAAATATCCAGTGAGCACTCCAACAATAAAGGTAAGCACCACATAAAAGCCATGATCTTGAAATAAAAACATGGCAGAGGACATAAAGAAAGGAAAGAAAGGAAGAAAATAAATATATAAATATAAATGGAGACAACAACTTCAATAACCACATCAAAACAATGAAAATGACAAAAACTAGATAGAAAAATTTAAAAAAAGGAGAAAAATTGTTTTGTGCTTTTTTCCCTCTTGCACAGGCACAGTAAATATTGGGGTCATTCGAAAAGGAATTCCCTTAGCCTAATGGATGAACATGGAGATTATTACGCTGATTAAAGTGATTCAGCAGAAGAGTGATAGACATAGGATAAGCTCACTCATCTGTGGAAAAAATAAGAAAATAAAAGACAGTATGGTAATAATGTCTAGAGACAAGAGAGATGATGATTAGGAGGACCAGTACATTCTATGAAGCCTGCCACAAAATGTGATGAATGCAGTTACAATAGAGAAATCTCTACTACAACAATGATTAGTGGGATCTGATCACTCTAGAACTGGGTACTGGAAAAGAATAAAGTGACATAAATGATATCCCTTTATCAAAAATAGTGTTAAACATAGTTCGAAAAAAGGAGAGAGAGTGAGAGAAGCAAAGTGCCTGCTCTAGAGATAGGGTGGGGTGGGGTGGGAGGAAAATGAGGGATATTGTTGGTGGGAAAGTTGCACTGGTGAAGAATGATGCACATTCTATGACTTAAACCCAACTATGAACAACTCTTTAATCATGGTGCTTAAATAAAAATAAATTAAAAATTAAAGGTAATCAGATCTTTGTGCATGTAACTGTTCTATATCTTGATTTGTGTGGAGTTTGACAAATACACTCAGATGCAAAAATGCAGACTTTTTTGCACAATGAAGTGCATATAAAACTTGTGATATCGGAATTTTTATTCATATTAGCCTAGATTTTAACATGAAGGTAACTGAATAAAGAATGTATGAGAAGTAAAAAATAAATCCAGTTTTAGTATCAGGCATACATTAATTTACTTAAGTAGTGTGCTCTGCTGGAACAGATATTAATATAAGAGCCGAATGAACCCGCTCATAGACCTCTATCCTAATTATCTTTCATCACACACTAATTTGTGACATTTCATTCTTAGAGTCATTTTCATATCTGTTATATAGGAATGGAAAATGATATGGTTGTCCACATTTGTTGAAAACAGACATTCATATAGATACATTAACATTTAATTAATTTATAATATGTATTTAAACTATATATCAGCATTCCTATAAGTATTAAAATCAAAATGCACAGCAAAAATTTCAAGCAGCTTTTTTCATGTGTCTTTTGACCATTTGTATTTCTTCTTTGTCAAACTGTCTGTCTATTTCTTCTCCCAATTTTTGATGGAATTAGATGTTTTTTCTCTTGTAAAGTTCTGTCAGTGCCTTGTATATTTTGGAGATTAGCCACTGATCTGATGGGTATTGGGTTAATAGTTTCTCCCACTCAGTGGGTGGCTCTTGTATCCTGGATGCTATTTCCTCTGAGGTGCAGAAGCTTCTCAGCTTAATATATTCCCATCTGTTAATCTCTGCTTTCACTTGCTTGGAGAGTGCAGTTTCCTCCTTGAATATGCCTGTAGTCTCAATGTCCTGGAGTGTTTTGCCTACGTGTTGTTCTATATATCTTATGGTTTCGGGTCTGATATCGAGATCTACATCACTAATCATCAGGGAGATGAAAATAAAAACACCTTTGAGGTATCACCTCACACCCCAGAGATTGGCACACATCACAAAGAATGAAAACAAACAGTGTTGGTGGGGATGTGGAGAGAAAGGAACTCTTATCCATTGCTGATGGAAATACCATCGAGTTCAACCTTTATGGAAAGCGATATGGAGATTTCTCCAAAAACTGGAAATTGAGCTCCCATATGACCCAGCTATAACACTCCTAGGAATATACTCTAGGAACACAAAAATACAATACAAAAACCTCTTCCTTACACCTATATTGATTGCAGCACTATTTACCATAGTAAGACTCTGGAAAAAAACCAAGGTGCCCTTCAACAGACGAATGGCTAAAGAAACTGGTACATATACACAATGGAATATTATGCAGCTGTCAAGAGAGATGAAGTCATGAAATTTTCCTATACATGATGTACATGGAATCTATTATGCTGAGTGAAATAAGTCAGAGAGAGAGAAAAACGCAGAATGGTATCACTCATCTATGAGTTTTAAGAAAAATGAAAGACATTCTTGCAATAATAATTATCAGACACAAAAGAGAGAAGGGATGGAAGTTACAGCTCACCTCATGAAGCTCACCACAAACAGGGATGAGTTTTATTAGAGAAATAACTACATTTTGAACTATCCTAATAATGAGAACGTATGAGGGTTATAGAAAGCCTGTCTAGAGTACAGGCGGGGGTTGGGGGGGAGGAGGGAGGTTTGGTGATGGGAATGTTGCACTGGTAATGGGTGGTGTTCTTTACATGACTGAAACCCAAACACAATCATGTATGTAATCAAGGTGTTTAAATAAAATATATAAATATATAAATAAAATATATAAAATATATATATAATATATAAATAAAATATATAAAAATAAAATAAACTGTAAAATGCCAAAAATAATGGAAATAATGTTATTAAATGAAGAATAATAAAAACAAACCTAGTATTTTGTTCCAACTTGGGGTTCAAAATAAAAGCTCTTTTCTATTTTATTTTATTTTTTTTATTTTATTTATTTATTTTTTGTTGGTTTTTGGGCCACACCCGGTGACACTCAGGGGTTACTCCTGGCTATGCGCTCAGAAGTCGCTCCTGGCTTGGGGGACCATATGGGACTCCGGGGGATCGAACCAAGGTCCATCCTAGGCTAGCGCTAGCAAGGCAGACACCTTACCTCTAGCGCCACCACCCCGGCCCCGCTTTTTTCTATTTTAAACAATATATTTCTTAAAAAAAATTCAAGCAGCACACATAAACACTTAAATAAAACAGATTGTTCAAAGATGACTGGACACTTCTCCAAAGACAATATATAGATTGTCCATGACACACATAAACATAGGAAAGTGTACAAGTAAACATGCTCAAAACATAACGTTTGATAACCTTATTGGGGAAATGGAAGGCATAGTATCAGACATTACTTCACACTTTTCACACTTGTGAGGATTTTATGATTCAAAAAGTCTAGATACTATTCTTAAAAATATGATTGAAAGGAAACTTTGTTGTGCTCTTCATAGAAATGTAATAGGTAAAATTCTATGGAAAATAATGCAAAATTTTATTCTTTAAAAATATAAAGCTAGTCAGACAAAGTGATAGTATAGAAGCTGCAGTTTACCCCTTGAGTGCTCCCAACATTGTTTTGATTCCCATATCAGATGGTCATCTGAGATTTTCTCATACATTCCTGTAAAAGCAGCACCAGGGTGGCTTGGTTGACTTCAAGTACCGTAGGTACTTAGCAGTAGCAAATTCTTGAGCCCTTATGTTCAATAAATGGTACATTTGATCAAAAATTATAACAGGGATCCCTGGACCCTCAGGGCACCTTTTAGGAGGTGGCCAAAAACTGAACAGATAAAAAGAAAAGTGAATGTCATTGGTAGATCACATGCATTACTATATTTCATTGCTAACACTGCAAAAAATATTTCAATATAAATGGAATTAAAATACCATAATCCAGCTATGTGATGCTAGGTATTTATGTAAATGATAGTGAAACACTCAGTGAAATTCTCCAGTAACATTAAAAAAGATAAAATCATGCCATTTGGGAAAATAATGAAAATAATTTGAGGCGGTTATACTAAGTGAAATAAGGAAGTAAAAGTAAGTATAAGAGTACTTCACTGAGAGGTGAAATATAAAAAGCAAAGCAAAAAATAGAATATGAAAATAAGTTAGTTCCATTTGTAAGTTAACCATATACATATGATAAATGATTTTGCTCTTTAGAAATAAAAAAAAAACTGAAAAAAATCAACATTACTATCTCCTAGACAACGATAGTGGTTATGATAATGAAAGAAAGTAGAAATTAAGATTTCTTAAAGGTGCTGAGATGATATTGGCAATTTGCTGGTAGCTATGATGAAACTTATACACATAGAATATTGTGAAGCTGTACCCCTGAAACTATATGCTATTGTTAACTGGTGATAAAAAAAACACAAATGTTTAAAGGAAGTAAATGAGAAGAAAGCAAACTATTAAAAAATGATGATAGGGGCCCAGAGAGATAGCACAGCGGCGTTTGCCTTGCAAGCAGCCGATCCAGGACCAAAGTTGGTTGGTTCGAATCCCGGTGTCCCATGTGGTCCCCCGTGCTTGCCAGGAGCTATTTCTGAGCAGAGAGCCAGGAGTAACCCCCGAGCACAGCTGGGTGTGGCCCAACCCCTCCCAAATGATGATAGTCTGGTCTAGTAGAAAGTTGAGAGAAATGTTTTTGGGGGTCAGAGTACAGCTGCTAGTGTTTTCCTTGTATGCATTCAAACCTGATTCAATCCCCAATATTCCATTTGGTTCCCCCAAGCAGTGCCAGGAGTAAGATATAAGCACTGACTGTCAGGTGTGACTCCTAAAAAATACCAAAAACCCACAAAAACACAACAGGAATTTTTTTCTGCAAAGCGAGGTAAAGATAAAAGAAAGGAAGAACATATCTTAGACTCTGCCTCAGTTTTCTAATGTATTAACTCTGGCATCAGATTATAATATAATTGATATGCAAAGTCAAATACTTGTTTTATATATTGAAGTCAAAATATTGAATTCATGAAATAAATATATTATAAAAATTTTGTAAATTATGGTGTATAAATTTAAAAAAAATTAGAATTAGCTGTCATATGGATGGAGTTAAAAGATATTATATTAAATGAAGTAAGCAAGAAAAAGAAAGGTAAACACAGTTTGATATCACTTATAAGTGGTAATTAGAATAACTTCATGCAGTATTGTAATGGTTTAAAGGGAAGGGGCCTAGATCATCCTTTAGTATAGGAGGTATTTTAGTATTTTGTCCCAGGATATAGGGAGAAGAAGGGAAGTGGTGAGGACAGGAAGGCCTGTGAGAAATAATGGAGGCCAGGGATCAAGGGGATTTAGTCACATCTGTGAAGAACAGAAATAACTATTTAAATCACAGACAACAACACTGAAATTAGAGATCCAAATTTTAACAGCCAAACTCAAAAATGGTGCCTGTCAAGATATTAGGATGGGTAGGGGACTTATGGAAGGGAGACTAGGAACATTGGTGGAGGGCAGTTGACACTGGAAGAACATTGTAGTTCTAAAATTCCACTATGAGTATCTTTATAAATAGAGGAGGTTTAATAGTTTTTGAATAAATAAGATAATGGATGTAAAATTCAATTAAATACCTACTAAATCCCATAGTCACCTAAAAGACTCTTATTAAAAAGAACTCTGAAGTTTGTGCTCTACAAACATGAAAATGATATTACTTGATATAATGCTCCTTAATATTTCTATGTTTATATGAACCTGAATTGAATTTTAAAAAGAAGCAGGTGTGATCTAGTTCATTCTTAGGTTTATCTATGGGCAAAATTGTGTACTGTTTTGACTCAGCGGTTGCATTTGTTACATGCTGCAGTGTAGAATTTATCTTTGGATTAAAGCATTTTTGCAACCCTAATCTGTATACATGCATGATCTCTTCAAACATTATTTGAATTTTTGGAGGATTAGTATTTGACTTAGAATAAATTCAATTAAGAATAAAACTGACCTTTGTTTTAGTTTTAGTTTTGTTTTGTTTTGTTTTGGGGCAATGCTCAGAAGTTACTCCTGGCTTTGTGCTCAGAAATAGCCGCTGACAGGCTTGGGGAACCATATGGGATTCCGGGAATTAAACTCAGGTGCAACCCATGTTGGTTGCATGCAAGGCAAATGCCCCACTGCTGTGCTATCTCTCAGGCCTCTGGGTTTTGTATTTTAATGAAATATCAAAACCAAATGATAAAACTAGTGAGAGAATTGTACCAATTACCTTAAATGTTCAAAATTGGTAAAGAGTACTTGACAAGTTGTATGGACCATTCTGTCTTCAATATGAAAAGATGTAGTGTGGGGCCCTTTTCTCTTCACTACTTCTTGGCCCAACCCCTAGACACATTTGGGGGAATTTTCATTTGTGATACATCTCACAATATTCAAGGGGCTATTCCTAGCTTTTTAAATTAAGAAATCACTCCTAGTTCATGCTCAGGGAACCATACAAGGACTCAATCTGTGTCGGTTGCATGTAAAGCAAGTGTTTCTCAATCTGTGTCGGTTGCATGTAAAGCAAATGTTTCTGTGCTATTTTTTTTTTTGGTTTGGTGGCCACACCCAGCAGAGCTCAGGGTTTACTCTGGGCTCTGTGGTCAGAAATTTTTCATGTTTGTAACCATTGTGTTTAAATGAAGATATTAAAAATTAATGGAATTGGTATTAAAAGTAAAAAAAATACGTAGAAATGAGAATCTTCAAAAAAGAGAAATCAGTGATTCTTAACAAAGGCAAAAAGTAACAGAATCCTAGAAATCCCATAGACAGCATAGCAGTGTTGACTGTCATTCAGCCTCGTTGAAATTGAAATTCCTCATAACAGATAACCATATAAAATACAGAACGCTATTTTACCCCAATTCCCTAATCCTGTCTGTTTGCAGTGTCTACAAACAAAAGCCTCATTGGTAGTGTGTACATTCTCTTGCTTAAATAGGCTATCCTAAATAACCCTGGAGACAGACATTCTCAATAGACATTCATATTGACTTTTAAGTTACTCCCCAATCTTAGGCTCCAAACAGCTATACAATGTGCCTTTGGAAACCCTCAGGGCACAGTGGCCAGGTCCACCTTAGCCAAGTCATATCCATTCCTGCCAAGTTGCAGAACAAGGAGCATGTGACTGATGCTATGTGATAGGTCAAGTTCCCACTCTTTGGTGACCAGAAGATCCACCTCTCCAAGAAATTAATAAGTTTGAGTACATGGTGACTCTAAAGCTGTTCAGCCCGGGTAGCTGTGGGGGTCAAATATTTTCCTAATAATAGTGATGGGTCTAGGTTTTCCTAGAATCTCATACCCAAACTCTCCTTAGTTTTTCTCAACTCCCCTCACCAGCCCACTAACCCATCCCACCCTCAATAAACTTCATTTTGTATCCAAAAATTAAATACAACTACAAGTTGCATATAATTTTTCAGAAACAAATTATTTTAGTATATTACAATTATTGTACTGAACATATAAAATAAAAAATACTATTTATTTGAATTCAGATTTATTTGAGTTCTATACTTTTTTATTTGGAATGGCAATTCATAAAGTGTTTTAGGTATATCATCAAAAAGCTTACTTCTAAAGGTCAGCTATAGATATTTGAATTTCTGTTGGAAAGCCTAACAAGTTTTATTCACATGTAAAGTAGATATTATTGTACAGTTATCAAACATCATACTCCTTGTAGTTAAAGCAGTCTAGGGACTCCTATGACAATGACAGTTATAAACGATCACTCTGGACAACAACTGTGTGCTGAATTCAGGTAAAATGACATGCATGATACCTCTTCAGTAACATTACTGCAAATCAGTTCTGAATAAAAATAAAATGAAGTGTGTGTGAGAGAGTGAGAGTGAGAGAGAGAGAGAGAGAGAGAGAGAGAGAGAGAGAGAGAGAGAATGTCTGCCATATAGGAGGGCAATGGGATAGACAGGAAGGTAACTGAGGACATTGATGGTGGGAATATGCACTGGCGAAGGATGGGTGTTGATAATTTTATTACTGAAATTCAATCATGATCAAGTATTAAAATTATTTATAAAATTGTAAAAAATCACACTCAAAAATCACGTGGGATAAATATTAATAAATGTTGTGTTCCATACCGATGAAAATAAAATTTCATGAGGTCAGAGAAACTGCACTTATTTTCTTAGACAAGAGAATTTGGGTCACATCTGATTGTGCTCAGTGGCTACTCATTTGTTGTGTTTGGTGGTTGCTCTCAGTTATGGTCAGGGAATGTGCATTGTTAGGGATCAAACCAGAGCCTTCTGCAGGCAAAGCATATGCCCCAGTAATTTAAGCTATCACTCTGCCCAGAAATTGTACTTTTAACTGGTAAGCCAGATGACTTTTGTAGTTATTTGCAGATCAGATTTTGAAAGAAAAAAAAACATTTTGAAATGTTTTTCAAACCACATTTTGAAAAAGTGACATTTTTATACAGTTGCAGAAATCATGAGTACTTGGTTATCAGCTTTTTCTCACCTATCATTCATTTTTGCCCAGACTAAAAATTGAATATTTTTTTTCTAGCTACAGAAAGACTTACTCCGAACTACTCGACTAACACTTCTTTGACTAACACATATTTAATGCTAAATTGGTCATGAAATGGCTTTCATTAAATTTTGTGAAAGTGGGAAAGCTCAACTGAATCATATTCAGACATGAATAAATGCATATTAGGAAAAATGAAATGCAGTTTTTCTTTAATAAAAGGAAATGACTGGTTGAATATTAGACATGGCAATAATAGAAGAAATGAATGGAGAAGAAACAGCTTGGGGTAGTGTTCTGACAAGAAAAAGCTAATTATTTTAATCCAATTCCATCTGCTATTCAGCTGCAGCTCTAAAAAGGTCAGAGAACACCACATAAAAACCCTGCATGAATCTCTTCAACAGTGAGGATTTAATATTCTGCAATAGTTCTATTTCCAATTTAATACTTCACTTCTTTCTTTCCCATAAGAGTTTATCTAAAGTTAACATTTAACACTCCTAAAATAGTGGTAACTGAAATCACATCTATTTTAACTTGTTCATTAGGGAGACAAATGGTGTAATTTCATCACTAGATAAAAGATGGACTGTTGGATGCTGGCAGAGGGACAGCACTAGATTTTATTTAACATGGTCCTGGGTGGTTTAAATTGCATGTGTGCAAACAATACATAGGACACAAATCATACATTCAGAGACCAAAGATGGGGGAAAGTACTTTAATCATTGCAGTTTAAATAAAGACATGTGACATGTATTCATAGGATGGATTCCACTATATGGAATTTCTTTGAATCTCTGTGTCAATAATGTCTGGATTTCCATCTTGACAAAAAGAAGTAAGATAAGTCTATTAAAATGGTTCAATATCATTTTTGTGCAATACTTTTTCAGGTAGAAATGAAATCAGTTAATTTTACAGTGTTAGAATTATGATTCTGAAACTAGAAGTCTTGAATTAAAATCCCAAATCCTACTCATTACTGGTTTGCAAACATTTATCTACTTATGAACGTCCTTAAGGTAGAGTAAAAAAAATTCAGAACCTATGTGATTGAGCCCAGGCAAGAACATGGTCAGGAGAACAAAAGGACTTTCGACCTGCAGGGGGTGGGAGAAGCTGCAAGCTGGAAAAATTTTGGACTAAAAAGCTCTATTTTGAACTTAATTTTGTGGAGATCACAGATAAGATTATTGGCACTTTGATTTACTCTGTAGAAATACATTTCTTCTAGTCAAGGAATATCACAACAACACATTAAAAAAATCATCATACTGGGTATTCCCCTGATTCAATGTTAGTATGTACCTAAAATACTACTGTGAAAGATATGTAAGCCATTATGATAAAAAATGTGTTTTAACCAGAAATGTTCTTTGACTTACATGTATTATATTACATTAATTATATTATATGTTATGTTATGTTACTACATTATGCTATGTTAGTTTACCTCAATATGTTAATCAATTTTGTCTCTTGAATAAATTATTACAATAAAAAATCAACACACTACAAAGGTCATAATGAGAAAATAACAGAGAACCCCATAACTCCAAGTAAGTGAAGATGGGATTTCTGAAGACTCAACTAAGAACAGCCACTTATATAGTCTCTCTGATGAGAACTTTAGAGAGGAAATGTTAAATCTGTACATTGAACTCAAAGAAACCATGGAAAGACAAGTCATAAGACTCAAAAGGAAATTAGAGTAAAAATGAGAAAACTTTAAACAGAAATATCAGGATGTAAAACTTGGTAGGTAAAATGAAGTTATTGGAAAGCCCCACAGGCAGAGTAATAAAGCTGCTGCAGACAGAATCAGTGAGCTGGAAGAAGAGCTGCATAGCATCTCCATTCAACAGAAGAAACTGGATAAGAATCATAAAACAAATGAACAGAAAATAGAAAATATCTTCAAAATAAGTGAACAAATAACAATAGACCTTTGGGGTAAAAATAATAGGAGCAACAAAAGAATCATTGGGGTCCCAAAAAGCCAGAAAGAAACCCTCATGGAGAAATAATAGTCAAATGAAGTCATGAAATTTTCCTATACATAGATGTACATGGAATCTATTATGCTGAATGAAATAAGCCAGAGGGAGAGAGATAGACTCAGAATAGTCTCACTCATCTATGGATTTTAAGAAAAATAAAAGACATTTTTGCAATAATTCTCAGAGACAAAAGAGAGGATGGCTGGAAGGTCCAGCTCACGACATGAAGGTCACCACAGAGTGGTGAGTGCAGTTAGAGAAATAACTACACTGAGAACTATCCTAACAATGTGAATGAATGAGGGAAGTGAAAAGCCTGTCCAGAGTACAGGTGGGGGATGGGTGGGTGTTCGATTTGGGAGGATGGAGAATGGGACATTGGTGATGGGAATGTTGCACTGGTGAAGGGGGGGTGTTCTTTACATTACTGAAGCCCAACTACTATCAGATTTGTAATCAAGGTGTTTAAATAAAGATATTAATAAAAATAAAAAGAAATAATAGTAAAAGACATCATTGATGAGAAATTCCCAGAGCTGAGGAGTGCTTTCATCCACATTCAGGATGCTCAAAGTGAACTAGCCAAAACAGACCAAAAAAAGCACCCCAAGGCACATCCTAGTCACAATGATTAAAGCCATAATTAGATATAATATACTGAAAGCAGAAAGATCAAAAAGGGAAATTACAAACAAAAAATCACATTAAATATTTACAGCAGATTTGTTATAAGCAATCCTTCAGTCCCAAAGACAATGGTAGGATATAGTGCAAAAAATCAATGAAATGAATGCATCACAAATAGAGCTACACCAAGCCAGACTTTCATTTCAGTTTGACGGAAAGATACACAACTTCATAAAAAAACAACAGCTCCAAGTTAACAAACTCAAACTGACATTAAAGGAAGTGCCAATGGGTCTACTTTAAGGCAAAGTACCCCAGAAATACAAAAATTATACTAAAAGATAGCACAAAAAAATCCCATGACAATAATATTCTCAAAGTATATGGACTCAATGCACCAGATGATACAAAATTTGGCAAAGTAGATCAGCAAATTGAATCCGACATTTTGCTGCCTTCAAGAAACATATCTGAATAGTCATAGCAAATAAAGTTTGAAAATCAAAGGTTAAAGGACAAATTCTTCAAGCAAACAACTCCTTTAAAAATCTGGGGTGTGTGGGGCCGGGAAGGTGGCGCTAGAGGTAAGGCGTCTGCCTTGCAAGTGCTACCGTAGGACGGACCGTGGTTCGATCCCCCGGCGTCCCATATGGTCCTTCCCAAGCCAGGAGCGATTTCTGAGCTCATAGCCAGGAGTAACCCCTGAGCGTCAAACGGGTATGGCCCAAAAACCAAAAAAAAAAAAAAAATCTGGGGTGTGGGCCTGAGAGATAGCATGGAGGCAAGGTGTTTGCCTTGCATGCAGAAGGACAGTGGTTCGAATCCCAGCATCCCATATGGTCCCCTGAGCCTGCCAGGAGCGATTTCTGAGCATAGAGCCAGGATTATACCCTGGCCACTGCCGGCTGTGACCCAAAAACTAAAAAAAAAAAAAAAAAAAAAGAAAAAGAAAAAAGCTGTGGTGGCCATACTAATAGCAGAGTATATAGACTTTAGACTTGTAAAGGTTGTAAGAATCATAAGGTAATTTTTAAATTTTTTAATGATCAATGGATATGTACATCAGGAAGAAATCACGTCCTAAATATATATGCCCAGATGAAGGGTCAGAAAAAGACTTCAAACAACTGCTAATAGACTTGAAGATAAACACCAATTGCAAAGCAATACTATTGTGAGACTTTAACACAGCCCTGTCACTTATTGATTTATCAACCAGGCTAAAACTCAGTAAGGATATAATGATTTTGAAGGAGGAAATTGAAGAGAGGAAATTATAGAGACGAATATAGGGCTTTCAACCACCCAAAAGATGAATATAAATTCTTCTCTAATGTAAGCATTATAATCAATAGGAAACCATTCAAAGGCTTTCCTCTAAGATCTAGCACAAGACAGTTTGCTCCCTTTCACTACTGCTATTCAATGTAGTACTGGAAGTACTTGCCATAGAAATTAGGCAAGAAAAATATATCAGGACATCCAGGCACAAATAAAATCAAGCTCTCACTGTTTGCAAAAGACATATTCTTTATTTAGAAAAATTATTTCAAAAAATTTCCAGTAAAAATATATTTGTACAGTAAAGTGGCAGGCTAAATAATTAGAATACAAACTTCATGGCTTTTATACTTAAAATAATGAAAAACAAGAAAGATATATTTAAAAATTTCATTTAAAGTTATGCCTTTTAAAGTCAAGTACCTAGTGTCAATTTAATTAAAGAGGTGAAAAACCTATATAAAAATACAAGGCACTACTTCAAAACATGAAAAAGGACACAAATAAATGGAAACACATACCCTGCTAATGGAACGCAAGGATTAACATTATTCAAATGCAATAATCACAAATAACTACACAGATTCAGTGTAATCAATATAAGGGTACCCATGGCATTTTTCAAAGAGATAGATCAAACACTCCTGAAATTTATACTCAACTAAAAAACATCCACAACTACCTGAGAAATCCTTGGGAAAAAGAAGATGGAAGACATAACTTTCCCCAACTTCAAACTGTACTCTAAAGCAGTAGTCGTTAAAACAGCATGGTACTGAAATAAAGATAGACCCTCAGATCAATAGAATGAATTTGAATATTCCAAGAATGATGCTCAGGTTTATAATCAATTAATCTTTGATAAAGTTTCAATAAATATGAAGTGGAACAAGGAAAGCCTTGTCAACAAGTGGTGTGAAAACTGACCAACAACAGGAAAAATGTAAATTCAGACCTCTCTTTAACACTGTGCATAAAAGTAAAATCAAAATAGATTAAAGATCTTGATATCAGGGGCCGTAGAGAGGGCATGGAGGTAAGGCGTTTGCCTTGCATGCAGAAGGATGATGGTTTGAATCCTGGCATCCCATATGGTCCCCTGAGCCTGCCAGGAGTGATTTCTGAGTGTAGAGCCAGGAGTAGCCCCTGAGCACTGCCAGGTGTGACCCAAAAACCAAAAAAAAAATCTTGATATCAGGTGTTTTACCCAAAACAAAGACTTTCCCACTTCCTTCTTCCTATTCACCCACTCGTATTTACATTCTCCTCCTTCATCCTTAAACCAAATAGATTAATTTTTCTATATTTTATTACTAGCATTTGCCAGTGTTTTTTTTACTGCAGATATTGTTTCTTGTCCTCAAAGAACAATATAATTTAAAGTTAAAAAGGCTCTATCTATGTGACCAGAGTGATAGCATAGTAGTAGGGCATTTGCCTTGCATGATGCTGACCTGGGTTGGACCTAGATTTGATCCTTGCATCGCATCTGGTCTCCTAAACCTGCCAGGAGTGATTTATGAATGTCTGAGTGCTGAGCCAAGAGTAAGCCCTGGGCTCCACTAGTTGTGGTCTCCAAACAAACAAAAAATTAAAAAGGCCTGGGAGATTCCTGCCCCCTTGCAATCAAGCTTTTAATGAAGTATTTGCTCTTTCTACATAGTATTATAAAGAATGCCAATGGAAGTGTTATTGTTGAAAAATATTTTAAGTTTTTCAGAGATATATGCTAGGTCATTCTGTCTTTACACATTTGGAAATACCTATAACTGCAAAACAGAAATATAGAAGTCAAAGACAAATTTTGCTGGTTCCCAAGATAAACGTTATGCCCATGAAATATGCTACTAGCCAGAAGATATGACAGGTTTGAAAAACAATTGACCAGTGGTCATTAACATTTTTCTGTTTAACATTAAGCCTGTTTTTTTAACACGAAGGGCCATTGGAGGGCAAGTAATCAAAGCTCAAATTGTGCAAAGATATACAATTTGTCTTGCTTTTGCTCTGGTTACTGCAAATATATGACAGAGACTTTTACTATTGCTATGATTTAATTGATGTTGCTCTTGTTCCTTTTAAACATACTAATTTTACAATGCTCAGTGAAAGAATATTTAGCAGCTTTTTTTTCAATTTAGGTATATCTACAGAAATGCTATAATGTTTTTGTTCAGAGAAGTTATGGAAATGGCACTCAGATGCTCTAGATTAAGATTACAGTGCTCAGTGAAATAATGCTTAGCAGTTTATTTTCTAATTATGCACATTGGCAGAAATTATCTTTTTTCTTTTTTAGAAATGGTCGAATGTTTATGTTCAGAGAAGTTTATGGAAAAGTAACTTGGATGCTCTAGGTTCATATGACAGTGCTCAGTGTAAGAATGCTTAGCAACTTATTTTAAATTAAGTGTATCTTCAGATATGTTGTAATATTTTTATTCAGAGAAGTTTATGGAAAATAACCTAAATATTCTAGTTTCATATTAGAATGCTCAGTATAAGAATGCTTGGCAACTTATTTTCAAATTATGTCTATCAGCAGAAATGTCCTAATGTTTATGTCAGAAAATTCTATGAAAAAAAATTTTTGTGATATGTATAAGACAAGGATATGGCTTAAGCTGATTGGTTTGAGATTGATATATGAGCAACCTGTGACACTCTTACAGTCAAGTCTACTCTCACTAGCAGTAATTCCTAGGAATTAGACATTACAGTAACTGGCTTAAAATTTCCTCACTACTATCTAACTTAGACCTCAGGTGATTAGACACCATCCGTCCAGCCTTGAACCCTGAATCCCAGACATAGAAATGACACAGTCCTTCACAACAGCTACAGGAAACAAATCCAATCCAGGACATCCTTAATACTGCTGGGACACCAACATGGCCCAGCTCTAATATGAGATCCTGACAACGAGGAAAATGGGAACAACTTGACCTAAGAGCAGGTTATCCTACCTCACCAGCTAATCATAAGACAAAATCAGAAGACTTGTCACCCTTTGGTCTGTCCAAAAGCCAAGATCATGATTTACAGATGACTGGCTGACAGAACCATGACCAGACTGTATGTACCCTGGGACCAATAAAAAAGCCCTAGTCTAGGGTTTGAGCTACGACCTGCACAATAACCATGATATCCAGTTCCAAAGGTCTGGCTGAGACAGTAGCAACGGAATGGGTCTTCTGGAAATACAACGAAAGACGCTATTCTAGGTTCCATCCTAGAATCAGCACAAAGACCAAGACCACCAACCACAGAAGACGGATTAAAATGACACTGAGGGAACAGAACTTCTAGAACCACAAAGAAAGACTTCATCATAAGTTCAACTCCTGGACCTGTGCAGATACTGAAATCTCTAGATACAGAGGCCTGAGTTTATCACCTAGGATGGAGCAGAAGTCTTCCAAACACCACGAAAGCACCAAGGGAAGAGTAAATGAACCTGAATGGAGTCTATAGTTAATCCCATGACAGTATACTCCAAGGGTGGAGAAACCCCATATCTCTTAGGCCAAGAGAGTTCCTTTTTGAATGACCCCAATATTTACTGTGCCTGTGCAGGAGGGGGAAAAAAAGCAAAAAGCACAAGATATTTTTTTATTTTTATTTATTTTTTTTATTTACCTATCTACATTTTGTTGATTTCTTTGTTTTGGTGTGGTTATTGAAGTTGTTGTCTCCATTTATATATTTTTTTCTTCTTTTCTTTTCTTTCTTTATGTGATCTGCCATGTTTTTATCTCAAGACCATTGCTTTTTTGTGGTGCTTATCTTTATTGTTGGAGTGCTCACTTGATATTTTATTTGACACTTCTTTTTGTACTGTTGAGGCGATTCACCTTCTTTTTCCCCTTCATCTCTCAAACCGAGGAGAGCCTCTAGAAGGACTGTGCCCACTGTTGGCGTAGTTGATTTTTACCCCAGTTTATTACTTTTCTCTTCTTCAAACAAAACCACATAACTTGAACTAGCTAGTCCTGCCTCCCAGTTAGAGGGGCAAATAAGGGAGGCACCAAGACCAAACAGGTGCAAGACTACTAAGTAGTAAGCTAGGTACAGAGGGGACCACATTTTCTAGCAGCCCCGGGGGTGAGGGAGGAGGATATGGGAGGTAGGACAAAAACGGAGGTGTAGGGAGGACAAATCGGTGATGGGAATCCCCCTGATTTTATGTAAATATGTACCTAAAATATTATTGTCAACAACATGTAAGCCACTATGATCAAAATAAAAATTATATTAAAAAATTTCCTCCCTACTATACTTGCTGGCTTTCTATTAATGAAGCACTTTGACTATTTCCATGCAAAAACAGTGTGTGCATTTGTGAAATGAGGGACCAAGTTCCAATTAGCTGAGAGGGATAATTTTTCTTTGGGGATGTCATTTCCTTTCTCAGCCTCACATCAGTTTTATTCCTATCACCTTAGATGGATCAGATGAACAGCTGTAGCAAATTGATCAATTATCTGTGTGTATATGCACATGTTTTATATGTGGTGGCCATCTTTATGTTTATAGTCAATTCTTATGTCTGTGTTGTACCTAAACAAAGCCCTTTCCTTTCTCCTCCTCCCTCTTGTGCAAAGCCCTTTATATTGTTTACTCTGAGCTCCACTATCATGGATTTGTTGCTTTCCAAATTAAACCCCATTTTTCCTACAGTTCAACACCACTTGTGCTCTGGAGCAACACCATCCCTTGCCCCTTCAGCATAACTTCACCATGGACTGCCTCACTGACCACATTGATTATTTTTATGAGAGAGGTCTGGCTCAGGGATTGAGCTTGACCATGACTGCGCCAGCAGCTGCAGAAAGTCATTTACTCTTTCATTGCATACCTGATTACTCACAACCAACAGTTTATCTTGTTAGCTGAAGTAATCCTTCAGATTAGACCTACTTTTAGACTTGATCACAACAGACTAGGGGATATATGTATTTCTTTATGTTTATTTCCTGGGGAACAATGCTGTGATTATTGCTATGTAAGAAGGATAACGGAGTATGGCAGCAACTAAAGGATAGATATTACAATCTAGCCATAGTACACTGGTGCCCCAATAGTATTTTGAAGCAATAACCTTTTTGCTTAATCTGCATAGATCCAATAAAATGGGATGTCTTACTGAAAGAAAGGAGTTCCTATCAATTAGATCCAGGAATTAGAAAAGTTGAGCATTGCAAGTGGCAACTAACCCCCCCAAATTTGTCATATTGGCCTTAATCAAGAATCAATTGCTCTGAGATTGGCTGTACACTCCAAAATATGGGTCCTACCATAGTTCTTCTATGGAACCAGGGTATGCTTTTTGCCACTCTTGCAATGACAGGGAAGGAGGGCAGGATTTGCACCACCCTAGCAATGATAAGACTAGTAAGACTTTTGTCCCTCAATTTACAATACAGAGCAGACAAAGGGCCTGGGTTGAGGTGTAAATGGGTTGCATTTGCTGTACCTCCTCTTTCTATACAGTCAATGTAAAGAACACAGCCTGTGGTAAGAATTGGGAGGCCTTATCTTTTGAAGTTGAAAGATTTGACTAAATGCTTCTTGAAGAAGGCCATCCTTCTCTAAACCTAAAATAGGTTCAAACTTTTCCCAGCTTGTACTATGCCTATGCAAAATAACACCCACTTTTACCACTTTACTTTAAGCTCTGATCTGGGGTTACCATCTAATGCAGAGAGCTATAGAAGAGGACTTACCTTGCCCTTCCCAATTTTTTTGTGGTTAGTAAAGAGAAAAGGGGGAATTGTTGGATTACATCCTGTTTTACCCAAAATAAAGATTTTCCTCAGCTTCTTCCTACCCAATCCCTCTTACATATAAAAGGTCCACCTAGACTGGTTTAGTTTTGCATAAATACTTTTGCCTGCTCCTGACTATCCCCATCCTGGTTGTGTATTGAGCTGGTCAATAGAGATTGGTTTGATGAACTCTGGATCATGAGGCTAGAAGCCCCCAATCTATATGCTTTTCTCCCAAATGAGTGTCATGATTTATTAATTCTCATGTTAACCCTACTTCAGATCAGTTCTTCTGGGATTGGATTACGGTGAGTGAGCCCTTACAATCAGGACTAAAATGAAAACATATAACAAATAAAGGGAAATATAGGCAGAACATTCCATGACATTAAAGCTAAAGACGATTTCAAAGGAGATACATAACTGAACAAGCATGTGGACACTAAGATAAGCCAATAAAACTACATCAAACTAAAAAGGTTTTGTATCTCAAAGGAAATGGTGACAAAGATATAAAGACTACCCTCAAAACTGGAGGATCAATGATCTCATATCCATCTGATAAAGGATTTATATACAAGGTATACAAATTACTGGTAGAGTTTAGCAAGAAAAGGAATGTATTCCCATTCAAAAATGGGGAGAAGAAATAAACAGATATTTATCAAAGAAAAATACATATGGACAAAAGGCACTTGAAAAAATTCTCATCACTAATCATCAGGGAGATGCAAATCTAAACAACACTGTGATATCAGCTCACACCTCAGACTCCCAAAAATCACAAAAGCAAGAACAACCAGTGCTGGCATGAATGCTAGGAGAAAGAATCTTTTACTGCAGCTGGGAATGTCAGCTTTTCTAGGCTTTGTGAAAAGCAATATGTATATCCCTAAAAAAAACCCTAGAAATTGAGTTTCTATATGATCCAACAATACCATTCCTAGGAACATATTTGTATTGTTTTTTGTGTTCCTCGGATATGGAACCTAGGAATACCTTCTAATTTTATACTTTCTAATATGGAATACTTTCTAATTTTTCTTCTAAGTCAGGAACCGCTGGTTTTTAGGCTGCCTAATTTGGAAGCTGGCATATCTTGGGAGAAAGGTGGTTCTAGAAAGAAATGTAGATGTATGTTCCAGGCAAGAAAGTGAAAGCAGTTTATTGTAAACTGTATTGTTCTAAGTATATCTTTAAATTATATCCGCAGAAATGTTCTATTATTCTAATGTTTTTGTTTATGGATATGAAGCTTAGATGCTGTAGACTCTTAGAATAATGGACCTTTGGAAATTACAGGAAATCAAGGTTTGCAAAATAATTTAAAAGAATCAATCACTTATTATATTGTTTAAAATGTATGTGGCTGAACAAAAGGACCTAGGGGAGAGTAAAAGACCATGTTATTCACATGACAGTATACTTCAAGGATGGAGAAACCCTGTATCTATTAGGCCAAGGGAATTCCCTTTAAATTCTCCCCAATTTTTACTGTGAATATGCAAACAAAAGAGAAGCTCAAACTAACTATTTTGGTTTTGTTACTGTTGTTATTATTTTTTTCTTTCCCACTTTTTCCTTATTCTATTCTTTTCTTTGTTGTGCTTTGTTTTGTTTTTTATTTTAGGAACATGGTTACTGTGTGGTTGTTGTCTTTATTGCTGTGGTGCTTTTCCAGTGGTTTATTTTGATTAATTTTCTTTCCTTCTAACAGAATCTCATAACTTGAACCATCTTATTTCACCTCACAAATTGAGGGAGAAATAATGGAAGGTACCAGACCAAACAGTTGTGTGAACATTAAGTAGAAACAAAAAACAATCAGACTTAAACACCAAATCCAAAGCCAACAACAGAATCGATACTCAATCTACAAACTAGACACAGAGGGGACCACTTATACTGGCAGCCCGTGGGGGGATTAGGAGGGGAGTATATGGGATGCATGCTGGGAACAGGGATGGAGGGAGGACAGCATTGGTGTTGAGAATGCTCTTAATTCAATGACTCTATGTACCTAAAATATTACAGTTAAAGACTTGTAAAAAATTAATTAATTAATTAAAAAAAGAAAGATCCAGAAACAAACAAATGTATGTATGTGACTGAAAAACACCAGGAAAGGCTAATGATAAAATCCAGATTAATCAATAATTTACTTTTTTTAAGGGGGATGGAAAAATGGATAGTTGAAGGTTTGGGAGAAAGGATATGCTTGTATTTGGGGGGGGGGGTGGGCCACACGCTGAGGTGTTCAGGGGTTAATAATGCTCTGCGCTTAAAACTTGCTCCTGGCAGGCTCAGGGATGCTGGGAATCAAACCCAGGTTCGTCCCAGGTCAGTTACGTGCAAGGCAAATGACTTACACTGTGCTATCACTCCAGCCTCCATGCTTGTACTTTTTTCTTATACTTTTTTATTTAATATTTTTATTTAAACACCTTGGTTACAAGGATGATTGTGATTGAGTTTCAGTCATATAAGATGATACCCCCCATCACCAGTGTAACATTCCCATCACCAATGACCCAAATATCCCTCCTCCCATCCCTGCCCCCACCTGTACTATAGACAGGCTTTCTATTTCCCTCATATATTCTCATTGTTAGATAGTTCGCAATTTAGTTGTTTCTCTAACTAAACTCATTACTCTTTGTAGTGAGGTTCATGAGGTTAGTTATAACACCCCCCTCTCCTCTTTTGTCTCTGGAAATTGTTGAGAAATGTCTTTCATTTTTCTTAAAACCCATAGATGAGTGAGACCATTTTCCATCTTTCTCTTTCTCTCTGACTTATTTCACTCAGCATTACTTTCCCCAACTTTAAACTGTATTACAAAGCAATTGTTATCAAAACAGCATAGTATTGGAATAAAAATAGACCCTCAGATCAGTGGAATAGTCTTGAGTACTCAGAGAATGTTCCCCAGACATACAATCATCTAATCTTTGATAAAGGAGCAAGAAGTCCTAAATGAAGCAAAGAAAGCCTCTTCAACAAGTGGTCTTGGCACAACTGGCTAGCCCGTTTGCAAAAAAAGCGAACTTAGACCCCCAGCTAACATCAAGTACGAAGGTAAAATTCAAATGGATTAAAGACCTGAATATCAGACCTGAAACCATAAGATATATAGAACAACACATAGGTATAACACTCCACGACATTGAGACTAAAGGCATCTTCAAGGAGGAAACTGCACTCTCCAAGCAAGTGAAAGCAGAAATTAACAGATGGGAATATATTAAACTGAGAAGCTTCTGCACCTCCAAAGAAATAGTGCCTAGGATACAAGATCCACCCACCATGTGGGAGAAACTATTCACCCAATACCCATCAGATAAGGGGCTAATATCCAAAATATACAGGGCACTGGCAGAACTCTACAAGAAAAAAACATCTAATGCCATCAAAAATGGGGAAAAGAAATGGACAAACACTTTGATAAAGAAGAAATACAAATGGCCAAAAGGCACATGAAAAAAATGCTCCTTATCACTGATCATCAGGGAGATGCAAATCAAAACAACTATGAGGTACCACCTCACACCACAGAGATGGGCACACATCACAAAGAATGAGAACAAGCAGTGTTGGCTGGGTTGAGAACAAGCAGTGTTGCGGTGAGAAAGGAACTCTTATTTACTGTTGGTGGGAATGCCGACTAGTTCAACCATTCTGAAGAGTGATATGGAGATTCCTCCAAAAACTAGAAATTGCGCTCCCTTATGATCCAGCTATACCACTCCTAGGAATATACCCTAGGAACACAAAAATACAAAAACCCCTTCCTTATACCTATATTTATTGCAGCACTATTTACCATAGCAAGACTCTGGAAACAACTGGGATGCCCTTCAACAGATGAATGGCTAAAGAAACTGTGGTACATATACACAATGGAATATTATGCAGCCATCAGGACAGATGAAGTCATGAAATTTTCCTATACATGGATGTACATGGAATTTATTATGCTTGTATTTTTAAAGAAAAAGATGGCCAACCAGACCCTTAAGATCATAGAAAGGGATTAAAAATCCATCTAGCATTACTGCTAACCAGTAGATGAATAAAGAAGTTTTGCCTAGTAGTTGGAAAAATACTGATCCAAACTAATACCAGTAACACACCAACCAATATATTTTTAGCTGTGATTGTCATCTTGAATGTGTTGGTGAGTTATGCAGATGAGCTAATGCACATAGTACAATATATTACCTAGGCATTTACTCATTCAAATGAATGAATGCCTAATGCATAGGACCCTAACGGCCAGGAAATTCATCTAGAAATTGAATTTACCTCAAATTATATACCCCAAATAATTTACACTTTGGGGCTTACATCTCTAAAACCAAAGGATAGTATTATTTCCAATTTATGTGTCAGAATTGGCCTCAAGCCTCATTAACACTCGCAATTCACAGGATGAGGCAAAGCCTGCAAATTCTTAAATTTGAAAAGCAAGGGTTACAGCATTGGCCTCCTACAACTCAATAGCTACAAAAACTATTCATTTATGGAGGCAGAATATATTAAAGTAGTGAAAAATGTCCTTAAACACCCCAAAAGTCTGTCAAAGCCTGCTGAAGAAAATGAAAACTTTAGATACAAGATTCTAACTTGTAAAATCATTAACTGATGTTACTGTCACAATGAATCTTCAACTCATAGACTTGGTATGGAATACACTCAGGCCACCTGGATGGGACAATGGTCCTTGAGTTTTAAAAAAAGTTTATCAATTAAAAGAGTTATGAAATGATTTGTTTAGATAAGAAACTTTTCCACATTCTTTGGACATCACAGTTTCTTGTGATAAATAAAAAGACGGGAATATGGAAAATCCTGATTGGTCTGGGAGTGGTGAATGCAGAAATTTACCCTACACTGGCAGTGAATCCTAGAAGTGGAAAATTATGACTAATTTTAAAGTTTCCTTACTCTCCCTTTGGAAAAGATCAATAGGACAGTCTCTATGTGTTTCAGAGAATACTAATTACCTCCCTAAGAGCAGGAGAACTTCTTTTTTTTTATTTAAACACCTTGATTACATACATGATTGTGTTTGGGTTTCAGTCATAAAAGGAACACCACCCATCACCAGTGCAACATTCCCATCACCAAAGTCCCAAATCTCCCTCCTCCCCACCCAACCCCCGCCTGTACCCTAAACAGGCTCTACATTTCCCTCATACATTCTCAATATTAGGACAGTTCAAAATGTAGTTATTTCTCTAACTAAACTCATCACTCTTTGTGGTGAGCTTCCTGAGGTGAGCTGGAACTTCCAGCTCTTTTCTCTTTTGTGTCTGAAAATTATTATTACAAGGGTGTCTTTCATTTTTCTTAAAACCCATAGATGAGTGAGACCATTCTGCGTTTTTCTCTCTCTCTCTGACTTATTTCACTCAGCATAATAGATTCCATGTACATCCATGTACAGGAAAATTTCATGACTTCATCTCTCCTGACAGCTGCATAATATTCCATTGTGTATATGTACCACAGTTTCTTTAGCCATTCGTCTGTTGAAGGGCATCTTGGTTGTTTCCAGAGTCTTGCTATGGTAAATAGAGCTGCAATAAATATAGGTGTAAGGAAGGGGTTTTTGTATTGTATTTTTGTGTTCCTAGGGTATATTCCTAGGAGTGGTATAGCTGGATCGTATGGGAGCTCGATTTCCAGTTTTTGGAGGAATCTCCATATCGCTTTCCATAAAGGTTGAAAGCATTTGATAAGGTCCAACACCCATTCTTGATCAAAACTCTCAGCAAGATGGGAATGGAGGGAACCTTTCTCAATATATTGAAGGCCATCTACCACAAGCCAGTGGCAAATATTATCCTCAATGGAGAAAAACTGAAAGCCTTCCCTCTAAATTCTGGCACAAGACAAGGCTGTCCTCTCTCACCACTCCTATTCAACATAGCACTGGAAGTACTTGCTATAGCGATTAGGCAAGAAAAGGATATCAAGGGAATCCAGATAGGAAAGGAAGAAGTCAAGCTCTCACTGTTTGCAGATGACATGATACTCTACTTAGAAAACCCTAAAGACTCTATCAAAAAGCTTCTAGAAACAATAGACTCATATAGCAAGGTGGCAGGTTACAAAATTAACACACAAAAATCAATGGCCTTTCTATATACCAATAGAAATAAGGATGAAATGGACATTAAGAAAACAACCCCATTCACAATAGTGCCACACAAACTCAAATATCTTGGAATCAACTTGACTAAATATGTGAAGGACCTATACAAAGAAAACTATAAAACTCTGCTCCAAGAAATAAGAGAGGACACACGGAAATGGAAACGCATACCCTGCTCATGGATTGGCAGGATTAACATCATCAAAATGTCAATACTCCCCAAGGCATTATACAGATTTAATGCCATCCCTCTAAAGATACCCATGACATTCTTCAAAGAAGTGGATCAGACACTTTTGAAATTCATTTGGAACAATAAACACCCTCGAATAGCTAAAGCAATCATTGGGAAAAAGAATATGGGAGGAATTACTTTTCCCAACTTTAAACTGTACTACAAAGCAACAGTTATCAAAACAGCATGGTATTGGAATAAGGATAGGTCCTCAGATCAGTGGAATAGGCTTGAATACTCAGAAAATGTTCCCCAGAGATACAACCATCTAATTTTTGATAAAGGAGCAGGAAATCCTAAATGGAGCAGGGAAAGCCTCTTCAACAAGTGGTGCTGGCACAATTGGATAGCCACTTGCAAAAAATTAAACTTAGTCCCCCAGCTAACATCATGTACAAAGGTAAAATCCAAATGGATTAAAGACCTCGATATCAGCCCCAAAACCATAAGATATATAGAACAGCACATAGGCAAAACACTCCAGGACATTACAGGCAACTTCAAGGAGGAAACTGCACTCTCCAAGCAAGTGAAAGCAGAGATTAACAGATGGGAATATATTAAGCTGAGAAGCTTCTGCACCTCAAAGGAAATAGTGCCCAGGATACAAGAGCCACCCACTGAGTGGGAGAAACTATTCACCCAATACCCATCAGATAAGGGGCTAATCTCCAAAATATACAAGGCACTGACAGAACTTTACAAGAAAAAAACATCTAACCCCATCAAAAAATGGGGAGAAGAAATGAACAGACACTTTGACAAAGAAGAAATACACATGGCCAAAAGACACATGAAAAAATGTTCCACATCACTAATCATCAGGGAGATGCAAATCAAAACAACGATGAGATACCACCTCACACCCCAGAGAATGGCACACATCACAAAGAATGAGAATAAACAGTGTTGGCGGGGATGTGGAGAGAAAGGAACTCTTATCCACTGCTGGTGGGAATGCTGTCTAGTTCAACCTTTAAGGAGAACTTCTAAAGCTAACATCTCAGTGTCTTAGATAGACATATTAGACCATACTTGCCAGATTTATACCAATGAAGCAATTTGATCTATTTCCATATAAAACAGGCTGTGACAATGTTCCAATTGGCCAATAGGCCTAATTTTGCACTGAGAAATGCTTTTTCCTTTCTTAGCACCGCATTAGTTTCATCCCCACCAGAGAATAACAGCTAGAACAAATTGTTCCATCAACTGTGTATGGTTTGTATGTGTGTGTGAGTGTGTGTGTGTGTGTGTGTGTGGTAGTCACCTTTATGTTTGTAGTCAATGTCTGCCAGTGTTATGGTGGACTATTTCAACCCGGTATACAGGTCCAAGATCCCTGAGACACAGGGTCAATAAAACAGTACCTCATTTTATTAAGGAGGTTCTTGCAGTATGCTCTTCCACACCTTAAGGCTGCTGATGTCTCAGAAGCTCAAGATTGATTTCTTTAAATCTTATAAATCAATCCTCTTTTCACAGATGTTCCTGTATTGCTCCTCAAGGATCCTTGCCCAATCTCAACTCCTCCCCCCTAACAATTTATTGCCTTGGTGAAATCCTTCTATGATCTCTCTATGGAGAAATTCTAACCCCATACCTTATTTTCAGAGCCCCCTCCCCATAGACCTTTCTACTGGTATACTTTTACCATACAGGATGTTGCCTTAGATGGGACAATGCAGTAGCTCAAGTCACACTTCTGGCTCCAGATGAACTGTTCTGATTGCTATCACATCAGCGACACATCATGACATCCTTCTGCTATTCCCTAACATGGTCAGACTTGTGACTTCAGAAGGGTTGGCCAGAGGAGCCCTGGCATAGATCTCCTGGCATCATGGCAAGAGACATTGAACTGCATCTTTAGGAACTTACTGAGGCCTCCACCTCTACCAGGGCAGCCCTCCAGAGACAGATAATCTCCATTGCCATGGTAATTCTCCAGAATAGATGTACTCTGAACTTACAAGAGAGGTCCCTGCATGCTCTTGCGGGAGCAGTGTCGTTATTATGTGAATGAGTTAGGGGTCATGGGACATGGCCTGTAAAAATGTACAATATGCAGGAGGACCCTGTCACTGAGGCTGGGCATCTATGAGACCCTCCTCAGATAACAGTATTATTTCACCTTGCAAATTAAAAGGGAGAGATTAGTAGAATCTGGAGGAGGCATGGCCTCATTACCTTAGTTAAGCCCAAGGCAGCCTAAGCAAACCTCAAGAAACCCTACGCTGGACTGGCTCCAAAGTCAGCCAAGTCCAGAAACTCATCCATCTCAACACGGATGTGAAATCTAAGCCCTGAGATGGATTTGGCAATCCCTATATGGGACAGGTGCCTGAATGCAGACACTAAACCAAAGGAATGAGGAACTGACCATTACCTGACTCCTTGTTACATCTCAACCCTAGCAAAACAACCCCATCACTGTTCATGACATATTGATCTCTTTTGGAAACTTACTCTATTGAAATTTTTCAGAAGTTATTGGGAAAGTACTGCATCATAAAGGAGGCTGACCTGTGTTATGTTGCAACAATTCACAGTTTATAAATATGAACCCCATTCTCTCCGTGCTCCAACCTTCAATGCTTTGTCTAACTCTGCCAGTAAGTAAAAAGGAGGAGTTGTTGCCATGGGTAAAGACAGGACAGGGCCTGTCTTGGTGGGGCCCACATCCTGCTTTCCCCTAAGTCATGTTAGCTGACATGGAACATTGCATGTCGAAAAACACCATCTGACTAGTGGGCAACAATTAATGAATAATCTTTCACTTCTTCCTACCTTTTTCATACATGGGCAATCTCATCTCTCCTATAGTTCAAGATTCTGTATAATTATCTCATCACTACCTAAATAAATGAGTTGTAATACTGAACTGCTTCTCATGGATCTTTTGTGTGTCTGTGCCCTGTCCTCTGCTCTTTGTCATGTGTGGCTATTCGCCCACTACTGCAAGACAGCTACAATTCATGGAACCCCTTTATTAACAATAGTGTAAACCAGTGTCAAAAAAGGAAAAAAGAGAGAGAAGTAAATTGCCTGCTCCAGAGGCGATCAGGGGACCAGTGAAAACTGGGGGCTTTGGTGGCAGTATATATTCACTAGTGAAAGGTGATATACATTCTGTAACTGAAACTCAATCATGAACAATTTTGTATCCAGGATATTTAAATAAAATAATTAAAATTTAAAAATAATAAAATAAAGATGCCTCAAGTATCATTGTAAAAAATTCAAAATCCCTATCCTGTTAGCTATATGACAGTGGATACATACATACTTTTTCTTTGCCTCCATTTCTACTTCTCGAAATTAGATATCAAATTTTTCACCATTCTTTGCTCTAGCACAAAAGAGGTAATGTCCTTGGAAAAAGTCTGGTACAAGGTAAGTATATTAGTAGACTTAGAGGAGACTGTTATGATGCTATGGTTCATAGAGCTTCCAAACATTAGCTCTCCAAGGTGTGCAATCGTCACATCATTTGTTCAGACTTTATTCTCCAAATAAATGTATAGAATAATGTCAGTTAAAGGAAGGTTAATCATCAGAGAACAAACCATGTGAGAGAAAATCTACAAAGTTGTCAGATGATTTTCCTTCAAGGATTATCTAATTAGTTTACCAATATATTGTAGATATGATTAAGGTAACCAAGAAACACATGCTAAATTTGACACAGCTCTAAAACTAAGCTTTCCTGCACCCCATGCCACATTCATGAAAGTCTGCAGTCTCTATTTGGAACACCATTTCAGAACATTTGTTTTCTTCATTTTTCAATACCAAACCTGTCAGTCTTCTGTTGACTTATGTCTGCATTTTTTTGTTCTGTTTTGAGGCCATACCATGCTTTGCTCAGTGCTTACTTCTGACTCACAGATCATTTTTAGTGGGACTCTGTAGTCCATATTGGTTGTAGCAGATAGAGCCTGAATTTGGCAACAAGAAAAGCAAATGCCCTAGACTCTGTAATGACTCCAAGACCCACTGTTTGCATATGTCTTTATTTAAAGGTTCTCTGACATTCTTGGTTGTCCGTTGCCTTATAGTTCTATATTCTATTTTAGTTTTGTTCACTGAGTTTTATTTCAAATACAGATTTTACCTAGCATGAATTAGATACAAATTTCATTCCAAGTCATATTTGGGTATCTGGGAATACTTTCCCCCCTCCTGGGAATACTTTTTATATGGGAAAACATTCCAAATACTCCCCAAAGGGATGTTGAATAGAAACTTGCAATCAGATAAGATTAATGCAAATTATGTGGTAATCTAATTTGAAGTTTCTAACTTAGTACTCCATCTTCCTTGTCCTCTTTCATGAATTCTAACTCAAAGTGACTTGTACACTGTAAGAAGTAATGTCTTCCTCAGGCTCTATGTGCATATCCAATACTAAGCTTTATAGCCAAGTTGTAATAGAAAAAAACTTCCTAATCTTTCCTATTCAAAACCTATGCCCATAACACTATCTACAATGCATCTCACAAAAGAGACAATAAATATGTATTAGCACCTGAATAGAAATGAGAAATTTATATCAGCCAACACATATATATTCTTTTGATTGTCATTGTATTCATTGTTGCCATTGTTGTTATGTGTTATTTCATTTTATTATTTTAGAGAACATTTAATTACTCTCTATTACTAGTGACTTGCCCAAAGTTTAATTTTCCTTATTTTTAAATGTTTTAGAAAAATGTTTATTTTCTGGTTTTTTGGGAGGGCACACCAGTGACTCTCAGGGGTTACTCTTAGCTATGCATTCAGAAATCACTTCTAGCTTGGGGGACCATATGGGACACCAGTGGATTGAACCACGGTCTATCCAAGGCTAGCCCTGGCATGCCAGATGCCTTACTGCTCCAATCCATTGCTCTGGCCCCTAGAAAAATGTTTCTTGCTCATATGTCCTATGTCTGTGCTATAAGATCCTATATACACTTTCAAAGAGTAGTTTGCATGTAAATAATTAACAAACTAAAGCAACTCTTAATAATCTACATTTAAATTAAGCTAAGTTTTTTATTTCTTCTTTATGTTGATAAAATCATTTTTTAAAAAATATTATAACAAAGTGATTTACTAAATTCTTAATAATGTGTTGTGTCAGGCCTTAAATTATCAAACACCAATTCTACCACTAGTGTAATGTTCCCTTGACTAGTGGCCCCAGCTGATACATCTCACTCTAGCTTGCTCCTTGTAGGCACAAATTTACTTCATATTGTTATTACAACATGAAGGCAGATGGACTTATCATACTTTGGATAAATAAGTTAATGTTAAATCATTTTAGATATCTCAATCTTGTTACTAAAGTCATTGGTTGAAACTGTATGGCAAATGGTGAAGACAGAAACTTCGGTATTGCTGTTTAGGCTTACTAAAGCTTGATAGTCTTACTTTATTTTCATATAAGGTTTGCTGTGATCCTATTGAGTTGACACTACTATAAAATTTT
This sequence comes from Suncus etruscus, assembly GCF_024139225.1. Lineage (NCBI taxonomy): Eukaryota > Metazoa > Chordata > Mammalia > Eulipotyphla > Soricidae > Suncus > Suncus etruscus. Next base: position 120,734,051 of record NC_064868.1, read on the forward strand.
GAGGTTCCCATGGATGTTTGCAACCATGTGGCCCAGGATCTTTAAATTTGGGACAAATTTGGCAACTTAATAAGTTTAAATTTTCAGTTGCACAGTTTCTGTTGGAGGTTGTTGGTTGTGGCAATGGGCTGTTGGAGCTTCAGTCAGAAAGGGGAATCTGACACCCCCATTCTGAGAAGGACCCAGAATTGTTTGATCCTGTACCAGACTACCTGTAAAGAATGGCAGATAGCTTCTATTTAAACTTAATAGAAATTCTATATTTCTTTTTTTTTCTTTTCTTTTTTCTTGTTTTTGGTTTTTGGTCACACCAGGCTACGCTCAGGAGTTACTCCTGGCTCTACACTAAGAAATAGCTCCTGGCAGACTCGGAGGACCATAAGGTGTGCTGGGATTCAAACTACCATCATTCTGTATGCAAGGTAAACTCCCTATCTCCATGCTCTCTCTCCGGCCCCTATATGTCTTTTTTATTACTTTACTTAAATACCATGGTTGAGAATGAAACATTGGGCTCCAAAACCAGGACCTAAAAAGACACAGGACTGGAAGCAAATGATGATGCAGGAAATAATACACACAGTGAAAGGGAACAAAAATGTGTTTAGGAATTCCAACACACAGAACTGGAATTTGAACACACAAAACTTCCACTCCTAAGCAACAGGAAGGTTAATGAAAGAAGACCAGAGAATGAATGCACTGTCTTTCTGAGACCCAGACTTTTTATTAACAAGAACTAGACCACACCCTATGGTGTAGAACAAATACTGAATAGGGAGGTTCCCAGTAAATCCATCATCAGATCACACCCTGGGGTGGAGAACAAATACTGAATAGGGAGGTTCCCATTAAATCCATCATCAGATCACACCCTGGGGTGGAGAATAAATACTGAGTAGGGAAGGACCCATTAATCTAACAACAGATCACTCCCTGGGGTGGAGAATGAATACTGAGTAGTGTAAGACCCAGCAATCCATGGTAACATGGATTACATGGTTACATGTTCACGATTTAGTTTCAGTCATACAAAGTACACCAACATTCACCAGTGCATATTTTGCAGCACCAATGATTCAAATTTTCTTCCCACCTTCCCACCTGCCTGCATCTGGGCCAAATATTTTTCTTCTTCTCTCTCTATGTCTCTCTCTTCATTCTTTCCTTTTAGATACTATGATTTGCATCCACGCCAATACTGATAATTGTATAACCACCCCAGTCTTTTTAAGGAAGTTGTTTGCTTGATGGATTGTCCTCCAACCTTTAACTTTGATCCTGTGTTTACTCTTTCTGTACAGATGTATTTCTTGCAGGCAGCAAGAAATGTTGGATTCAATTTTCTGATCCATTCTGTGACTCTTTGTTTTTTAGATGCCTGTTTTGTTCATTGACTTTGAGAAGGATTATTTTAATGGAATTTTTTGGCATTTTTGTGTATAAATTTTGTATAAGTTTGGCGTGTTTGTGGTATCTGTCTTGTCTTAAATTACCCTATTAAGTTCATCTTTTAAGGTTGGTTTTGAGTCTATAAAGATTCTGAGGTTTTTTCCATGCTTTGGGGGTGTTTTTATTTGGGTTTCTTTTAGATATTTAGGTGTTCAGGATGTGGGAACATGAACTCTTCACCTCTGAGAACTTCTCAGCAATGATGTCTTTGACTGTTGTTTCTTTATGGGGGTTTTCCCTGGATCTCTGAGACTTCAATGATTCTTGTGTTGCTTCTGTTTAATCTATCTCCGAGTTCTATTATTCTGTTCACTTTTTTGAGTATTTTATATCTTTTTTATTTATGTTAATGCTCTTTTCAAACCTTTTATATTGTGTGGAAATGTTAGGAAGCTCATCTTCCAGCTCACTGAGTCTGTCCTCTGTAGATGTTACCCAGTTTGTGAAGCCTTCTAGTGAGTTTTTCATTTAACCTACCAAGATTTTCAGTTCTATTCATCTTATTTGTAGTTTTCTTGTTTCTATTCTTCATATCCTCTTGCATCTTGTTGGATGTCCTTTCCAGGTTTCTTTGAGTTCTTTGGACATCCTCAACGTTTCCTACCTATAGTCCTTATTAGGGACTATATAGGTGGCTAGTACTAGTTGGATCTTCAGATCACAACTAGTAAATCCAACTGGTAGAACTAACTTAGTAAATCTTCATTTACTAAGCATAGGTGGTTCTGTGTTGTTTCCCAGTTGTGACCTTTGCATTGTAGTGATATTTCTTATGTGTTGTGCTGGGTCTCATTTACTAGAAAAATGTGCAGCCATGGTGCAAAACAAAGCATGCAGGCTCTTTTTATGCTAAGACAGTCTCACCTCTTGAAAGTTGTCTATTTCTCAAAAGGTTTAAATACATCATGACCTTTAACAAAAGAATATTTGCTTTGAAAAGAAATTACACTCTTAATTAAAAATGTTCCATTTTTCTATAGTACATATTTGCATATCAAATAATTATGCAAAGAAAAAAGACCACTGCTAGAATAATACGGATGTAAACTGATATTGTTGGGGAACATCTATGCAGTAGTGTTTATAGACTGATTTTGGACACACTGGGTCACATTTAATGAAAAAGGTATAGATACCTGCAGGGCACATAAGTGTCTTCACATGAGAAGTTAGTGTGTGTCTTGGAGAACAAGAATACCTAATACATGTAATGTAGAGTCAAAATTATTAAAAGTTCTTATCCACTATTGAATATCTGGAGTCCTTTTGGAGGTGACCTTCAATATTTAGTCATATTTCAATTTGATTTACTAGAATACCCCTAGAGCTTCTGTAAAGGAATGAATACTCAACTTATATGGTTGAGTTAGCATGATTGCAGAGATTTCCAATGATATTTTATAAAGCAGAGTTGACCAGATTTATTTTTGCAGCTAACGTTTCCATGTGAGATACCAATAATACCAATTCTTTTATTCAAAAATGTCTATTTTAAAATATAAATAGTTTAAAACATCTTCTATAACTTTGATGAAGCAATGCATTCCTTTTTTAGAAAATGGAAATTGCTGTTCTCAAATGGAAACAAAATTTATATCAAACAGCTTCAATTCAATGCAGGGGGGGGGAAGCCAAATATGTAAAGCTTTCTAGCATCTGGCACAAGTTTTAGGATACTAAAAATGCAAAATAACGAGTAGGTGGTTTTAAAATAATTTTAAGTAATTTCATCAGTTTCACACTTTCCTGGTAATTACCTAAGCCTTTAACTTAACATGTACCTGAGGGATATAAAAATGTAGCGCATACCAGATGTTTAGAAGCTTTGAGATGAATTCTTACACTCTTCATCCAAATGCTTAACAACATGAAACAGAAACTAGGGTCAGTATAATATCATTGTCCTGTTCCAAAAGTCAGATAAAATTGTTCTAAAAACTTGTTGTGATCAAAGATAATGATGTGCCAGTTTAATGCAGTTACAATGGTAGAAGAGTACTAGGCATGCAGCGGCCTAGATTCCTACAGTTTTGACCAATTAGTAGAGACGAAGCACTAGATCTTTGTACTATGTTCTGCAATGACTAATGGCTACTTCTTTGTAAGTACATATCCGTTTGGTTCGAAAATTTTAGTTGATAAAACTATTGTTAGAAAAATAGAAAAGAAACTCTGTTTCTTCTTGAGATTGCCTAAATTCCCAGAAACCAGCAAGGTAAAAGGCAGATATAGATAGATGTTCATCTTAAAATTTTGACTTTTTAACTGACCCTATCATAGTGTTGATTCAGCTAGCAATGAGATTCTCAAGCCAGTCAATTTCAACATTCCCACGACTAGTTCTACTGATACCGTGCCCTATATAATTGCCCAAAAGGTGGATGTGAGTGCTGGATGAAGAAAGTAGGGAGAGAGAGAAAGGAAAAGAGAGAGGAAAGGCATATTGTTCATTCAAGCAGATGACTTCTTTTTCAGTATTCTAGAGAAAATTAGATATTTTTATGCTTCTTCTAAGCCAGTCTACTTGTAAGTTTGCTCTAATTGACTCAAATATCTGGCCCTCAAGCTCACCCTCATAGAGTTTTTGTGCAGAAAAGAGGCACAACATATGTTATCCTTCTCTAAGTATTAATTGGCTAGTTCACCTTTTTCGACCAGAAATCTCCAGAATTCCAGTAACTAATTCAACTATCCTCACTAGCATACAGAAAAACCCACCAAAATTTTTATTTGACCTCAAAATCACTTTGGTAAGGTAGAGTTGGGAGATTTCTAAGCAAGTAAGCAACAAAAAAGACAGATTCTTTTATATGGACAAGAATATCATATTTCAGCGGGAATAAGAGACAGATGTATTTCTTCATATTCCATAAGGAAATAGATATCAGTAATGATGAACCAGAAATTGCAAGTGATGTATTAGCCTTTGATTGAGAGATGTTATTTGAGAATAAAAGAAATAAATAATATAAAACCAGCACTGGATAAGAAAGAGTTAAAATTAATGTTGACAGACTTAAAGAAATAGCAGAAACCTGTATGACAAACCACATCCATAGCAGCTTTCTAATAGTCTTTTATGTGAAAATATTTGGGTGCATGATTTCTCTGCCAAGTCAGCTACTTAAAATTCTAAACCAAGATTTCCTTAGTGTGTGAATATAGTTTTCTATTTTTTTGTGATAACGTATATTTGACAGATGGCTTAACTCTGTAAGACAGTTTATTTGAGCATTTTTATTCAGACATTTTTTTCTGTTCCCCTACTAACAGCATACAGATTAGGAAACTATGAATAATTATGATTCCATTCACCATTATTTAAATATATGATCCATAAGATTTTTGTTTCAATAGACTAGTAGAAAATAAAAATATGGCTTTTTTTCATGTAGTTATTAGTTTAAGGAAATTCCTTAAATATCACAATTCTGTATTTTAGAAAATGACTTAAAGATATCTTCAATTCAACCATCAAAAAATGAAGAGAAAGTAAAATTTATACCATGTGTACAAGTTTGAATTTATTTCATTTGATCTTCTTATCTGAAGACATATATTATAAATCTCCAGGGTCAAATTTCTGGGATCTCCCATGACCATAAACATTTATAAATAAACTTTTGTTTTGTTTTGTTTTTCAGGCCACACCCGTTTGATGCTCAGGGTTTACTCCTGGCTAAGTGCTCAGAAATTGCCCCTGGCTTGGGGAGACCATATGGGACACCGGGGGATCGAACTGCAGTCCTTCCTTGGCTAGCGCTTGCAAGGCAGACACCTTACATCTAGCGCCACCTCTCCGGCCCCTATAAATAAACTTTTAAAAATTTTCTATAGTACACTTGTTTGGGGAGTGAGTGCTGCTTAAGTCACACTAAGATATTTTTCACACATCTATTTAATTGAACTTACTAAAAAACCCCAACTTGTACTAAATGGTAAATGCTAATGAGTTTGGCTTAACACTTCCCCCGCAATTTATATAAAACAATAAGCAGAGATGTAGGAAGACTGATATGCTTGTTCACAGCGTGATCAACCCTCAGAATGACTATTTACAAGCACAAATTATGCAGGTGTTATTCATCAAAGGCTTTTTAAAAGAGAGAGAGAGGGAGGCAATGCCTTGTGTGATATTTGAGAAAGAAATGTGTGTGATTTTTTGGCTTGCGAACATAGGTTTTAGTTTAATTCAAGCAAGTTTATTATCTTCAATATAACTGTGTGATTCATAGAAATTTAAGAGTATACCTGTCCATTAAAAAAGGCCAATATTAGTATCTGATATTATACAGATTCTATCTCTAGTCAGGAATGTGAAATACATTTGGAATTGATGTGCTTGGCCATTAAGCATGAGTAATTGACAATGCTTCTTTGATTCTCTGAGATTATAAATACCTACAACACTGCAAGTAGCCATTTATAAAATTGTGATATTTATTGCACTAATCTATAAAGTGATTACTAGAGAAAGACTAATAAGTAGGCGATGCCTCTACCAAGTTTTAAAGCACCACAGAGAGCTACAGTTAAAAAGTTTATTCCTTTGTGTCTAAAAAGATCAAATTTGCCTGATGTCTTACTAAAATTGTATTGTTGTTATATTGGGACACACCATGTAATATTTTGAATTCATTAATATATTAATTTGTTTAATAAACGTTTGAGTTTTAATAATATACAAAGTATTTTGAGAGGATTTTAAAACAAACTTGATCCAACTACTTTCAAGAACATCACATTAGAATAAAGAATGATATGTATATATATTTATATACATGAATAAAGACAGACACTCAGATCAGTGAAATAGACTTGAGTATTCTAGACTAATATATACCCATAACCCATATATACACAATAAAATAAGTTTTGTTCAAGGAGCAAGAAATAAAAATTAGAGCAAGGAAATATTCTTCAACATTTAGTGTTGAGAAAACCAGTCAGTTACATGGAAAGTAAGTGAACTCAGACCTCTTTTTCACATTATGCACAAAAATAAATCAAAGTGGATTAAAGACCTGGGTATCAGATCTCAAACCAAAAGGTACATTAAGGAAAATGTAGAAAAAACACTACAGGGCATTAAGACTAAATGCATCTTCCAGAAGGAAACATGACTTTTCAAGCAAGTAGAAGAAAAGAGAAACTAATAGGACTACATTAATCTGAGAACCTTCTGCACCTCAAAGGAAATAGTGAGTAGGACACAAAAGTCATCCACTTAATGGGAGAAAGTACTCATCGAAACCCATATGATAGGATTTAATATACAAGGTACTGATAAACCTTAACATGAAAAAAAAATTTAACCCCATTCAAAACTGGGTAAGAGAAGTGAACAGATATTTTCTCAAAAAAGAAATACAGATGCAAAAAAAGACACATGGAGAAACACTGCACTAATACTAAATACTGCAGAAATACATCACTAATTATCAGGAAAATGAAAATAAAAAAATGAGATAAAATCTCATATCATAGAGACTGGCACACATCACAAAAAAGAAGAAAAAAGTACTGGTTTCTATGTGGGGAGAAAGGAACTCTCATTCACTGTTGATGGGAATGTCTTTTAGACAAGCATTTCTGGAAAACAATATGGATATTTCTCAAATACTATAAGATACAGCAATGCCAACCCTAGGGATATATCATAAAACACAAAAAGATAGTACAAAAATGCCCTCTATGCTCCTATGTTCATCAAAGCACTATTTAAAATAGCCAGAATTTTAAATCAACCCAGGTGCCCAAGACCAGAGGAGTGGCAAATGAAATGCTGGTACATCTACACAATGGAATACTGGAATACTATGCAAACATTAGGGAAATTAAGTCAGTATATTTGCTTACATATGGATGGATATGGAGTGTATTATGGTGAGTAAAATGAGTCAGAGAAAGAAGGATAGACAGAGTTATCTCACTAATTTGTTAAATATAATAAATACAAATGACAGTATGGTAATAATATCTAGAGACTAGATCAGGAGAACCAGTCCATGGTAGGAAACTTGCTACAAAGAGCAGTAAGTGCAGTTAGAATAGAGAAGGGTCTACTATGGCAATGATAGTTGGAACAAGAATGAGTGCTGAAAGGTGATAATATTGCACTAGTTTATTAACAATAGTTCAACATACAGAAGTGTCAAAAAGGAGAGAAAAAGAAACAATGAGAGAAGCAAAATACCTTCCCCAGAGATAGGCAGAGGTGGGATTGTGGGAGGGAAATGGGGGACATTTGTGGTGGGAAAGGTGCACAGATGAAGGCTAGTGTACATTCTATGACTAAAACCAAACTATTAACAACTTTGTAACCATAGTACTTAAGTAAAGCAATATACATATATATATATATATATATGTGTGTGTGTGTGTGTGTGTGTGTGTGTGTGTGTGTCTGTTTTGGGGCTACACCCATTGATGCTCAGGGGTTACTCCTGACTGCGCTCAGAAATCGCTCCTGGCTCGGGGATCATATGGGATGCCAGGGGATCGAACCTTGGTCCGTCCTAGGTCAGCCTCTCAAGACAAATGCCCTACCGTTGTGCCACCGCTCTGGCCCCAATTAGGCAATTATATTTAAACACACACACGCGCATGCACGCACACACAGACACACACACACCAGGAAAAAGGCATCTCCAAAAGGATGTAAGAGATCTTTTGTAGAAGGAACTAAATAAGTCTTAATTTTGTTCAGTATAATATTGTTTTCCAATATTTTTTTCTATGATTTAGCCCCAAAATGTTAAAAGGTAAAAATTCATTAGGCTTTAAGGCTAACTACCTACTCCTAAGGAAGAATGTGGAGAAAATATAAGAATTAATCATCTAGTTCAAATGAGAAAAAGATCACCTTTGAGGTATTAAATTATAGACGTATAAATGCATATTTAGAGCTAGTACTCTGTTTATTCTTTTAGAGTTTATAAAGACAAACAAATGAATTTATGTGACAAAAATATTTAACATGCAACAGTTCTAAATGTGTCCTATTATGTATACAAAATTCAGTTTGGGTTTGAAAATATATCAAAAAGTTACTGTTTCTCAATTTTTCCACAAGGATATTAATAATCCAAGCATTCCTTATACTTACTACTTTTCTTGCTAGGTTTATAAACTCTAATACCCACAGAGTTTGGAGGATATTTAAGAATCCTTAACATTGAGACATAAATCAATTATACACTAAAGAAAATTATTATAATTTTATCAAAGTTTTATGAGCTTGCATGCATGTTTAGCATGCTGAAGTCTCAAGTTCAGTACCTGGTAACTCATAGTCATCCAAAGCCTCCTGGAGTAAGCTTCTATCCTTAAGACTGAGTAATTTTTTGTGTGTAGCCCAAAACTAAGGAAGGAGGAAATGCAATTATTCCGAGAAATAATAGCCATCAACAAACTTATAAAGATTAACATCTTGACAAAAGTCTAGGCAAATATTGGCTTTTAAGTAAAGGATAATCAAAATTATCTTTATCTGTGCCTAAGCAAAAGAAAATAGCACAAATTAAAATTTTTTCTTGTTTCTTTTTGTAATTGTTGTTGCATGGCTTTTTTCTTGTCTTTGCCCCTTTTTCCTGAGCTTTGATTCATCTTTTTTTTTTTTTTTTTTTTTTTTTTTTTGGTTTTTGGGCCACACCCAGTAACGCTCAGGGGTTACTCCTGGCTATGTGCTCAGAAGTTGCTCCTGGCTTGGGGGACCATATGGGACACCGGGGGATCGAACCGCGGTCCGTCCAAGGTTAGCGCAGGCAAGGCAGGCACCTTACCTTTAGCGCCACCGCCCGGCCCCTTGATTCATCTTTATTTCAGGACCGTGGTTAGTGTTTGGTTGTTATTTTTATTGCTGTGGGGCTTTTCAGTTTTTTTTTTTGTCTTTGTTTTGTTTTGTTTGGGGGGGTTGATTTTTTGGGTATTATTTTTATGTTTTCCTTCCTTTTTACCTTTCTTTCTTAAACTGATTTTTATAGTCTCTAGAAGGACTCCTCCCATTTTTTTTTGCTTGTTTGAATTTTTGCTCCCCCTTTTTCCTTTTCCTTTTATTTTCTTACCTTCAAACAGAACCACATAACTTGAACCATCTTGTTCTGCCTCACAATTTATTGCTGTGGGGCTTTTCAGTTTTTTTTGTCTTTGTTTTGTTTTGTTTGGGGGGGTTGATTTTTTGGGTATTATTTTTATGTTTTCCTTCCTTTTTACCTTTCTTTCTTAAACTGATTTTTATAATCTCTAGAAGGACTCCTCCCATTTTTTTGCTTGTTTGAATTTTTGCTCCCCCTTTTTCCTTTTCCTTTTATTTTCTTACCTTCAAACAGAACCACATAACTTGAACCATCTTGTTCTGCCTCACAAATTGAGGGGGAAATAATGGAGGCTACCAAGACCAAAGAGTCATATGACCAAACAGTCATATAAACATTGAGTAGAAATAAAAAAATGATCAGACTTAAACACCAAATCCAAAGCCAACTACAACAGAATTGATACCCAATCTACAAGCTAGACACAGAGAGGACCACTTAGACTAGCAGCCCAGGGAAAAAGGAGGGGTGATATGGGATGCATGCTGGGAGCAGGGGTGGAGGGAGTATAACCTTGATGGTGGGAATGCCCCTGATTCAATGTCACTATGTACCTAAAATACTACTGTGAATGATTTGTAATCCCCTTTGGTCAAAATAAAAATTATTAATAAAAATTATCTTTATCATCTGTATTATATACATCACTCATAAGATCTAAAATATCTACATTTGTAAATTTCCTGTGCACAAATGTATCAATGAATAAGAGTTTAGGTTAACCAACTACATTAGGAAGAGCATTACACAACCTCTAGTCTTCAAGGTTTATGGTGGAAGTGTTTGAATACACTTAGCAGTACTCATGTATTTCTGGTGGCTATATATGATATTGGTGGGGGGTTGCTCTCCTTGTGCAAAAACAAGAATATGATATTGGAGATTAAATACACAAAACATGCCCTCCAGCCCTTTGCATTATCTCCTTAAACCCTAATCTTCAGTATTATTTTATATACAATATCTAGAACAAGCTCCTTCCATTTGATTAAAAAATAGCAGTATCACATGTAATATTAGGTCTTATTTCTGGAAAACTATTTATTGCTTTTCCTCCTTGAGAAATTAAAGATTTTCTCAAGGTTGTGGGTGGTTTGGGGAGGTTGATTCCCATAATATTTCCTTGTCAACACTTACTTTCAGTCATTTGTATTGTTATGAAATAGTACTCTCATGAATGTCAATGAGAGAAAAGCACTATGTAACAGGACTTAAAAATAATATATAATTTTCTTTATTTATATTGGTGATGGAAATGTTGCATTGGTGAAGAAGGGTGTTCCTTTTTATGACTGAAACCCAACTATAATCATGTTTGTAATCACAGTGTTTAAATAAAATATTATTAAAATACTTGGAAAATATTGACTCCATTTTTTAATTATTATTATTGCTGTAGTATAAAATACCTGGTTCTGAATACCACAATCTACACTAGATTTTTGCCTAATCATTTTTCACTTCTGTCCCTATGTCACTTCTAGTTAACCTTTTCACTACCCCACCGATTCCCCCAATGCTCAGTGATCTCGGTTTTCTGATACAAGACCAAGGTTTTGTCATTATATGATACTATCTATTTTCTTTGTGTATTTATTCTATAAATGGACAAGATCATTCAGAATTTACCCTTCTACATCTGGTGTATATTGATTAACATAATGCTCTCTAGTTCTTTCCGTGTTGCATAAAAGAGCTAGATTTTATCTTCTCTTAAAACTATATTTATATATACTACAATTTTTGACCATTCATCTGTCATTGGAAATTTGAGTTGTTTCCATAGCCTGGCTATTGTACTAAGTGTAGCAATGATATAGCTGTAAAGTAGAGCAGAGAAAGACTGATAATTGTGTTAGGGAAAGCTGAATAGTCTCTCTCTCTCTTTCTCTCTCTCTCTCACACACACACATAGACTAAAATGAACTTTATCTCATATATATTATAAAAGTTAATCATTGTCCTTGAGTAGATCCAAAGTAGATTAAATTCCTTGAAATTAGACCAAAATCTATCAAATACATTCAAAAAAACCTTAGCTACAATCTCAGAGATGTCTTAAGTACTTTGTTTCCATAGGCAAAGTTGAAAAAAAAGTAAAGAAATGGGGATGCATAAATTTAAAAGTTTTTTTGCATGGCAAGAGAAACTATGGCTCAAATAAAATTTTAAGATATGTGCATACATCTTTTTCATTACTTCAGTTGGCTGGAAAGGCAGCACTGAAAAAAAAGAAATAGATTACTACTAAGTAGAAAGCAAGCATGAATATAATATAGATATTATTAGAAATAGAGGAAACTGGTGAAGGGGGTGTTCTTTACATGACTGAAACCCAACTACAATCATATTTGCAATCAAGGTGTTTAAATAAAAATGTTAAATTAAAAAAGAAATAGAGGAAACTGCCATTTCTCTGCCTAGGTTTAGTCTTTCTTAGTCACTTCAGTATATCATAGTCACACTCTTCTCATTACATATGCACAGTTGTCTAATGAAAAGACACCCTCCTTATATATTAGCTTAATATATCTCTTTCCCAGAAGCTGGAGAGAGAGTACAGCAGGTAAGCCACTGGTTTGCCCTGCATATAGCCAATGTAGATTTGATACCCTGAATCCCATATGGTTTCTTGAGCCCCATCAAGAATAATAACTGAGTTCATAGTCAGAATTAAATCCTGAGCACTGAAGGTTGTGCACCCCAAGTCTCTTTTCCAGAATGAAAACTATGTAGTTGAATTTCCATACATTAATCAGTTAGAGCAGTTATATGTTGATCCTAATTTCAAAAATTCAATATTCTTCTATTCATGACTGTCTATTACAGCTGTCACATTTCCACTGACCACCTATAATACCAGTTTTCCATTCCTTCATAGCAATGGAAAATAAAACTTAATGTGAGAAGGTGGGAATGTGATGGTGGTGAGTGGATGTGGCAGGACTTCACGTAAGTTGCTGTATTTGGGTGGAATCCTAAAGACTACGAAACATCTTGATCAAAGTAAAATGAAAAATTAAGTGGTAAAATATAGTTTTGGGTGTTTTATCAATACCATTTTAGTGTTTTTTAAATTGAAATTCCTTTCTAAAACAAGACTTCATAGTTACAAACAAAATTGTGGTTATCCAAAGGGAAGAGGAAAGTGGATGGGTAAATTGAGTAAAAGGGGCCAACTTTATATTTATGACTGAAACCCAACCACAATCATGTTTGTAACCAAGGTGTTTAAATAAAATATTATTTAAAAAAATAAAATAATTCTTTGTTTGGATGTGGTTATTGAAGTTGTTGTCCCCAGTTATACTTATTTTTTTCTCTTCTTTTCTTTCTTTATGTGCTATGCCATGTTTCTTATTTCAAGACCATGGCGTGTTTGTTTTTTTTTTTTTGTGGTGCTTATCGTTATTGTTGGAGTCCTCACTGGATATTTGACACTTCTTTTCATACTGGTGGAGTGTTTCACCTTCTTCCTCTCCTTCGTCTCTCAGATCGATGATGAGAGTCTCTAGAAGTATTCCACCCATTTTCGACGTATTAGACTTTTACCCCAGTTTATTACTTTTCTCTTCTTCAAACAAAACCACGCAACTTGAACTAGCTAGTCCTGCCCCCCAGTTAGAGGGGGAAATAAGGGGGCACCAAGACCAAACAGGTGCAAGACTACTAAGTAGTAGGCTAGGTACAGAGGGGACCACATATTCTAGCAGCCCTGGGGGTGAGGAAAGAGGATATGGGAAGTAGGACAAAAACAGAGGTGTAGGGAGGACAAATTGGTGATGGGAATCCCCCCTGATTTTATGTAAATATGTACCTAAAATATTATTGTCAACAATATGTAAGCCACTACGATCAAAATAAAAATTATATTTATAAAAAAAAGAATAGGACAATAATCAGAGCTAGGTTTCACCTGACTCAAAAATGAGGTTCCCAATGAGAAAAAAGAGATTAAAACTTTGAAAAATAAAAAGTTATAATTTTTTAAAAATATATTATAACACTGATTTAACAAGTTTATAATACAGTTGTCTCAGGTACAAACTGTTCAAATAACACCAATCCCACCACCAGTATGACCTTCCCTCCAACAATGTACCCAGTTTCCCAACCACTACCCTAGCCCTTTCACTTGGCAGAACTTTACTTCATGTTATTGGCTTTAACATAAAGGCAAATGGAAATATCAAAACTTAGATCAATAAAGGTCAGTTTGTAATAGTTTTTATATCTCTCAATTGTATTCCTAAAGTTATTGTCTAAGGATTTATTAACCTGTTGTTGGTACAAGTTGAACTTTCCATGTCCAGGCTCACTGAACTTGGTGGTCTTTTATGCAACATTATCATCAGATTTGCTGTAAATTCTACTGGCTGAGAGTACTACAAAATTTAGTGATATTGTGCCATTGCATATGCAATTGCAGAGTCCAGAATATATAGATCTGGAACATTTTGGTGGTCTGACAGCTTAATAAAGTTTAGTTGTCAAGCTGAGCCATTTCTGTTCAAGGATGTTGAGTGTGGCTGTGGGTTGCTATGCCTTCAGGCAGAAAGGCAAATATGCCTGCCCCCATTCTCAAGAAAACCCCAGATTATCAGCCTAGAACAGTGTACCTGGGAAGATTTTATAGTCATTATGTTCTTTTCTGAAAATTAGGTTTCTTTTCCTTTGTTGGTTTCATACACTCAGTATTGCTTAGAGATGGCTCCTTGCTCAGTACTCAGAGATCACTCCAGGTGGTGTTTCAGGACTCCATGGAAATTGGACCAGGGTCTCCCACATGCAAAACATATGCATTAAAGCTTTGTGATTATCTCCCTGGATAAAAGCTTTATTTTTATCATATTAACAAAGATTGTTAATAGCACCTACATATCACAGGGAACAAAACTGAAAGGAAAATATTCAGGAAAACACAGCCAAAAACCCTACAAGATGAGTAACAAGTGCAAAGAAAAAAGCTTCAGAGAAAATGCTTCAGAAAATGGAGGGAAGTCTGAGCTTACAACTAGGTTTACAAATAGGTTTAGGCTTTACTACTAGTTAGGTTTCTGGAATAGTCTTCATATACATTTAGGAATTTTTTTCAAGGAAAATTATGTACATTAATGAGTGGGAAAATGTAAACATGTGCAGTTCAGAAACATACAATGAGAATACATAACCGCATGTCACATTTCAGAAAGTGGTGGAGAAGCATCATCAGGACTATACTTTTTAGTATGATAATCAGGAATACAGAACTATTAGTTAAGTAAATGTAGTTGAATATTTCTTAAGTACATACCTTAAGTGATCCTGTGGATCCCCAGGATATTCCAATGGCACAACAGGCAAAAATCACATAAACAAGATGTCACAGCATGGGACTCATGGGTTCAATTAATAGGAAAGAAGTCACAGAAAAAAATTATGGTCATAAGGGGCCATGGCCAGTAAAAGCTTGAGAAACATCAATTTTATGTACAATCTCCACTGACATGTTCTATTCAGCCAGAGTTTTGGGGTGCATATCAGTAAGATTCTGTCTTGATCCAATCATAGGAAAAAGATGTTACAATATAGCTGATCAAAGAGGTTTGTGATATCTTCAAAATGATAGTTCCAAAGCCAAAGATTTTCTCTAGAGACCACAGCATGAAACCCTCTCTATATTCTGCTTCTAAAAACCTGGTTTTATTTCTAGAGGACACCTGAAGCACAAACTTTAGGACTTGTTTTTGAGCCTTTCTCTATGGCCCACTTCCTGAAAAAATGCTCCGAAGTTCTCAATTCTCCATCTAGTAGATGATGTAAACAAACTACTCATCTTAACCCCTGTTGTATCTCTCTGGTCTTTGTGTTGTTTTAATATTTTGTTTTGTTGAGCACATCCGGCTGTGCTCAGCTATTACTCCTGGCTTTCTTGCTCAGGACTCCTGGCAGACCTCTAGGGAACCTTAAAGTTCCAAGGGTTGAACTCAGGTAAAGTTAGCTACATACAACAAAGTGCTCTTCGTAAAAGTGTACAATAGATGATCATATAGTTGAAGGGAGATATTCCATTTTTGAGGTCTCCTGAGCTTTGTGGTGTTTTGAAATGTGCAAATTACTGAGCTCAACTCCACCTCTAATGAAAGAGTAGCAGTAGGGTCCAGGAATTTGTATTTCAACATCTCTTGAGCTATTCTGATTCACCTCAGGATTCTATATTATAAACCAGAGGATATACTTGCAAAGTCAAATTACAAAATGTTGTCATACACTTTGGCATGAAGTTCCATAATGTTGATTATGATAGAAACTGTCCATTTGCTCCCATAATTTCTATAAAAATCATTTGTTCTGTCAGAATATTGCAGTAAGCTGCAAGTTGCTCCAGTTATCTGCAAGTCCTGCCAGGTCGCAGTTAGCTGCAAAGCTGCATGCCCCACCGCTGCAGAGGCCTAAAGCTGCAATGACTGGGTGTTACCCAGGATGTCATTACATCAACATGATCCTTTTTTGCCTGCTTAGTTTAAAAGTCATTTTTGCATAAGACACCTTCATATGCAAATTGGAAATAATATACTTTTGAAGACTACTGCAGAACAAAATGAAAATTAATGATCTTTCAAAGTATATGGTAATATGGATGGTAACAATATTTTGAAAAACTAGTTTTGGATAGAATAGAAAACTTGATATGATTTAACTCAACACTCAGGCTTTGATCGTAGTATGAGTATTTACATTGCATATTCCCAATGTACTCTAGATAATTTACTCTGGCAAAATGACATTAAATAGAAACTCCCTATATTTGCATAGAATTTGAGATAAATAGAATAAATTGCCCTTTCAGATAATTCATAGTGGGCTCATAAAATGATTTTTTTCCTTTTCTTTTCTGTTCTTTAAAGATCTTAAATATTGAAACTCCTCCAGCACACCATCTGTTCAATCTTTCGGTGCATCTGCAGGTTCCAGTTCAATGACAGAGAGACAGGAGAACTATAAAGCTTTAGAATATATTTAAAATATTGAAGTATTTAAAATATGTACTGAAAAGTTTCATGATACTTGTTCCATAGTAATGGATTTGTTTGGCCACACCCAGTGATGCTAAAGGGTTACTCCTGGCTATAAACTCAGAAATCGCTCCTGGTTTGGGGAACTATATGGGCTGCCGGGGGATCAAACCATGGTCTGTCCTATGCTAGGAAAAGCAAGGCAGATGCCTTACCACTAGCACCAACACTCTGGCCCCAAACATAAATATTTTAGTCAACAAAATGAATTTAAATAAACACAATTATTTATGTAGGCATGGTAGATTTTGTTGCTCTATTTGTTTTGATTTAGAAATCACCAATGTTCTTGCTTTACTAGTTATTCCAGTTAAAATTATTGATTCAGCTTACAGACAGTACTATAAATTTAATTAATTTCATTAACTACTAAAAATACAAAATATTGGGTTGACCCAATACTTCCATTTGAGAAAGTTTCCTTTTCTAATTTTAGATTTTGTCTAAATTTATTTGAACGAATATCACCATCACATGAAATCGTTCATTAGATATCCAGGAAGCTTTTAGTTTCAATTTTAAATGTCCTGGGGGAAAAATCATTCTCCATTGTTTGAGGAAAAGAAGAGATTCCAAATAATGGAGAATTTTTTTCTCAGGAGTCAACAATTCTCCACCCATAATATTAATATTATTTTGAATCAGAGAAATGTTCAGGTTCCCTAGAAAATTCATTCTTAAAAGTTATTTCATAAATTACAAATTACTAATTGTTAAATTCAAATAACAATTTTCTATATTATGGTAACTAACCATTTGAAGTGGCTAACTTATCACACTTAATTGAAAAACATTCAATACTGCAGAATTGACATATTTGCTTCTATACTGATCCTTGGCAGTAAACAAAGATAACATTAAGCTTTTCACAGATTTCTGTTTGTATTACCAAAGGAAGGTATACAAATACAATATTTTGGTATTAGCATGATGCTTACAACGACACAAAAACTTAGGAAGTCCACTGCTGTTTCAATTAATTTACCATATTTATTAGTGAAATGCATAGCTGTCCATCATTTTTGATCAATATAATGACTAGAACCTGAGTGTTTTAACCAATATGAACACTTTGTACGGGAAGGCCAGCAAATTCTTAAGGGAAAATATTTGATTGATGCTATTAAATATCCAAGGTCTGAGTGTATTGCTTATTGACATGTTCTTAAACTAAATGATTTTCACTCATGCTTAAAGGTCAAGCAACCACCCTTTGATAACGCACCAACAAAAACGTCATTCTTGAAAAATGGTTGAGCTCTTTGTCAGAAAATTAACAGGTTTTTTAAATATGCTGTCAAGTAACTCTGAGGGTCGAGGGTGGAGAGAAAATAGAAGAGGTTTGAGGGAACAAGAGAGAGAAGCTGTTTCTACATGCAATTGTTTTTCTTCTGGGCGATAAAGCAGGGAATGCCTTTAATGGCCACCTAAGGAGGGTATGAGAGGTTATGATAGACTCTGCTGTCCTACTTTGCATATTCAGTTATCGTGGCATTGGTACAGATCATTATGGGGCTCAAAGATCTTCCTGGATGCTGAACACTGGTTTTCAAAGTGCCCTTGGATCCCAAACAGCTAAAACGACAACTGTGAGCAGATGGCAATTGCTTGATGTAAAATCTAATTGTATTTGCCTTCTCAAATGGAGAGAGAGTCAGGGATGTCAGACAGGTCAAGGCATGTGGGCAGGACTAACATATTGTGTGTGAAGAGAAAACTTGGAAAGCTGAGCTGGATAATGAGACAACGTAGAGGCCCCCTGCTGATCCTGTGTCTGAATAAGAGAAAGGCTAGAATTTAAGCACTAACCTAGAAAAAGCACACCCACTTCTCCCAGAACAATTCATAGAACACAGGGATATTGAAATAGGTAGAACTCAGAAGGAAACAGAGACTCTTAGGACCCCTGGTAGGCCAGAAGAGTGTTATTGTCCGTTCAAGGATAAAGATGTTAGTTACTAGAAGCCCACCTCTTGTAACTGCCACAAGATAGCAGTTGGCCCAGTGGGTATATAAAGCCCAAGGATAAAGTGCTAAGGGGCCTGTAGGATTGCTCCTGCAGGATGGTTACTGCCAAATTGCTGGAGAAACTTGTTTACGGAACTCCCAGCTCTTGCAGCCTTTTGCCACCTCTCCTACTGCTCTGGAAACTAACAATTGGCACCCAGAAGAGGCAGTGAGTAGTTATCCTCTGGGGAATCAGAATTGTGTCCTGTGGATCAAAACCATGATCATGTTTGGTTCAAGACCCTAATCCCATAGTGAATTAAATCTATGCTGGTCTCTTGGATTTATAATGAAATTTTTTTACTTTATTCCATGTCTTTCAAAGACCTGCTATTCATGTCATTATGGGTGATGACATGCTGATATATATCTCCAAATAACGATTAAAGTGCTGTATTCAGGGAGAACAACACTGTTGGTGGGAATGCCCCTCATTCATTACTACTATGTGCCTTAAATATTACTGTGAAAGATTTGTAATTCACTTTGCCCACAATAAAAAAATGCTGTATTCACCAAATTACTTTAAAAATATTACTCCCTCAGCCCCTTTACCCAGTAGGGGTGACCAGAGTGAATTTAACCGCGAATGAACTCTATCAGCTCTTCCTGTGCATTTGCCTTGAAGAAAGAGAGCTTCTGCAGAACCTAAATCAAATACAACAGAGTGTTACTCCCACTCCCGCAACACAGGAGAATTCCACGAAATAACTGCCACCATAGAGGAAAGGTGTCTTTCCAGTAGAAACTCGGGCTCTTCATATGGCACCCTGATGACTTGGTAACAGCAACAACTTGCTTTCCAGATAGGGTTCCCTGCATTTCCACATAACAGTGAGATGAAACCAGAAGACACTTCGTGACACCCTGACTTTGACATAGGATCTGTACAAAAACTAGGATCTCTAACTACAGAAACTTAACTTTGACAACTATGATTGTGAAGAACTTTTACTGGGACTGCAAAGAAACTTTGGAGTTAGACAACTTAGTATGCCAGAAATCTGTAGTTGGTCTTATGGCAGGATGCTTTATGGGTAGGGTCTCCCTGGTTTTAGGCCAAAGGTTTTCCTATTTTACCCATCTTTTGCTGCACCTATGAAAAGAAAACCAACCCTCTACCCTCCCTCATAAAACCCTGTAAAACTTGAAGCATACATCTTTTTTAAAAATTATTTATTTTGGGGGGATCACACCAGGCAGCGCTAATGAGTTACTCCTGGCTTGACTTTCAGAAATCACTCCTGGCAGGCTCTGGGGACCATATGGGATGCCGGGATTCAAACCACCGTCCTTCTGCATACAAGGCAAATGCCTTACCTCAATGCTATCTCTCTGGCCCCATCTTTTTATTATTTCTTATCTTTTAAATAGGGCTCCTGCCTTTTTCATAGAACCTTGGGACATGCATTACTTTGTTTTACCACATATTTCTGAATTTTTAAAAATAAAACTAATAATAAAGGAAAAAAGAAAGGCTCAGGGCCAGGGGCCAAGTGGTCTCAGGTGTATTGCTGGGGAAAAATAAAGACAGAACTAAATATCCAAGCCAGAGTCAATGGCAATAGAATCAAGAGACCTAATATTTAACAATCTAAACTCAAAGGGGCCTGTTACACTGGCAGGCCAGGGGCAAAAGGGTGGTGGTAGAGGATGCACTCTGAGTTCATTGGTGGAGGGAGGTTGACACTGGTAGTGGGAAGGGCCCTGACTCATGTATATATGAAATTCAACTATGAAGGACTCTGTAGATCACAATGGTTTCAATAAAGTAAAATTAAAAAACAAAAGAGACTCAGGCGCTTATCTCAAACCCAACTTAGGGCTGATAATATCCCAAATACTATCAGTGGCAGCCCAGAGTGCCTGCATCTCCCAGGCCTGACTCAAACTCCAGCATCTCAGATGATGAGTCAGTTTATATTGCTTCAGACTCAGAGCCTGAAAATTTTCTCCTGCCACAGTGAATAAGGTCAGAATCAAAAGGATCTAGACTTTGTGGGCTTTCTTCTTACCAAGGGCTAAAAATAAAATCTCATTGCCACATCAAAAAGGCTTGTGTTGCTTATGGACCCACTTCTCCATATTGTAAAGAATATTTAATTGGCTAGATTAATAGTGCACATTGGACACCCCAAGATTTTCAGAGGCTAGAGTATGCTTGATCCCTTCCTAGTTTTTGCAGTAGTGTAGTATAGACAAATGCCAATGCCAAACTGCACACCTTAGGTCAATCTGGCAGATGAATGTTTTGGGTCCAAATTATGTATGACATGCTGATAGGGGATGAAGAACATAAAAATATCTATCCTGCCTTGTATCATTCTAATACGTTTGAAAGATAGCATTGGGTACATGAGAGATAATTGATGGTGATACAAATTCAAGGGCATTTGTCAAGGCCATCTTGGTCCAGACACTTCCAGGAATTCTCAGGGTTCCTGGGAAAGTGGGTGCCAGGGTTTCGTCAAAAACAAAGCCACACTCAGTTGTGGAGGTGAATCTGAATTGAACTGCTTTACTGAATGCTACAGTCATGTATGTAAACATGAATTTTTATGTGCAAGAGACTACCTACATCTGCTTTTTACAAGGTTAAAAATTGTACTTTCTTGTTAGCAAAAAGCTTATCAGAACATACTATTTGGTCTATAAGTTTTTCTCAATAGACAATTCATAAGGCTTTAGTGTGGGTTACAAACCTTCTGAATGATAAGCCCCAATAAAAAGACAGAGAGGAGTTGAGCCAGAGGCTTCTCTGGTACACAAAGAGCAAAATTTAACATCTCAAGGTTTTTACTCCTAGGTCAGATCCTAGGTGTCAATTCTGATATAAATTAGAAGATTAGCGAGTTTTCCAGGTGTTCCTATGAAGGTTTCCTTTCATCTGAGTGAGCAGACTGCATAAAGATACAAAACATCTTTTAAAATACTAACTTCACTTTGAGGATTACAGAATTATTTTTTATGTTTCTCTTGATGCTGATTTTCCCAGGTAAAGTGATATTTCATCAAGGCAATATTTGCATGTACTAATTTTGTCATCTGGAAGTAAATGCTCAACTATATACATACTTAGCACAGCAGTAGGAATATTCCTATTAGGCCAAATAAATGTCTGCAACTATTACTAAGCTTGAGGAATACAGCCTTCACTTTTCAAAGAATTAACCTTGAGGTCTTTTCTCAGCCATCTACACACTGGGAGATCCCAGCAGGCCTTCTGATTTTAATTTTCCATAAACTGTGGCAGTAATAGACAACTACAATATAACTTCTAGGAGGTCACAGAGCTTTATGACCAATTTATAGGAAAATTAACAGAACCAGTGCAAAGGCAAGTGAGAGGAAAAGAAACCCAGTAACACCTGGCCTTTGAACATGCCAATGAAGACTGCCAAATAACTTTGAGCCCAAATCAAAAGAGAGGAGATGTTATGGGCTACCTGAAAGCATGCCATAATGTAGGTTCAATCTCATAGCAGGCACGTGTATATTCCCTAAGGCCTACACAGTACAGGGCAGGATAGAGTATAGAGGACCAGACCATCCATACAGAGAATATGAGTCTTCACCCAACTGTATATTCTCAAGGCCACTACCTGGACCTTGTCCAAAAATGTAGCAGGGGAAACCATTAGGCAAGAGAGTATTGCCCCATTGGGGTTTGGAGAAACTGGAGAAGAGGACAACCCCAGATTTCAGAAACCAGGGTTAATTGCTATACTTGTGGAAAATTAAGCCACTAAAACAGGGAATTCACAATCATTCTTGGCCCTGCCCTCAGGAGACCACAAGCAGACCTTGGCCATAATGCAACGGAGAGATCGTTGGGCAAGAGACTGTCCCAAACAACTAACATGTCTTGGGAAACTTGGCAGGGAGTCAATACCAGGAACCATAAAATAAAGGGTCTCAAATAATGCAGTTTTATAGCTAATAAGTTTTATGCAACCGATCACCACAGGAAATGCTGCCTTGGTTATCCACGGCCAGACACCATATAACACCAGATCAATATCCCTACAAATTGAAATAAGGAATAAAGGAACCAATCGTGCCAGGCACTGTATGGCTACTCTTAGAAAGAAGCAGTCTAACTATTAAAGGAATCAATTTGCATTTTGGAATACTAGATTCTAATTACAAGGGAGAGATAATAATTGTTATCACAGTACCAGCAGTATAGATTTTAAAAAAGGAGATGCATTGCTCAATTCTTGCGTCTACCATTTGTTATGCCTGGCTATTCCAATTGCCCAAGGATTGTAGGTTTTGTTATCACTAATTCCCTAGCAGCCCCTGAGGATCACCTACTGGCATTTACCTATAATATTACAAAAAGCATGCATCCTTGCTTGCATGGCTTGCAAGGAGTAGGCACTTATGGCTTGCAAAAAGTAAGCACTCTGCCTTCTTTTGTTTGAGAGTGGTAGATGGCTGAAAACCATTGGCCCTGAAGGGAATATAACCACATTTCAGCCTCATATAGATCCAATTGCCTTTGAATTTATGGGGTCGAGATCTACAAGAACAATGGCAGGCTGAGTTCATGTTCCTCCTCCAGCCACTTCTCTAGACCATAATTCAGAGGCCACTGTGGTATAGTTCCAGGGAAGCCTACAATCAGGGATTGAAGAAGTGCTTTTAGTCCATGCCAATGTGGCTTATGCTCTCCTGGCTGTAAGAAAAGAGAGGGCAGCTGACCTGGGTTTATGCCATTCTGGAAAAGACTTCTTTGAAAAATCCAAAGAATATAGGTCTCTGGCTGGAGTCCATGGGGCTGAAATACCGATTCAGCTTGAAGAACATCACCAATAGGCTCATGGCTAAGGCACTTCTGGAGTGACCTAATTCCAGTGACCTATGGTTTGAAGCCATCTTCCTAGAGACCTGGCCCCAGGAATAGGTAAGTTGTTCCAAGCTAATAGCTTATTTATACACAGGTATTCTCATATAGTTACCCCTGCTGTCTGTTAGTAAACATCTTTAGTAGGTTATTTTGGAGTTTGAGATTCAATTAACTTTTATATGGGGACAAAAAGTGAGTGTTTCTAATTCCAAAAAAACTTCCACCAAATTAATCCAAAAACAAGTGTTGTAATTTTAGAGAGTGGGTGAAAACTGTACAATCACACTCAATTTAATACAGCATTTAATTTCATCAGTAGCATCACTTCCTACTATATGCTTTCTCTACTCATTCTTCCCAAGTTTCTGATAATTAAGAGCAATGGTTCTAGGGTTCTAGTAGTGAACAGAAGTGCTAAAGTAACTTGATTCTATGAACAGATTGTGTAGATTCAGAAAGAAAGGAAGAGAGAATTGAAGTCACTTAGAGGAAAAATAGAACAGTTTATAGCACAACTGTTTTTTCCTAGACAATATATTTCCATCCAAATAGACGAAGTTTGCGTGAAGACAAAATTTGTGCCACTATTTTACAACCAAGTTCATTAGATTCACTAAAAATGTTTTTTTAAACCAAGTGTAGATCCTTACAAATTATTTAACTTGGTCTTCTGTATAACTACTGTATAGAAACCAAGGAAAACATGGTAAGCTTGGTAATGCAGTAAAAATCAGCCCCAAGTATTCCATTCAGTGATGAGCTACTATAATTCAAAGAAATACTGCCCCACAGATTCTTGATCTACATCTCATCCTTTGGGGAAATAAAAAAAAAGCAAAAGGATACAGAAAATCATTAAAAGTTGAGAAGCATTTACAAAAAGTTTTGATTATACCCCTGAAGATCCGACCCTATCCCTGGCTATTTTACATGGCAGGAATTAAAAGAATAAAGCTTCTCAGTTTCATCGAATATCACATATCCCTGATGGATTGCACCTCCAGGAATCCTCGGTCTAATGTAAAAAGCTATAAGAAAAAGATTTTTCAAATTCCCCTGAAACATCAGGAACAACACAGTCTAAGCCCACAAGCAATATGACATTTTGATGCCCTAAAGTTTATTTCTGACTTTAGAAAATGGCATAATTATTATATTTTTGAAAAAATACCTTCTTGAAATATATCAGTGAATTACATCTTTGAAAAAAATAAAATAATAAGTGTGGTGGTTATACTTTTCAATAATTTATTGGTTAACTGCATTAAATGTATACAAATAAGTGAATTTTTTAAAAATTAAAACATTTAGGAAGCTGCCATTTCACATTATTTTATTTTAGACCTTTTCTGACCTTTAGAAATTACCTAAAAGTCATTATTTTCCCAAAGCATTACTTGTTTACGTGTTTCATTTTCTCAGTTTCTTTTTCTTATTTTTGCACATTATATTTATTTTATCTTGCCTTTTAACATATCTCATAAACATAAAAATCACTTATTGTTATAATATTATTCCATGAATAAAACTAATATAGTACTTTTTATCATGTGCATTTAAACCCTCCATTTTAATTTAACCTTTATAAGAAGTTTCTCTCTGTTGAAGTTTCAGTGCCTTAGCAATGCCTAACTAAGTCATCATCACACTAAATATACTTCTCTGAATTTTCCAATAAAAGCTTTTGTGTTATCAGTTTTATACTACTAATAATTTTCCATTTATTTTTATGCCTATTAACAATATTTCTAATTTTTATTTGTTTAGTTTGATTTTTGTACCACACAGGTAAACTCAGGGCTTACTCAAAGCTTGCAATAAAAGCACCTTACCCACTGTAGTATATCTCTCCATTACCCTAGTAAATATAATTTCAGAAAATTGTTTAAGAATAATTTTAAGTTGTCTTATAAGAGTGACTATTAAATACAAAATGATAGGAAATGATATAAGCTACATAATGAAACACAAAATATATAATCTCCAAATTATAGAAATATCTGAAAGGGAGGAAAAAGGGAAAGAGGAGAAATATATAGTGATAATAGTAGAGAAGCTGCCCCATGTTGTGGAATGACACAACTGCACAAGTTCAAGAGGTTAATGGAGTACCAAACAAAATAGATTCAAAGAGAGAAGCACCAAGGCATAGAGTAATCAAGATGGCAAAAACAAAAGACAGAGGTGGACTTCTTAAAGCAATAAAGAAGACAATCCTTAAATAAAAAGGAAAGAACATAATAATAATAATAATAATAATAATAATAATAATAATAATTAATAATAATAATAACAGATTTCTCATATGAAGCAGGTGAGGCACAAAAAGAATGCAACGACTTATTCAACTGACTGAATGAAACAAATGTTCAACCTAAAGTCCACTACCCAGCATACCTCTCATTTGTATAGGAGGGGGGGCTAGAAACATTCTCAGACAGAAAAAGAACTTGAAATATTCATGACAAATAAACTGACTCTAAATGAACTACTAAAAGGTAGCTGATATAAAGCAAATAACCAGTTTTATCAGCAACGATCCTATCCGATATAATGGCAAGATAGCCCTTTCTGTCAATAGTTTCCTTGAATGTCAATGGAAAATACTCTCACATCAAAAGGTATAGAGTAGGAGCTTGTATCAGGAAGCAAACCTCATCCATTTTCTGGTTAAAGAGTCACATCTAAAAACATCAGGCTTAGTGTAAAGGATTGAAAACAATTATACAAGCCACTGGAGAAGAAAAGGTGAGACAACCATACTTATATCAGATGAAATTGAGTTCAATCTCAAGAAAGTAATTAGAGATAAGGATGGACACTACTTATTGATTAGGATTAAACAAACTAAAAAGCACTAACTCTAATTAAATTTACCCACCAATTATTGAGTCAGAAATGTATGTAAAAGTATATAAGGTGGGGCTGGAGAGGTGGCGCTAGAGGTAAGGTGTCTGCCTTGCAAGCACTAGCCAAGGAAGGACCGCGGTTCGACCCCCCTGTGTCCCATATGGTCCCCACAAGCCAGGGGTGATTTCTCAGCCCTTAGCCAGGAGTAACCCCTGAGTGTTAAATGGGTGTGGCCCAAAAAAAGTATATAAGGTATTTGCTCATAAACCTAGAGAAACTCATGAATGGAAACATGATAATAATAAGAGAATTCATCAGGTCACCACTTTCTTCACTGGATAAACTCACTAAGCAGAATATCAGTAAGGACACGGACATGAGTGTCCTAAGTTAGAAAATAGAAAAGCTTGGACTAACAGATTTATATATGACCTTACACCCTCATAAATCTGAATATGCATTCTTCTCAGATGAACTTGGAAAAGAAACATAAGAATTAGACAAGTATCCTATCAGCCCTCAATGCCACAGAGTTAAAGATTGATCATAAAAAGGATATGTGGAGAAATTATAGCATCTGGAGACTGAACGTACTATTTAATAAGAAATGGATCAAAGAGGAAATAAGGGAATAAATAAAGAGATATCTTGAAAATAATGATAAATTAGAAACAACTTACTAAAATCTATGAAAAAGAGAAAAAGAAGTATTAAGGGGAAACTCATAATGTTAAAGGGTTACATGACAAAAAGAATTATAAAAAATAATCATACAGGCAACTGATTATAGACTATTAATAAAAATGTAAAATATCAACATAATGGCACACCTTAAATATCTGGAAAACCAACAACACAGGAACCCAAACACAAACAGAAGAAAAAAATAAAACCAGAGCAGAAATCAACAATATAGAAACAAGAAAAACAATAAATGGAATCAGTGAAACCAGGAATTGATTATCTGAAAAAAATAATCAAGATAGACCAAACATTGGCAGGGTCACAAGAGAAAAAGAGAATGTGAGTAAATAAGTCTGAAGAGAAATGAAAGAGTAGAAGTTAAAACAGAATTATCAGAAACCCAAGACATTATGAGAGCTTACTAAGAGCTGAACTCTGTTAAGTCTAGAAGAAATGGACATATTTCTAGGAGCATATAATTTCCACAAAACTGGAAGCAGACAGCCTAAACAGACATCACAAAAAGGAAATTGAGTTATTAATACCCTTACCAAGAATTAAAGTCCTGGATCAGATTGGTTTATGGATGAGTTTTAGCAGACATTCAAAGAATTATTATTGATTCTTAAACTCTTCCAAAATTTCCAAGAGACAGTAGCCCCCACTAATATCTCCTATGAAGCTAATAAAACACTGATTCCCAAAGCTTATAGGAATGCCAACACTAGAGAAAACCACAGACCAATCTCACTGATGAACAAAATACTCAACATCTTTGAAAATTGAATGCAACAGCACATTATCAAAGTATACAACATGATCAAGTAGGTTTCATGCCATGCATGCAAGGGTGGTTTGAGATAGCCAGATAAATTAACATTATACACCACATCAGTAAAAGGAAAGATAAAAGTCATATAGCCATATTAATTGATGCAGTGAAAGCATTTGACAATATCCAACACCCATTCTTCATTAAAATCCTGAACAAAATAGGGGTAGAAGAAATTTCCATATGATAACAACTATCAATAAAATGCCCATAACTATTATTATTATGATTATTATTATTACTGGTGGAAAACTGAGGCAAGAATTCTCAGTCTCCACTATTACTCAACATAGTATTAGAAGTCCTAGCAACAGCAATCAGACTAGAGAAGGAAATTATTAGGATCAAAACTGGAAAAGTGTAGAATGAGACCCAGCTATCAGCCCAAGACAAAGGCCTTCCTCCTTCCTTAAACCTCTTCCTTTGATATGTAAAAGCCCACTGGATAGGTACTTCTCTCTCACTTAATCTCTCTTAACGTCTCTCTGCTCTCTTGACTTTCACCCTTTAGAATTGGGGAATTGGTTTAATAAAAAAGAGGAGTTTGGCATTTGGCTCAGGCAGAAAGAAAGGCAAAAGGCAGTGGATGCCATCATCATTCTTTCCTGACTGGCTTGGTTTATTATTTTTTTGCTGCTACCCTTCTTTTTCAGACCCAGCTGTGTGGGGTTTAGAAATATGGTGTCTTGGGTGACTATCACAAGTTGTAGATTTTTATTTTACAGAAGAGACGTAAACTATCTCTATTTGCAAATGGCATGATAATATACATTAAAGACCCTAAGAAGTGTGGACGGCTACAAAGTTGAAATTTAATTAAATTTACTTATACAAATAATGAGTCAGAGGAGAAAGGTATGAGTCTCTCACATTCAAAATGTAATCAACTTAATAAGAGAGGTGAGAAACCTATACCATAAAGCTTCAAGAAATGAAGGAAACTGAGTAAAATCAATGTTATCACAATGATCATCTTGCCTAAGTTACTTTATAGAGTCCATGCAATCCCTATGAAAGTTCAGACAAGATTCTTCAAGAACTTAGATCAGTCAATTATAAAGTTTCATAGAACCATAAAATATCCCAGATAGGGGCCGAAGAGATAGCATGGAGTTAATGTGTTTGCCTTGTATGCAGAAAGACGGTGGTTAGAATCCCGCCATCCCACATGGTCCCCCTGAGCCCTCCAGGAGTAATTTCTGAGCACAGAGCCAGGAGTAACCCTGAGTGCTGCCGGGTGTGCCCCAAAACCCAAAAAATATTAAATAAATAATCCCAGATAGCCAAAACCACACTGAAAAGAAACTTGAAAGCATCACATAACCTGACTTGAAGCTGTACTACAAATCAATAGTTCTCAAAACAGCATGTTATTGGAACAAAGACAGACTTTCAGACCAAGGCTTAGAATACAATATTCAGTTACAACTCCCAAGTATATGGTCAAATAATTTTGTACAAAGTATTCATGAATATGAAATGGAATAAAGACAGCCTCTTCAATAAATTGTGTTGGAACAAATGGATAACTACTGGTAAGAAATTAAGCTGGATCCATATCCCACACTTTAAACAAAAGTCAACTCAAAATTGATCTGAACCTTGAGATCAGACATGGATCCATAAAATCCATTGTGGAAAATAGGAAGAATACACCAAAACCTAGACATCGAAGGTGTCTTCAAATATATGATACCAAAAGCAGAGGCTACAGAATCAAATCTGAAAAATTGTGACTACATCAAAACTTAAACATTTCTGTGTGGAAAAATAATCACAGGATAAAATTAAAGGGGAGCAAACTGAGTAGGAGAAATATTTACATTCAAAACATTATATAAAATGTTGATATAAAAAAGACTCACAAAAGTTAACCCCACAAAACCTAAGAAAGAAACAACAAAATGGGGAGCAGAAATGAACAGACACCTCTCTGAGGAAGACCAACAGGCACATGAAAACATGATCATTTCATTTATCATCAGGAAAATTCAAATGAAGATGACAATGAGATATCATACTACACTAGTGAGGATGGCATATAGAAACAATACTCAACAATCTGTGTTGGCAAGGGATATGGTGAAAAAGTAACTCACATCCAGTGCTGTTAGGAATGCTGTCTGGTTCAAACTTTATGGACAACAGTATGGAGGATTCTCACTGAACTCAGAATTGAGCTACCATAAAAATTTCTTTCATTGGGGGGATGCACACAGTGGATAGAGTATCTGCCTTGCAAGAAGTTGGTCTGGGCTTGATCTCAGGCATCCCATATGTCCACCAAGCACCACCAGGAGAAATTACTGAGCACAGAGCCAGGAGTAAATTGAATCACCATGAGCTAAACAGTTGCAAAGACTTTCATTCAGACAATGTTCTAACACCCATGAAATATATCTCAACACTATATTAAAATGAATAACTAGTATATTTAATCTGATAATAACTGGTACCTGGTCAGTGTACATACATATATTATTCAGATTCTCTGCCTCAACTGTCAACTTCCTGTTGATCTTAGATTGTATTCCTTATTGCTCTCTTTGACCAATCTAATTTAATGGTTTTTGTTGTATTTCCCTATTGTAAAGTGTAGTTGTAAAACACCTACTTGAGTTCTTCTGATTGTTTTTTTTTTAGTACTAGACTACTTTTTTGGGTCTGTATTTGAATTCACCTTATAGGAGATTAATACAATATAAGAGGCAAATATCTAATTTCCTGGTCCTGGCCCTATCCTTCTTATTTTAATTCTTTTTATTTTAATGCCAATAAATATTAAAGCTTGATTGAAATGATACTGCTTTGCACAGTATTTCACATAGTGGGGATAAACGCCTATTTTAAATGGTTTTGTAAATAGTTATTAGTAATGTGAGACATTTAATGATAATCATATAATAGGATTTAACTGCTCTATTTCAGGTATGGATCTCCCCCGTGTGATATAAAATCCATCAGGACTTTCTTATGGCCCCAGTTAAGGTAAAATCAATAAGTAAAAGTGCAATGAAGAAGAAAAACTCTGGAGTCATGACAAGTACTGTCAATAATTTAAAAGAGAAATCATTTCTATTTTTACTAGATATATAAATGACATTAATTTTCAAAGGTAATAAACTGTTGCTTGATGATGCATAATATAATTTAAATTAAGGTAAATTATTTATATATATATTGTTTTATTTAATAACACAATCAAGCATTGGTTATAAAATTGTCAAAACACTTTTCAAAATTAAGCTTTAAGTATTTTGTCCAAACTCAAAGAAAAACTTCATATAGAAAAGCAGTTTAGGCATGGTAAATGAATGGATTTGTTTTGAAGTTTTGTTTTCTTAGATTATGGAGTTTATTTTATTAGAGATTATTAAGAAATCTGTGCCGGTAAGGCAGTGATAAAGATAAGGCTACAACTAAACTAGTAAATCATGCGCAAGTATTAGAATATAGATTTATGAGTCAAAAATATACCACCACTATACTCAAGAAAACCTGAATCTATTGGGGCTCTAGTAACATTATTTTAGAAGATATTTAAGAGATAATTAAGCATTTATCTTTAAGGAGTGGTTGGTTTGGAAAAATCTTCATCTGGAATTTTAGTGCCTTAAGCTTTTTGTTTGCTTAAAAACAATTGTGATGATATTTTGATTTCTGTTTGCAGATATTTGGGGTTATTATATGCCATGGTTTGTCCTGGCTGCCCAGTCAGTGATATTTGAGTAGGCCTTTCTTGATTAATCCATTAGTGAAATCTCTTATTTCCTGTCCTGTAAGAACTTCCAGCTGACCAACAATCTCCACCATATGTTTGATTTATCTATCAAGAAAGTTCAACTAATAGAGTAATAGAGACTTAAAGATTCGTAAGTGTCTTTGTTGGTTACTGATGAAATTACCTCACATGGCAACTATCAAACAAACACTTTGGGATAATACCTAAGAAAGAAAAATACTTGAATTCCCTGCATGATGATTATAGGGTAACACTTTTGTCTCTCATGTTGCTATGAGAAGTGCAAATGTCTTCAGTAAGAAAGTTATTGTGCAAAGTCTGCCAATTAGCTGATTGCTGAACAAGTCACAACACAGAACTCCTATGGGTGTTAGAACTGTGCTGATTTTAGTCTGGTTTTGTGCTGGTGTACTCAGCCTAAAAATGCACATGATGACTCAAGTCATATATTAATTTTTATCTTTATATTCACTCATTATTCAGAGATAGAAATAGTAAATTACAGACTCACGCTGTTTGGCCTCTATTGGAAGATCTAATCAGTAACTACAAAGAGATGCTAACGCTTGAAAGAAGCGGAGTTCAAAGCTAGACTCTTATCAATCAATGTTCTAATACATAATTCAAAAATCTCTTTCTGAAATGTTTTTGACCTTTACTGAGTCACAATTAGAGAAAGTCACAGTTCCCATTTAGTCATTGTTCCTCTTTCTGTAAAAAAAATGGTAATAAATCTGCTGAAATGAAATGCATCCACTACATAAAGAGTTCTGGTGCTTCTTTGGCAGCTTCTGAGTGACATCGTTTTCAAACTAAATGTTAAGAGTTCTAATTCTAAACTCAACTGCAACAATCAGTACGAATCAGAAATAAACTACCAAGCTCAAACTGAAATCTGGTCATAAGTTAGGGATCCCTAAATTGTTTTCCAGCTGTTCCTGTCAATTTTGTGCATTAAGATATCTTGTTCTCAGGTTGCATCTTTGTCTTGCCACTTGTACTGAGTTCAGAGATTTTGCTTTGATCTTTCTAAAGAGACCAAGTGCATGCAAACAATCATACCAAAAGTGATTATGTTGATAGAGATGTATGTACCACAGGAAAATGAAACAAGAGGAGAAAAGGTGAAGTAAAGTAGAACTAATGAGCGAAAAAAATTAAATGTTGATTACCGAGAAATAAAGGCAACTAAATAAACAGAGCTCTATGTAAATGAAAGTGATATCACAGAACAAAGAAATTAAACTAAGTCTATGATTCCACATGGCATTTTATAAATAAACTAGAAGTTTCTTTAGTTTTTCTTTCAATTTTCTATTTTTTTAATCATGTTACTTTTGGTCTTCCTGAAACAATTGTATTATGATCAGGTATGTCAACTATGTGATGCAGTTTCATCAATAAATAAAAATAAAAAAATAAAAAAGAAGTAGTTTTTAGTTTTAGTAGGTTCATGATGCATTTTCATTAATAAATAAAAAAAGTAGTTTTTAGTTTTAGTAGGGTTTATATATAGCAAATCTAGAGACACGAAGCTGCAGTTAATAGTGTTGGGCAGGATCATAAAGTAGGAGAGATTAAATTGAGGGCCTTGTATGTACTATGCATGTGTTCTACCTCTGGGACCATGACATTTGTTTTCTTTGGTTGTTTATTTTTGCAATGCTGGAGATTGAACCCGGGGTTTTATAGCTTTAGCAGTAAATCACAATTCCATATTGAAAAACTTGAAAAGTTCACTTTGAAAAAAACCTTTACTATATAAATAATTTGTGTGTTTTGACATATCACATTATAAAGAGAAGTTCCAGCAATAAGAAAACAAAAAGTTACCTTGAATTTTGATGCCACATGGATAGAACTGGAAAGTACCATGCTAAGTGAAGTTAGAAGGAAAGGGATAGATACAGATGGCATCTCTTATATGTTACATATAAAGAGACAATACTGAAATAACAAATGACAAAATAAAATAACCTGAAAACTCATCTATAAAATTGAGATTATGGAGGTGGAATGGGAAGAGAGAAATAGGATTAGGGCAGAGAGACAAAAGTGTGTCCTAAATTTTCTCTTTGCACTGTAACTTGTCTTCATTGTAGTTACATAGCTCAAATTGGTTGTTGAAGTCTTGAAATAAATAACTCAATGATGTTGCCTCTGCTTTTTGAATATATAGATGTATCACACTTCTATACTACCATGCCCTCTTCACTTTCACCTAATACCACCTCTTATTACTTCCCACTTTATTTCTTTCTTTCTCTGTCCGTATTAGTAATATAATCTAGAAACCAGGATAATCTTTGTATTCCCATTACGAAAGCTTGCATTCCCTCATCCTGCTATTCTATATACCACAGATAACTGTGATATTTGTCCTTTTAATTTACTTCAATTAATATATCTCCATTTCTAACTAAATGCAGTGAATTGTTTGTTTCCATCCATCCTTGTAGATGCACAGTATCCCACACCTCCATTATCCCTTCAGCCTTCACAGGGTCCCTGAGTTGATTCCATATCCTATGTATTGTGCTTTAAGCTGCAATGAATGATTAGTATTTATCTTTCTTAGTGAGTCCTTAAATACCCAAAACTGGTATTGATTGGTTATAAGGCACTTTTTGTTGTTGTTGTTGTTGTTGTTGTTGTTCCTTTTTTGGTTTTTGAGTCACACCAGTTCTGAGGGTTTGCTTATGGTTCTGCACTCAGAAATCTCTCCTGGCAGGCTCGGGGGACCTTGAAAGATGAACCTGGGTCCATCCTGGGTCATCCAAGTGCAAGGCAAACATGCTACAGCTGTGCTATTGCTCTGGCCCCATGATCTCACTTTTATAAGAAATTTCTATACTGTTTTTTAATTAGCCATGTATGAGTTAGCCTTTTCTCTATATCCTAATCAACATAGCTTGTTTCTAGTCTTATGTTATGTGTCATTCTAATTAGTGTGAAATTGTCATTATCGTCTCTATTTGGATTTCCCTGATAAGCAGTGATGATGAGAACATCACTGCACTATCTCTCCAACACTAAAATGTAGCTGTATTTATTTATTTACACTATGTACCAAAATTAAATAAAATTGCTCTGTTTTTTCCTATTTTGGGGGGAGACCACACCTGTGGTGCTTAGTGGTAATTTCTGGCACTGTGATCAATAATAACTACTGGCAGTGCTGTGTGGACCATATCGAATTCAGGGGATTAAGTTATCACCAGCCATGTGCAAGGTAAACCTTTACCCTCTGTACTATCTCTCTGGCTTCTTCTTAAGTTTTAATTTATTTCACTTTGTACAACATCTTATATTTTGAACAGTATTCTTTATATGTATATATACATATATTTTCACTATCCATTTTTCTGTCAGTGGACACAGTCTGTTTCCAGCTCCTGGTTATTATGAAAATGTTAATACTGAATCAGTGAACATGAGATGCATTTATACCTGCACGTTTTATTTTGTATTTTTGAGGGTCATATTTATAGGAACATAAAAAGAGATAAGTATACAAAGATGTTTGGGTTCTAACACCTAATTGGAGGACCCTGAAGCAGGCTGCTCATGTAAGATGTAAGAAAAAGGCCAGGAAAGTGTTTCAGAAGGCTGGAATGCAAGGTTTACATGCTGGAGCCCCATGTTCAATCCCCTCACCCTCAGCTCCCTCAAGCTTCACATACAGGGACACTGAAACACCAGACCAAAAGTAACACCAGGCCTCCAAGCACAACCAAATTTTCCTCCACATAAACAGTGATTTGGAAAAGAGTGTTCAAGTTGCTGATGCTCTTGGTAAAAAAGACTGTTCAGATTTAAAAGGAATCTGGTATTGGAGATATAGTACAGTGTTAGGCACTTGTTTAATATATGGTGAATAATGCTGATATGGGGTGTTATAAGATTGTTCGAGTTTTTCTTCTTAATCACTAATTAATATAGATAACAACTAACTGAGATATTATTTTTTTTAAAAAAGTAAAATAGGGGGGCTGGAGCGGTGGTGCAAGTTGTAGGTGTCTGCCTTGCATGCACTAACTTAGGACAGACCACAGTTCTATTCCCCAGCGTCCCATATGGTCCGCCAAGCCAGGAGCGATTTCTGAGAGCATATCAAGAAGTAACCCCTGAGCGTCACCAGGTGTGGTCCAAAAATCAAAAAAAGAAAAGAAAAAAGAAAATAGGGGCTAGAGCAGTGGCACAAGTGGTAGGGCATTTGCCTTGCACACTAACTTAGGACAGACCATGTTTCAATCCTCCAGTGTCCCATATGGTCCCCCGAACCAGGAGCGATTTCTGAGTGCATAGCTAGGAGTAACCCCTGAGCATTACTGAGTGTGGCCCAAAAAACAAAAAGAAAAGTAAAATACATGACCTATATTTTTAAATGATGAAAAGCTTAAAGCCTTTCTATTTTTTAAACCTGACAAGTCCTTGGCACAGTGGAATCCATGGTTTCTTTTGGGGTGTGTCTTCCATGGAGAGGTAAGCTTATACTCTTCCTCTGGTAATCAAGTTTCCTGCAACCCAGTCATTATCAATTTTCACCCAATTAGGTGAGTTTATTGTCCTTTGGACTCTTAGTGATGTTCAGCGACTTCATATAGTTCGCCTTGTGGCAGACTTAGAACATTTAGAAAAAGAGTCATATAGATAGAAAGTCAATTGCAGAAATTCCCCATTTTCATTTTTCAGTAATTGGTTTTTAAGTCTCCTATGTGCTCTTTCAACTCTTGCCTATCCTTGTGGATTGTATGGTGTTCCCATTATATGATTCGTCTGCCATTCATTACAAAAAGCTTGAAAAGTTTTGCTGGTGTGGGCTGGTCCATTATCCATCTTGACTGTATTAGGAAGTTTCATAACTAAAAATTGTAATTAAAAGGATAATAAAAAGAAGCAGACTGCTTTAGTTCTTTGTGATGTCATAGGGACTGCCCATACAAAATGAGAATAAGTATCAATAACCACCGGAAGATATGGTTTGTTTGGGAAGAAATTAACACGAGTCACATTTATTTTACATAATTCATTTGTCCTCAGACCTCAATGGTTAGCTTCTGCCATATGAGGTTTGTAGTGCAGAGGAGCACAAACCAAACAACTCAAAATAATAAGTCTGGCTTGTTTGAGTGGGAGGTGATATTGTATATAAAGGTGATAATCATTTGTGTGTAGAACATTATGTTCATCTACCAGTGGTGTAAATATTGCCATTGACAAGTGATCAGCTAATTTATTTCCTAGAGTTATTGGACCAGGAAATCCAGAATGATATCTTTTATGCATGAATAAAATAGGTACTGAGTGTCTTTATAATATGGCTTGCAGATGTAGCAAATATTGTACCAGAGGCTTGTGAGCATTCCTGAGAAAAGTTGAACAATATAGGCTTACTCACTCACAATATT
This sequence comes from Suncus etruscus, assembly GCF_024139225.1. NCBI lineage: Eukaryota > Metazoa > Chordata > Mammalia > Eulipotyphla > Soricidae > Suncus > Suncus etruscus. The sequence continues at coordinate 120,771,032 of NC_064868.1, forward strand.
ACAAGGGTCTGGCACAGGTTATAGTAAGGTGACAAGTTCTACTTGCTGTTGCAGAATTTTAATTGTTTCACAATGTTGTGTTCAGCAATGATCCAATGATCCCACCTTTCCCTGATGATGAGCCATCAATATAAAAGAGAGGTATGTCTGTAATAGGAGAAGTGAAAATGATGGAAGAAATTATGAAAAGTGTCCTCTAAAAAAGTCTCATTTTTTTCTGCTAAATAGTGTTAAGAAAGTTCTTCTGATAAGTCAGCTAACACTCTTTGCATTCACTGAGTGGTAGTATTGATTTAATTTCTTTTTTTAGGTATTGGCAGGACTATGATATCAGGGTCATATCCCAATAAAGTGTGTCTCCTTTTAATTATTAAATTATCTATTAGTTACAAGTAAGATATGATTGTGTGATCTTGTTTGTTGTGTAGGTATATCCATTCTAGTGGTCCTGATAATTGAACAATGGCAGCTGTTGGTGATTGTGGTGTTGCAAAAAACATGACATACCAATTCTCCAGGAATAAACTGAATAAGATAAAATTCTGGAGGCAGTCCATAAAAATGTCCAATTACTTCTAGGCTTCTGGAGTCAGTTGTTTTGGAATATTCAGGACAGATACTCCTTCTAATGTAAGGGACAGATTACTTAGTTCTGAGTTAGGAATACCAAGAGAGGGGTGGACCCACCAACTTTTGAAAGTCATCAAGTGTTTTAATATTGTTCTGGTAAATGGAAATTTTCTGAGGATGTACCATGGTGTCTTGAGAACATTACTCAGACATTCATACGATGGCATCATCTGTATTTTTCTGTGAATACTTATTATCCAGCCACTGGAAATTTGTCATAACATCCTCAGATAGGCATTGAAGTTTTCTCTCATTTTAACAGGCTATTAAAATATTGTCCATGAAGTGTATAATGTATTAAGAGATCTTGCATGGGATGGATATAGAACTAAATCAATAAATACTAACACATACTTGGTGAGTAAGTCAGTCCCTGAGTTAAAACAGTACACTGAAATCTGCAAATAGGTGCCTTTTTATTTAAAGAAGAAATAGAGGATGCAAATAATCTACAATCATCTGGGTAAATAGTGAGATTATAAAAAGTCTATTCTATCACTAACAGAAGCCAAATTTTAGGAATCATTACAGCAGAAGAAAGACTAGGTTGGTGGATTTCCATTGGGGTCATTGTAGCATTTACATTATGCAAGTGAATGAGTAATCACCATTTGACTGATTTTTTGATCGAACAAAAACAGAAGAATTTCATTATGAAAATGAAGTTTCTAGGTGCCCCAATTTCAGCAGTTTCTCTACTAAATTTATAAGCACCCTTAGTTTCACTTCATTACGGAGCCACTGGGGAGTGCAAATTGCATAGATTTTCAATGAATATGGAGTGGTACGGGGAACGGTGCCTCAGTGACCCCAATTGAAAAATGAGAGCCTTTTGGATTGTGATCCTGAGAAATAGCAGGCTAATTTATGGAAGGAAGTATTGTGAACTCAGTAATAGTAGATTTGAGCCCAGAAATTCAGGGGCATGAGAGCCACATAAGGTTGGAATGTGGCTATATTTTCTTCAGTGGTAATGGATTTCAGTCTCCCAGTACTCTTTCATATGGAGAAAGAAAGAATATTATCTATTCCTTACAAGGCATAAGGAATGTTCTGTAGAGTCCAATTATGAGGCCAGTATTAGGTGGATATGATAGAGATATCTGCCTGTCTATCATTCATACTTCTGAATTGCTTGCCATCAAATTCTAGGGGAATTATTGGGCATATGTTCTTGTGTAGACTACAGGTAAATACCAACAGATAATCTGTAAAAGCTGCTAAGGGGTTAGTGCTGCCAAATTCTCCAATCTTTAAGTGATCAGCGTGGCCAGGCATGGCACATAAGAGAAACAGGTATTGAACTATGTGTTTTCCATTTTCAAAATGTCCAAATATTGAGACAGTTATTACAAAGATAAATTCTCCCTCATAATCTGGGTCTATTAATCAATTATTCTTATTCCTTCCTCAAGTCTAAATAATAGCTTCACGGAGTAGTGCACTCTGAACTGAGAAATATTTTCATTCTATATATTGTCATTTCACTATTTCCTGCCCCGAACGATACATGGAAGGCCTGTTGCTATTCATATGTAGTTTCCTTCATACTTGAGGATATTTTTTCCTCTTTTTGCTCCTGTAAGTAGTCTTTTTGCGTTGGTTTTTTAATTTTACAATTTTGAATACTGTGTGACTTTGTGTCATTTTGTTTTACTTTATTTTATTTAGAATGCTTGGGTCCTCTTGAACCTGTGCAGTAGACTAACCAGAAATCAGTATTCATTTATCATGATTATTTTCCAGTTATACATATTTTTATTTTTTAGTTTTTTAAAGATTCAATAACATCTTCATTTAAGCACTTTGATTACAAACATATTTGTAGTTGGGTTTCAGTTATAAAAAAGAACACCCTCCTTCACCTTCCCACCATCAATGCCCCCAATTGGTGGTAAGGAGGGACATCAGTAAATTTTTGTGAGGCTATTCATCTCCTTTTTATTTTATCTCTTCTTCTGGTATTTGTATCACAAAAATATGATACCTCTTGCTTTTATTTTATCACACATTTTACATTATATTCCACTCGTCCATCTCTATATTCTTTTTCACTTTTTTCTGGTGAAGGTGAGTATTTTGTCTCCTCTAGTAATCATATATTGAATTCTGTTGTTTGGGCTGGCTACTAGATGTTTTTAGCTCCGTAAATTACATTTGCATGGACTCTTTGGGTGTTCTTTGCTTGGATGATTTTCCTCCAGCCTTTTATTTTGAGTCTATGTTTGTTCTGACTATTCAGGTGTGTTTCTTATAGGCAGCAAAAGGTTGGATTGATTTTTGATCCATTTAGCCACTCTGTGTCTCTTAACTGGTGCATTTAGTCCATTGACATTGAGAGAAAGAATTGTCCTGGGATTTAGTGCCATCTTTGTGTAGAAGCTTGGTGTGTCTGTTGGTCAGTCTTATCTTAAAGTAGATATTTCAGTTTTCTTTTAAGAATGATTTTTAGTCTGTAAACTTTCTGAGCTGTTGTTTATCTGTGAAGCCATGTATACTTCCTTTAAACCTGAAAGTGAGTTTTGCTGGGTGCAGTATTCTAGGCAAAGCATTTATTTCATTGAGTTTTGTCACTATGTCCTACCACTTCCTTCTGGCCTTGAGTGTTTCTTGTGAGAGGTCTGCTATAAATCTCAAGGTAGCTCCCTTAAATGTAATTTCCATTTTTGCTCTTACTGCTTTCAGCATTCTGTCTCTAACTGTGGGATTCGTCATTGTGACTAGGATACAATGTGGGTGCTGTGGAAGTACCTAGATGACAAAAGTGACTGGTGACTGCATTATGGATCCCTCCTGATGTGTCCTGGACTCTACATTCTGGCATAAAGATTTGCCTGTGCAGGGTAGTCAGGAATAAGTGGTATATAGTATGGGGACTGTGACATTTTATTTAAAATGTTTTTAATATATTTTATTTAAGTAACATGATCATAGTTGAGTTACAGTCATAACCAGAACGCCCCCTTCACCAGTGTAACATTACCCCCTGTCCCCTTCCCATCCCCTGTCTGTATTCAAGACAGACATTCTACTACAGTTATTTGTTTTTACGTTCAGTTAGTTGTATTTTTTTTTCCTAAAAGGATAAGAGTAAAAAAATATAATAAAGGTGTGGTAGTGGCAATCACCATTGTTTGCATAGGTCCAGAAAAATGGGAAAATGGGAAAAAAATCTTTACCTTATTACAAAAAGACCTCACCCCAGAAGTTTATTGGCATAAGACCGACTCTGGGTTCCAGGCATACCAGTCCGTCCAACTCGAGTCATTCTCAAGGTCCCGGTGAAACTTTTTCACACTTTAGCTATTGTTGGTATCATATTCTTATATTTAAAAACTCTGGATTCTGTGCATTTCTTTCATTGATGTCGGCTGATGTGGAGCATACTCTAGTTTCAGCATACCATTAAATGCGAGTGATCTGCCCTGCATGTAGACTGTTGCTGAGTCGTCTGGGTGTTGGAAGCACTCTTTGGAGTAAGTCAATGCCAAAGCAGCGGTAAGTCTTCCCTGGTAGAGGCTTGGATCCTGGTAATGTTATAGACAATTGTGGTTGTTTCCATAGATGGTATCCATTGTTCAGGTGTGTGTGGGCGATGCCCATTCTTCTGAGGCCTAAGCCAAATCATTATGCCAATGTTCAGGGTAAAAGGCCTAATTACATTACCAAATATGTGTTCCCATCTCTATTAGATAAGAACTTGTTTGCATATGTATTATTTCCCCCATTTTAATGTGCCTATGCAAAAGAGAAGCAATGCCACAAGATATTGTTGGTGCATCTGGGGGCCGACGAATAAAGTCCAACATTCCCCGTAACTTGGTTCAAACATAAAATCTATACAGAGATACTCTTCTACCAGTATTGCTTATAAAACAGATCTCAAAGGGGGAAAATCACACAATCAAATAACAAATCTAGTGGGCAAAATTGTCACTATATGAGGATATTCGAAAAGAGTTATAGATGTTAAGGGAATACATCTGAGATATACAAAGGAGATACACGTGTCCCTTTTGTATTTTAGAAATAGTCAAGAGGGAGGGGGATATTTCCGAGACACCACTTTGGTCTGTGATTTGGACAAGCGAAGAGAACATAGAGTCATGTCCTCCCCTTGTTGCCTGCTGAAGCTTCCAACTCCCCGAGAGGCATTTGCTTCCTAATTGCTGGAAGTTGAAAGTTCACCAGTTCCCTCCCAGCCCCTTGCAGGAGCAAGGAAGCCTGGGGACTCTTTTAAATTGCACCTCACCAGAACCCACTTGCTGGGACCCTGAGCAGGTGTCTATACATAACCCTGGGGACGGGGAGGAAGGAGAGAGAAAGCTGTGGAGGGCAGCCGAGGCTGCATCTTCACCTTATCTTGGCCAAAAAGCCTACAGCAAGGGGGTATAGCTCAGCAGTAGAGTATTTAAAATGTTTTATTAAAATGTTGTTTGTTTTCAGTCAAGCCTGCTTAGGAATACGTCCTGGCTCTATATTCAGGAATCACTCCGGATGGTGTGTGGGAAATCTATGGCATACTGTGGATTGAATACTGGTCAGTTGTGTGCAAGACAAGTACCCTATCTGGTGTACCATCTCTCTAGCCACTGCTTTACTAACTTTCAATTAATGCAGGTGTGTGTGTGTGTGTGTGTGTGTGTGTGTTTTGGGGCCATACCTTGTGGTGTTCAAGATTTCCTTCAGGTGCTATACTCAGTTATTACCCCTGGTGAATTTAGGGTACCATATGGTTTTCCCATGATCCTAACTGGCAAATTTCATGCAAGCCATATGACCTACTAGCTGTACTATCACTTTAGTCCCTAAAAGTTTTATTAAAATAGGTAAGGTAGTGCGAATGTCTATATATGGATATAATCGAATTACTATACCTGATCACCACCAGAGTTCCCTGGCCTTCAATTACTTCCTGTGTCATCTATAGAAGTCTTCTTTGCCATTCCACTCTTGTTCACCCACTGTCTGGTAATTGATTTTGTATTCCAATCCCCAGGGCTTGTAATTGTTCAGTACTGTCTATTCTCTTGTTTTGCGTCTATGTCTTTCACAGATGAGTGATATCATCCACTGTTTGTCCTTCTCCCTGTGACTCACTTCATTTATCATGATACCAAGGTATTTAAAGTCTTTGATGTCATTGAAAAATGATATTATTTTCCTGATTTCTATTTTGTTGGGTTCCCTATTGAAATATAGAAACAGACGGTGCGTGATCATTTTGTAGCCTAAAACTTTATTGTATTAATTAGTTCTAACATCTTTTACCTAGAGTTTGGAATTTTCTATGTTTACTTTCAAGTCATCAGCAAATAGTTACAGTATTACTGCTGGCTTTCCAACTTACATTAATTTTTCATCCTTTTATCATCTAATATATCTTACTTGGAATTCTCACACTATATTAAATATTAGCGGTTATAATGGACATCTTTGTCTCTTTTTATCTTAAAGAAAATGTTTCAATTTTGCCTCTAGGGTTGTCATATATGTTCCATTAAAGTGAAATATGTTCTTTCTATAACCAATTTTGAGGGATATTCTTATCATAAAAGATATTGAATCTTCTCAAACATTTTGCTGCATGTATAGAGATGCTCATATTAGTTTTGAACCGCAGACCTCATGCATGAGAATTATTCATTTTTCTAATAACTTAAGTCATAGCCTGATAATATATTTGTTTTTTATTTTACTGAACAATTGTAAACAAAGATAACCATTATTTAAAATATATTTTAGACTATACCCAATGGATTTAGGAGTATAGTCAAGATGTTCTGGGATCTTGAAGTGTCTTTGTTACTAGGGGCTGAACTCATATCCTGCATACAAGGCATATGTTCCAGTCTCTTATGCTATATTATGAACCCTACCATGTTTATTTATATGCCTATGTATTACAGCTTCACATCCCTAAAATTATTTCCACAGCTTATGTCTTCTGATGTCTTCTGATTCTTTTAATATATGTTAAATTTATGTTGCTTACTCATATTTATTTGGAGAGTTTAGTGTGCTTTTATCACAGATACTGATCTACAGTTGTCAATTTTGTGGTTCCCTTGTCAAGATAAAGAATTATGATAATGCTACCCTTATAAAGAGTGTCTAAAATTTCTATAATTTTACATTTTACATTTTTAGTGAATATTAATACTTCTTTGAATGCTTCCCTAGTGAAGTCACCTAGTTATAAGCATTTTGTTTGGGAAAGGAATTTCTTTTTGTCCTTTCTTCCTATGGCAGGAATCTTCTGGGAAGCAAAATCAAGGCCTCACATTTAAAAGGAAAGTACACTACTGTGAAATTCTAGGTGCTGGGAAATTTTTGGTTACTTCTTCAATATTTTTAATCATGATGTGTCACTTCAGGTTTTCTGTCTCTTCTTGATTCACTTTTGACATGCATGCTCATAATAATTTTCTCTTTCTTCTTTATTGTTCAATTTGTTGAAATTGTATTTAATAATTCTTTATTCCTTTATATTTAGTCGTATCTGCTGTAAATTCTATTTTAAAATTTATTTTATTTATATTTGTAAACCAGGTGAAAGATTGGTCTATTTATGTTTGTTATGTTTATTTTTTCTTTTGGGGGGACACCCTTAGAAATTTTGGGTGGTACTACCAACACAGTTCTTAGAAGAAATGCAGGTGACAGTGGTTGAACCTTGTTATTCTGTAATTCACTTTGAGACCCCCCTCAAAATAGATGTCTTGGTGCTGAAGAAATGAGAGTAACTACTACAGAAATAACTGTATAACAAGCAGAAGGAGTTTAGGGCACTCTATGCTATCCAGGCCGTTGTAGTGACCTTAAAACAGCCTACCAATCTACTTCAGAATTTCTTTGACGCACTGTATGATGAAGACATGCTGAAGGAGGATGAGTCCTACAGCCAGGAAAGTAGTTAAGTACCCAGCCCAAGCAGCAGAATAAGGGTGTTGCTTTTAATCTATCACAATATTCTTCAAGTGGCTTTTGTGAGGCAGATGAGGAGGAGAAATCAGACCACAATTGAAGTTGGGTGGGACTGGGGCTCAATGGGCACTCCATGGACACTCAATGGCCTGGCCAGCCACCAGAACTGCAGGGGTGGGGTGTCAGCGGTGGTGGTTGCAGTAAGTGCATATAGTGGAATGTGTCTGAGCTAAAAAAGTGACTGAAGAGGCAAGATGGTTTGGGGCTGCCTAAAGCTCACTCCAGGATGCTGCCAACCCCTTAAATACCAACCACAGACCCCTCCCATCTGTGGTGAATTTCACTATCCAGGTGAGATTAGCATATGTCATTGGGGAAGGGTAACACACCAGGATAGCTGAAAACTGTTAAAACTAATAGCATTATGCATTTCCCCAGAATTGTGCAAACTAATACTAAACCACTAAAGTTAGATACAAATTTTTCTGTTTGCAGTGAGGCTTAGACCAAAACAGTAAGATCCACACATATAAAATACATTTTAACTGGCAAGATAATGACCAATGCAAATATGGTTAAGAGCTTAATTTGAAACACAGTTAAGATGCAGGAGGTTCTGCAAAACAGTTTCTCCTCCTTGTGCTTCGGCTGAGCTCCAGTCTCAATTTCTACCTTCTCCATCTCCATTTATGTTAGGATGCCAACTCTAACTCTAACCCTGACCCTAACCCTAACCGTCAGGGACAGAAATTTCTATAGTTCCAGAATCAGAATCTGGGTAGGGGGAATCCACTCTTCTGCCTGTTTCTGGTCCCCTTCCACTGGAGCTTTCTTCATGGCTTCTTCCCAATCAGTGATTTCTATAGGTTTCTGCAGATTGGGAGGCTGAGTCCTTGGGAAAAACACCTTTGGTAAAAGAAAGACTGAGGTCTCAGCCTCAGGGGGACTCTCCAAGGGACTGCTCCAAGTTTTCAGTTCTGTCCCATTCACCATCTGCTCCTTTCATGCCTGAAGGGGTCTCCACCATTCTCATAACATTTTCATAACATTCTGGGCTTTCCATTCTCAGTCTGGTTTCAGAAAGCTGTCAGGCACTTACAATCACTGAGGTCTTCTCAGGTAATTGGGTACTGTGTCCATGTTCAAGAGCCAGTTGTAGATTAAAATATAAACCTGCCCTAAATTCTTGTTTCCCTAACCTTTTCTTTTGAGATATTAATCCCACCTGGAAAATCAGACCCACCTTGATGGTTTTCTTTTATGCCGAGCTTTACCACTTAATAAAGTTTTCTTTACTGAGTGATAAAGCTCTCCAAAAATTAGGCATGTGCGCCAGCCCTGAGCATACCTTGATGGTTTAGAAACATGGTGTCTGGTGTGGCTTCACCCAACACATGGACTTTATACTTTATATTTTATATTTTAAGCTACACATAGCTGTACATTTATTCTAGTCAAAGAGCCCCACCACAAAACATAAAAAACATCACCACTCTTCATAGATCACAGTGGTAAGAAAAATGCATAATGACACCGTACTTAATGAATGAGGATGATAGCTCTGATGACTCAATATAAGTAAACCTATATAGCCTCTCTGATAAGAACTTTAGAGAAGAAATGTGGAGTCTCTTCAAAGCACTCAAAGAAACCAAGGAACTAATGGAAAAAACAGCCAATAATACTCAAGAGAATATTAGACTAGAAATGAGAAAGCTTCAAACTGAAATAACAGGTCTGAAAAACTTGGTACGCTAAGTGAAAAACTAATTTGGATATTCTCACAAGCAGAGTAACAGTTGCAGAGGACAGAATTAATGCTGGAAGATAAGCTGCATAACACCTCCATTCAACATAATAATTGGAAAAGAGCCTTAAAACAAATGAACAGAAAATAGGAAAATATCCTCAAAATAAGTGAACAAACAAAAATTGACATTTGAGATAAATTTAACAGGAAAAACAGATAAATCATTGAGTTCCCAAAGAGACAGTAAGAAAACCTCTATGAATTTGCAATAGTCAAAGACATCATTGCTGAGAAGTTTGCAGAGGTAGATTCCTAAAGAGTTTCAGCTAAGAGACCCAAGTTAAAGCACTCCAAGGCACATTTCAGTCACAATAAAAAAAATCCACAGATAAATAATACTGAAAGCAACATAATAATAAAAAAAATTACATACAAAGAAGCATCCTTAAGATTCATTCATCCAGGCTTGAAGGTACTGGGGGTATGTAGTATAAAAAGTCAATGAAATGAATGGCTCACCACTAATATTTCATCCAGCCGAACTTTCATTCAGGTTTGAAGGAAGGATATACTGATTAATAGATAAACAACAGCTCAGGAAATTTTCAGCAGACTGAAGGAGGTATATAAGTTAAAATAAAAAATGAAATAAATGGATATCCAGAAAAATTCAAAATCAATGAACACTAAATTTGGTTCTTTGGAAAAAACAAGACTGATAAAGCATTGACAAAAATTTTCATAGAAAACTTAATAAACAGAATAAAAATTGAAAAGTGGATGTCACTATAGGTACTACATATATACAAAAGATAATCAGAGATTACTTTGAGAGTCTGTATGTCACAAAACAAGAGAACCTGGAAGAATTGGATAAATTCTTGGACACCACAAAAAATTCTGGATAAAATAGATTTGCTTGGTAAAGTTACAAGCTACAAAATGAATAAACAGGGCTGGAATGATAGCATAGCATTTAAGACATTTGACTTGTATATGGCTGACCCAGATTTGAATCCTGAATCTGCCAGGAATGATTTCTGAACAGAGAGCCAGGAGTAACTCATAAACCTGCACTGGGTGTGGGCCAAAAAACAATCACACTCACAAAAATACACAAAAATTCATGGCTTTTATATGTGTGTATCTATATCTATCTATCTATAAAATGAATGAGAAGAATTACCTATAAAAAGGAAGTACAAGCCACTGCTTCATGAAATAAAAGAGGACACAAGAAATGAAACATATATACACTCTGCTTATGAATTGGGAGGATTAAAATCATTAAAATAGCAACAATTCCTAGAGCATTGCACAGATCTATTGCATTTCCTTTAGAGAAGACCCAGGGCATTTTTCAAAAAAGTGGGTCAAACTCATTTGAAATTTGTATGGAGAAATAAATGTTTGCAAAAAGCTAAAGCAATCCTTGGGGGAAAGATAATTTTCCTCAATGTCAAACTGTAGTATAGACAGGTATCATTAAGACAACATGGTACTGGAACATAGACTCCCAGATCAATGGAAAGGACTTGAATATTCTGAGACTTATCTGCAGGCATGTGATATATTAATATTTGATATGGGATAAAAATTACAAAGTGAAGCAAGGAAGCCTGTTCAACAAGTGGTGCTGGAAAACTGGTCAACTACATAAAAAAGCAAACTCAGACCTCAGTTAAACATGCACTAAGTTCAAGTTAAAACTTTATTATTAGAGACCTTACTATCAGACCAGAAATCATAAGATACATAGAGGAAAATGTAGACAGAACACTCCATGACATTGTAGCTAAAGATATATTTAAGAGAGAAATACCACTGGCAGTGAAAATAGAAGAAAAGATAAACAAATGGGACTACCTTAAACAGAGAAGCTTCTGCACCTCAAAGAAAATGTTGCTTAGGATACAATGACTACCCATTAAATGGGAGCGATGGTTCATCCAATACTCATCTGATAATGGGATACTATCTACAATTTAAAAGGCACTGGTAAAACTTGGGAAGATAATATAATCTAATCCAATCAATATTGGGAGAAGAAATGAAAAGAGAATTTTCAAAGAAGAAATCCAGGTGGCCTAAAAACACATGAAAAAATGCTCTACATTTATAATCATCATGGAGATGTAGATGAAAACAACAATGAGATATCATTTCACAAACAGAGACTGACAGACATTACAATGAACTAGAACAACCAGTGCTGGCGAGGATATTGGAAGAAAGGGACTCTCTTTCACTGCTGATTGGAATGTAGACTGGTCCAGACATTTTAGAAAACAATATGGATGTTTTTCAAAAAAGTAGAAATTGAGCTTCCTTATGCTCAATTATACCTGCAATACCACATCTAGGGCTATGTCCTAGGAATACAAAAGCACAATATAAAATACTGTCTGCATCCTATGTTTACTACACAACAATTTTCAATAGCTATAATATGGAAACAACCCAGATGACTGAGAATAGTTGAGTGGTTAAAGAAACTGTGGTACATCTACACAATGGAATACTATATAGCTGTTAGGAAAAGAGCAGTCATGATATTTGCTTATATATGGATGGATATGAAGAGTATTAGAATGAATTAAATAAGTCTAAGGAAGAGGCATTAATATAACTATTCTCACTCATTTATGGGACATAAGAAAAATAAATGTTATTATGGTAATAATGCTCAGACAATAGGATTGAGGGCCTGGAGTAAGCTTGCCACAAATACTGGAGGAGTGCAGTTAGTCTAGAGAAAGGACCATTATGAAAATGATAGTTGGTACTGTCTAAGATGGACAAGAATTAGATGCTGAAAGGTGATAAAGTGATAGGCACACTTCCCCTCAGTAACAATATTGCACACCACAGTGTCTAAAAGGGCTGGGAAAAAATACAAAACGAGAAAGGGAGAGAGAGAAGTCTACCATAGATACAGAGATGGAGGAGGGAGGGAGGGAGGGTGGGAGAGAGGGAGGGAGGGAAACTGGGGACATTTGGTGCTGTGAAGTGTGAACTGGTGAAGGATTATTTACATTGTATGACTAAAACTCAATCATGTACAAGTTTATATCCTTGAAAAAATAAACCAGTTGTGTTATTAAATATTTTGTAACCATGGTGTTTAAATAAAGGAAAATGAATGAATGAATATATTGCAAAGGTGTGCAATTAAATCCTTTGTGGGATGTTTGTGAATCCCCAAATAGTTCCCAGAATGAGAAATTGATTCCCATCCCCCTGTCCCCTTTTGGGGGCAGGTCTTGGTAATATTTATCCACAGCAAATAATCCACACAGAAAAGAAGCTTAGGGTGCCAAAGGTTGGGAGAAAAGAGTCCTTTGTCAGCCTTCTACCAGCTCCAGCAAAAGACCCCGCATGCTCCTACTAAAGCTATTTATTCAACTCTCAACAGAGCCCCCATCTGGAAGGTCAATGTGGGGCAACAGGCAAAGAATAATCTTACGGATTCTCAAAACTCGCGGCCAGCGGGCCGCAAATGGCCCTCCGTACAACATATTGTGGCCCTACCCTATCTTTTGTTTTGTTTTGTTTTGTTTTGTTTTAGTTGTTTGGGTCACACACACCCCCAATGTTCAAGGTCTACTACTGACTTTGCACTCAAGGAGGATCACCCCGACATTGCCACCTGTGGCCCCCAGGTAAATTGAGTTTGAGACTCCTGTGTGAAATAATCTTATGGAAATATTTTCATATACAACATAAATACACAAATGCACTCTGGCTTTTCATATTTGTCCTATGATTCAAACACCTCCATGCCTTTAAGCTGACTTAAGTTCCACAGTATTTTTCTCAGTACACATTACGAGCATCCCCACCCCAATTTAAAGATAGAACAACTTTTTAATGTTTTACCTTTACCTTTACTTTGATGTTCTCAGCATTGTTGCCAGAAGTGTTGGGGATCATAATTACAGTGCCTCATGTTGAACCTATGTATTTTACATGCAAATAATGTACTCCAACCAATTGAGTCATCAGTAAATGGAAAAAGTAACTATATTAAGAAATACAATGTAAAAATTAGACTTGTACACATGTGCCCATATGTTTACAAATATTTTAGTCTTCAGTGTTTAAGTTCATGTGATCATTGATTTTCAGAATACTAATTCTGTTTCTTCAAACTCTTGCAAATTGCTTTTTTTTAATAATAACTTTGTTTAGCACTGTGGTTTTAGAATTTTTCATGATTAAATTTCAGTCATATAATATACACAACAGTTCACCAGTGCACACTTTCTGCTACCAATGTCCCCAGTTTCCATCCTTCCTTCTCCACTATACCCCTTCTTGCACCTTGGCAGTTATTTTATTTCTCTTTCTATCACTGTCTCTTTCTCTTGTTTATCTTTTCCTCTGTTTGACACTGTGATTTATCTTGCAAATTCTTAAACATAAAATTTTCTATACAATGTACCCTATATTACTCACATGCAATATAAAGACAATAATAAATCAAAGAGGGAAGCAAGAAGAGGAAAAAAAGTGATTGGAGAACAGAGGTCAGGGGCGTCAGTGATGTGGGACAGTGTTTTTTTTATATATCAAAGCACAGACATTACAACACTGTAATCATTAGACCTAAATTATAATCACTGAACTTTGACAACGTTGACAGGCAAGTGGAAGGATGGGTCAGAGGGAACAGGGAACATAAAAATTCAGTATTAGGGAAGTTCAAGGGATTGAGATTGCAGCCTAATGTGGGTCAAAGAGAACGGAGTTTATCTGCATGGACCAAGAGTTTAGGTAACCCAGTCAATTTTTGGCCCAAACAGAGGATGTAAACACCTTAATATTTTCAAACATGGAAGCAACCAAGAAAGCAAGCTTCCACAAGAAAAGACTGCAATTAATTCTGATGAGGCCTAGAACAAAAAAAAAGTTTTGCACTAAACTGTTTTGCTTCAGTTTCTATGTTCTTTGATTTGGGCATTTCTTTTTTCTTCTTTTTTTTTAAACATAATTGCTTTATTTAAGCACTGTGGTTACAACAATTTTTGTAGTTAGGCTTTTCTTTGCTCAGAATTCTTCATCATCTTTCTTCACTTCCCCTTATGCTCTTAAGTCTCTTTCCTTTCCCCTCATATTCCCAGATTTTCACCAATTGCTATCACATCAGGTAGAGGGAAGTTGACTCTAGAGGTGGGATTGGTATAAGAATATTATATACCTAAAATTAATCTCTCAGTTACTTTATAAATCCTGGATACTTGATAAAAATGTAAAATAAATGAAAAGGGAAAAAGAAAAATATCACATTAATTAAGAGAGACATATTGGGGCAGGACCAATATAGTAAATGGAATGCTACCCTCACATGAGGCTGACCCAGCTTGCTGTCTGGCATCCCACATGGTCACTGAGCCTGACTAGTTGTAATCACTGAATTCTGAGTCAGAAATAATGCCCGAGCACCACTGGATATGACCCCCAAACAAACAAAATATTTAATCTATATAAACTATTTGCATATTGTTACTCTAATTTTTATCATTCTATATTTTTCGTAATTTAAATAAAAATTTCCTGTTATATAAGGTTGTGTTTTTAGTATTTTCACTGATATGGAACATTAATTTTTTATGAATCTGGTGATCATATAATATCTTTAAGTAATATTATACAGAGAATTGAAGGGAAGGCACATGGCTATCTGGGTTCTCTCCTCAGCACCGCTTATGGTCCCCCAAACACTGACATGAATGATGCCTGAGCAAAGAGCCAAAAATAAACCCTGAGCACAGTCAGGTGGAAACAAAAAATAAACAGAAAGAAAATGCATAGCAAAGAAGAAACACAGGAAAGAAACACTGGACAAAATACATACCAGTTTTTACCCACTATAATGTTTCATCTATAGTCTGAATACAGTTCTCTGTCCAAATCACTTCCATTTTAAACTTGTGTATTTTATTTGAAAACTCATAAGAAAAAGTTAGACAAATAGTATTTGGTAAAATGGTTATACTTATGAGTTATTTTGTAAGAAAATGGAAAATTTTATGTACAAGCCAGAAAATGGAAATATAAATGTATTACAAATGTAATAATTATTATCTCTGATTATTTAATATAGCAAATGTATGATTATGGTTATATAAATTAGTTAATATTTTTTTTTTAATATATATAATTTTTATTTTGATCATAGTGTCTTACATATTGTTGACAATAACATTTTAGGTACATATTTACATAAAATCAGGGGGGATTCCCATCACCAATTTGTCCTCCCTACACCTCCGTTTTTGTCCTACCTCCCATTTCCTCTTCCCTCACCCCCAGGGCGGCTAGAATATGTGGTCCCCTCTGTATCCAACCCACTACTTAGTAGTCTTGCCCATGTTTGGTCTTAATGCCTCCCTTATCTCCCCCTCTAATTGTAGGCAGGACTAGCTAATTCAAGTTGCATGATTTTGCCTGAAAAAGAGAAGATAAATAAACTGGGGTAAGAGTCTAATACTCCAAAAATGGATGGAATCCTTCTAGAGGCTCTCATCATCGATTTGGGAGATGAAGGAGAAAAAGAAGTTGAAACACTCCACCAGTACCAAAAAAAAAAAGAGTCAATTATCCAGTGGGGACTCCATCTATATCGGTAAGCACCAAAAAAAAAAAAAAAACAAAACAAAAACAAAAACAAAAAAAAAAACAGATGAAAAACAAAGCAAAACAAACAACCAAAAACCAAACAAACAAACCAAAAACACGCCATGGTCTTGAAATAAGAAACATGGCATAGCACATAACGAAAGAAGAGAAAAGAAGAGAGAAAAAAAAATAAGTATAATTGGGGACCACGATTTCAGTAGTCACACCCAAACAGAGAAATCGACCAAAATAGATAGGTATATAAAAATAATAATAACAATAATAAATGAAGGGAAAAATATATGTATATATGAAATAACCAAGGTTTTGTGGTTTTTGTATTTTTGTTTTTTTTTCCCTCCTGCCCTGGCACAGTAAATATTGGGGTCATTCTAAAAGGAATTCACTTGGCCTAAGAAATATGGGGTTTCTCCGTCCTTGGAGTATACTGTCATGGGATCAGCTCTAGACTTTGCTCAGGATCATTTATTCTCCCGGTGGTGTTTTTTTTTGTGTGTGTGTGTGTGGAAGACTTCTGCTCTGTCCAGGGTGATACAATCAGAGCTCTGTGTGTAGAGGTCTCCGTATCTGCACAGATCCTGAGGTGGGACTTATGATGAAGTCAGTCTTTGTGGTTCTAGAGGTTCTGTTGCCTCAGTGTCGTTTTAATCCATCTTCTGTGGTTGGTGATCTTGGTCTTTGCATTGAACCTAGGATGGCTCCTAGGATAGCATCTTTCTTTGTGCTTCCAGAAGCCCCATTCTGTTGCAGTTGTCTCTGTCAGACCTTTGGGACTAGGGATCATGATTATTGTGCAAGTCATAGTGCAAACCCTGAACTAGGGCTTTTATATTGGGCCCAAGGTGTATACTGTCTGGTCGTGGTTCTAGTAGCCAGTCATCTGTAAGTCACGATCTTGGCTTTTGGGCCTACCAAATGGTGCCGCGTCTTCTGGTTTTGTCTTGTCGTTATCTGGTAAGGTATGCTAATCTGCTCTCAGGACAAGTTGTTCGCATTTTCCTCATTGTCAGGATATCATGTTAGAGCTGGCCCTTGTTGTTGACCCCGTAAATTAGTTAATATTTTAAAAGTTATTTTTCTTTAAATTTTGTTGGCTGGATATTGGTATAATGTAATTATTAGAATTAAATTCAGTGGTGGTCTACTTTCAAGACAAAGCATTAAATTCTAAATGGAAAATTACTGGCTATATGCCTACAGAATGACTCAACAACTAACAGACTGTTTCAACTAACAGTAGGGGTCATCCTATAATTTGAATACATATTTAAAAAGCACATACCCCAGTAGATCCTTCCTGCAACTAAAGAACAAAGCAGGCTGGAGACAAACCTGCTTTTAAAATCTCAACAAATCCCAAGGAGTGCATGAAATCAAATTATTCGATAATAATCAATCAATTAATTAATTAATTTTATTGAGAAGTGGGAAGATTTTGTAGACTCCATAATATTCAACTGATGAGAAACAAGAAGAGGGATTTCTACACTATGAATTATTATGCCTAGCTTTTTCAGTTGTTTGTTTGTTTGTCTGACAGTTCTCAGAGGTTATAACTGACTTTGTACTCATCACTCCTGGGAGGCTTGGTGATTGTCTGGAATGTTGGGGAAGGAACTCAGTTCTGCTGCATGCAAGTTGAATGCCCTAACCATTGTACTTATCTCTCCAGGCCCTAGATTGGCTGTTCTGACCACTTAGGATATGCCTGCCCATGAGACACCTGAACATCAATGACTGCCTCACTTTCACTGTGTGTCACGACTCCATGACCATTTACATTTTTATGGACTAGTGAGTGTGTTCTTCACAGTAATGACTGAATATATAAATAAGGTTATTATCACATATGAAGTAATCTTCATGAAAACATATACAAACATAAATTTATCTTAAATTCAAATTAAATGGGTGCCTTATTATTTTATTTGAAAATCTGATAACACGTATTGTTTTTTTATATTTTCTAATTCTAATCTACCCTTACTGTGATTTGCTGATTGCAAAATCTATGCATGATAATATATGAAATTTAGAAACATTATATAAATGCCAGGAAAGTTAATCTTGTTTATATATTTATTTATAAATTGGATCATACATTGTGGTGCTCAGAAGCTGCTCCTGACTTTGTGCTGAGAGGTTAAATTTTCCTATACATGGATGTACATGGAATCTATTATGCTGAGTGAAATAAGTCAGAGAGAGAGAGAAAAACACAGAATGGTCTCACTCATCTATGGGTTTTAAGAAAAATAAAAAACATTCTTACAATAATAATTTTCAGACACAAAAGAGAAAAGAGCTGGAAGTTCCAGCTCACCTCAGGAAGCTCACCACAAAGAGTGATGAGTTTAGTTAGAGAAATAACTACATTTTGAACTGTCCTAATAATGAGAATGTATGAGGGAAATGGAGAGCCTGTTTAGAGTACAGGCGGGGGTCGGGTGGGGAGGAGGGAGACTTGGGACATTGGTGATGGGAATGTTGCACTGGTGATGGGTGGTGTTCTTTACATGACTGAAACCCAAACACAATCATGTATGTAATCAAGGTGTTTAAATAAAATAAAAAAGGAAAAAAAGAATTACCTAAAAAAAAGTGCTCAGGGAAACATGCATTATCAGAAATCAAACAGGAGTCTCCTTCATAAAAAAATCTGGATTTAGCCTGTTGAGCAATATCTGATGCAAAAAATTTTAAAGAATTACTTTTGTAATGTCGTCTAAAACAAGCTCAAAAAACTTTCACCCATTCTTTATCTGCACTTTTCAGAAACAAAATTATCACTATGTAGAAGACAGTTCATATGTTTTTGTATTGATTACCTACTAATTGTTTTTCAAATTAAGTAAATATTCTTTTCTTTACCTATTTTTGCATTCATTTATTCCAGCATTAATGTACACTGACGGCAAGCCAAATACTTCTCTATGTCAACAATTTGCATATCTGAGGACAGTGAGTAATGTTTAAAATTATTTTTATTTTATAAATTGTTCTAACTCCTTCAGTTATTCTTTGTAAAACTATATATGGGCCATAGAGATACTATCAGTGTCAAGAGACTTGATTTTCACTTGGCTGATCAAAGTTCAAATCTTGTGCACTACCAATAGACCCCAACCACTGCCAGTTATCACTCCTGAGTTGAAAGCAAGAGTGGATTACCTTTGATCACCCAGGAAGTGGCACCAAAACAAAAGTATTTCAAATCTTCTCAATAATATCAGATAACAATTTTGTATATTCTCTGTGCCAGATACTCTGCTAGGTAAAATGATACCATAATGGACACTAAATTGGTCATTCAACAGGACATTTTTTTAATCTAATGAGGGAAAATGGCAAGCATTTTTTAAATTCTATGGCATATGCTATGATAAAACTATGGCCAGGATTCTTTATAATTAAGAGGTATTGGCATACCAAAACTTCCTGGAAGTTGAGACAAAGAGATAGTACAAGGTATGAGGCATTTGTTTTGCATGAAGCAGAATCCAGTTCCATCCTCATCACTGTTGAGCCTCACCAAGAGAGATTCTTCAACACAGAGTCAGGGATAAGCTCTGAGAACATATTAGTGTGGCCCAAACTGACGCTTAACCCAACACCTTCACGAACCTTCCTGGAAGGTATGGGAGAGAGGAGATAGAAGTACTTGCCAGATAGGCCATGAGTTAAAACCCTATAGCACCAGAAGTGCTAAGATGATAAGGATATACCTCTATTTTTCTCTCAATGAGAAGGTCCTGGAAGATGGGTTAATGTCTTAAAGCACATTCATAGCAAATATAAGATTGCAAATTCAAACTTAGTGTTTTCTAAATGTTCTGAGGTGGGCCAAACAAATCTGCTGTTGAAGAGACTTTCCGAGAAGAATTCAAGAAGATTACTCAGTGGCTAAGGAAGCACCCAGAGCAACTGTGAAGTCCTGAGTTTTGTTTCTGATGTCAAACATATGAAATCCTGACTGATGGCCCATATCTGTTGCATAAAAATGAATAATAGCATCATTCCTTCCAGTTGTGTAAGATTCTATTGTGTATATATAACACATTTTTTATGATCCAATAATCTATTTATGGTTGTTTTCAAATTTTAGTTATTTTTCCGTGTGCTGCAATGAATAATGGTGTGCCTGTGTCCCTTGGAATGAGTGCTTTCTGTTATGGGGATAGATACTCGAAAGTGAAATTACTGGGTCAGATGGCAGCTCAATTTTAAGTTTATTGAGAACCCTCAATACTCTGTTTCACAGAAGTTGAACCAGACACTATTGCCACCAGCCTGAATTAGAATTTCTTTTTCACCACATCCACACCAATACAGATTGTTCCTAGTATTAATATCTGCCATTCTTAATGGTATAAGATTTTTAAATTTGAGATTTTATATATAAGATTTGAAAATGAGAAAGAATGGCTATAAATTATCATAAATAATTTTATATACTTACATATCATAAATAATTTATATATAAAATTTTCAAATGAGAAAGAATGGCTATAAATTATCATAATTGTTATTTTAAGTGTGAATAAGAATTTGCCATCACCCAATATTATTTTATCAAAAAGTATTATTTTAGTAAGAATGGCTCTGAAAGCTGGTAAGTTCCCCTTTGTAAAAGACAACAGAAAAGAAAATATATTTCTTTATGAAAATCTCTCTCTTCTGTCAAGGGACCTAACATCTTTTTAGGGAAAAAAGAGAAATAAACCTGCATAGAATCATATCTCTATATGTCTATCTATGTAAACAAAAACACATTTCATTTATTGAGTCCTTATTATATACTAAACATAATAAAGAAGTGTAGAATTTACCTAGCCATTTAAAACTGCTAAGAGACAATACTTCCTATTTTATATAAACAGACTCCATTTGCCTGAATGTTTTTAATGTGTCCTTCCGTGTAAACTTTTATAAATTACCTTTTGTTTTCTTCTCCTTCCCTTCACCCTTTTTATTAGCTAAATTTATTTAAAATTTATTTAAAATACTAAAGTTATATTGTTCTTCTGTCTAATTGGTTCTCTTCCAAGTGTACAGGGGGTATTTTTACTAAACTTCCTTTTTATTTCTTTTTTTTCCATTTATTTGATACTTTCTTGATTATTTTCTAGTCTTTATCAAATAAAAACATAAAAAACAAAGATAAAAAATAAGGAAAAATTCCATTTCATTGTAGCTAGAATGAGTCTCAGTTTGATGGAATCCCGTTTGTTTAAATATGCTTCCACTTGTTTGGAAAGTGCTGTTCCTCCTTGAAGATGACTTTAGTCTCAATGTCATGTAGTATTTTGCCTAAGTTATTTTTATATATATCTTATAGTTTCAGACCTGATACCAAGGTATTTAATCCATTTTGGTTTGACCTTTGTGTATGGTGTTAGAAAAAGTTCTGAGTTCACTTTTTTGCATGTGACCCTGTACCGCTTGTTGAAGAGACTTTCCTTGATCCATATTGCATTTCTTGCCCCTTTTCAAAGGATAAAAGATTGTATGTATGGGGTCATTCACTGAATACTCCATTCTATTATATTGATCTTAGGGTATGTATTTATTCCAAAACCATGCTGTTTTAATAATTATTGCTTTGTAGTACAATTTAAAGTTGGGGAAAATAATGCCTCTCAAGTTTTTTCCACTAAGGGTTGCTTTAATATTCTTGGATGTTTATTGTTCCAAGTGAATTTCAGGAGTGTTGTATCCATTTTTTAGAAAAATGTCATAGGTAATCTTAGAGGTATTACATTAAGTAGTTCTTTGGTGAATATTAAAATTTTAATGCTGTTAATCCTCCCAATCAATAAACAAGGTATATTTCCATTACGTTGTGCCCTCTTTTCTTAAGCAGTGTTTTATAGGTTTTTTTGTATAGTTACTTCACTTCTTTAGTTAAGTTGGCTCTAATGTATTTAAATTTCTGTGGTGCTATTGTGAATGTGATTTTTAATATTTTTATTTTCTATCATTGTATATAAGGAGATCATTGTTTTTCTGTTTTAATATTTTAGCATGCCAATTTACTATATGAATCTATTGATCCTAGCAGTTTTTTTGGTAGAGTCTTTTGGAAATTATAAGTATAATAGGTCATCTGCAAATAGTGAGAACTTGATTTCTTCCTTTCCTATCTGGATGCACTTGATATCTACTTATTGTCTAATGGCTATGGAAAGGACTTTCAGTACTATGTTGAATAGGAGTATAGGAGTAGTCAGGGGGGAAGCCTTGCCTTGTGCCACATTTTTGGGAAAAGGCTTTGAGTTTTTTTCTATTGAGTATAATATTTGCCATTGACTTGTGATAAATGGCCACTACTATATTGAGAAAAGTTCCTTCCATTCCATCTTGTTGAGAGTTTTTAACATGATTGGCTCTTGGAACTTATTAAATGCTTTCTCTGCATCTATCAATAAGATCATGTTGTTTTCAATTTTCTTTTATTGATATGGTTTATTATGTTGATTGACTTGCATATGTTAAACCATCCTTGCATCTCCAGAATAAATCCTACTTGGTCATGGTGTATGACTTTATTGATGAGGCTTTGACTCCTATTTGATAGAATTTTGGTGAAGATCATTACATTTGTGTTTATCAGGGATATTGGTCTTTATTTTAAGTTTTTGTGATATCTCTTTCTACTTTTGGTATCTGGGCTATGTTAGCTTTGAAAAAACTATTTTGGGGGGCTGGAGAGATAGCATGGAGGTAAGGCTTTTGCCTTTCATGCAGAAGGTCATTAGTTCGAATCCTGACATCCCATATGGTCCCCTGTGCCTACCAGGAGAGATTTCTGAGCATGAAGCTAGGAGTGACCCCTGAGCACTGCCGGGTGTGACCCAAAACAAAACAAAAAACAACAAAAACAAAAACAAAATTATTTTGGAAGTGTTTCTGTTTCTTCTGTTTCCCAGAAAAGCAGTAGGCAGTAGTTCCTGTGGGAAGGTTTGAAAGAATTCGTTAGTGAATCCATCTGGTTTGGGGCTTTTGTTTTGGGGGTGACTTTTGATTACCATTTTAATTTCCTCAATAGTGATGGTTCTGTTCAGATATCATAGATCTTCTTGGTTGAAACTTCGAATATCATATGAGTCCAAGAATTTATCCATTTCTTCCAGGATCTCATGTTTTGTGGCATAGAGTTTATCGAAGTAAGTTTTTTATATTTTTATTTAAACACCTTGATTACAAACATGATTGTAGTTAGGTTTCAGTAATATAAAGAACACCCACCTTTACCAGTGCAACATTCTCATCCCCAAAGCCCTATCTCCCTCCTCCCCACTCCCCGCTTGTATTTGAGACAGGATTTCTACTTCTCTCATTTATTCACATTGTTATAATAGTTGTCAATGTAGTTATTTCTCTAACTGCACTCACCACTCTTTGTGGTGAGCTTCCCATCATTAGCTGTACCTTCCAGCCCTTATCTCTATTGTCTCTGAGAATTATTACAAAAATGCCTTTTATTTTTCTTAAAACCCATAGATAAGTGATACTATTCTGTTTTTATCTCTCTTCTTCTGACTTATTTCACTCAGCATAATAGATTCATGTCCATTCATGTATAGGAAAATTTCATGACTTCATCTATCCTGACAGCTACATAATATTTCATTGTGTATATTACCACAGTTTCTTTAGCCATTCATCTGTTGAAGGGCATCTTGGTTGTTTCCAGAGTCTGGAAACAGCACTGTAGCATTGTAAATATTGTAATATTGTAAATAGCACTGCAATGAATATAGGTGTGGGAAAGGTATTTTTGAATTGTATTTTTGTGTTCCTAGGGTATATCCCTAGTAGTGGTATAGCTGGATTATATGGGAGCTCGATTTCCATTTTTTTTTTAGGAATCTCCTTGTTGTTTTTCATAAAGACTGGAATAGATGGCATTCCCAACAGCAGTGAATAAGAGTTACTTTCTTTCCACATCCCCACCAGTACTGATTGTTCTTGTTCTCAAAGTAATTTCTGATTACCTTTTGAATTTCTATAATATCTGATGTAATCTCCTCTTTTTAATATAATGAGGTTTATTAAGTTTATCTCTCTTTCTTTGAGAGATTTGTTAGTGGTTTGTTGATCTTGATTATTTTTTCAAGGAACCAACTCTTGCTTTCATTGAATTTTTTGGATTGTTGGGTTTTGTTTTTTTTTTTTTTTTTTTGGATTTCCCATTCATTGATTTCTGCTCTAAGATTTATTTCCTTCTGTCTTCCTATTTTTTGGTTCTTTTTGTTTATCACTTTCCACTTTTATAATACATGCCATTAGATATGCTCTTAGTACCACTTTAGCTGTTCCCCATAGATTCTGATAATTTGTGTCTTCATTATATTTTTTTCTAGGAATGTTTTGATTTCCTCTTGATTTCATCTCCTGACCCACTGGTTGTTCAGGATTGCGGTGTTTACTTTCTAGGTGTTAAAAATATTCTGCTTTGTCTGCTTGTTATTCACTTCTAATTTCAATGCATTACACTCTGAGAAGGCAGTATGTACAATTTTTATCCTCTTTATTTTACATAGGTATATTTTATGGTCTAGCATGTGGTCTATTTGGAGAATAACCCATATGCAATGGAGAATAATGTATATCCAGGATTAAAATCCATATATATACATACACACATATATATGTATATAAATATATTAGTTGTTTCTCATATCACTTCTTTTAGTGCTAGTATATTCCTGTTAGATTTCAGCCAGGTTGACATATAAAGTGGTGAGAGACAATGCAGTGTTCAAGTCTCCCACTATTACCGTGTTGTTAGTGATATCTTTCTTGAAGTTTGTCAGCAGTTATTTTAAATATTTTTTTCTGGTCCTTCATTGGGTGCATATATGTTTAGGAGTGTGATTCCTTCCTGTGTACATACTCCTTAATTATTTAGAAATGTACATCTTTGTCCCTTATAACATTTTAAGTCCAAACTCTGTCATCTGAAATTAGTATTTAGTATTCTAGCCTTTTTATGATAGTTGTTTGCTTGAATGCTTGTCCTTTAACCTTTGAGTTTGATTCTGTGTTTGTTCTAACTATTTAGGTGTGTTTCTTTTATAGACAGCAAAACGTTGCATTCAGATTTTAATACTATTTTGTCATCTGTGTCACTTAACTTGTGTATCAAATATGTTGATGTTTTTAGAGATGATTATCATGGGGTTTAGCTTGTAGTAGGAGTTTGGTGTTTTTTGTGGTCTGTCTCATCTTAATGTAGACCTTTCAGTTCATCCTTTAAGGTTGGTTTTGAGCCTGTAAGTTCTAAGCTGTTATTTATCCATGAAACTGTATGTCTTTCCTTTGAACCTGAATATAAACCTGGCAGGGTAAAATATTCATGGTGACACACTTATTTCATAGAGTTTTGTCACTATATCCCACCATTATCTTCAGGCCTTGAGAGTTTCTTGTAACAAGGTAAATCTTAGGGATGCTATTTTGAATATAATTTCCATTTTTTATATTCTTGCTTTCAGTATCCCATTTATCGGGGTCACCATTGTGACTAGGATGTGTCTTGGGGTGCTTTTTGGATCCATTTAGGCCGGTACTCTTTGGACATGTGGGATTTGGTTACATGACCTCGTTAGCTCTGTGATGATATCCTTGATAGCTGATAGTTCATGGTTTTATTATTGTATCTCTGGAACTCCAATGATTTTCATTTTGTTTCTGCTGGGTTTAACAAAGACTTCTATTTTTATCTGTTCACATTTTAACGATTTTCATTATTATCCAATCATTTATTTTGAGGCTCTTTTTCAATCTCTTCTGTTGTATGGAGTTGCTATACATCTCATCTTCCAGTTCATTGATTCTGTCTTCAGACACGTCTTTTGTTGAATAGTCTTTCCAGTGAGGTCTTATTTTTTCCCACCAAGTTTTTCAGCCCTGTTAAATGTTTTCTTGTTTTATTCTCAGATTTTTTTTCTTATTTGTGTCCTATTGTATTTATTCTATGCTTTCTTTGGGTTCTATGGAGATCCTCCATATTTCTTCTCTAAATACTTATTTGAGAGGTTAAATAGGTGCTTGGTACTTTTGGGGTCATCAGAGCTACCATCTTTATTCTCTAATCATGGTGTAGGGCTGCATTGTTTCCCCATTATGGCCTTTGTAGTGAGATTTTTTTATGTTCTCTACTGGCCTTCCTTGACAAGAATGAGTAGAAGGTCAATAAATAGAATTTAATTAACAAACATTTTCAAACTCTCTCTCTCTCTCTCTCTCTATATATATATATATATATATATATATATGCAGAGGTGTTCTTGCAATTTTATTTTGAGAAATTTATGGAAATAACTCATTTTTTCTGAACTCATAATACAATTCTCATCAGAATGTTTAAAAATTTTAAATTAAATGAATCTGCAGAAAGGTTCTAATGTTTGTGTTTAAGAGAAGGCTATGAAAAATTATTGTCATTATATAAGACAAAGATATGGAAAAGCTGATTGTTTTGAGAATATGTATGCACAATCTGACCTTTTATTCTTTTACAGCAAATTTTTATTGTGCCTGTGCAAAATAACAACCACATTTATAAGTTATGATTTGGGGTTTCCACCTCTAGTGAAGAAAAGTAGAAAAAACTTTGAAGCTTTTCTAATAATTTCATTTTATTTTAAACAGAAAGGGTAGAATTGTAAGATATCATACAGCTATCCACGCAAAACAATGGCTTTTCCTCATCTTCCTATTTCCTTTAAATATCTCCTTTGATATGCAAAAGCCCACCTGGGTAGGCACATTTTTCTCTCTCCACTTTCCTCCTTCAGTGAATTTTGTACTGTGTTTAATAAAGAAAGAGAAGTTCTGGCTTTTGTCTCAGGCAGAGATACCAAGGAGCAAAAAGACACTGACTCCATAATTCTTTTCTGACTGATTTGTTTAATTAATCTTCCATCACTACCCTGTTTTTTCAAACCTGTCTGTATGGGTGTTAGAAATATGGTGTTTGGGATTATTTCAAACGTGGGGATATATTTTATACAGGAGTATGAATTTTTGATCCTGCTTGACCACAAATCATTTTTATCTTAAGTGGACCTGGAAGTGTAATGTGATACTCAATTTTGAAAATTGTAGAACATTATGACTTCCAATACATTTTCATAGGAAAATTATAAAGTAAGAAGCTTCATAACATAGGAACAATAGGAAGTGCAATCTTATTGCTTTAATAATTCTAACTGGAGAACTGGCCCAACAAAAAACAATAATTACAGGGATAAAACAGAAATTGGTTGTAATACTTGATGAATGGGGCTTTGACATTGCCGTATTTCCAAAATATGTTACCCAGGGTCTGTCTTTTGAGGACAAAAATTGCACTCTTGACTTAATGGTATTCCTAGCATATGTCAATAAATATATCAAATAATGATTACTGACTCTAATTCTGTAATTCAGTACCTCAGAAAGAGCAAGAATGCCAGCCTGATGACAATTTGAAAACAACCCAGATGAGGCTAATGAACTTCCATTAGAATGCTGTTCCATTGGTTAAATCCTTCCAGGAAAAGGAATTAATCATGCCATTTGGTGGTGACTGTTATGTAAATGAGGTGATTTATGATATCAGTGTTACAGTTGACAGCAAGTTATTTCCAAAGGATTTGCATCAGGTTCAAGGGACCTTGATCTTTAAATGATATTGGATATAATATAACATATATAATTTTCAGAAGGTCTGATTATGAAATCGATTGTAGTCTAGTTAATTGTATTTGAGAAGGAACCATGAGCGTTTTCACAGAAGATTTGAGGAAGTATAAAATTATTTTCATGTTTGGTGACCCTGGTTCTGGCAAAGGCACCAATGATAAATAGCTGTTGGATAGTTATAAATTTATTCTTCTCTCCATGTGTGTTTCTGCATAATGAGCAGTCAGAATATGAAAGAATAAAAGTAATCAGAGGCATCATTGAATGCAGAATGCAGAGACTTGGTACCCCGAGGGATCATTCTGGAACTCTAGAAGGATGATATAGTAGCCAATCTCAGGAACACCAAAAGCTTCCTGATCAACAAGTTTCCCAGAGAACTGAAGCTGGGTAAGTGTTTGGGCATAATATTAAAGACCTGTACTTGGTGATATGGCCAGTCACCTTCTACAAAGGAGTAAGAGTTGCTTTGATGTGGCCTATATCATCGCCAACATTTACAAGTGCCTTGAAAACTAGTACTGGGTATCTTTACCCATGATTGCCTACTATGAGATGAAAACATTCTTCAAAAGGTAAATGCAAAAGGGACATTAGAGAAAGTCTTAAATCAGCTCTAAACAACTATTGAGTTGGTTTTCTAAAAGCAACATTTCATGCATATTAAGGAGATTAGGAACAGAAAAAATTTAAATAATATTTATTGTGACCAAAGTGAATTACAAATATTTCATAGTAATATTTTAGGTACATAGTGACATTGAATCAGTGTCATTTCCACCACCAGTGTTGTACTCCCTCCAACCCTGTTCCCAGCATATACATGCATCCCATATCCCCCTCCTGTATCTCCCAGGCTGCTAGTATAAGTATAAGTAGTTCCCTCTGTGTACAGCTTGTTGTAGAATTGATATTGACTCTGTTATCATTGACTTTGAATTTGGAATTTAAGTCTGATCATTTTTTATTTCTACTCAATGTTCATATGACTATATGGTTTTTGTTCCATCCATTTTCCCTCAATTTATGAGGCAAAACAAGATGATTCAAGTTATGTGGTTCTGTTTGAAGAATAAATAGAAAAGAAAGAAAAGAAAGGAAAAAATGAAAACAAACAAAAAACCAGAAGTCAGTCTAGAAGTTATAAATATCAATTTAAAAGAAGAAAGGGAAAAAAAGAAGAAAAACATAACAAAAAGACATAAAAATACAAAACCAGAAACAAATAAACAACAAGAGAAACAAAAATCAAACAAAAAAAATCGAATCCAGCAACTACAAAAACACACCACAGCAATTAATGCAACAATCCAGCAATAACCACAGCATGAAATAAAAAACAAAAAAATAAATTGTGCTTCTTTTTGCATAGGCACAGTAAATATTGGGAAGATTAGAAAGGAAATTCCTTTGGCCTACTAGATACAGGGTTTCTCCACCTTTGAAGCATACTGTCATGGGAATAACTACAGACTCCATACATGCTCTTTTTCACTCCCATCGGTCTTTTGGGTTTTGGTTTTTGGGTCACATCCAGCAGCACTTAGGGGTTACTCCTAGCTCTACACTCAGAAGTTGCTCCTGGCAGGCTCGGGGGACCATATGGGATGCTGGGATTCGAACCACTGTCCTTCTGTATGCAAGGCAAACATCCTACCTCCGTGCTATCTCTCTGGCTCCTTCCCTAGGTCTTTTTTATGGTGCCAGGAAACTTTCTGCTCAGTTGTGGATGATAAAATCAGACCTCTGTAACTAGAGTTCATGTTATTTGCACAGGTCTTAGGATGAAGCAAAGGAAGAGTCTTTATGGTTCTAAAACTTCTGTTCTATCACTGTTGTAGAAACAGAAAAAATTAAAGGTTCATTCCTATTAAATAGAAATTTAGCTTCCTTAAATCTTCATCACAACTACCTTGATACCTCAAACTTACATGCTGTAATTCCTGATAAAGTACTTTAGTATGGGGATGAGGGAATGGGCATATTGACTTGAAGATTATTGCTATTTTAAGAAACTTAATTAGTAAAATTTTGATATGCAGTTGTATAGCTTTGGTAATATAGAAAAACTCAGACTAGAAATTAATAACATTATTCATGAATAAACCTGAAAAGTTGCCTAATGTAATTTCTTCTAAATATGATACCACCAGTTAAACAATTATAAAGTATTACTAAAAACAAATATTATTGAAATCTAAGGATATATGTTATTATGTTCAGTTAACAAATATGATTTAAAATTTTCACTTCAAATAGTCACTTGTATTTTTGTTGCCAAGTAATTAACAAATATAGAATAGTAACAAAACCGATGTGGGTGGAAAGGGGCATATCAGGAGACTATGTTTTTAATATTCCAACTTTGCTTTTTAAGACATGTTGGGCACATAACAATGTATGTAAAGTTGTACCTTCTTGAATAAAGCCAGTGACGTTTGAGTTCTCTTTTGTTATCACTTTCCAAATCACAGCTTCCTACACATTCCACAGGAATTTCTACATATTCCAGTAAGTTACCATAAAAGATAACAATTTTCAGTCTGCATAAAATTTTGTTAGATTGTTCCTTCAAAGGTTGTGCATAAGATTTGGGACATTCCTGGGACAGAATATATTTTCAGTCATTTTTTCTTGAAATAGATATGTGCAAATAATATAAATGGAACAGAGAAATAAAATAGACTCTTGCAAAAGCAATTAGATTCCAAACAGACATACATATACAAAATGGCAACATTGCCATTATACTATGAGTCTTTCTCAATATCAATTAAATAAACTCCTCCATAAGAAAGTATAGAGTTAGCTAAATGAATCATCAAAGAAAATCTATTCATCTCTACTTAAATAAAATATGCCTGAACTCACAATACAAATACAGATTCTTAGTAAAAGGATGGATAGCAATTTTAAAAGATAATTTAAAAAGGAAGCTTGGACATATATATAATACCAAATAACATTAAATGCAAAGAAGTTAGAGACTGATAGACAATACTTATTTGAAAAGGAAACAATAGATCAAAAAATAAATATTGTCAACATTTATGCATCAAACAAAGGCCCAGCAAAGTTCACATAGCTTCTATTATCAAACTGAATGAAAAACATAGACAACACCACAAGAGTAGTGGGATATTTCAAAATTCAACTTTCATCACAAAATGAATCAACCAGACTAAATATCAGTAGAGACACAAAAATATAATGAGGAGCCGAGAGAACTGGAATTTTTGAAGATTACTGAACATTTCATTCTCTAAAACAAGAATAAACTTTCTTCTGTACACAAGAAGTTTTCTAAAATAGATATCACATATTAGAATATAATTTAAACATACATAAATTGACATAGTAATCGTAGAAACTGCCTTCTTGGTTCACAATGCCATAAAACTACCAAATAACCACAGAAAGAAGATGGAGACAGCTTCCAACAAGTAGAAACTGGAAAAAGCAATGCTAAAACAACAACTGAATCAAAGAGTTAAGGAAGAAATGAAAAAGTTCCTAAAAACCAATGTCAATGAACAAACCTGTTGTCAGAATCTATGGGATTAAAAAAAAAGCTTTACTATGTAGGAAATTAATATCAAGACAGGCCTATATTAAGAAAAAAGAAAATAACCAAATCAAAAACCTAAAAAAGTCTGCAAAGTATGGATCAGGCACAAAAAATAAACCCAAAATATTGTAGGAGTGGGGAATTGTTATATATGAAAATATTTCCATATTTCCATTCCTTGCCTGTTGTCCCACCTTGACCTTCCAGGTGGGGACGCTGTTGAGAGCAGAAGAAATAGTTTGGAAGCGAAGTTTTCAGGGTCTTTTTGCCAGAGTAGGCTGGCTGGCTCAAGGTGTGTTTTGGAGCTAGCAGCAGACTGACAAAGGACTCTCTTCACTCAACCTTTTACCCCTTAACCCTCCTGTCTGTGTGGATTATTTGCTGCGGATAAATATTACCAAGATATCGCCCTAAAAGGGAACGAGGATGGGAATCAATTTCTCATTCTGGGAGCTCTTTGAGGATACACAAATAACCAACAAAGGAGTAAACGGGATCCTACAGGTGGGGCAACAGGGAATAGAAAAACGGAGAACAAAAATGTACAAAATAGAAACCACAAAAGAATGAACGAAACTAGGAGATGGTTCTTTGAAAAAAATAAGTAAAATACATAAAACTTTAGCTAGACCCATGAGAAAAAAGAGAAAATACTCAAATAAATAATATTGTAGATAAAAGGAGAAAAGTTGGAATGAACTTTTCCAATATTAACAATATAATGAGATATTACTATGTACAGCTTTATGCTCTTAATATTGGGAACCTATATGAAATGGATAGATCCTCATAGTTATATAATCTCCCAAAAGTGGATGAGACAAGGCAAGTTACAAGGAATAAAATCAAAACAGCAATTAAGAATATCCCGGGGCAGGAGAGATAGCCTGGAGGTAGAGCATTTGCCTTACATCCAGAAGGATGGTGGTTCTAATCCTGGCATCCCATATGGTACCCCATGCCTGCCAGGGGTGATTTCTAAGCACAGAGCCAGGAGTAACCCTTGAGCACAGCCGGGTGTGACTCAAAAAACAAAATAATTTTTAAAAAAAAGAATCTCCCAAGAACAAAATTCCTTACCCAGAAGGGTTCACTGGCAAGTTCTATCCAACCTTAATGATACGGAGGTAACAGAACCTCTAGAACCACAAAGACTGACTTCATCATAAGTCCCACCTCAGGAGCTGTGCAGATACTGAGACCTCTAAACACAGAACAGAAGTCTTCCACACACCAAAAAAAAAAAAAAAAAAAACCACCACCGGGAGAGTAAAGGCTCCTGAGCAAAGTCTAGTGTTGATCCCATGACAGTATGCTCCAAGGACGGAGAAACCCCATATCTCTTAGGCCAAGTGAATTCCTTTTCGAATGACCCCAATATTTACTGTGCCAGGGCAGGAGGGAAAAAATAAAAATACAAAAAGCACAAAACCTTGGTTATTATCTATATATTTTTTACCTCCATTTATTATTGTTGTTATTATTTTTATTCACCTATCTATTTTGGTCGATTTCTCTGTTTGGGAGTGATTATTGAAACTGTCCCCAACCATACTTATATTTTCTCTTCCTTTCTTTTCTTTCGTTATGTGCTATGCCATGTTTCTCATTTCAAGACCATGGTGTGTTTTTTTTGTTTGTTTGTTTTTGCTTGTTTTGCTTTTTGTTGTTTGTTTGTTTGCCTGTTTTTTTTTTTTTTTTTGTGGTGCTTATCGATACAGCTCAAGCCCTCACTAGATATTTGACACTTCTTTTGGTACTGGTGGAGTGTTTCACCTTCTTTTTCTCCATCTCTCAAATCGATGATGAGAGCCTCTAGAAGGATTCCGCCCAGTTTCGGGGTATTAGATCCTTACCCCAGTTTATTACTTTTCTCTTTTTCAAACAAAACCACGCAACTTGAACTAGCTAGTCCTGCCTCCAGTTAGAGGGGGAACTAAGGGAGGCATCAAGACCAAACAGGTGCAAGACTACTAAGTTGTGGGTTAGATAAAGAGGGGACCACATATTCAAGCCGACCTGGGATGAGGGAAGAGGAAATGGGAGGTAGGACAGAAATGGAGGTGTAGGGAGGACAATTTGGTGATGGGAATCCCCCCTGATTTTATGTAAATATGTACCTAAAATATTATTGTCAACACTATGTAAACCATTATGATCAAAATAAAAATTAAAAAAAAAAAAAGAAGACTTATTACCTTTCCTCCTTTAGCTCTTCCAAAATATGAATTACACAGGAATAAGACATTCTAAGAAGTTAATGTTACACTACTCCCTAAAAGTGACAGAGATATGTCCAAGAAAGTAAATATCAGATCAACGTCATTGATGAATATCAACAAAATAACCTTTTTAAAATCTTAGTTAACCAAATCCAACAATATATAAAAATATCATAGACCTGAATCAAGTGATTTCTTCCTTGGGATGCAAAGATTGTTAATCATAGTAAGAAAATTAATGTGATATATGCCACATTAATGAAAGGTAAGAAAATCTATATGTCACTGATATGACTTAGAGCACATCAATTGATGAGAAACAGCTTTGGCTAAGTTTCAAGACTCATTATTGTTGAAAAACCTCAATAAAAGAGGGCTGAAGGGAACTTTTTTCAAGATAGTTATGGACAACTCATACAAACCCACATCCAGTATCAGAAAGATAAGAAATATTGGTGAGAAAGGAAAAGCATTTTATCTGAGATTAGGCATAAGGCAAAGATGTACACTTTTATATTATATTATATATATATTAGAAGTCCTACATACAGAAACCAAGTCAAAAACAATTCAAAGAATCCAAATTGTAAATGAGTAAGTCAAACTATCTCAATTTTCAAATGGCATAATACATATAGAAAAACATAGAGTGCATAAAACGCTCCTAATAATAAAAATTAATATAACTAATTTTGGCTATAGTCAATACAAAAATTGGTTTCATTCTTACATTCAAAAAATAAATCTGAAGAGAAAAATATCAAGAAGGTTATCCTATTTAAAATAGTATCCTAAAATATCAAATCCTAGATCTAAATTAACAAAAGATGTGGGAGATCTATACTATAATGACTTTAAATCACTTAAAATGATCAAAAAAGGGCTTAGAAAATTAAACTATATTTCATGCTCATAATTGGAAGAATAAATATTGTTAAAATGACTATTCTAACCTAAGCTAATACATAGATTCAGTAAAATCCCCACCCAAATTCACAAGACATTCTTCAAGGACCAAGGGCCATTACTTAGTTTTCAGTAATAAAGTGTGTATGCAATGAGAGGGAACAAACTAATAGCCATATTGACAAATAAGCAATGCTGGGAGTTGGACTGATAGCACAGCAGGTAGACAATTTGCCTTGCACTTGACCAACCTGGATTCAATTCCTGGCATCTTAGTCCTCTGAGCCTGCCAGGAGTAATTTCTGAGCACAGAGCCAGAATTAATCTCTGAGCACTAATCCCTCCAAGTGTGGACCCAAAGCAAGCAAGCAAACAAACAAAACAAAAAAGAAGAGAGATATGTCATTACCTAATTTTTTTTTTGTTTTTGGGGGGCCACACTAGGCAGTGTTCAGGGCTTATTCTGACTCTGCACTCAGAAATCACTCCTGACAGAATTAGGGGACCATATGGGATGTCGAAGATCAAACCTGGGTGCATCGTGGTCAAACACATGCAAGGCAAATACTCTCCAACTGTGCTACCACTTCAGCCCTAGTCATTACCTAGTTTTGAACTGTATTATAAAGTGATTATAATTGCCTGGTACTGGATTAATGATAGGTTTTCTGATCAATGAGTCAGAATTAAATATCCAAAAATAAACCCCCAATATATGGACAGTTGGTTTTTAATAAAGAAGCTGAGAAAATAAAATGGAGTAAAGATAATCTCTTCAGCAAAAAGTGCTGGGAAAACTGGATAACTACATGTAAAAAAAATTAAAACTTGGCAGCCTCACTCATGATTCAGAGCCAACCCCCTATCTGTCCAGGTAACTACCACTTTAGAGTCATCTACACCTCAAAAAGGAGCAAAATCAAGCTGGAAAAACTTTGGGACACCCCAGCCTTGATACCTCCCAGAGGGGAAGGGACCTGGCCTTTGCAGTACTGAAGTCCTGAAAGCTGCGCACATAGATTCATACTATGACTGCTCCCAGTCAAAGACCCAGATTCGCTACTTTTTCACTAATCTCTGTTGGGATTGTGAGCTCCCAATAATTCCAGGTATGCCAATTTTGTGAGTGCCATCTGCTAAGAATGTTGGAGCCAGGGTGGGCGACTCCCCTCTCTTCTGTACTTCCAATAAAGCAGCTATACCAAGAATCACCATTGTCACTGTTTGGGCTCATTGGCCCAATTTCACAGATTCTCAAATTCTTGGTCCACATGATTGTATAATTTTAATACTGACTTGTAGGAATATAGATATTGTCACATAAGCTCAACAAACAAACTTAAGCTCATCAATAGAATGCTTAACTAGCAATAAACAGCTTAGTGAACCCTCCAACAATAACATGATGACCCCAATGTGAAATAGGACAATTTTCACAAATTTTCTTTTGATTCATTATTTTCAACAATTCCAAGACATTTAGTTGTACCAAGTAATATTCAATAAAATATTCTTATGAGGTAAGGAGAAATCTCTCGGAGGTGGGAAAACTGGCAACATGGAAAGAAGAAATATTACACGAGAGGTGAGAGATTGATGTTGGAATATCAAATGCCAGATATAAAGCAATATTTAAAATTAAAAAAAATTAAATAATTTAAAACTTGATCCATATCAAACATCTTACACAAAAACAATTCAAAGTGGATTGAAGACTTAAATATCTGATCTGGAAATTGAGGAAAACAGGCAGAATGCTCCAAGATTTGGGCATCTTAAAGCATCAAAGGGCTTGTGAGTAATCCGATACTACTGGCAAAGACAACAAGATAAAAAATAAAAAATGAACAAATGCTACTACATCGAGTTAAAGAGTTTCTGCATGGCAAAAGACTAATGCTAAAAATAAATAGCTAACTAAAAATACTTTTAAGATTTTAGAAAAAGTTTTGATATCAATCATGTATAAAGTACTAAAAATGATCAACAAAAATAATTTACAAACCTTATCAATAATTGAGATGATTAAGTGAACAGATACTTCTCAGAGGAAGACAAGCAGATTGCCAATAGTCACATTAAAAAGTGCTCAGCATCCTTATCATTAGGGAAACCACAGAAGTATGAATTATGAAGTAGTAAAATATATGGAATACTGTGCAGTTACAAGTAATGGTGAAATCATGCAGTTGCAGTTTGAAAGAAGCAAGTCAGAAGATAAAAGACACAGATTGATCTCACCTATATATGGCATATAAAATAGTTGATTAGGATGTGTAATGTGGTAAAGGGGAGATGCCCAGATAACCCTTGACCCCATAGTCTAGAAAGGAGAAAGATGAGATGAAAATAAATCAATGCAGGAAGGATGAATATGAAAAAGGGAAGTAATATGGAAACAGGGGTCTGTATGAACTTTAGGGTTACTACTGGCTCGAGAGCTATGGGATCATGCTATCTTGGGATAGAACCCAGGCTTCCTAAATACAAATCATTTACTCCAGTCCACTGAACTCTTTCTCTGGCTCAACAGTCATATAACTTTCTATCACATAAAGGTAGTAGGTCACGTAGTACTGATGTTGGAAAGCTATATGCTATTGCAATACATTTGTTATTTTTGTTTGGGGTGGGCTTGGAGTCACATTTCGTTATGCTTAATGGTAATAAATAACTCCTGGTGATGTTTAGAACCATATCTAGTGCCATTGATCGAATCACAATTGATAAATTCAAGGTGAGCACCTTACTTGTTATCTCTCCTGTCCCACAAGATAAATTTATATTGTAATACATTTTTATCTACTGTTACTAGATAGAAAATATTCCCAATTTCCAGGGAGATAGAATGGGGAAAACTGGAGAAACTGGAGAAAATGCCTACTGAATGTGGGCCCCAAACTAATAGAATCTAAAATGTTCTTATTGTCAGGATGAAATGCTTAAAATAACCAAGGTGCTTAAATAATTGTCAGAGACCAATATGGAGTCCTGCTGGATGGGACAAATAATCAATAAATAAAATATATATATATAAAATCATACGAAATCATAGAGATTTATTCCATACTTTAATTCCAACAATTGTTTTTTATATCAAACATTTAATAAATCTTTAAACCAATATAAAAATGGTAACTGTAGCAGTAGTAGTAATAGTGGCAGTAGTAGCAGTGGTAGTAGTAGTAGTGGTAGTAGTGGTGGTAGTAGTAGTGCTAGTAGTAGTGGTTGTGGCAGTGGTAGTAGTAGCGGTAGTACTAGTGGTGGTAGTAGTGGTGGTAGTGGTAGTGGTGGCAGTAGTACTAGTGGTAGTAGTAGTGCTAGTGGTAGTGGTAGTAGTAGTGGTAGTACTAGTGGTGGTAGTACTAGTGGTGGTAGTACGAGTGGTGGTAGTAGTGGTAGTGGTAGTACTAGTGGTGGCAGTAGTAGTAGTGGTGGTGGTAGTAGTGGCAGTAGTAGTGGTAGCAGTAGTGGTGGTAGTAGTGGCAGTAGTAGTGGTAGCAGTAGTGGTGGTAGTAGTGGTAGTTGTAGTGGTATTAGCGGTACTACTAGTAGTGGTGCTACTAGTAGTGTTGGTAGTAGCGGTAGTGGTAGTAGTGGTAGTAGTAGTGGTGGTAGTAGCAGTAGCAGCAGTAGTAGTAGTAGCGGTAGTACAAGTGGTGGTAGTAGTGGTGGTGGTAGTACTGGTAGTAGTAGCAGTAGTAGCGGTAGTAGTAATGGTAGTAGTAGTGGTGGTAGTGGCAGTAGTAGTAGCGGTAGTAGTGATGGTACTAGTAGTGGTAGTAGCAGTGGTGGTAGTAGTAGTGGTGGTAGTAGTGGTAGTAGTGGTAGTAGTGGTAGTAGTACTAGTGCTAGTAGTAGTGGTGGTAGTGGTAGTGGCAGTAGTGGTGGTAGTAGTGGTAGTGGTGCTAGTAGTGGTGGTAGTAGTAGTGCCAGTAGTAGTAGTGGTAGTGGTAGTGGTAGTAGTAGCAGCAGTGGTAGTAGCGGTAGTAGCAGTGGTGGTAGTAGCAGTAGTGGTGCTAGTAGTAGTGGTGCTAGTAGTAGTAATAGTAGTATCGGTAGTAGTGGTGGTAGTAGCAGTAGTGGTGGTAGTAGTGGTAGTAGTACTGGTGCTAGTAGTAGTGATAGTAGTAGTGGTAGTAGTAATAGTAGTGGTAGTAGTGGTGGTGGTGGTGGTGGTGGCATTAATTGGTCCTCTAATAACAGTTTTATCATGATGTTCATGATAAAAATCCTGACCAATTTATTTGAGAAAATACTTTTGTTGTGCACTGTGGTGCTAGTAGTAATAATGGTAGTAGAGGTAGTAGTACTGGTGCTAGTAGTAGCAGTGGTGGTGGTAGTAGTAGTACTAGTGGTAGTACTAGTGGTGGTAGCACTGGTGGTAGTAGTAGTAGTGGTAGAAGTAGTGGTAGTAGTGGTGGTGCTAGTAGTAGTGACGGTAGTAGTAGTGGTAGTAGTGGTAGTAGCAGTAGCGGTAGCAGCAGTGGTGGCAGTAGTAGTGGTAGTAGTGGTGGTAGTAGTAGTAGTATTAGCAGCAGTGGTACTAGTGCTAGTAGTAGTAGTGGCAGTAGTAGTAGTGGTGGTAATAGTGCTGGTGGTAGTAGTGGTGGTAATGGTAGTGCTGGTGGTAGTAGTGGTGGTAATGGTAGTGCTGGTAGTAGTAGTGGTGGTAGTAGCAGTAGTGGTGGTAGTAGTGGTGGTGGTAGTAGCAGTGGTAGTGTTAGTGCTAGTAGTACTAGTGCTAGTAGTAGTGGTGGTGGTAGTGGTGGTGGTAGTGGTGGTAGTGGTAGTGGTGATAGTGGTAGTAGTGTTGATAGTAGTAGTGGTAGTACTAGTGGTGGTAGTAGTGGTAGTACCAGTGCCAGTAGTAGTAGTAGTAGTGGTGGTGATAGAAGTGCCGGTAGTAGTAGTGGTGGTGATAGAAGTGCCGGTAGTAGTAGTGCCGGTATTAGTAGTGGTGGTAGTAGCAGCATTGGTAGTAGTAGTAATGGTAGTAGTAGTGGTACTAGTAGTAGTGATGGTAGTAGTAGTGGTACTAGTAGTGGTTGTAGTAATAGTAGTAGTGGTAGTAGTGGTGGCAGTAGTAATAGTAGTGGTAGTAGTGGTAGTGGTGGTGGTGGTGGTGGCATTAATTGGTCCTCTAATAATATAGTTTTATTGTGATGTTCATGATAAAAATCCTGACCGATTTATTTGAGAAAATACTTTTAGTTGTGCATTGTGGTGCTAAGAAGTAATATTGGTAGTAGCGGTAGTAGTAGTAGTGGTGCTAGTAGTGGTAGTAGTGGTAGTGGTAGTAGTACTAGTGGTGGTAGTACTAGTGGTGGTAGTAGTAGTGGTAGTAGTGGCGGTGCTAGTAGTAGTAACTGTAGTAGTAGTGGTAGTGGTGGCAGTAGTAGTGGTAGTAGCAGTGGTGGTAGTAGTAGTAGTAGCGGCAGTGGTGGTAGTGGTGGTGGTAGTGGTGGTAGTGGCAGTACTGGTGGTGGTAGTAGTAGTGGTGGTAGCAGTGGTGGTACTGGTAGTAGTGGTGGTAGCAGTGGTGGTACTGGTAGTAGTGGTAGTAGCGGTAGTGGTAGTACTAGTGCTAGTAGTAGTAGTGGTAGCAGCAGTAGGGGCGGTAGTAGTAGTGGTAGTAGTAGTAGGGGTAGTGGTAGTACTAGTGCTAGTGGTAGTAGTGGTAGTAGTAGGGGTGGTAGCAGTAGTGGTAGTAGTGGTGGTAGTAGTAGTAGTGGTGGTATTAGTAGTGGTGGCAGTAGTAGTGGTAGTAGTGGCAGTAGTAGTAGTGGTGGCAGTAGTAGTGGTAGTAGCAGTGGTGGTAGTAGTAGTAGTAGCGGCAGTGGTAGTAGCAGTGGTGGTAGTGGCAGTACTGGTGGTGGTAGTAGTAGTGGTGGTAGCAGTGATGGTACTGGTAGTAGTGGTAGTAGCGGTAGTGGTAGTACTAGTGCTAGTAGTAGTAGTGGTGGTAGCAGTAGTAGGGGTGGTAGTAGTAGTGGTAGTAGTAGGGGTAGTGGTAGTACTAGTGCTAGTGGTAGTAGTGGTAGTAGTAGTGGTGGTAGCAGTAGTGGTAGTAGTGGTGGTAGTAGTAGTAGTAGTGGTGGTAGTAGTAGTAGTAGTGGTGGTATTAGTAGTGGTGGCAGTAGTGGTGGTAGTGGTGGTAGTAGTAGTGGTGGTAGTAGTAGCAGTGGTAGTAGTGGTGGTAGTAGTAGCGGTAGTGGTAGTACTAATGGTAGTAGTAGTAGGGGTAGTGGTAGTACTAGTGGTAGCAGTAGTGGTGATAGTAGTGGTAGCGGTAGGGATTAAGGTGTTTATCTCGCATGTGGATGACCCACATTTGATCTCTAGAATCACATATGATTCACTGAGCTTTACCAGGATTGAACCGTGAGCACTACCCGGCATGGCTCACACCCCACCCTCAAAATCACTCCAAAGAAAATGGATGATTGGAAACTTCATTGGAAGGAGACTATTGAATAGTCCTATCATACTCAGATAAAATAAAATTGATTGGTTCCAGGACATTGTTTTTCAATCATTTATAATTAGTTAAGAAATACAAACCATTACCAGCTTTAAGAACCACGGACATTTGAAAGGATAACGTTATTTACATTTCAAAAATCTTCTTGACTTGATTTTGCCTAGTAGAAAATGTCTTGATTTCTATAGAGTATCACTACATTTAAATATACAGATTAATGAATGTTTGACAGAAAGGTTACTGGATATAACAATTGAAAACATGAGTGTTAGTAACTTAAAATTATTAAATTAAATAAATTAGGATACTTGAGGATTTGTAATGAAGTCAGAATTTTACAAATAATAATTTACAGTGTCTATGAAGAGCCAATAGTAGACTAATACACAAAGATGACTAATACACAAAGATCAGACTAAAACAAGAATATTTCCGACCAATTTTCTTATGAATATTGAAGCAAAAATCTTTTTAAAAAGTGATGAGTCCAATAATATATCAAAATATTGTATGCCAGGAAAAAGTGGAATTTATCACAGGAATGCAAGAATCGTTCAATACATGCAAATCAATTAATGTAATACGTCATATCATAAAAGGAAATTTAAAATTTAGATCATGATATCAATTCATGTAGAGAATGTTTTTGACAAGATCCAACATTAAGTTATGACAAAAATAAACCCTCAAGGAAGGAACTTAATTCAAAATAGAAATGGCTATCTATATGGGACCAGAGTGATAGCACAGCGGGTAGGGCAATTGCCTTGCACATGGCCCACCTGAGTTTGATCCCCAACAATGTATGTAGGGCCTACATCTTATATAGTTCCCTGAGCTTTCCAGGAGTGATTCCTGAATGAAGAGTCAGGAGTAACCGCTAAGTGTAACCAAGTGTGGTTGCCTCTCCCCTGCCAAAAAAAAAATGGTCATCTATAGCAAACCTATAGCCAGTATAATTCTGTATGGTAAAAAAGACTAAAAACATTCCCTATGAGATCAGACACAGGCAGGTATATCCACTATCTCCACTTTATTGACTATAGTATTAAAAACAGCAACAAAACACAGGCAACAAAAATAAATCAAAGGGAACCAAATTAGAAAAGAAGCCAAGTTATCATTCTTTGCAGATTATACGTAAACAACCTGAAAGATTCCTCTAAAATTTCCTAGAAATAACAAATCAAATACAGCAAAGTATCTGACTACAAGTATAATACACAAAAATCTCTCTCACATCCTATCTAAAAATCTAAAATCTATTTAAAATATAAAAATAATGAATGATAAGGAAAGTTATGAGTTTACTTCACTTAAAAATGTGTTAAGGGCCTTAGAGAATAGTGCAGCCATGGGGCGTATGCCTTTCACAAGGCTGATCCAGGACTGATCTCCTTTCGATCCCCAGTTACCCATATGGTCCCCCAAGCCAGGAGCGATTTCTGAGTGCATAGCCAGGAGTAACCTCTGAGCATCACCGGGTGTGGCCCAAAAACAAACAAACAAAAATGAGTTAAAATATCAATTTGTGTTTTTCTTTTCTATTTTTAATAATAATATAATTTATATTATATAATAATATCTTTAAGCACCGTGGTCACATGTGTTTGTAGTTGGGTTTCAGTCATAAAAAGAACACTCCCCTTCACCAGTGCATATTTCCCATCACCAACGACTCCCATCTCTCTCCTCCCCCAAACGGTGCCAGTTTTTGACACAGGTATTCTATTTCTCTCACTCACTATCATTATATGATAGTTGTCAGTGTAGTTATTTCTCTAAATGAACTCACCATTCTTTGCTGTGAGATTCATATCTTGAGCTGGTCTTCGGGCCCCTATCTCTGGGAATTATTTCAATGTCTTTTATTTTTCTTAAAACCCATAGATGAGTGAAACTATTCTGTGTCTATCTCCCTCTGATCTGACTTATTTCACTCAGCATAATAATAGATTCCATGTACATCCATGTATAGGAAAATGTCATGACTTCATCTCTACTGGTGGCTGCATATGATTGATTCTATTGTGTATTTGTACTACAGTTTCTTTAGCCATTCAGCTGTTGAAGGGCATCTTGGTTGCTTCCAGATTGTGGCTATTGTAAATTGCACTGAAATTAATATAGGTGTGAGGAAGGCATTTTTGTATTGTTTCGGGAAACTGGGAACAAGGGTGGAGTGTAGTTGACACTGGAGGTGAATTAGTAGTGGAAAATTGTATCCTTGAAAATGTATTATGAACAATTTTGTAAATCACCATAACTTAATAAAAATAGAATAAATAAATACAATTGAAGGTTGTATCTAAAGTAGAGTGGGTATGGTTCTTTTTTTTGTTTGTTTTTTTGTTTTTGGGCCACACCCGTTTGACGCTCAGGGGTTACTCCTGGCTATGTGCTCAGAAATCGCCCCTGGCTTGGGGGGACCATATGGGACGCCGGGGGATCGAACCGCGGTCCATTCCTTGGTAGCGCTTACAAGGCAGACACCTTATCTCTAGCGCCACCTTCCCGGCCCCGGTTCTTGCCTTGCATGTGGCTGACTTGCTTTGATGTCAGGCAACCTAAATGATTCTCTGAACACCAGAAATGATCCAGATTGCAAATCCAGGAGTAAGCCTTAAACACTTTTTGGTGTGGCAGAAAAAAATCAAATAGATACTGACTTATATACAACTTCCAATAAATTCAGTTGGGATGTTATATAGGCACCTTATCCAGATTGCATTAGACTTTCAATAAGGATTAAAATAAGCCTCAATGTTCATGCATTTTTCCAAGAATGTACATATTTTATTCCCATTTTTAAATTTATTTTCATAACTTTAATTAATTAAAAACCCAGACTTATAAAGTTGCTGATAGTTGAGTTTTAAGTGTATGATATATTAACATCACTGTCACCACCAGTATTAACTTCTCTCCGCCAATATTCCCATACTCCATCTTTAGTCGCCCTATTCAAATGTCATATTAAGGCACACTTTACAAAGTTTGGTTTGAATTTGTGTTTACTGTGAAAGGTCAAGTGTATCTCTTGTAAATAGGAGGTTAGTTTTTTTTATATTGGTGTTCAATTGATTTAAATATATATAATATTTCATTTAATTAAAGAACAATGGTTTACAAAGTTATTGATAGTTGAGTTTTAGGCATATAATATTTCAACACCAATCTCACCACCAGTGTTAAATCATACTTTTTCTCCTCCCCTACCTTCTTCATCCCCTGCTTGCCAGATTGTAGCTTCAGTTTAGGTCTCATGTTTTCAGTGTTGTGACTCTGTGTTTTGGATAGATAGCTATAACACTCCCCATATCCCCAATATAATTAAGGCCCAGACCCCTATTGTCCCATCACTTCCCTTTCTTTTATTCCTCCTGCCTTAATTTCTTTTCCTCTTTGTCCTTTTTTCCCTAGACATTGGGGTCAAGGGCGATCTAGGCACCCTCTTTGCCACATTAATTTGATGATACAATAATTTTATATACCACAGATAAGGGAGATCAACTTGTGTTTATCTTTCTACTTCTGGCTTTCACAAACATATCTTCCAGTTCCAACTAGATTGAAGCTGTATAGCGTAGTAGTCCATTGTGTATATGTGGTAGATGCATTTTCATAATTCATTCATCTGTTGCTGGAAGCCTAAATTAGGTCCACATATTAGTTATTGTACTAATTTCAACAATGAATAATGGTGTGCATATGTCCTTTTGAATGTTTCTCAATCCTGGCGATAGATAACCAAAGGTAGAATTTTGGGGTCAAGTGGCATCTCAGTCGGAAGCTTACTTTTTACCACTGGAGCTAAACTAGATGGCATAAGTGTTCTTT
Organism: Suncus etruscus; assembly: GCF_024139225.1. Classification (NCBI taxonomy): domain Eukaryota; kingdom Metazoa; phylum Chordata; class Mammalia; order Eulipotyphla; family Soricidae; genus Suncus; species Suncus etruscus. The sequence goes on from NC_064868.1 coordinate 120,815,695, forward strand.
TATCATGAAATATCCACCAGCACATATTTTCCTACTATTTTAGAAATGTTCTATTATTACTAATGTAAGATATAACATTGTTGTCTTGATTTGGATTTCCCTAATGGTAAGTGATGCTGAGTACTTTTTCATGTGCTTATTGGAATGTGCATATTTTCCTCTGAGAAGTATCTGTTCATTTTCTCTCCCAATGTTTGGATAGGGTTTTAAAATTTATTAATATTGATATTTGTGAGTATATTATATACCTTGAATATCAACCCTTTATTTGAAGTGTTAAATAATATTTTCCATCCAGTTAGCTGTCTTTGTCTAGTTTTAACACATTTCTTTTGCCATGTAGAAACTTTTTAATTTGTTGTAGCTGAATTTGTTTATTTTTAATGTTATTGCTTTTGTCGGTGGTATTAAATAATGGATGATGCCTTTGTGGTTCAAATCTTGGCACTTTCTGTCTATATTTTCCTCACTATACTTCATAGTTTCTGATTATATTTGAATTTTTATAGGATATGAAATCTGGACCTAGCTTTAATTTCTTTTTCTGGGGGGGGGTCACACTCGGCAGTGCTCAGGGGTTACTCCTGGCACTATGCTCATAAATCGCTCCTGGCATGCTCAGGGGACCGTACGGGATGCCGGGATTCGAACCACTATCCTTCTGCATGCAAGGGAAACGCCTTACCTCCATGCTATCTTTCCGGCCCCCTTGCTTTAATTTTTTTATACATTATTTTCCAGGTTTTTTATTAGCATCATGTGTTGAATAAGCTATCTTTATTTTATTTCATATTCTATTCTACTTTATCAAACATTTACTCTATATATATGCATATATATATATGATTTTGTCCTTGGTTATTCAATTCTGACCAGATCAGAAAATTTATATTTATTCCAGTACCATGCACTTGTAATCACTATAGCTTTATAATACAGCTATAAATTAGTTAATAATATCTTCCCAGTCTTTCAGTATGGCTTTGAATATTTTCAGTTTCTTTATTATTCCACTGAAATATTGTTATTAATCTTTATATGTTATTGAATAATGTCACCTGAATTTTGAATGGGAATTGCATCTTGTCTCTATAACATTTTAGTTATAATAGTAATGTTAACTATTTTGATTCTTCTTATTTATGAGTATGGAATGCTTCTCCATTTCTTAAGTTCTTTTATCTTTCTTAAGTGCTGTAAAGTTATAGAGTTGATCTTCTGCATGATTTGTTAAGCTGACTCATGGATAGTTGATGTTTGGGGACATTATTTTAAATGGGATAGGAGTCTTGATCATTCTCTTCATACTTATATATAGAAATGTGGCCAAGTTTTCTGTATTGACTGTAGGTGACTACTTTGTTATACTGGTATATTGTTTCTAGTAATTTTTGTAGACTCTTTAGAGTCTTCTATGTATATTATCATGTTATCTACACACATTCTCAGTTTTCAGTTCTCCTGGAATAAGAAAGCTATGGAGAAAAGTGTGGCTTGCTATTTATTGTATTTTTAAACATATTTATAGTTAATATAGCTTATGGTTACATCATTGTTTTATGCGTATAATAATGCTACTCACCATAATCCTCCACTCTTCCATTCTTTATGTCAATATTAGTCCACATTTTCCTTACTCTTAACTCCATCTCTCAACTTTTCTAAACAAAGCTGAAGAGTCTGTCATCACTTGATACTTATTCCATTGTTTTGTTTCTGTCTTTTCTACAAATGTGTGATATTATCCATTATTTGTATTTCTGACTTGTTTTACTTAAAGTGAAACTTTCTAGTTATTATCAAGTTCCAGAGAACTGTAACATTAAAATCACTTCTTTTCTTACAACTGTATAAAATTATATTTTATATATACCAACATTTTTATCTGTTGATAATTGTCCCGTATCTCCGTTTTGTATTTCGTGCTGCAATAAATATAGATGTGCATATAGCTTTCCAAATTTAATCTTTTGTTCTGTGTTAGTATGATAGATGTTAAAAAGTGAAATTGCAGGATCATATGAAAGGTGTATTCAATTTTTTTCAGAAGTTTCTATCCAGTTTTGCACTGAACCAGGTGACATACCCACCAATAATTAATAAGAAATTATTTCCCACTACTATTTTATCTGAAATATTGTTACTACCCATTTCGTTGTACCATTCTCACTGGTGTGAGATTTTATTTTCACTTCCTTGGAAATATATAGAATGCACAATTTTTTATATTCCCATTGGTTATCTGTAAATCTTCTCTGAAGATTTGTCTGTTCATCCTTTCTCCCCATATTTTAATTAATTACTTAAACAATGTGGTTACAAGGTTATACATAATACCATTGGTTATTTTTTAAAATTGCAAATTTATTCATGATTTATTATTTCAATTACACAATGTACCCTTAACCACTACACATTTCCCATAGCCAATGTCTCCCAATTCTCAGTCTGTCTCTAGGACAGTAGCTTACTACTCTCTTCTTTGATTTTCGTTTAGGCACTGTGGTTTGCAATGCTGTTGCTTAAGGGGTATAATGCTTATCAATTTATCCCCTATCAGCATCTAGTTCTTGTCCAGAATGATCATGTCCAACTATTATTGCCATAGTGGTCCACTGTGTAGAGGTACCATAGTTGCTTTAGCAACTTATGTCGTCTCTGGTATATTCATTATTTCCAGGTTTTGGCTATTATAAATAGTGCTGCAATGAACAAAGGAATGCATTGTGTTCTTTGAGCTTCTAGGATATATTCCTAGGAGTGGAATGTATGGTTCATAAGGAAGCACAATTACAGCTTTTTGAGGAATATCCATAATTTTTTAATAAAAGGATGACCATTCAACATTCCCATCAACAGTGAGTGTCCCTTTCTCCAAACATCCATGCTAGCACTGATTGTTCTTATATTTTGTGATGTGTGCTAGTCCTGTGGTGTGAGATATCTCATTGTAGTTTTTATTTTCATCTTCTTGATGACTAAAGATGTGGATCATTTATTTCATGTGTCCTTTAGTCATCTTTCATTTCTTCTTTGAGATAGACCTGTTCATTATTCTCCTCATTTTTGAATGGAGCTAGATGGTTTTCTTGTTAAACTCTACCGGTGCCTTGTATATCATTCTCAGATGGGCAGTGAGTAAATAGCTTCTCTTATTCTGTGGATTGACATTGTACTCTAGTCACCAGATCCTTTAAGGTGGTGCAGATACTTCTTAGTTTTATGCAGCCCCATGTGTTTATCTTTGATTCAATGGTATTTCATCCTTGAAGATGCCTTTAGCTTCAATGTCATGGAGTGTTCTACCTATGTTTTCCTCTATGCATCTTATGGTTTCAGTCTAATAACAAGGTCATTAATTCATTTTTATTTGACTTTTGTTCATAACATTAGAGAGAGGTCTGAGTTCACTCTTTTGCACATACCTGACCATTTTTCCCAACACCACATAATGAAGAGGCTTTCCTTGCTTCACTTATTACTTACCCCATTATTCAAGATTAATTCCCTATATAACCAAGTGTCAGTCTCAAAATTTTCTAGTCTGTTTCTTTGATCTGAAGGTCTGTCTTTACATAATTACCTTGCTGTTTTAATGATCTTTCCATTGAATTTTTCCCAAATGTCTATTGTTGTCTGTTTGCTTATTTTGAAGATTTTTTCCATCTTTTCTTTATTTATTTTATAATCTTTTCCAACTTTTTTGTTGTTGTATGTAGGTGTTCTGTAAGTCATATTCCAGATCATTGATTCTGTTCTGTACAGGAATTAACTCTTCTAGTGATTATTCCAGTGAATCTTTCAAGTTTTTCAGTCCTATTATTTCTGTTTCAAATTTTCTCATCTCTGTTCATATATCTCTTGAGTCTTATCAGCTGCTCATTCCATGACTTCTTTCAGTTCCTTAAACATCCTCAACATTTCCATTCTAATATCCTTAGCAGAGTGGCCATATAGGCTGATACCAGTAGTGTCTTCATAACTTCTATCTTTGTTCACTAAATTTGGTAGGGTTCTGCCTCTTCCCAGTTTTTGAGGAAGTTATTGTTTTTGAGGTTGAGCTCAGTGGCTGCTCCATATATTGTTACTGTTAGCTCTTTATCTGATGTAGAGTGTGAACATATTTGCTCTCTTTCAGTATTGTTCAATTTTAGCTCAAGTTTTTTTTTTTTTTGCCCTGGAAACACTTTTTAGTTTCCTATAGTCCTCTTTATGCTTTTCTGTTTTTGTTGTTTTTGTCACTGGAGTCAAATCATTAAAGACACATTTAAAGTATGTATTCTGGAGAGTTCTGCTTGTGTTTTTCTCAAGGTATCTTACAGAAGAAAAATGCACTTTAAATTCATTTATAGGACTGTAAATTCTAAAGTCAATGAAACAAAGTAGGGTATTATATTCTTTGCACAGGAATGGTAATGGGGCTGGATGAATTGAGAGAATAAGGGAGACTCATAAAACAGGAAGGGGATTATTTTTTATGACAAAACCAAGTTGCTTTTAGTTTGCCATGATTTAAGATGGATCTTTTTCTATTAAAATTATTTTAAAATGCTATTCCTAAATCCAGGCCTCTACATTCTTTAAGATTGCATGTAGCCTCAATTGACCTTCACTATTATACATAGAGGACTCCTATAAGACTCATCTGCACTCTCTGGACATATTTTTTAAATTAAAATTTTTATTTTAGGCAATAGGTGCACAAAGTCCATTCCTTTACCACCTTTCTTATCCCATTGGTCATAGTAGAGATTTGGATATATTTGGAAAAGCCTCTCTGAACATTTTGGAGGAGACTGATTCTACATGTTAAAATTCCTTTTAATATAAGCTCTTTATCAATAGTCTAGACTTGCTAGCATTCTGTCCTTTCCCCCTACATTGCAGAAAATAGCTCTAAAGGATGAGACCTGGAAACCACTTCAGAACCAATTTGGAACAAGGTCAGTCACAATAAAGATTTGTGAAGCTGAAATAATTATGCCTGGTGTCAAAGAGAAACTCCAACCCTTTTTGTGGTCAGTGTTGACAATATGATAATAATCTTAGACATTTGGAAAAAAATTTCTATCCAAAACCTGAAGATGAAACAGGGTTAGATAAGCTGTGATTAATAATGTTTAGGTGGTAAAGGAATAGTATCTGATCTTACATAGAATTAGTTGAAATTCATCTGAAGCACGAACAAAAACAGCTCTATCTTCTGATGAATCAACAAAATGTTTGAATAAAATAAATCTAAAATAGGAAAAGTGATAACTTAAGTACTGAAACTGGAAATACAAAATTTTCAAGGTGAAGTAAAATAGGTTAGAACATAGCTCTTCCAAACATTTTCATATAGACTAATTCAACATAAGAACAAAAGGTGCAACTAAAATTATATAATTTTGTCCTTGTTCAAGAAACAGATCTTCAATTTACTTATTGTTTCCCTGTAAGTCTATATTTTATATCATATTATATTTTATCTCTTAAAGTTGCATATTATTCCATTGTGCAGTTATGCCATACCATCATTATTCATTCATCTATCTTTGGACATTTATGTTGTTTCTATATCTTGTATCTATAGCAATATTTATAATGTAACATAATTAACATATATGTATACTTTTTAAATGAATTGTTTGTTTTAGCCATAGATACTGAGAAATATAAGTACTATATCATACAATAGGTAATGGCAGATACTGAATTATCTGACTGCATATTGTACTATGAAACTATAGTAATCAAAACTGTGTGTTACTGGACTAAAGACTGACTCACAGAACAATTGAACAGAATTGAGTTCTCAGATATAAGCCTTCAGGTAAAAAACAAAGAATCTGGGTGCATGAAGTGTAGTATGATATTGAAAATGTTGCTAGTTACATAAAAATAGAGGATAAAAGAAATAAAATTGAAATAGTATATCATATCATTCACAAAAGTTGACTTAAAGTGAATTAAAGATCTTAAGATAATGACATAATAAATAAAGCACTTCAAAGAAAACATAGGTAATATTCTATAGGATATAGATGTTGATCCCAGTGGAAAAGACAACAAAAACACAAATAGAACTATATAGAACTGAAGAATTTTTGCGTGATATAAAAAGCCTCAAGCTAAAATAAAGGCACACAATGAATTGGTGAAATTTTACTCATAAAATATATCAAATAATAAGCTAATAACCATGACATATAAAGCATACAGAAAGATCAACAACAACAGCAAACTAAAAACTTCATTAAAACTGGGGGAAATGAACAAAGACTTCTCCCAAAAAAACATACAGTTGGCCATCAAGCATATGAAAAAAAATCAGTTATTATCAGAGAAGCTCAAATCCACAAATAAGCTACCATCTAATTCCAATGAGACTAGCATATTTTTGAAATATTGGTAAAAATCAGTGTCTTCGAGAATGTGGTATAAAAGAAATCTTCAACCATTTTTGGTGGGAATGTCTTCTGCTTCTCCATCTATGCAAAAGCCACTGGGACTTTTCATAAAGGATTTAATATGAGTTCTACATATAATCTACAAAAATAAACATTAAATTTTGATATTTTAATCACTGAACAAAAATATAAATTAATGTAGTATAATTAAAATATTTGCTCCAGAGAGATATATTACATAGCATAAAAGTTTCCCTTGTATGAGGGGAATCTCCCACATTGAAAATATGTCATGTGGACCCAGCTTAGACTCCAGGAGATTAGACACTGACCATCAAGCCTTGAACCCTGAATCTCAGACATAGAAAAGACACAGTTCTTCACAACAGCTACAGAAACCAAATCCCATCCGTGACATCCTGAAAACCACTCGAACACTAACACATGCCAGCTCTAATATGATATCCTGACAACGAGGAGATTGGGAACAAATGAACATAAGAACAGGTTATCCTACCCCACTAACTAATGATAAAGACAAAATCAGAAGACTTCTCACACTTTGGGCTGTGCAAAAGCCAAGAACGTGATCTACAGATGACTGGCTGATAGAACCATGACCGGACAGTATGTATTATGGGACCAACAAGAAAGCCCTAGTCCAGGGTTTTTCTACAACCTGCACATCAACCATGATCTCTAATTCCAGAGACCTGACTGAGGCAATTGCAACTGAATGTCTCTTCTGGAAACATAGCGAAAGACGATATTCCAGACTCCATCCGAGGTTCAGCACAAGGGTCAAGACCACCAAACACAGAAGACAGATTAAAATGACACTGAGAAAACAGAATTCGTAAAATCACAAAGAAAGACTTCATATAAGTTCCACTCCTTGACCTGTGCAGAGACAGGGATCTCTAGATATAGAGGTCTGATTTTATCATCCAGATCAGAGCAAAAGTCTCCCATACACCACAAAAGCACCAAGGGGAGAGCAAATGAACTTGAAAGGAGTGTATAGATAATCCCATGACAATATATTCCAAGAGTGGAGAAACCCTGTATCTCTTATGCCAAGGGATTTTTTCGAATGACCTATTGCAGGAGGAAGAAAGAAAGAAAAGGAGGAATGAAAGAAGGTAGGAAAGAAAGAAAGAAAGAAAGAAAGTATAGAAAGAGTAAGAAAGAAAGAAAGATTGAATGAAAGAAAGAAAGAAAGAAAGAAAGAAAGAAAGAAAGAAGAGAGAGAGAAGAGAGAGAGAGAGAGAGAGACAGAGAGAGAGAAAGAAAGAAAGAGATAAAGAGTAAGAAAAAAAGAAAGAAAGAAAGAATAAAAGAAAGAAAGAAAGAGAAAGAAAGAAAGAATGAAAGAAAGAAAGAAAGAAAGAGATAAAGAAAGAAAAAAGGAAAGAAAAGAAGGAAGGGAGAAAGAAAGGAAGGAGGGAAGGAAGGAGAGGGAGAAAGGGAGGAAGAAAGGAAAGGAGGAAGAAAGAAAGAAAGGGGAGGGAAGGGAAGAAGGAAGGAAGGAAGGAAGGTGGAAAGGAAGGAAGGAAGAAAGAAGGAAAGGAGGGAAAGAAAGGAGGAAAGGAAGGAAAGAAGGGAGGAAGAAAGGAAGGAATGAAAGGAGGGAGGAAAGAGGGAAGGAAAGAAGGAAAGAGGGAGGGAGGGATGAAAGAAAGAAAGAAAGAAGAAAGAAAAAAAAAGATGAAAAGAAGAGATAGAAAGAAAGAAAGAAAGAAAGAAAGAAAGATGTAAGATTGAAAGAAAAAAAAGAAAGAAAGAAGAAGAAAGAAGAAAGCAAAAGAAAGAAAGAAAGAAAGAAGAAGGAAGAAGAGAAGAAAGAAGGGAAGAAGGGAGAAAGGGAGGGAGCGAGGGAAGGAAGGGAGGGAGGGAGGGAATCTGTTTTATCAAGTTTTGTCAATTTCTTTGTTTTGGGGTGGATATTGAAATAGATGTCCACATTTTTATTTATATATTTACTTTTTCTTCTTTCTCTGCATCCTTTTTGCACTCTGTCATGTTTTTTATCTCAAGATCATGACAAATATGTGGTGCATAACTTTATTGCTGCAATGCTCAATGGATATCTTATTTGATACTTCTTTTTGAACTGTTGTGGTGTTTCACCTTCTTTTTTCCCCTTCGTCTCTCAAACAAAGGATGAAAGCCTCTAGAACGACTCTGCCCACTATTGACGTAGTTGATTTTTACCCCTTTTTATTATTTTCTATTCCTGAAACAAAATCACATAACTAGAATTATGTAGTCCTGCAACCCAATTAGAGGGAGAAGTAGTGGAGGTACAAAGACCAACAGTTATAAGATCATTAAGTAATAAACTAGACACAGGGGAGGCCACTCAATCTAGAAGCCCCTGGGGTGAGGGTGGAGGATAGGGGAGGCAGGATAGGAATGGAGGTGGAGGGAGGACAATTCGGTGATGGGAATTCCCCTGATTCAATGTTAACATGTACCTGGAATATTACTGTGAACGATATGTAAGCCACTATGATTAAAATAAAAATTATAATAAAAAATGTCTCCTGTATTTATCCTTCTGATTTACTTCACTTAACATAGTATCTTGTAGTTCCATCCATGGTGCTGCAACTTGCATGATGGCACCATTCCTTAAAGCTCTGTAGTATTCCATTGTATATATGTACTACAACTTCATGATCCCCTCATTGGTTGTTAGACATCCAGGTTGATTCCAGGTCTTAGCTATTGTGCTGAATGCCTCAATGAACAGCAGCGTGCATATATTCTTTTGCCCATGCAATTATTGCCCCACCTCATCCAGCAATTGATGGGTGGGCCTAACAAGGAGGCAAAGAAGGCCTGCACAGATTCACACTCTTATATTTGTGTTTGGACACTGAGAACAGCACACCTTTTAAGTCTTCTCTGGCATCCCGCCCTGGATACCAAGGAAGTGAGCACAGACAGCCCAGGTGATGAAGTACTCCCTGACTAAAGTCTGCTCAGCTTCGCATACATGAGGCTGCCTTGATTCATAATAAATGAGCAATTCTGTAACCACAGTGTTTACATACTTTAAAAAGAAACATAAATAAAACCCAAATGAAGGTGTGTCCCAGGGGCATAGAGTGGGGTGCAAACCTCTTTGGTATGAGGGTGCAGGGACATTTCAGCAGCCTTCATTCTCTCCACTTTGTGTGCATCCACTTGCTCATCCACTACCATCTCATGTGCTGTTTGGGTGCACCAGGGTTGGGACTACAAAGGGAGGTGGAGCCACCTTGGGCGGGGCCCCTGGCTCTCTCAGTTCCTAACCCTCCTATGCCCCCAAAGTGACTTCTCCTCCATGTGTCCTGAACTCGAACGTCCTCTTCTCCTCCTTGATCATTCTCAGGAGTCCCTGCATGTGAGTGGAAAAGGTGAGGGGCCATGGAAGGAGCATGTGGCCTCAGTCTCCTTTGGGTCTCTTGCAGGTCTTTTGTACTTCCTCTCCGTCTACTTTGTCCCGAGTCCCCTGTTCAGCCAGTCAAGGGCTGCTTCTGCAGCAGCATCTGAAGGTACAGCTGCTCCTTCTCAGAGCCGAGCTGCAAGGGGAGTAAGTAAGGATGCATGTGTCTCTCCTATGGGTGCTCTTGTCATATGACTGAGCTGTTTTTCCTCAGAACTTCTATCTGTGAGCATGATACTGAGAGTGAGGACAAGCAAGAGAGGCCTCCAGGCACCAACCTGAAATTGAGGGGTTCCATTGCTGACTGCCAGGCACAAAGAAGGACAGATATGAGGCCTTGTGTCCCCTGCACAAGCTCATTTTGTGCCTCAATTCCCCTGACCCCAATTCAGACTCCTTCCTTGTAGCCTGCTCCACCCTAGGAAACTCCTCCTTTGAAGGCTCCTCAACTCCTAAACTCAGTGCTATGGGTGATCATTGAGTTCTGATGCTCAGTTCCAGGCCTAGGATTGAGCACTGCCCCCTTTCTTGTTAGCTCAGACCTTGACTCTCAGACCCTCTCACCACAGATCCCTGACCTCTCAGTCTTTGGGTCTGGCCTCTGAGCTCCAGAGCAGCAGAAGTGGTCACTGGAGAGCAGTGCTAGATGAGTTGATCAAACTCTTGTCCCCAAATAAAACCCAAACCTAAACCATGTTCTAGTCTATTTACCCACCAGACCATTTTGTCCAAATGGACTCCCTGTGCAGTTTTGGTTACTGACATGGAACAGAAGTCACTGGGCTTCGTGCCTGGGATGAATCATTGTCATCGTTAGCTTAAGTGGCTTCTTTCATTTTCTTCCATTACTTCGGCCAGGTACAACAGTGAGTCCCCTGCATTGCCCTGCCCACATGCACAGGCCTGTCCCTAGGGTCCTCGGGTCAGAGTTAACACTCAGTTTTCCTTACCTGTGCCAGGTGGGGCATATGCTCCTCCTTCTTGCTGCTGCTCCCTCCGTACTGGCCCAATTTCTGGGGGCAACACATTGTCCTACACAGGGAAGGCGCAGGTCTCAGGCAATGGAGCTCGGTCACCACCTGAGGATGTCTCACCATAGTCTTGCACTTCCCACTCACTCTTTGCTATCACTCCTGCCCCCCAGGATACAGCTGTGTTTTATGTCCTAGTCCAGATTTTATGAAGAGGGAAGAAACAATGCTTCCCATCTCCTTCACATCTGACAAAAGTAGCACCGAAATGGTCACACAATGGAAGGGCATGGCAGGCGGCCCTCTGCCCACACATCACCCTCGTATGTTTTGCATACTGTAAGCAATGTAGGGTACATGTGCATCTAAGCAAATGGGGGTGCAGTCTGGTCCATGGACACTACAGCAAAGGTGGGAGTCAAAATGTTCAAATTTATTCGAACTAACATAGAAGTGGAAATTTAAAGAAATGACACGGTAGGTGGCTGTCTGTCCCCACATCACCCCCATATCGTTTGATTTGGAGCATCTTAGGGTGGACAAAATTCAAAGCTTATGTGCTTCCTGGCTGTTGGTCTCTAGCAAAACTCATGTTGGACACATGATCAGTACATTCATGTGCTCTATGTACTGGTCTCTCTGAAACTTGTAGTGCTTTGGCAGTCTCTTCAGATACAAGCAAGCTCTCATGATATAGGGGATATTTCACCCTGCCCCTCTCCTCTCTTCTCCCAAACCTCACCTTTTATTTGTCTTTCCTTTGGCCATTTTTCATGGTGCTTCTGTGTAAAATAAAAATGGATGAGCTGTGTGATCGTGCCGCGCAAGGCACTCTATTTCTAAACCCCATGCAGCCAGGTCTGCAAAAGCAGGGTAGCAGCGAAGAAATAATACCTAGGCAGTCATGAAAGGATAATCCCGGTGACCTAGGCCTTTACCTCACGCTCTCCACCGCAGCCAACAAGCCAGAACCCTCTCTCATTGCAAGTCAATCCTAATCTCAGGAATGGAAAAGTCTTTAGATAAATAAAAGCCCACTGAATAGTCTTTTTTTTTTTAATCAATGTAAGAGTTTTAGGGAATGAAGAAGTTTTCGTTGGTACCTTAGTATCACCTTACATTCCTGGGTTATCTTGGGTCATTCTAGAAAATTCCCCACACTAACCCATCGGAAGGAAGCATGAGGAGGTATGGGAAGGAGAGAAAAGTTGTGTAAGATGAGTTTTATTTTAAGATGGTCGTCTCTGTCTAACCTCTAGAAAAAGCAATAAAAATTGTACCTGAGTCTTTTAGTACTGTGCCCAGCACTGACATTTCCTGGAGATCCAGGTATTCTCCAGAGAGAAAGCCTTTCCATGGGTCCCAGCTCTTACCCGTCCTCCTGCTCCCTCAGTACTGAGTCTGCTCTGCTCTGCCTGACACCATTTCTTTGCTCTCTCATGTGCCTGCTGTGTCTCCTACTGTCTGTTTGTCTTGACCTAGGGGTATTCTCTCTGTGGCTAAGAGGTTGAAGGAGAAGAACAAGTGAGGGGATCCTGGGAGGAAAGCAGCCCAAGGTCCCCTCACTGGATACCTCTGTATCCAAGCTGTGTGGATGGATGAATGTGGGCCCATAATCTCCCAAGGCAAACCTTCGTTTTTAGAAATTGTCATACGGGACAGCAAAGGAGGGTGTGTCATAGGGGCAAAGAGGGGTGTCTCACAGTCATAGTTGTTCCATTAGTGACCAAATTGCATGGCAAACACTAATTCCTTGGTGGTGATGGGTCCACCTTTCGCATCACCTCTGTTTTTGCCACAACCTCCAACTTATGCTGCCCTTTCACATCTCTTGTTTCATGGAGCTCCTCCTTCAAATAAGCAGGTGATGTGAAATGACAGAATTGTGCCTCTCTCACCCTCTTTCCCTCGTAGCCTCACTCCTAATGCCCCAAAGGTGACTTCTCTCTTCTCGGGACCCTGACACACTTGCTGACTCAGTACTGCATTCCGTTGGGCCTCAAGCTACTAGTTTGCAAGCTTGATGCTATTTAGGAGACTCTAAAAGGGAGGGAAGGAAGTGAAGAAGTAGGGATGGAGCTGAGGGAGGCACTGGTGCCTAGGCGATAGATTCCCCCTCTCTTCCCTCCCCAGGATATGCATCTCTTAGGTCCTTTGTTATTTCTCTACATCTACCTTGTTCTGAGATGGCACCTGTTACAGCTGTTCCTGAAGCTAGTTCCATAGCAAAACATGCTAGAATCTGTTCGGTCTACAGAGCACCTGATGTAACATGAAGAGGCGTTTCTGGAAGGTGATCATGTATGACTTCAGTAGGTTGAGATACAAACACTAACCCTCTACCCTAACTCTACCCCTTTAACCCTAAGCCCTAATAGTAACCCATGGCGTTTTGAATGTTTCTTACAATTATGCTATCTTAAATCTGTGATTTAATGAAATCACCTAGGAATCAATTTTCTAATTAATGAGTTAAGGTGACTGCTCTCAATACATAATAGGTCAGTCACTGATTCTGTTAAATATGACAGTATGTATTCTCTTCTATTAATAACGATTTTTTGACTAAAGTGGATTACATATCTTTCAGGGTAATATTTTAGGTACATATTGACATTGGATCAGGGGAAATTCCACCACCAAAGTTGTCCTCCCTCCACCCTTGTGGATCCCATATTCCTCTCCTTTACCCCTGGGGCTGATATGCTTTCCGTCCATTCTATCCTCATCTGTTTTAAAGGGGGAGAAAATATCAAACAGAACTAAATAAACATGTGTTTTATTAGTGCACAAACCTAAATACAGAATGAGTGAGATGTCAGAACACTTCCCTGGCCACCTCTTTAATACACTATAGAGACTGTTTTGGTTACATGTGTTCTCTAGCTATGCTATTGGTTACAGGTCATAAGTCACCTTTTCTTCAAACATACCTGGGCCCTCTGATGTCTGGTAAGACTTGTCTTATGACGGAAAGCTCGTCCACAGTTAGGGCAAATATAAGGTTTCTCCCCTGTGTGTGTTCTCTGGTGTTCGATAAGAGTTCCTCTCATATTGAATCCCTGACCACAATCACTGCAAACAAAGGGCTTCTCCCCTGTGTGTGTCCTTTGGTGTTTTAGGAGATTTCCTCTTAGACTAAAAGCATGCCCGCATTCACAACAAACATGAGGTTTCTCCCCCGTGTGTGTAAACTGGTGATCATTGAGCTGTGATGGCTTTCTGAAAACTTTCCCACACTCTCTGCAAATAAAGGGCTGCCTAACTCCCTGTGTATTCTGTTGTTCACCGAACCCTCCACCACTTTCTCTGGAACCATTTGGATTCTCCCCTGTGTGTGTCCTTTGGTGTCTTCTGAGATTTTGTCTCCATCTGTAACATCTTCCACACTCTTGGCAAACATGGGACTTCTCTCCTGAGAAGAGAAAGCACAGCAGGGGGGGTTTGCCTTGAAGCTGACCCGAGTTCAATTTTCAACCGCTCATTATGCACCCCCCGAAGCCCACCAGGAGTAATTCCTAAAGAAAGGGGCTAAGATCAACCCTAGCCATTATCACTTATTGAACCACCAAATGAAAGAAAAGAAATTCACTTCTTTGGGGATATCAAAAATAAAACCATAATGATCTAAGTGAAAGTTCAGATTAAAGGAAGATGACAGAGGGGCCTGAGAAGGGCATCCCAACGAGACTCTTTATCCACACTGTGAGTACAAACAGGGAGTGAAGAAACCTCCAGATCTGTTTTAAATACCCACAGACAAGACACCAGAAAGAGCAATGTCAAGAGAGCAATGCTGAAGATTATCCTGGGATGCAGTATCAAGGGGACTGAAAGGGAGCAAGAGAGGTCATGCACCAAGGATTGGTAAGTGCTGAGACCCAAGCCCAGGGCTCCTATGTCGCACAAGTCCATGACAATCCACACAAAAAACCACACCCTGAGCCCAGGAGGATCTTCCCACACTCACCAGCAAACAGGCTTGGTGGCAGCCTCTCCAGGTCTCTTCCCTCCAACAAGGAGATTAGCGCAGGCTTTACCCCAACATCCCCTGCCAGAGAAGAACAATCTTGGGTTAGACAATGAAGGGGACAGCAATCCATGCCTGAGTGTGGATCCCCAATGAGAACAGCCAAATCGTAGAACAAACGAAGAACAGAGTCTCTGCTCTCCATATGCATGTTGGTTATTGCAGAGATAAGAATAGGCTAAAAGAAAAGAGTCTAATTCAGGGGGATGGTTAATACAGTGGAGAGATGGGGGAGCAATAGGTCAGCTTTACAAATGGCCAATCTTCATTTGACCTCAGCACCCCAGAACTTCTGAGACCCTATGGGAGTGATCAATGAGTGAAAAGCCAAGAATAAACTCAAGCACCAACATGCCCACAGGTGCCTTAAAAAGAGGAGGCTGGAGGCTGCTGGTCCTGTTCCCCCTACCATCCTGTGACATTTCAGGATTTCTAGTCTGTGTCTGGGTGGAGACAGGGACGGACACTCAGGTCCCTCCCATCAACCCTCCTTTCCCAAACACAAGGATGTTAGTGTATTTGCGAAAGACATTTCCATTTACATCATATATTTCCTGGCTGATTGGACTTGAAACTTCTTTTTCCTAGAAAATATACACCATTTTGAACAAACCTATGAATTAGTTTGCAATATTTTTTTATCATACTCAGATACCCTCTCTTTTTTAGGTAAATAACCCCTAAAGCAGATAAAACACCAGTCACTTTTGATGCAGTCTATGAAGTAGATAACTTTCTTTTCTTTTTCTTAATTTTTATTTGACCCTATTGGCTTACATATCTTTCAGAGTAGTATTTTAGATACATATTAACATTGAATTAGGAAAATTCCCATCAGCTAATTTGTCCTCCATCTACCCTCGTTCCCTTCCTGCAACCCATATCCCATATCCCCACCCTCACGCCCCAGGCTGCTAGAATAAGTGGGCCCCTCTGTGTATAGGTTACTACTTAGTGAATAGATCACTTTCTTAAACACCCTGCAACTACAGCATGCCAACGCAACAATGCAAAGTAAATGGGGGAAACTAAGGAAGACACATGCAGTTGGCATTCAGAGAGAAATCCTGGCAAATCTCCAAATCCTCCAAAACACCCAAGCCTTATCGATGAGGACCAGAAAACAATACTGAATGTTTCAGCATCAGAAATCAAGCTGGCTAAAGTAAGATATCTACAGACGTACAATTCATTCCATTCAAAGACACACTCTTTCAGAAGAGGACAGAATAAATGCAAATAGAACTCAAGGATATAAAAACACGTGTTACCAAGCCACCATACCAGATACACACAGCTGGAGAATTCTACAAAGTGAAATAAAAGTGCAAGCCAGCATTAATAAAGAAGTCCAAAAAGAAAGGACAGACAAACCATTGGAAGAGAATGTAAGGTACTTATTGAACAAAGGTGAGAGCAATGCTCTCTGAATGATAGGAGTATCAGTGGGAGGGAAAAAGTGAAAGAAGACAAAACAGTGGGGGAGATAACACCAGGGAGATTTCAAGTCTCTGGAAAGAGGATGCTACACAAATCAGAGGCAAAAATGCGGCAACTAAACAGACCATAGAGTAATCCAGATGGCAAAACTAAAGGAAAGAAAACAAACAAAAAAAATCAACAACAAAATGAGAAGTGGACCCTTTGAAGCACTATAGGAGGAGGAACCTTAAGGAGAAAGAAAAGAACATTAGAATCAAACCAGATCTGCTATTTAAAACAACTGAGGTAAAAAGAATGGAATGACATATTCAAAGTATTAAGTGAAAGATACATACCACATAGAAACCACTGAGCAAAGTCTCATTTACATGGGAAGGAGGGTCGCAAATATTCTCGGACAAAATAGAACTTGCAATATTCATGATAACAACTGACTCAAAGAACAATTACATCAACCACATACCCAATGGCAATGGAAAAAAACCCTACCCAAAAGAATGTCACAGGAGCCCTTTCTGTCAATCGTTTCCTTACGTGTCAATGAACTAAAAGCTCCCCCAGAAAAGGTACAGAGTAGCAGCTCAGATCAGGAAACAAAACCCAGCCATCTGCTGCCTTCAGGAAACAGGCTTGAAAATTCAGGGCAGACATGGATTTAGAAAAAAATGGTGGAAAATAATTATGCAACCTAGTAGAAAACAAACAAACAAAAGTCTGGGAGAGTCATGCTTTCAACAGAACAAATTCCTTCAACGTACATACCTGATTGCCTTCAACCTTAATAAAGTATTCAGAAACCACGACGGACACCACTGATTGACCAGGGGAAGAAGAGCTCAAGGACTAGCCCTGATCAACATTATGTACTGAACAGTGAGCCAGCAAAATACCTAAGTAAGGCTTTTAAAAGTTATCTTCGTGGGAGATGTCAGCATGCCATTATCTCCTCTAGACAGATCCACGAATTGGAACACTAGCAAAGACATAGAGCCCTAAATGAGAAACTAGAATAAGTCGGACTGATGGATCTATAAAGAAACTTTCCTCCTCAAAAAGCTGAGTAAACGTTCTTCTCAAGGGCACATGGGAAGTTATTCAAGGAGGGACATTTCAGGACTCAACTCTAATATACATAATTTCACAAGTTTAAAAATTATAGGAAGCACCATATCAGGTCACATTGCCACAGAGATCAAGATTGGATATAAAAAGAAGATGAGGAGAAAAATCTAAAGCCTGGAGACTACAACAGGATGCTCAAAAACAGCTGAAGCATAGAGGAAATCGAGGAAAAAAAGAGATTCCTTGAGATGAAGAGTAAGGAAGAAATCTATGGGACACAGCTAATGCAGTACTTAGGGGAAACCCATAGCAATGCAGGTCTACACGAGAAAAGAAAAGGAAAAAATCACCTTCCTAACAGGACACTTTAAATCTCTGGAGAACCAACAGCAAAGTTACCCAAATCTAAGCAGAAGAAAAGAAACAGTAAAAATCAAACGAGAAATCAACAATGTAGGATGAATGAAAACAATACAAAGAATTGATGAGACCAGGAGCTGTCAGCAATTATTAATTACTTAATTATTAATAAGCCAAATAGCGAAACCATTGGCAAGGCTGGCAAAAAATGGGGGGGGGGAATATTCAAGTAAGTTGGGTCAGAAAAAAAAGTGGGAGAGATGAGAACAGAACCCCAAGAAATCCAATATATTTTAAGAGTTGATTACAAATAACTGCATTCATTTAAGCTATAGAGCCTAGAAGAGATGGACAGATTTCTGGGAAAAAAATCTTCCAGTACTTAATGAGGAAGTAAAAAGCCTAAACAGGCCAATCACTAGTAATTAAGAAACTCTCAGGACGGAGTGGTGGCGTGGAGCAGTAAGTCATCTGCCTTGGACGGACCGCGGTTGATCCCCCAGAGTCCCAAATGGTCCCCCAAACCGGGAGCGATTTCTGAGCGCATGGTCAGGAGTAACCCCTGAGAGTCACCGGGTTTGCCCCACCCCTCAAAGAAAGAAAAAAAAATTATTAAAAAAAAAGTATAGAAACTCCCAGGAGGATGAGGTGGGCTTACAGTTGAATTTTATCATTCGGAGATGACTTACTACCATTGATTACCCAAAATACTGATAAGATGAGAATCTTCCCAAATTCCTTCTAAGAAATAAAGTCAGAGAATCGGGCCTGGAAAAGTAGGGTAGCAGGGGCACAGATAGCACTGCCATAGAGCATTTGTCTTGCACAAGGCTGACCTGACACAGAACCAGGTTTGATTCCTGGCATCCCATATGGTCCATGGAGCCTGTCAGGAGTGATTTTTGAGCACAGAGCCAGGAGTAATCCGTGACTGCTGCACGTGTGGCCAAAAGTGAGCGAACTAACTAAGTAAATAATGAGTGAATGAATGAATAGAGACTGAAAAAAAATATTCCAGTAGGGAAGCGCTCGACCTTGGAATCAGTAGAATCATATCTTCTATTGAGCCCATGTCCCTGCAGATCCTGGCATCTCCCTGTTAACCCAGGTTGTAGCCCACGGCCAGAAGAGCTCTCACCTACTGCCTTCAGATGTTCGTAGTTCTCCAGCATCACATCTCTATACAAGTTTCTCTGAGAGAGGTCTATGTGCATCCACTCCTCCGGGGTCAAGTTTATAGACACATCAGAGAAGATCACCATAGCCTAAACACACAAAGGAGGGATTCAGGACACTCTGATCTCCCCCCAGGGCACTACGGGGGAGATCACGGTCTCCTTCCCCAACATCATTTTACATCACCAGGATCTCACCCCTGGACCTTGGCAACAAATAAAGTCTCAGACAGTCAGGAACAATGAGTCAGGAGGTCTGAGCAACACCTGCCGTAGCCCCCCAAATGAACACTTGACTGCAAAAAGGAACAAAAGTGTTGGTACAGGCCATACTGCGTGGCACGCTAGCCTAGGAAAGAGCAAGGTTCGATCCCATGGCGTCCCATATGGTCCCCCAAGCCAGGAGCAATTTCTGAGAGCACAGCCAGGAGTAAGCCCTGAGCCTCACCAGGTGTGACCCCAAAACCAAAACCAAAAAAACAAAGTGTTGTCAAACTGCATAGACCAGAGCCCCCACTACACCCATCCCCAGATTCCTTGCTAAAACATCTCTGCCTCCCCCACCATGTCCTGGGCTGGCTGTACTCCTTCCCCCTATCCTTTTCCTTTTGAGAACCCTCACTGCCCTCTTACCTGGGAACAGGACGTCGGATGGTGAGACTCCATCTTCTCCAGCCCGATGTATCTTCAAGGTCAAGGTCGACAGCAGAAAGTCCTGGAGAAAAGTCACAGCCATGAGCACCCAAGATGAGCACAGCCCCTGCCCAGCTGCTTCCTTCCTGGCTGGTCTTGCGCACATCTGAACCACGCATCCATTCCAGCGCCTGCCTGCCTCCTTCCTGCACTGGGGACACATGGAAAGCGTGCTGCCCAGCGAAATCGTCCTAATAGCCACAGCACTCCCTAAGGACCATGCTGGGACCTGTGCCTCCCACTGCAGCTCTAGACTGGAATCAACGTTGACAATCAGTAGATCTTTTGGGGACGAGACAGGAGTCCAGAGGGGAGGGCGTTTGGCCTGCATGCAGCTGAGCCCAGCTGGGATGGAGGACCGATGTGCCCGTGGCTTACTCGTGTGGGCCAACACTCCCTTGCCAAAAGAACTGGTTTGCAGAGAACTTCCAACTTTTGACAAACCTCTTTCTTTCCCAACACACCAAAAGTTTTCCTCTGGTCACCCCCCCCTACCCCATCCCCGTCATGGAAGGAACAATGGAGAAGCCATGGAGAGCGAGAACGGGTGGTGCTCTGCGAATGAATGGTGGGATCGGGTGGGCTCTGGGAACGAATGACCCAAAAAGAAATCTAAACTCTGGGGAAAACAACCTGGAAGCCACGGCCGCCATCTTGGGCCGCCTACATCTTGCATCTTGCATCGACTCCTAGTGCTGTGGGCTGCTCTCGCCTTGCACGCTGGGGTTCCCTGGACTGGGGGAGTGAGCACCAAGTGCACAGCCAGGCGAAGGCCCTGAGCCCACCTGGGGAGGGGGAGGCGGAAACCTGTCGAACTACGGGAACCCCCCAGATTCCTAGGCGTGCGAGAGCACCCACCGAGGGCAGAGTCTGGGACAGGCCTGCAGCTCCCCGCCATGACTCCGGAGCCCCACCCGCAGTCACCTGGCCGAAACCCAGCACACGCTCCACTCCGGGGCACTCCAAGCACGGGCAGACGGGTGGACAGCACCGACAGGCGGGTGGACGGGCAGACTGAGCGGACGAATCCGTCCCTCCCAGATGTCGCCCACATAAAACTGCCGGATGGGAGAGCCAAAATGGCGGCAACGTCACGTGGCAGGACGCCCAACGACTTCCGCCAGGCAGCGTTCTTAAAGGGCCAGGCTCCGCTGAGCCACCGCCCACTTCCTGGCCCCACGGTCCATTTTCCTCCTGGACTTGAGCTAGGTGCCGTCTCGGTCTATTCCGAGGCCGAAACCGAAGGACCATTTTCAAAGGAACAATCGCACCCAGCATTGGGGCTTGGTGAGAGCAGAACTCACTTGGACATCCTGCAAAGGTCACATCCAAACAAGAGAACATACCTTGAGATCAGACCTGAAATTTCACATAAGGTGTGCAGAATGAAACCTAGGTGAATTGTCCGTGATAGTGAGGCTAAAGAAATCTCCGAGGATGAAATCCTACCTACCAAGCAAGTAGAAAGAAAGGCAGATAAACTAATGGGTAGGCAGCAAATCAAAATGCTTCCACACCTCAAAAGAAATGAGGAACAGTACACATAGACTCCCCATAAAAGGGGGCAAACTATTGATCCAACACACATCTTAGGAGGGATATCTAAGCTATATACATTATATATATATAAGATATATCTAATATCTAAGATATATATAACCACAGTCCCAATAGAACTGTGCAGAAGAGATCAATAGAGATGACCCAAGTATAAATACAGGTGGCCAAAGGCACTTTAAAATGCTCCCCATCATTAATCCGATGAAGAAGCCAATCAAAACGCCAACGTGACATATCCTCACACTGCAGACAATGGCACGCCTCAAGACCAAGAATAGCTAAGGCTGACCACGATGCAGGAGATAGAGGCTCACGTTCACTCTTGATGGGAATCTCAATTGGTCCAGCACTTTTGGAAAGCCATCTGAGCATTTAAAAATCTAAAAGATGAGCTTCTTCCTATAGGACCCATAAATACTGTTTCTAGTACTCAGATACATGATGCTAAAAAGGATCCAGCACTCTTGTCTTCATTGCCACGCTATTCACAACAGCCAGAATATTAAAGCAACCCAAATACCGGAGAACACGCCAGTGGCTAAAGAAACTGGTACACCTAGACGACGGAATACTATGCAGCTCTTAGGAAAACCGAACTCATGAAATTTGCTTATGCATGGCTGGATATGGAGAGTATTGTGCTGAGTGAAATGAGATGCAGGCAGACAGGTAGACAGGATAATCGCATTTGTTTCTGGAATATAATAAAAATAGTATATTAATAATTCCCAAAAGGAAAGGGAGATGAGTTCCAGGAAGGAGGTAATACTAAAGAAAGTGGGAAAGGACATGTTTTCATTGATGTAGGTAAAGAGGCTGCAGAGGTAGTTCTCTGCTACCATGGAATGTTGCCCCTGGAATTTGCCCAGTTGTCAAAAGCCTTTTGAAAATCTACGTACCGTAGACATGCTGGTTCTTCTTTTTAACCAGGAGTCTATTTACCCTCTTAGGAACTCTGTGGATGAATGATGTAAAGTCAACGCAAAGTATGACATTAACTCGGTCATGAAACCAGTCTTATTTGAACTACCAAAAGGGAATAACTACTTTGCTTATAGCTTAAAAGTTATCAAGCAAATATTTACTATTATATGCTAAACAATGGCTCTATTACAAGATATTGGAACATTTGAGAGTAATTCAACATGGATTATGTCTACCTACAGGTTTCACTTTTAAATGTAAACTAATATAGCAGGTAGTTTAATATGCTATCATTATTTGGGGGGGTAATCATTGTTTTGCTCAGGGCTTACTCTTGGCTCTGTTCTCGGGGTCACTCACCCCTAACAGCACTTGGGGTTTCTAGGGAGGTTCTGGGGATCAAACTGCAAGGCCTGAGGGAGGTCACAATTTTAGAGAACCATGAAGAGGATTAATCCAGACAGAGAAGGGGAAAGGTAGTTAAGATGCAATGCTCTGAATCAGGAGGTTTTGTACTTAATTTTCATGTTAACTCATAACCTAGATAATGCTATTTTCTCTTAGCAGATGTGGAGAAACAGGAAACCTCAAACTAGTCAAAGTTTTTTCAGTGTTAGAGTTGTTAGACTAACATTACACAGGTTGTCCATGACAGACTTTGAACTCTATGCTCTCTGTCTCCACTATATCAAGCTGCCTTCAAGTGGTAGAAGGAATCAAGGCAAAAGCCAACATTTCTTTAATTTTTTATTTTAAAAATAAAGATAAAAAGACATGTATCTACTCATTAGTTCTGCGTACCACCTAAAGCCAGGTGAATTTTTTGTAAATCAAACAATGTATATTGATAACACTTCTGTTAAAAAGACAGATATTTCTACTTTGTATAGAAACAACTGTGAGCTTTCTTTTCATATCATAGAAAAAACTGACTGGCAAAATACCCCCTTTATACCCTTGATTTTACACATTAAAGATCAGAATGCTGTTCTTCCCCCCCCCAAAAAAAAAGTTTTCTAGAGATTAACAGAATTTGGGTTGCAGTATCTATCTTCATCTATGACTATGACTACCTGACTTTAAAGCAGTTGAGGAATGAATTTCTCCTCATAGACTTGTTTTGTAAACTGGAAGTTGTTCAGTGTCTGCCTTCACTAACAATAACCTTCAGTTAACCAAGCCTTTATTGATCAAACTAACTGAGATACCAGGGATTAGGACTGTTTAACAACCTTGACAATCTTTTGTAAAATGACTGGAAAATTGTTGAGAAGACTCACATGCTCTTACATTGACCAAAGGGACCAGCTTGCTGATGCAGTTCCTACTAATTTCAGAGAACTTGATTTTCATATAGTAACTCCCTCAAAAGTACCATGCATTCTCTATTTGATAACTATTTAAAATTCTATGTTAAGTTAACTTCAATATAATTAAATGGGCAAAGGATAGATAGATGATACAAACTGCATTTACTTATAAACCTGCATATGTTAATATATGCAAATATAAATGGAAAAGTAATTAGAATTGGGTTAGTAGCTTCACTGCTAAAAATTATCCCAAAACATAGTCCATGATAGAAGTTTCCATCACTTTTGGCAAACACAAAAAAAGAATTATCTTTCCTTCTTTGAGCAACGAAAATATATTTGGCCTAATGACTAGCAAAGCTGTTTGTGAAATGAAAATGATGGAATCTTGCCCACTTTGTAAATGACAGTAAAATTAGTAAATTTGAGGAGGCAAAAATATAGTGACATCGTATCAAAAACACAGATCCTTACAATGTAAGAACTTTCATGGATATCTCCTTAATAATGGTACAAAACTTCAGGAATGGAAGACCAATAAGTTCTGGAATTCTAATGCCCAATTTATTTAATATGTATGTATTTACTATATTCCAATTTATAATTTTTTTTGCCTCTTCAAATTCAAAGATTTTATTAGATCACAGAAAAATGTGTGTGAATGACCAAGAATTAGTCATTCACAAAAGATGTTCAACATTTCAGTCAATAAGAAAGTTCAAATCAAGATCAAATGCAAATCTAGCATAGAATAGCTAGAATTAGAACAAAACCAAGGGATAGGTATGGAGCACTGACTGCTGGTGGGAATGTAAAATATTACAACAATTTCAGAAAACAATTTAGTCTTTTTGTTATAAAGTGAGCAGACAGTTATACATCCAACCAAACAATTCTACTCCTAGGTTTCCTTCTTTTACTTTGTGTGTCTTTGTCTGTATATACACCCAAGGGACATGCTAAATGGTTGGGTTTTTCTTTTTTACATTTATAGTTTTTTTTCTTCATTTTACTTTTTTATTTTTTATTTATTTTTATTTATTTTTATTTTCTTATTTTGAATTATGAGAACAACTGATGCAAAGAAAGAGGACAAGGTAAAGTGCAGTAATATAGTCTGTACTTGAATTTTGTATGATAGTAGACAATATTCTCATATAAGAGAAAAGAAAGTGGTAAAAATGTGACGTGACAGTTGGTGATTATTTCACATGTTTATGTATAAAAAGAGCTTATCATACAAAATATATTGTCAGTTATCTTAAATTTGTACAATTATTATATTACAATTATTCCTTGATAAGCTGGAAAAGCACAACATTGGAATGGTGCATCTCAACCTCCAAAAATTCCCACTTTCTCAATTTCTTATAAAAATGAATGTTTAACCCTATGCCCTCCTTTCTGTTTTATTATCTATAATCTGATCCAGAAACATCTCCATAGCACCCCAGGCTATTACAGTAGCTATTACATTATCTGCTTCTAGTTGTTTTCAATATCATTCATGCATAGGATTTCAAAATTGAAACACCTTTTCTTCTTCCCGTTTGTTTTCATTCAGTTAAAATAAATTTATTTGAAGCTACACTCATACCCCACAGTATCAAACCATGCCAACTCCATCACTTCACCGCAAATCTCTGCAGAGAAGCCAAACTAAGAAAAAAATTAAGGTACACCAGTTTTCAGGCTGAGAACTCTGGGGTCCTTAGAATGAGAGTGGCCTCCCTTCATCACTCTGTGCTGTTGTAAACCCCAGTAGCTAAACCCACATGCCAGGCGAGCTAAACTGCAGAAACTCATTGGTCCAGTTCTATGGATCCTGAAGCGCATGGCTGCCTACACAGCTGTGTGACACCTCCAAATCCTCTGATACTGATAGTTCAGTAGCAGCACACCAAGTTAGATGGGAAAATAACATAGACGCTAAGGAAGCCAGTAAACAAAAGCAGTAACACAGAAGGCTCAACTAGTAAAAATTTGGTAATAGCCAGATTGCAAAATATAATGTTTTTCATAATTTTATTTTACTTAAATGTTTTTGATTAGCCATTTTCTTGCAACACGCAATATAAAATAAACTATTTTGTTCCTGCTGTGGAGGCAAGCTCAAGGGAGAGGGGTGGGGAAACTGGGGACAATGATAGAGAGACAATTACACTGGTAGTGGTATTAATGTTGGAACACTGAGTGCCTGAAACAACTGTATTGTGAGCACTTTTGTAAATTATTGTGTTAAATAAAATTTTAAAAGAAAAATAGATTTATTATGTTCCTAATTAGGTAGCTATTATGTGCCTATTGCTAAAATGTGCAAAATGAAATCACAGGAAGATACTAAGATATCCCCTGGAATGTAACTACTCTGGGGTAACAATCATCTTTAATAAGTAGTTTATTATCCTTCCGTTCTTCTTATATGTTTTAATACACATTTGCATTTTTTTGTTTTGGGGTCACACCCGGCAGTGCTCAGGAGTTTCTCCTGGCTTCATGCTCAGAAATCACTCCTGGCAGGCTCAGGGGACCACATGGGATGCTGGGATTCGAACTGATGACCTTCTGCATGAAAGGCAAATGCCTTACCTCCATGCTATCCCTCCCGCCCCCACTTTGCAATTTTTATGCTTGAGATCAAACCTAGAACATTTATATGGGAGATATATGCTTTTAATACTGGGCCACATATGAATTTTTATATTTAAAATTATATTTTTGTAACATGGCTCCAGTAGCGGTAACTTTTGTGGTTTTGCTTTACAAAACTTTCATTAGCGTCATAGTACTCAACACCCTTATCCACTTATCTCTGTCCTTAGTTCAGCTCTAGCCAATTCTTCAATACACCTCACCCAATATTCATTAATAATTTAAGTTTCCTGCCTAAAAGTTTGTCATCATCACTACTGTCCATTTCCTTGTCTTATTTCTCTATGTAGCACAGATGCCTGAGATCATCTGTTATTTGTCCATATTCATATTATTTCACTTAGCCTGTACCACTCCAGTTCCAGCCATGTTGCAACAATCTACATGATTTTCTCTTTCCTTAAATGTGCATAATATTGTTATATATACATATATGCATATACAGCCCAACTTCTTTTTACTTAAGGAAAATTCCTCACATAATTGACATAGTTCATCACAATACGTTCATTTCCAGATCAATGAAAGCAAAGTTATTGAGAAAATAGAAATAAAATAATAAAATGGAATAGAAAAAGAAAGAATAAAAGTACAATAGCAAGCACAATTGTGAAAAATATTGTCTCTCCAATAAATTCATTAATACATGACAAAATGTTTAGTAAGCTCTGTTGTTAGCCTTCAGATCTGTTAAATTAGAATTGGTGTGTTCCTATATGGGTGACAGCATCAAACAAATGAAGTTGGCCAGAAAATTAATGCCCTATAACTGGTACTATGATTTTTATGGGCTTGAGTTTAGCTTCAAGGCTTTCTGGAAGAAGGAAGATATGGGCGAAAGGTGCCCAAACCTGCTCCCAAAATCCCTAGTGCTGTCAGCCAATAAACGTTGTATCTGAAGTATGGTGAGATAGGTGTCATAGAAGGGAATACTCGAGGGTCAGTTATGATTCAGGGCCATAAGTCAAACAGTGATTCCGGGTGATGGAGGCAGCAAGTATGGCTTCATTCGGGTGGGTCTTGGCCCACCTTATCCTCCTGAGATGGCCAGCTTTCTGCTGCACTGGCTGGTGTAGCCATAATTTTTCATGGCTTAGTTTACATCTTGTTACAGAAAAGAGTGAGTCCTGCAGCACAATTTCTATCAGGTATCATTAGAAATTTGGCTTTTTATACCTTAGCTATGAATCTAATTTCTATATTGGACATATCATTTTAAATTGGTGATTTTGCATATGGTTCAATGACAAATCAATGCCCAAAAGTGGAATTACTGGGTTAAATGGAAGCCCCATCTGTACAGTTTTAAGAAATCTCCACAGTTTTCCATAGAGGCTGAACCAGAGGACATTTCCATCAATAGTGCATGGTGTAGTAGCACTTTGTCACCACATTCCCACCGACACTGATTCTTTCTAGTTTCTGTTTATATCTACCTTTTTATTGAGGTACTGTGATTTACAGTACTTCTAATAATTTTTTTCATGCTTCCATCATTCCTATGCCACACTGAACTCCATTATTTTCTGAAGTTCCTCTCTTAACCACCCCACTCTCCTAGGTAAGCTTAATACTATACACAAAATCTCGCTTCTGATAATTTTGGAAATTTTATTTTTCCTCGCTGCATTTACTTGTATTCAACATATGTAAGTTTTCTTATTTATTGCAGATAGTTATACCTCAAAACATATAGACGAATACAGCTAACCTCCTGAAATTCTACAAAATTGTAAATCAATGACTGACAAGTTACTAGACTATTTCAAGAATTTGTACATCTTTCAGTATTTTTGAAATATTCCATTCTTACTAGTGTGAATTGATATATTATTGTACTTATTTGCACTTGCCTGATGATAGGTGATTATAAACACAATTTTGTATGTTTACTTGCAATTCTTGATTATTTTCTACTATTTCCCCCACCGTACCTCCATGGCATAACCAATATTAACTATGTATCTTTTTCTTAAAATTTATAAAACCATTAAAATACACATATGTAAATATAGCGATTTTTTAAATATTATCTATGTTTTATTTTAAATTAATTAATAAAGCTATTTTAATTGATAACTCCATGTTTTAGTGTTATATAGTAGGTTATATTTTTACTCCTCTATAAACATACATTAGCACTCCACCCTACCACCATCTAATCGATCTCTCCTCAACCTCTCTGGTGACTTGAGATCTGCAAACACAATACAGGGGGTTGCTTTATTTTTAAGTGCTTCCTAGATTTATTTCTTTACAAATGCAAAAGGATTTTTATAAGATTAATAAAACTATTTAAAACCCCTAAAAATCAAATAGAAAGGAATCACATTTTTAAAAGATGTAAAAATCTACAAATTTTTACTAAAATAAAAGAAGACATGAGGAAATACAATAAACTCTCCTGACAATGGGTTCAAATTATTCTTTCAAAGTAATAGTCTTACTCAATTTATTTTACAGATTCAGTTTGTCTTCATATATCTCCCTGGACATTTTTAGAGACACAACCCACATGATGTACACATTTGCATGAACTAACAAAACCTTTGGAATACTAGGAAGATTGAATATAGGAGGCTTTTCTCATCTAAGAGCATGAAATGGAGAGAGAAGAAAAGTATCCTTAATATATTATGTTGGAAAATTTGGTCAACCACATATAAAAATGAACTCGGATCTCTATTTCTCCTCCATGAAAACAGTCAACTCAAAATGTGTTTGATCTCAAACCTGAAACCATAAGCTACATAGAGAAAAATGTCGGAATAACTTTCCATGACACTGAAGCTAAAGATAACTTCAAAGATAAAATACCACAGAAAAAACAAGTGGAATAATAGATAAACATATGGGCCTACATTAAACTAAGACGTCAATGACACTCTAAACTATGGCCAGGATATAAAGACTACCAAAAATTGGGACAAACTATTAAAATAATACCCATTTGATAAGGAGAAAAATCTAACCCTATCAAATGTGGAAAAAAGAAATGTACAGATATTTCCTCAAAGAAGAAATATAGATGGTCAATGGGCATGTGAAAAAATGCTCCACATCATTAGTCATCAGGGATATGCAAGTTAAACAATAATGTGATAACTCACACTCCAGAGACTGGCACAAAATATGAACAAAGAACAACCAATGTTGGCACAGGTGCAAGGAGAAAGGAGCTCTGATTGATTGCTGATTGAAATAAAGATCGGTACAGTCTTTTTTGGAAAACAATATGGACATTCCTCAAAAAACTAGAAATTGAAATCCCATATGAACAACATTACTGTTCTGACCCCCCAACAACAACAACAACAACAACAAACAATGTAGAAAAGCCCTCTGCACATTTATGTTAATTACAGAACTATTCACAGTAGCCAGAATCTGGAAACAACCCAAGTGCCTGAGAACAGATGAGTGGATAAACAAACTGTGGTCCACCTACAAAATGACATTCCTTGAAGCTGTAGGAAAAATGAACACATGAAGTTTGCTTATACACGGAGGGATAGAGAGTATTATACTGAATGAAATGAACCAGAGAAAGATGGCTACACATAGAATAATTACACTCATTCGTGGGATATGTAAAAGAATAGTATGTTAATAAGATCCTGAGATTATAAAGATGAGGGGGCAGGAGAACCAGTCCATGGTAGAAAACTTCCCACAGAGAGTGAGAGAACACAGTTAGGATGGTGAAGGGACCACCATAATAACGATAGTTGAAAATGATCACTCTGGACAAGACCAGAATACTGAAAGGAGATCAAATGATATGCACAATGTACCTTCAATATCAATATTGCAAACCACAGTGTATAAAAGGAAGAATATAGCCAGAGAGAAAGAGAAGAAAGATATCTGCTGTAGAGGCAGGTAGGGGATGGTTGAAGGGAGTGTGGGAGTGAAACTGATGACATTGGTAGTGAGAAATGTGCTTTGGTGAAGGGACAGTCAAGGAAATAGATGTAACGATAAACAAATGGCACTATATCCAAACATGAAAATTTTGTATCACAAAATAAATGATTGCCAAAATGAAAGATAATCTAAACACTGGGAGACTGTATTGAACCACTGCCTATATGACAAAAGGTTAATTTCTAAGACATATAAGATACTTGTATAACTTTTCAAGAAATAGAACAGCCCCATAGGAAAATGGGGGGTAGAAATGAATAAAGCAGTTCTCAAAAAGATATTCAAATGGCCCAGTGTATATGAAAAAAGCTTTTCATCATGTATCATTAGGAAAATGCAAATCCAAACATCAATGAGCTATCACTTCATGCCAGTGAGATTGACACACATTACAAAGAATGAAAACAGCCAGTGGTGGCATGGATGTGGGGAATCTGGAACCCTTATCCATGGCTGGTAGAAGTGTTATCTGGTTATACTCTTTTTGAGAAAAGTACAGATACTTATCCCCAAGAGGAATAATTGCTATTTCATGTGATCAGAAACCCCACTATTTTGTATCTATCCCAAAGTCACAAAAACTGTATTTTTCTTCAGAAAAGACACTTGCACTCCTGTGTTTTTGTGATCACTACCTGCAATAACCAAAATCTGGAAACAACCCAAATATCTAAGAAAATATAACTGGATCCTAAAAAACCATGGTATACACAATGGAGTACTGTAAGAAAATATAAAATTATGCAATCTGCCACTTCATGGATGGAACTGGAAAGTATCATGCTCAATGAAGTCAGCCAGGAGAGAAACAGAGATTGTACTCTCATGTGTGGTATATAGAAGCCGATAGTACGGAAACAATTGTTTAAAAAGCAACAAACTACCCTGGTCTACAGAATAGGCTATATCAAGCCAGTGAAATGTTGGGAGTGAGGTGAGAGTTGTGAGATAATATTGGAGGAAAATGGGCAGTCCGTTGGCAAGTGTTTTTGAACTGCCATCTGCAGAGAAAATTTTACAATATTTGAAAATATGGTAACAAAATGAACAGTATTAAACATAGTGAATCCTGGTGTCTAAAATATAATAAAATAAAATACATAAAAATTATCTGAAGTGCAGTTAAGTGACCAGCAGTCAGTTGGACACAGATGAAAATGGAGGGGAGCAGACATTGTGAGAAATGAGGTGTTGAAACACTATGGGCACGAACTCCTACCATTATGAAGACTTTAAATAATGGGCCTCAAATAATTTTAGTGAAGGTTAAATATTTTTATATATGTGTTACAAATTTAGCTTAAAGTTAAGTTCATTTTTACAGCATTTGTGTTATATAGAATTTTAGGGTTCGAAAATAACAGTTGCAAATTCAAAGTACTTAAAAAGAAAAAGTATGGTCTTCTCTCTCCCTCCCTTCTAGGTAAGTATCTTTATTAGCTAGTTATCTTTTCATTGTATCTTTTTTTTGAAATAAAGGCAAAGTGGAAAGACTTGGTTTCCCTTAAGGGAAAGGAAAATAGTGACATGTAACAAGCATTGTTTAGCCCTTTATTTTCTCTCTTACATTAAAGCTTAGAGTCTACCATGTCAGTGTATCAAAGACCGCATTCTTTCTTTCTTTGGAGCCCCTTTTTAGTAATCATTTTGTGGTTTTGCAATTCAAGACATCCCCAATAGATTAATATTTGGCTTATTTTCACACCTTTGTTGCAACAATAGTGTTGCATGAGCAACAACATTTGTCGTTTTGTGTACAACCATAATTGTTCATTTCTACTGCTTACACAGTTTGTTTCATATCAAAAGATTTTTACTTTCAATACATTAAAAACCTACTACAGGGTAATAAAGTGAATTCCATTAATTTAATTTTGATGTTTCTTTATTTAAGCACTACTAAATAATATTTTAAATTCAAATTAATTTTGTTCTTTCCCTTCCCTGAATTGTTGGAATGATGAGGGTGGCATACAGACTTGGTTGTGGTGCTGGCATATTTGACTATGTCATGCTCCTGCAGATGTGTGTGTGCCCGTGTGCTTACTAGTGGTGTCTTTGGAGTGTTTGCATATTCTGGTTGTAAAGTTCACCTGGAGTTGTGCTCCTGTTTCCATTTTCACATCTTGTTAGTTTGGTTGCTTGCAGGATTGATTCCCGCACATATATCTGCAAAAAATCTTAGAGTCACAAGATATTTCTTGTGGTGTCAGGGATCACAGAGAGTAGAATTTTCAAAAACAGCAGAGCAGGACCACGTTAGATACATGTGACTATACTGGAGATTCAGCTCATGGCTTCACATTTACAAGATGGGAGCTTTAGCCATCTCCTGACTGTTATGGATATACATGGTGGGCATGCAAGAATTGAACCTAGGAACTTAGACATGTGAGGTATGTCCTTGATAGTTGAGATATATTCATGGTCCCTTCATGCTATATTTTTTTATGTGCAGCTCATTTGAGAAATACTGCTATCCAGTAATAAGAAATCTTTGCTAATCTAATGTTTATACATGCTATCAGAGGAGAAATCCTGCAGACAGCAGATATAGTAAGTCAAAGTTCTAAGTCATTTAGAGCTCATTTCTCTCTAAATTTCCTAAATGGATGAGACCTATTTCATTCTCCAGACTTCCACCCTTCCAAAATCCTACACTTGGCCTCCTTCATAAATTCTCAACTGAACACTTTCTATCTTGATGTATTTCTCCTTTGACCTTCAAAAGTATATTTAGAAATTATAATTTTATGATTTGACTATTCATTAGGTCTTTTCAAGGATACTTATCTTCCACTTGTAATTAGGGTAGAATGCTGTGACATGGAGGAATTATCTTGATTTTGTTCTAGCCTAAACCTTTATGGGCAACTTGGGCAAAATTTTCTCTGAAATCCTTTTTGGTAAGGACCTGGGCTCAGTCTCTTTCTCTAAATTCTCTCTTCAAATATTTTCCCAAATGTTTTCACCTTCTCCTAATCTCTTCTTTCACTTCCTCTTGGAAAGAGATAACAAGTGAGCTGGAAGCCTTTCTTAAGTGAGAACATAAACTCAGGCATTTTCTCTAACTTAAAAGAAACATTAGAAGAGTTCTTTTCCAGGTTATTCTTCTTGTAGAGTGAAAATCCTCCCCTTGTGTATCTTTCTTTTTTTTCAGTAACTTTTATAAGATAGTACTTGAAGTTATATTTTATTTTATTTTATTTATTTATTTATTATTAATTTTATTCAGTATTTATTTCCTTATTCAACAAATGTTTTTGAGGGTATTCCACATGCTGCACACCAGGTGGTTATCATTGATGTGGCTGGGGTTTATTTTAGTTATTGTTTTTTTTTCCCCCAGCCCACCCTATTGTTTTGTTTGTAATGGCGACTTTGGTCCAAAAATATCTGTTTTCCAATGTGAATTATTGATGGAAGTAGAAAGCCTGTCTCTAGTACAGGTGGTGGGGCAGTGGGGAGGAGGGAGATTTGGGACATTGGTGCTGGGAATGTTGCACCGGTGAAGGGGAATGTTCTTTACATGACTGAAACCCAACTACAATCATATTTGTAATCAAGGTGTTTAAATAAAGATATTAGTAAAAATTGTTTTTTGGAACTTCTCATTATAAAGAGGAACAGTTACCAGAACAGAAACTTTTGAATAACAAATTTAAACACTTTTCTTGACTCAACAAGAAAGTAAGGGGCCAGAGTAATAGCACAGCTTTTGCCTTGCATGCTACTGACCCTGGAGAGACCTGGGATTGATTCCCAGGATCCCATATGGTTCTCTGAATCTGCCAGGAGTGATTTCTGAGCAAAGAGCCAGGAATAATCGCAGAGTGCTGCTGCGTGTGGCCTAAATCCCCAAAGAAATTAAATTAATTATTATTCTTAATTAGCTAGTAAGTTATTCTCTTACCTTTTGCAATAAGGAACAAAAAGTGAATGGCAAAAAAAGGACTAACCAAGAATTGCCTCTTTTTGTCTGTTTTGCTAAGCATATATATTAAAAAAGAGACAGCTGTCAAAGGAAGAAAACTAGAATTTCAGTACAGAAAATGAACATAAATGGAACAGAAATTTTTTTGGTTATTTTTGTTTTTCTTTTTTTCTTTATTTAAACATCTTGATTACAAATATGATTGTGATTAGGTTTCAGTCATGAAAAGAACACTCCCGTTCACCAGTGCATCATTCCCACCACCAATCTCCCAAATTACCCTCCATCCCACCCCAACTCCAATTGTAATCCTGACAGGCTTCCAGTTCCCTCATTCATTCATATGATTACAGTAGTTCTCTGTGTAGTTATTTCTATAGTTTCACTCACGACTCTTTGTGATGAGCTTCATGAAGTGAGCTGGAAGTTCCAGTCCTCCTCTCATTGTCTCTGAGGATTGTTACAAAAATGACTTTTATTTTTCTTAAAACCCATAGGTGAGTGAGACTATTCTGCATCTCTCTCTCCCTCTGACTTATTTCACTCAGCATGATAGATTCCATGTACATCCATGTATAGGAAAATTTCATGACTTCATCTCTCCTGACGGCTGCATAATATTCCATTGTGTATGTGTCCCACAGTTTCTTTAGCCATTCGTCTGTTGAAGGGCATCTTGGTTGTTTCCAGAGCTTGGCTATTGTGAATGGTGCTGCAATAAATATAGATGTGAGGAAGGAGTTTTTGTATTGTATTCTTGTGTTTTTAGGGCATATCCCTAGAAGTGGAATAGCTGGGTCGAATGGGAGCTCAATTTCGAGATTTTGGAGGAACCTCCATATCGCTTTCCATAGAGGTTGGACTAAACAGCATTCCCACCAGCAGTGGAGAAGAGTTCCTTTCTCTCCACATCCCCGCCAGCACTGATTGTTCTCATTCTCTGTGATGTGTGCCAATCTCTGTGGTGTGAGATGGTATCTCATTGTTGTTTTGATTTGGATCTCCCTGATGATTAGTGATGAGGAGCATTTTTTATGTGCCTTTTGGCCATTTGTATTTCTTTTTTATCAAAGCTTCTGTTCATTTCTTCTCCCCATTTTTTCATGGGATTAGATGTTTTTTTCTTGTAGAGTTCTGTCAGTGCCCTATATATTTTGGATATTAGCCCCTTATCTGATGGGTATTGTGTGAATAGTTTCTCCCACTCTGTGGGTGGCTCTTGTATCCTGAGCACTATTTCTTTTGAGGTGCAGAAGCTTCTCAGCTTAATGTATTCCCATCTGTTTATCTTTGCTTCCACTTGTTTAGAAAGTACAGCTACTTTTTTTTCAAACGTCCTCTCTGCTATTACAAACTGCTTTGATAAAGTTCCAGTAATACCAGACAGCTTTTACAAAACCCTCCACTTGGCAATTAGGGCCTTCATAAACTTGGTGCCTTCCTAGGCCTCAGGATTTTTTAACTCGAGGGGTGTAGCAATTATGTGTCACACTGAGCTTGCAACTGAGAAGAACTTACCTATAGGAGGTTGGTATTTATTTTATATAAAGTGAATAGAATATTCTCTTCTATTTTCTAATGGGATTGTCTCTCCATCACTTATAATACAATATAATTCTAAAATAATTTAATCATTATTGATATTATGATTAGAAGTTAGTGAAAATATATCATGTAACGCATGATTCTGGACTGGTTTCCCAATAGATGAGTTTGCAGCTGGACATAATATACCTGTAAACCATTGGAAAAATCTGCAATCTGGGGTCTTAACTTGTCAATATTTTGTTACACTAATAGAAGGAAGAGCCTTGGGAATCTGCATTGCTTCTCAGTTCCCCTAAGGAAGTCTGAAAAATGTTTTTCATGGGTCATCCATTAAGAAAAAAAATATTTTTTATGTAGTTCAATTATCCCAGATAATTCCAAGCTGTTTAAAAATCTTACTGGTGCTCTGCTAAAATTTTACCATTAGGCAAAATAATTTTTCTTGTGTGTTAACACAACTCTTCTGGGAAATATTTCAGAAATTTCTATAGTATTTTTTTCAAATGGCCTCTCTGAGACTCTTTTATTTCCCTGTATTGCAAATCATTGTCAGTAATTGAGTCACAATTACTTATTGCCTTTCTTTGTTGGAGAAGAAATTAGTATTTACAGTATCAATATCCAATATTATTTTTCTATTTACAGTTTGCCAAAACACTATTATAATCACTGATTATCACAAAAGTTAGAAGTTATCATGATTCCCAATTTGAGCTATATGTCTATGAGCTTATAGACATATTAAAAGTACATACTTATTAATAGCATAGCAGAGAATAGAACACAATCTATGTGTTACCATTTCTGTTCTTAACCATGTTCTAATAGTTCTTTGAGATATATTCCTGGGGGATAAGCAATCCCTCTTCAACAATCTCATCTATAGAGCAGTGAACCCTGAGAAGATTAACACAATGAATCACTGACACCTCAGGGACCCAGCATAGCATTTGAGTTGGTCCAGCCAGGTTATTATCTTTTGTAAATAGTGACTCGTTTCTGCTTGTCTGAGCAGGGTGAACAGGTAAAGGGCAAAACTTGATAAAGAGGAAATAAATGTGCTAATTCCACTTGTCTAAAGTTTACATCAAAATTAAAGTTTTGACCTCAAAAGCAACGGAGGTGGATAACTGGGAATTTATCAGGCAAACTCTACTGTCTTTAATAATTGTAAGTATGATAATTTTCTAGTTTGGGCATAATTTCTTTGTGATTTTGGTTTGGGTACAGATATAAACAAGAATATATCCCCCCAAAAAAGAATATATCCCCAGAACCAGCATTGGTTAGGTAGATGAAGGATATGAAGGGTAGGTTCTTTTAAGAACTCGTCTTCCCAAAATGAATTTTAACATATACATTTATATTGAGTTGAGATCAGTCAAAAAACTTTGTAGTCTCATGAGAAACTTTTACTGCCCCATTAAATTTCCTAAAAATAAAAATGGGGATATTATTCATATTTAAGATTATTTTCTGAATAACCTTGATATTGGGGATGTATATCTATTTATATGACAGTGAAAACATGTCATGCAACTGAGCTCCCTGATATGAGAAATGGGGGGAAAACACCCTTGTCAACAAGTTTTTTTTACCATTTAACACTTTTATCCTCAGGCCAGGTCAATGTTGTTATATTTACTCACCCATTCTCTTTTCATTAGCACATTTACTTTGATGTTTTGCTTAGAGAAGAATAAAGCAACTTAAATAAGGTGACCAGCAAGCTTGGTTAGCAGAAAAAGAAAAGATCAACTGATAATCAGATGAGAAAAAAAAATCTTTGAGTGACTCCAATGTGCTTGTTAAGATTCTATCAAAGCTTGAATCGTAAGCTCTTTGATTATATTGTGTGAAAATGCTTCTAGCTATAGGAAGATGGGTTTTTGCTTTAGCCACTAACTTCCAGGCTGCTTCTTTTTGCATTATAATTTTCTTTACTCTAAGCCCTGGTGACTCAGTAATTGGCTTCTTATTATATATATATATATATATATATATATATATATATATATATATATATATATATATAATGGGCACAAACCAAATTTTGTTCAATAACAAATTTGGTGAGCCACCATGTAGCTTTGTGTCTGTGATGAGTGTCTCAAATGAATTGAGCATCTGGAAGGTGCTAGAAGCTGCAAAGGCCATATTAGCCCAGGGAATTTCTCCAAATTTTCTTCTCTAATGCATCAATTATCCCTCTGCAAAAGTATCTCAGATAAACATCAAAAACTCATCCTGAATGTGATTATGCATCAACTCTCTTGAGTAGCTTTGCCGTGCATGACCATTAAAT
Organism: Suncus etruscus; assembly: GCF_024139225.1. Taxonomy (NCBI): domain Eukaryota; kingdom Metazoa; phylum Chordata; class Mammalia; order Eulipotyphla; family Soricidae; genus Suncus; species Suncus etruscus. The sequence continues at coordinate 120,853,417 of NC_064868.1, forward strand.
TAATTCCATCCATATTTTCATGGCTTTCTAATCCTCTCATGAGAGGAATGTTTGAAAGACAAGTAGGCTCTTCATGGGTCCCTCCTTTAATAGAAGGTAATAAAGAAAATTGTTGAATTTCATTTTTTCCTGCAGGAGATGGTTATTGGTTATATGCATATGTATAAATATGTGGTAATATTCATTTTCTTCTTTTCTCATGGTCAGTTGCCACTATTTAAATTTATCTTGACCTTTTCATTCTTTTCATCTACTTATTATAACTTTATCTTTTCTATCAAAGAAAGTTTTTGTGCAACTATTTTGTTTGGGGGCTCAAAGACATGATGATCAGTGGTTTCTCCTGGTTTTATACCCAGGAAACACTTCTGGTGGTGCTAAAGGAACATATAGAATGCTGGAGATTGAACATGGTTTAATAACAGGCAAGGAAAGTGCCCTATAATTAGTGCTATTTCTCCAGCCCCAAAAGTTTATCTGCCTCTAATATCAGTATGCCGAATACAAGAGTCACTCATTCCTTCCAGTCTCAAAAGATAAAATGCGTTAATTAATTTTGTTGTAGTGTTAGAGTAAATCTGACAGGACATGTTTTGGATTAATAGGGAAACTCACAAGATAAACTTCATTACTGGGTTAAAAAGAACCTGTTTGGATTATTTAGAGAGACACATATAAGGTTGGCCCTCTCGTGTTCCACAACACTTACAGGATTAATGTATAAAACAGTGAGGAGTAACCAATATTAATAAAAGTGAGATATTATTTTCTATAAACATTACATAAATAACACAATACAAAATTGAATGAGCTAGAATAGAATTTGCTATTTGGAGGTCAGAAGTATTTTTTACTAAAATGAGTAACTCTAAGTAGATCCAAACTGTAACACTCTGGGTTATATCTTACCAAATTGGACTGGTTTTAACTTTTAACCTATATGGGAAAATGACATATGCCTTTTAAATCTTACTTGGCATCAGTATGTGTTACATTTTGGGAAAAAACAAGGCTCACAATCAGGATCTTTTTAAATGAAATTGTTCCTTAAAGGTGAAAGAAAATGGGGGGCCAGGCGGTGGCGCTAGAGGTAAGGTGCCTGCCTTTCCTGCGGACGGACCGCGGTTCGATCCCCCGGTGTCCCATATGGTCCCCCAAGCCAGGAGCAACTTCTGAGCACATAGCCAGGAGTAACCCCTGAGCGTTACCAGGTGTGGCCCAAAAACCAAAAAAAAAAAAAAAAAAGGTGAAGGAAAATGGAATGAGTACCCTCCATAGAAGATTCTATATTACTCTTCCAAGATGAACTGGAATCTGTAGATTGAACATCATGGTCCAACTAGCTAAAATTTTCTTAGTCTTTCTAATTTTAATTAAAATAAGATGGAGAACAATTGAACTAGAATGTAGCTAAAGTGGCAGAGCATATGTCTAAAATGTGCCAGGTACTGTATATATCCTCCATATTCTAAGCTTTCCCTACCCTGGCTTGGCCGCATGTGGCCAGGTAGACTTAAAATATTGAGGTGTGGCTTCTACAACAATTATGAGATAAAAGACAGGCTGCCCTTTACTGAAATACCCCTGCATGACCAATCTCCTCAAGAACCCAAAACTGCCCAAACTCACTAAATGTTAATGCTACAGCTTAACCAATTCCACAACACTAAGTACTATATTCCTTTTTTCCATAGGTTGCAAGAAATACCTTCATAGTTGCCCTCTAGGCAAATGAAGTCACTAGTTATTCTCCTTTATAAACTTTGAAATAGCATAACAGATGAGCAGCTTATAGAAAGTAACATTTTTGCTGACATATAATAAGTATAGATCACAGAAAATTGGGAATTTGATTATCAAGACATAGAGACAACACATCTTTAAAAACAATGAATAAACAAAGGAAACTCATGTGCAGTGGTCAACAAGGACATCAGTGCTAACAAATCATCAAGCCCTAATATAACCCCAACTCTCATTGATGAGGAATTTAAAGCATTTACATTTAAATCGCTATAGAAATATGTAAATCATTGGAAGAACAATTCAATCAACTGAAAGGGGAACTGATCCAAAGTGTCAAGGTTTTCATAAAAAGGAAATTAAAGGAGTTAAGAAAATTAAAAAAAGCCAACTATCACAACAGAATTTAATATGTAGTGACCAGAGTAGTGATACTGCAGACAAAATACTGGCTGTCACCAAAATGACAAAAGAAAAGATATACATAAAAATAAAAGAGGATATAGTATTTGCAACTTATAATAGAGGAAAAAAATTTTGTGTCATAGGAATACAAGAAGGGGAGAGAAGGGGAAAGGAAATGACAGCTGGCAGAGAAACCACTGAGAATTTACCTGATCTCTGTATAGAGGCTTCTGCACAGGCTCAAGAGACCTGAAGAGTACCAAACAAAATAAACTCAAACAACTCTAAACAGATAGTTTTGAAAATAGTAAAATGAAAAAGAGAAACAGAATACTTTATTCTGCAAGAGAGAAATATTTTCTCAAATGTAAAGGAAACAACTTAAGAATTGCAACAGACCTTCCATATGACATCTTACAAGGAGGAAAGATTGGAATGATATATTTAAAGTATAGAATGAAAAAAACTTCCAGCCTAGAATGCACTATCCTAAGAAACTCTCATTTAGATTTGACATGGGATAAGAACTTTTCAGACAAACAAGAACAAACAGCATTTGAAATAATGAAACTAATACTCCAAAATTAATAAAAGGCTGTCTCTATGAAAAAGAGACAATTGATTCTACACACACATACACAAAAATGACAAAACAGCCTTATAGATCATTAATCTCTCTCAGTATCTACTGACTAAACTCCACTATAAAAAGGCATAGAGTAGCAGGATGGATTAGCAAGGAAAATTCGCACATCTCTTACTTATAGGAAACACAACTAGGCCTAAAGGATAAACACTGATTCATAGTGAATGAATGGAAACATAAACCAACAGAGGAAAAAACTGGGATATCCATATACTTATACCAAACCAAATTTAAAGATAATTATAGTTTAAGAGAACAATAAAGAAATATTAGAATCAATATTATGCACCAAAAGAAGTCTCAGCAAAGTTCATAAAGTTTCTTCTAATAAATTTAAAGAAAACATTGACAGAAATACAATTGTAGTGGGAAACTTCAACACTCCACTTTAAAAGCTAGAAAGATCATTGAGACAAAATATCAGTAAAGACACAAAAGCTCTCTCTAAATGATGATTGAAATAAACTGGGATTTATGGACATATACAGTGCTCAGCAGCCTCCCAAACAAAAATACACATTGTTCTCTATTGCACATGAAATATTCTCCAAGACAGATAATATATTAGGGCATAATTAAACATATATAGATTTTATATATATATATATATATATATATTATATATATATATATATATAGTGCAAACTGAGCTCTCTGACCATAATGGCATTAAATTAACCAGAGAAAGAAGATGGAGAAATATTACAACAGATGAAAGCTGATCAATGCACTGCAAAATAGCAACTAGATCAGAAGGGAAATCAGGGAAGAAATGAAAAGATTCCTGGAAACATGACAATAAATATACAAGCTGTCAGAAAGTATGGGATTAAAAAAATGGCTGTCCTGGGGCCGGGTAGGTGGCGCTGGAGGTAAGGTGTCTGCCTTGCAAGCGCTAGCCAAGGAAGGACCGCGGTTCGATCCCCCGGCGTCCCATATGGTCCCCCCAAGCCAGGGGCGATTTCTGAGCACATAGCCAGGAGTAACCCCTGAGCGTCAAATGGGTGTGGCCCAAAAACCAAAAAAAAAAATGGCTGTCCTATAGGGAAAATTCCTAACATTGTAGACTTGTATTAAGAAAGAATAAAAAGCCCAAATCAATAACCGAAAAACACATCTCAAAAATCTGGAAAAGAAACAGAAAACAAACCCAAAAATGGAGTACAAGGAGGGAAAGAGTAAAAATGATAGCAGAAAACAACAATAGAAATCAAGAAAGAAACTTAAAGAATTAATGAAACCTTGAAAGTATAAACAAAATAGAACTATTGCTCAACCAGGAGAAGATAAGTATAAATGCTGAAATAAAACAGAACTACAATGGATCTATTGGTAATTCAACATATGAAGAACATTATAATCTAAGCTGCAGAACATAGAAGTATATAGATTCTGAGAGTCAGGTACTCTCCTAATGCTGAGCACAGAGAAAATAGAAAACATAGATAGCCAATAACAAGTAAGGAAATACAACAATAATGAATAATTTATCCAAAAACAAATGTCCTCATCCAGGTGTGTTCACTGCTGAATTCTATCAAACATTTAGGGAAGATTGACCATATTTATTTGCTTAACTATTGCAGAAAAATGAAGACAAAGGAACCCCTTCCAACCCTTTCCACAAATCTAACATTACACTAATATTTAGAGAAGACACATTTTCAGCAAAGAAAATTTTAGACCAGTATCTCTGATGAATTTCAATTCCAAAATTCTTAAGAGAATCTTAGCTAAATGAATCCAATAATAAATAAAAAAACATACATGCCAATCAAGTAGGATTCATCTCAGACATGTAAGGATGGTTTAATATACATAAATCAATTAACATAACATGACACATTAATGAAATGAAATATAAGAAGCATATGATATCAATGGCTGCTGAGAAAATTTCTACAAGATCCAATATCCATTCCTGATAAACATCTGCAACAATAGTGGTGAGGAGAAATTTCCTCAAAATAGTAAAGGCTATCTATAATAAATTTACATCCAGTGTCATTATAGTTTTTGAAATTTAAGTAAAATGAATTTATGAATTCATTTCACTGTGAGTTAATCTAGAGCTATACAGGGATGCTTGTATATGTGTTGAATTACTAGTGATTTCCTGGAGACTTTTTTTCATATAGTATATTGGTTTTTGGGTCACACCAGGCAGAACTCAGGGGTTACTCCTGGCTCTGTGCTCAGAAGTCACTCCTGGCAGGCACAGGGGATTATATGGGATGCCAGGATTCAAACCACCAAATGCCCCATTGCTGTGCTATCTCCAGCCCTTTTTCTTATATTTTTTATTTAAACACCATTATGAATTTCATGGTAAGTATTATATTTGATGGAGTACACCTAAAACCCTTTCCTAAGATATGGCACAGGGAAAGTTTGCCTCTTCTCACAACTTCTATTCCATATAGTACTCAAAGCACATGCCATAGCACTTAGGTAAGAAAAATATATCAAAAGCATAAAGACAGGAAAGGGAAATCTTTTGATGACATGATACCATATTTAGAAATTTCTAAAGATGCTTAAAAACTATTAGAAACAACAGATTTTATAATAAATAAAACTACAAAATACTACTTCCAGAAATAAAAGAGGACACAAGGAAATGAAAACACATACTCTTCTCATCTATTTAACAGTATTAAACATTTAACATTTATTTAACATTATTACAATTGCAATACTTTCCCAAGCACTGTAGATGTTTAATGCAATTTTTATAAGGATGCCATGACATATTTTAAAGAAATAGGTCAAACACTCCTGAAATTCATATGGAAAAATTAATGCCCAGGAATAACTAAAATAATTCATGGGGAAAAGAAGATGCAAGGCATTACTTTACCCAAATTCAAGCTGTACTATAATGCTATAGTTATTAAAACAGCATACTATAAAATAATGACAGACCCTCAGTAATATGAGCAATTAATCTTTGATAGTTGGGAAAGAAGTATGAATTTAATCAAAGAAGTGTCTTCAATAAATGGTGTTGGTAAAACTAGTCAACCATATGCAAAAAGTAAACTAAGACCTCTCTTTAATGCCATGCACAAAAAATCAAATCATGTTGGGCTAGAGACCTTGACATCAGTTCTGACACTATAAGATTCATAGAGGAAATTGTGGAAAGAACACTCTCATTACATTTAAACTCAAAGCATCCTCAAAGGTAAAACACCAATGGCCAAGCAATTGGAAGCAAAGGTAAACAAATAAACAAAATAAATAAAAGATAAATAAAACTAAATAATAGACCTTCTTTAAATCACAAGATATATTTATTTTAAAATGTAAAAAACAAAAATTCAAAAGCTACTGTATCTAAAAAGAAATGGTGACAAGGATACAAGGAATAATCACAAAATTGGAGAAACTATTCTCCAAATACCCATCTTACATGCTATTAAAATCCAATATATACAAGACAATGGTATATCTTAGCAAAAAAAATCTAACCCCATTCAAAATTAAAAAGAAATGTACATATATTTTCTCAAAAATGAAATACATATGGCCAAAAGGCATATAAAAATGCTTTGCTCATTAATTATCTAGAACATTTCATCAAAACAACAATGATATATCATCTCACACTGCAGAGACTGGCACACATCATAAAGAATAAGAACAACCAGTGCTGGTGCAGATACTGGAGAAAAGTTCTCACATTCACTTCTGTTGAGAATGCTAACTGATTCAGCTTTTTGGGAAAACAATATGGACATTCCTTAGAAAGCTAGAAATTGAGCTTTCATGTGACCAAGTAATACCCCTCTTTGAGCATAACACAGATGTTTAAAAAAACCAATGTAGAAAAGCTTGCAGCATCCCTATATTCATCACAACACTATTCACAATAGCCAGAATCTGGAAAGACCCAACTACAGATGATTGGCTAAAGAAATAGTAGTACATCTACACAATGGAACACTATATAGCTGTTAGGGAAAATGAAGTTGTGAAATTTGCTTAAACATGTATGAACATGGAAGTTATTATGTTGATAGAAATGAGTCAGAGTATGAGGAATAGATTCTTGCAAAGTTATAAATGTCCTTAATACCGCTTTTGTTGTATCCCAAAAATTCTGATAATTTAGTTGGTGGTTTATTCATTCTCATTTGTTTCCATAAATCTTTTGATTTCTCATCTGCTCACTTGTCCAATAGTGAGATCTTTATTTTTCAGGTGTTGAAGTTAAATATATTTATCTGTAATTCAATTCTATTTTCAGTGCCTCATGATCTGCAAATATAGTTCATAGAATTCCTATCTTAATTTTATGAAGAGATGTTTTTATGGACCAGTATGTAGTCTGCCTTGCAGAATGCCCCAGGTGTATTAGGGAAACATGCATATTCAGAATTTTGGGTATGGAAAGCCCCATATATATCTACTAAGCTTCTCTCTTCCATTTTTTTCTTCAAAATATATTCTTATTGAATTTTAGACTGGATGATCAATAAATAGGTGCCAGAGCTTTGAAGAAATCTCCAACTACTATTTTGTTGTTATTGATGTCTTTTTTTTTCAAGTCTATTAGCAGTTAGTTGAAGTATTTTTTCCACTCATAGGTTGAATATATGTTTTGGAGTGTAAATTCTTCCTCATGCACATGAACCTTATTAATTAAGAAATTACCCACTCTGTATCTTACAGTCTTTTTAAGTCTGTTTGAACTCTGTGTCATCTGATAGTAGTATGACACTATAACCTTTTTAAATGAGTTGGTCATGATTGAGTTACAGTCATACAATATACAACAACCTTCACCAATGTGCATTTTCCACCACCAATGTCCCCAGTTTCCTTCTCATATTCCCTTAAGCTCTCTTCCCTCTTACCCACCCTTATCCTGCTGCTCTGGTGCAAGCATTTTACTTCTCTCTCTCTTTAAAAAATTTTTAAATAAATAAATAAATATCATTATTCAAGCACCTTGACTAGATATATGATTGTAGTTGGGTTTCAGTCATAAAAAGAACACCCCCTTCACCAGGCAACGTTCCTATCACCAATGTCCCCAATATCCCTCCACCCCTTTGCCTGTATTCGAAAGAGGCATTCTACTTCTCTCACTCATTAACATTGTCACCATAGTTGTCAACTCCACTCACCACTCTTTGTAGTGAGCTTCATATTGTGAGCCAGTCCTTCCAGCATTATTACAATAATGTCTTTTTTTTCTTAAAACCCATAGAAGAGTGATTCACTTTTATTTAACACAACACTGGAAGTCCTGGATAGAGCAATCAGGGAAGAAAAACAAACCCAAAATTCCAAATTCTGATATAATTAAATTATCATTATTTGCAGATGAGAGGATCATATACATTAATTACATTAAACAATTCACAAAAGAAAAAATCAATACAGAAAAGTAGCTGGCTTCAAAGTCAATAAAGAACATTTCTTTTGTATGAAAATGAATCACAAGAGAAACATCTGAGTCTATTTAATTTAAAATAGTATCTAGTAGCATCAAGTTTCTAGGAATCAACTTAATAAAAGGTGTGGGAGATCTTTACCATGGCAATTTAAAATCTCATAAGAAAGAAATAAAAGACCTTAGAAAATAAAAATTATATTTCTTGCATGTGAATCATAATAAAAAATAACCCTCTTCAATGTTATTCTCTTCCAAATTCAGATGACATTCTTCAAGGTCCTAGAAAAATCAATAAGAAATTTTGTATGGAATTAGAAATGACAAAGAATAGACGAAGCATTTTAAAAAATAAGAATATGACCTGATTTAGAACTGTATAAATCTATAGTGATTAAAATTGCCTGGTATTAAAATAAATATAGGCTTAGTGATCAGTGTGTCAGAATTGAATGCCCAATAATAGATCCATATATCTATGGACAATTAATTTTTGATAAAGGAGATGAAAACATGAAATGGAGTAATGATATCCTCTTCAACAAATGGTGCTAGGAAAATCAGATAACTACATGTAAGAAATAAAAACTTGATCAAAATCTCACAAAAGTCAATTCAAAGTGGATCAAAGACCCAGAGATCTGACCAGAAACTATAAAGTACATTGAGGTAAACATAGGCAGAATACTCCAAGATCTGGACCTCATAGGCATCTTCAATGATCTGATATCACTGGCAAAGGCAACAATATCAGAACTAAGCAAATGGGACCACATGAAATTAAACAGTTTCTGCATTTCAAAAGAAGCAGTCTAAAAATAAAACAGAACTAGCTAAATGGGAAATATTTAATTAACTCTTCTGATAAGGGCTTAATATTCAGAATATATAAATTATTAACAAAGATCAACAAAAACAAATTCAAAATCCCTATTAGATGTACCAAACAATATTAAGTAAATTATTCATACCTGCTAAGGGGTAGACTTCAAGGAGGTTGAGACATTGATGACAAGGGTGAAGGGAATGTTATACTGGTGTTGGAATTGGTGTTGGAATATTGAATGAAAGAAATATTTGTAATATAAATAACCCTGTAATCCAATGTATCTTAACTAAAAATTTTAAGTGGGGAAAAAAAGAAATGGGAAAAAGGGGGTGGGGTGGGGGAGAAAAAATAAATGGGGAGATGAAATGAACATTCATTTCTCAGAGGAAGAAAAGCTGGATCAATAAAAAGTGGTTAGCATCTCTTATCTCTAGGGAAATCCAAATGAAGACTATAATGAGGGGCCGGAGAGATAGCACAGCCGTAGGCATTTGCCTTGCATCCAGCCAACAAAGGACGGACCCCAGTTCGAATCCTGACATCCCATATGGTACCCAATGCCTGCCAGGAGCTCTGCCCGAGCTCTGCCTGGTGTGACCCAAAAAGAAAACAAACAAAAAAAGAACTACAATGAAATATCATTTCATATCAGTGAGAATGACACATATCACATATGCTATGGTGGAAAGGATGTGGTTAAAAAGGAACACTTATCCTCTCCAGGTGGGAATGTTCTATAATTATACTACTGGGGGAAATGTAGGGAGTGTCCTGAGTAAACTTAGAACTGAGACTCCACAGAACAAGCAATTTTTCTTTTGGGTATCTGTTGGGGACTGACTTGTTTGAGGACATTTTGCTGTTCTCTCTGCCATAGCCCAGCTTTTCACCTAAAAGCAATATGCAATCTTGCTGTAAATTTCTGAGCTAAGAGAAAAGAATGTAGCTGCAGGACTTAATTTAGCTATAAGCCCGGAGGAGAGAAAAAACTGCCTGGTCCAGTTATCAGAAACTAGGCCCCATTCCTTAAGACCACATTCCGGAGTAATTTAGGCTGTTATCAATAAGTATATGCTATATTGTCTGTTCAAGATCACTAGGCAAGCACATATTGCACCATTTCCTGATAGTCAAGCAATTAGGAATGCAGCTAGAAGGACACTAGAAGTTTCCATTGAAACAGCACGTTCAGTATAGCTTAAAGGTCATCCAGCCCTAGCCCACTGCCCACTTCCTTATGAGCCTTCGCGCCAAAAGTATGATTGACAACACCTTGTACTGCCCCCTTCTCCTTCACTATAAAAGAAGAGGTTACACCTCAATAAATGTCTTTGAGCAGTGAGACGCTGCCTTGGATCTTTTATTATTAACCTCTCTCAGATTTTTTACAGGTGTGGTTGTTCTTCTACTCAGCAAAATAGGAGTGCAGTCGTCTGAGAAGCCTTCCCAGCTAATTCCTGCTGGCCGGGCCCCCCTGGGGGGCTTCAGGACCCTGCATTTTGGCGCCCAACGCTGGGCTCGAAGATCACCGCCACACTCCGAACGACTACAGGTCGGCGAGTCTAGAGCTCCTTCGTAAATCGCGGAAATTACCTCATCAGGGTAAGCGTTGAAACGAGTTAGCCTTAATCAAATATTTAAACTGCAGTTTTTCCAGTCGTTCCGATCGCCGCCCCTGATTGGCTTTTGGGGCTTAACCCATAGGATACGCTACCATGGGTAATTCTTTGAGTACTGAACTTAAATTCATTAAATATATACAGTCTGAGTTGAAAGCCAGACATATAGAGGTTACCAAAAAAGATATTTGTAATTTTTTAATGTTTTGTTCATGATGTTTGCCAAAAATACCCATCGAACTCGCTACCATGGGTGTCACGTTATTTGTAATTTCTTAATGTTTTGTTTATGATGTTTGCCAAAAATCTAGTTTTCAGGTTCCTGTCGCTTTAAATCTCTCAGTTCCCTCCCTCCTTTAACCCTTCATCTTTACTTCTGCCGCTGCACCCTCTGTGCAAAATCCTAAACAGCCCTTCACTTCCCTAGCTTCAGCTCCGTCCCTGTTCCACCAACTCCCCTCCTTAACCAGCAATTGCAACAATACAAAGCCTTTAATTAAAAAAGCCACACAGCTGTTTCAAGCCGTGTGACCCCAGCCCCTTACACGCTCTCCTGCTTGAAATCTATTGGGGGCGGCGCTGTCTCCCCCGCTGAAAAGCTGAACTCTTGCAAAGTTAACTTTTTCTCCGCAGTAAAATCTTTCCTTCCAGCAAGCAAGCACACATTCTAATCTCTGAGCTCATCACTGGCTTCACCTTAAAGGGACAGCGCCCATTTTCCAAATCCCAGCTTAAACCCGGTTCCACACGTAGCAACAAACTTTTGCTACTCCCCCCCCCCTCTTGGCCATGCGGCAGCTTCAGCAAAATTCAGCGAGCAGGGCGAAAACCTCCCATCCCTTACTATACAAATGCCTATCTTCCCTCAGGCTTTTATAATTGTCTCTCTGGTGCTACAACTGTTCCCTTTTCCTGAGTTGGGATGCCTAAGTTGAAATGTTTTTCTAAGTATAAAGGCCACAGTTGGTAAAATTAAAAAGTCTTAAATGCGTTACAAAATGTCATAATAAGTTTAACCTACGCAAAGGTGACGTACCTGTTTTTAAAACTAAGTTTCTATGTAGCTAAAATGCAAAAAAAAAAAAAAAAAAAAAAAAAAAAAAAAAAGCCCGCCGTTTTTTTTTTTTTTTCTCTCTTCCCTGCGCTGTAAGCTCGGCCTCTAAGCTTTTAAAGGCGCAGTGTACATTTTCCAAACCCTAGCTTGTCAGCAGCTCTGTGCCTGAGTCACTCTCCAAAGTCTGTGTCACAGCAACAGGAAAATAACAGCAATAAACACCCTTGTTCATGCCTCTCAAAAATTTTAAAGTAAGGTCATAATTCTGTTACTTGTAATAACAAATTATCAGTAAACAAAAAACCTTTTCGTGCTTTAAAACTTAAACAAACACACAAATATTAAAATTTAAGTCTTTTTTAAAATTATTTTTAATCTTAAAAGTATATGAAGTTTGTAAAATAGTTCATGTCATGGGCATTTTTTAGTAGCTTAGGCTCCTTAATCTGCATTTAAATATTTCTTATATTTTGTCTTTTTAATTGCTCTTTCCTTCCCATGTTTGCCATTCAAATCTAATAGTTAAATAACATTTTGTAACATTTTAATTTTAAACTCAAAGGTAAGTACAAATAATTTTGCATTTTCCAAGTTTAATCTTAAGTTGTCTCTGTTCATGTTGTGGTTAGCCCTTTTTAAAATAATATTGTTAATTAGTATCATAAAAGTAACTAAATTTTATAAGCAAATTAACAAGTATTAAAAATAATTTTGGTCTTAAGCTCTAGGTGTGTAAATGCATCAAATGTCTTTAACTATATTTTATAATGTCTAAACATTTTGTCAATTTGGTATCTAATATTTTTTACAAATTATTCACTTTAAGTCTTCTAAGTAAAAACAGTTGTTTTTTAAAGTCAGTTTTTTATACCTTTAATAATCATAGTTCATGCTCTTGTGTTTAATCATAAAAATTTTAACACTTTATTACAGCTGTCTTACTATTCTACTGTAAAACCAATTTATAACAAACCTGTTCCTTTACAGCAAATGATATCATACTTCAGAGTGCAGACTCCTTCTACAGTGCTCACTAAGCAATTTACTTAACAAAATTTTAACTGCTAACATTTTACTTTATGTTTTCAACTTTAAATTACAATTGTTTTAAAAATGTTTTGTGTTAAAGCTAAACCTTAAAATTTATTTTCAGCAGTTCCACTCCAGCTACGTTAACAATTTTTTTACAAACATGCCGGCTAAATATTTAAAAGCGCTTGTCAATTTTTCCAATGCAAATTTTGAATAAGTCCTCTTGTCTGTTCATGTGTGTGTGTTATGCGTGAAAGTGGCCACAATGTTGTGTTTCGTGTTTGTTCTGTCTGTCTATTTGTTATTTTTGCATTTCATATAAATACAATTTTTAAAGCCTTATCCATTTTTAAAATTTCAATTAATTTTTTACCTGGCTTAGTCTCGTCATCTATAAACTGTGAAATCCTGCCAAAAATCCTGTGCTCAGCTAGCTTTGTTCTATCAGCATGGCAAAAAAGGTAGGGGATGGTAAACCCCAAAAATTTCTCAAATGGCCATCAGGAATAACTTTTTCCTGGAGAATTTCTGGACTTTGCAATCCCCAGTTTTTCTGCTGTGTGTAGTTAAGGCCAATACTATAAGGCCAAATGTGGCTAGAAAAAGAAGCATCTAGCTTTAAAATAATAACTAAGAAGTTTAAAAAAAAAATCATTTAAGTTCAGTTTAAAGGCTTTTGAACAATTGGCTATCATTAATTATAAGATTTTTTAAAAGTGCTAAAGTCTGGCAAAAGTCAGAAGGCATTTCTGTGGCATTCAAAAATAATCATTTTACCTCCTGCCAAGTTGTTTTCTTATAGACCTCCTACAGCTTCCTGCAGTCCTATCTTCACCCACTGCTAGCCCACCATTCCTACCGGACCTGTTTCTAACTGACTCTGCCTAAAGGAAATGCTGAATGGTACTCTGCCTGGCTGCCACCAACCACCCCCTTCGAACCAAGGCTTCATTAATTTGTTTGCTCCACTTCACTCCCTTGCAAGACAATGGCAACACCTCTGGTTCCTTCCCTTCCCCTTTTATGGTGCCGCATACATAGCCAAACCCCTCCCACGCATCCCCTAACCCATCCTGGAAGTAGCCCTTTGTGCCCTCACCATGGGTGCTAAGGAAGAGTGAGCCACCCCCAATCAATTTTGCCACAACCTGGCCCATTCACCCATTCCCCAGGACACACTGGCTATGTCAGCTCAACCTCTCCCATGCCCTGAGCTCTTCAGGACTCTGCCGGCTTCCCCACCCTTCCAGCCCATGCTGTCCTCGGGACCCCCCCTCCTCTTCTCAGCTCATCCTTGTCATGATCAACGCTTCCGCCCTCCGCCCAGATGCAAACGCCTTCGGTACCTGCTATTCACCCACCTCAAACCTCATCCTACAGCTGGTCAACGCCTCCACCATCACCGACCCTGCCTGCTTTGGCAACCTCCTGCCTGTCTCTGACCCCTTCGCTCTGCAATCCAGCCCCAAGCCTCACTTCAGCATCACCTTCAAACAGGTGGTGAAACTTGAACTTTGCCTTTTGGTACCCAATATAATTCCCCCTATTGAAAATTGTAATCAAATTCTTGTCATTAATTCCTCCTTTCAGTTCATAATTGCCCCCAATTTAACGTTTCTTGCCTGTTTTACTGGTTTATCTCCCCACATTGTTTCACATTTGTTTTTTCAGTCCTAAAACTACTGTGTTTTCATTGTTTTAATGCCTAACTTACCTGTCAAACCTGCTCTCACCCTAGCCTTAATCATAGGCCTGGGTGCTACTGCTGTAAGCACAATAATTTATTCATTGGTTCATACTCTAAAATCTGTCAATGCCTTAAGTATAACTGTTGTTAATAATGTTTACAAACTTAAACTAAGTTTACAACACTTAAAGCACATTGTTAAATCCCTAGCAAAGATAGTGCAGCAAAACCACCATGCCTTAATTTGGTTTCCTTTTTTTTTGAAGAAAGGGGGAGTCTGTGTAGCCCTTAAGGAACAATGTTGTATTTTTAAAGACAAAACAGGTTTAGTTAGAGATAGCGTTCAACATATTGGTGATGGTATAAAAGATTTTGAAAAACATTTCGATGAAGAACAAGGTTGGTACCAGGATTGGTTTTTCTCTTCCCCTTGGCTCCACACAATCTTGTCCACCGTTGTGGGCCCTCTTATTAGCCTCATGCTGCTCTTTTCTCTTGGCCCATGGATTTTCCGCAAAATTACTGCCTTTATTAAAAACCAGGTAGATGAAAAGGCAAAAACCTCTATTCAGGTTAACTACCAGCGTCTAACCCCGCGTGACTCCTGTGAAAACTTGGCTTTAGTCACCAAGCCGCCTTTCCAGCCACTAAGTTTCCAGGAGATAGAGCGCATAGCTAACAGACGGAGCTCGCTCCGGCACTTGTGCTCTCGGCTGTGGAGACACCTACGACGGGATTAGCAAGGTCCCAGTTAGGGCACGGCCCTAAAAGGCTACAACGCATAATTCGGATCTCTGCGCGCACCCACGGCGCTTGTAGCCACCTGTTAAATGCGGCTTTGGCCGTGTCCGACCTGGTCAAACCTTGTATGCCTAAGACACGGTTCTTCCACCCGCTCACGACTTTCCTTCTTTTATTAGAAGAGAAAGGGGGAGATGTTGGGGACTGACTTGTTTGAGGACATTTTGCTGTTCTCTCTGCCATAGCCCAGCTTTTCACCTAAAAGCAATATGCAATCTTGCTGTAAATTTCTGAGCTAAGAGAAAAGAATGTAGCTGCAGGACTTAATTTAGCTATAAGCCCGGAGGAGAGAAAAAACTGCCTGGTCCAGTTATCAGAAACTAGGCCCCATTCCTTAAGACCACATTCCGGAGTAATTTAGGCTGTTATCAATAAGTATATGCTATATTGTCTGTTCAAGATCACTAGGCAAGCACATATTGCACCATTTCCTGATAGTCAAGCAATTAGGAATGCAGCTAGAAGGACACTAGAAGTTTCCATTGAAACAGCACGTTCAGTATAGCTTAAAGGTCATCCAGCCCTAGCCCACTGCCCACTTCCTTATGAGCCTTCGCGCCAAAAGTATGATTGACAACACCTTGTACTGCCCCCTTCTCCTTCACTATAAAAGAAGAGGTTACACCTCAATAAATGTCTTTGAGCAGTGAGACGCTGCCTTGGATCTTTTATTATTAACCTCTCTCAGATTTTTTACAGGTGTGGTTGTTCTTCTACTCAGCAAAATAGGAGTGCAGTCGTCTGAGAAGCCTTCCCAGCTAATTCCTGCTGGCCGGGCCCCCCTGGGGGGCTTCAGGACCCTGCAGGTATCCATCCCCAGGCCTTTCAAAACTTTCATACTACAGGACATATCATGCCATTATTCATTGCTGCAGTAAATGTAATAATTAAGCTATAGGATAACCTAAGTTTTCTATAAAAAAGAAATGGATTATGATGATATGGATCATATACAAAATGGAATACTGTAGCCATGGGTAAAGACAGAACAGGGCCTTGCTACAAGCCATGCAAGGCCCACATCCTGCTTTCCCTAAGCCATGTCAGATGATATTGAAAAACTGCATGTCTGAAAAACACCACCTGGTTGGTGGACAACAAATTAATGACGTTTCTCTTCTCCCTACCCTTCTCAGACATGGTCAATTTTGTCTCTCCTATTGTTGACGATTCTACATAATTATCCCCTACCCACCTGCAGTAAATTAAGTGTAACATTGAATTTCTCCTGAGGGTCAGTTGTGTCTCATGTCCCATCCTCCATTCTTTGCCCTATGTGATCATGACAGATGGCTACTGCAGCTACAAGAAAAAATGAAATCGTGAAATTTGCTGCAACTTGGTTGTAACTAGAAGTGAGGAATTCATGCGATTCCGAAGATGAAAGACGAACACAGGTTGATCTCACTTATTTCTAATATGTAAATTAATTGTGTGAGGAAATACAATGTGGTTTAGGGGGTTCTCAGATAACCCTTGACTCCAGGGTCTAGGGTGGAGGAGAGAGAAGAAACCAAATCAAAGCTGGAAGGTAGAATATGATAAAGGGAAAATATGTGGGAGTAGTGGTAAGGGGCTTCATTATATTGCGTATGTGGAAATTTGATATAGGTATATATATAAAAAACAGATTCAACATGAGTAAAACATGAGACCTAAACTAAAACTACCAAAGTTTAATGTGTCTGTCAAGGTGACTGGTAAGGGTTAAAATGGATTATTTAGGGGTGGAAATGATGGAATATAGGAGCATTAGTAATAAAATTGATAGTCTTGGTGGGATTAGTGTTGAAATATCATATGCCTAAAACTCAACTATCAACAACTTTGAAACCACTTTTTTAATTAAATTAAAAAATTGTAAAAGAAATTCTTATTCTATATAAATGGAAATGTTACCTGGTTAAAAACTCTATAGAAAACAGTATGAACACTGCCCCAAAAAATCAAAAATAAAACTTTCCATATGGACCAGAAATTTACTTCTTGATATCTACTCTGTGAACAGAAAAAATTGAACTAAAATATATATGTACTTATGGTAATTACAGTACTTTTTTGTTTTGTAGTTTTTGTTTTTGCTTTTGTTTAGTTTTGGTTTGGTTTGGTTTGGTTTGGTTTTTGGGCCACACGTGGAGAAGGGTTACTCCTGGCTATGTGCTCAGAAATCACTCCTGGCTTGGGTTACCATATGGGATGCTTATGGATCTAACTGTGGTCCGTCCTAGGCTAGCCTGGGCAAGGTAGACGCCTTACCACTTGCGCCACAGCTCCAGCCCCTACAGAACTGTTTTAATAGCAATAATGTTCTGGGCCTGCTAGGTGGCGCTAGAGGTAAGGTGTCTGTCTTGCAAGGGCTAGCCAAGGGAAGACCGAGGTTCGATCACCCAGCATCCCATATGGTCCCCCCAAGCCAGGGGCAACCCCTGAGCATCAAACGGGTGTGGCCCGAAAAACCAAAAAAAAAAAAGAGAGAGAGAGAAATCATTAACTGATATGAGTTGTACAATAATGGCAGCAGTTTTACCTATCAGCAGCATGCATACAGAAGTATGACATTGTCACCTTACTGGAGCAAAACTACTCCTAGGCAACTTGGCACAGAATGATAATGTCAGAGCCCTTACAAAACATTTTCATTAGATGAAGATAAAGGATCAACATTTACATTGACTCTGTCTTTTCTGTGTTTTATGCTCACGGAGCAATTCAGAAGGAAAGAGGTTTTTTTTAACCTAAGGTAGTATTGATATTAATATGTTCTTAAGATTTAAACTTGAGTGAAGGTGATAATGAACCAGATAAAGTGGCCATAGTCAATTCTTGGGTCCATCAAAAAGGAGATATTATCATAGCCAAATGGAAACATCTGACACACTAAGAAGCAGTCTAAACTCTAAATTTTGAAGTTCCCTGTCTCCTACTAAATTTTTATTTAGGTGCTATGACTTAAATACTGTTAGCAATAGTCTCAAGCCTACGATGTTCCAAAATCACACTAAGCACCAGAGTACCAGCATTCCTCCACCAATGTCTTCAAGTCCCCTACCCACCTACCCCCTTGGCAGAATCTTTGTGTAGTCTTATTCTCTATGAAAAACAGTATTGAGACTTCTAAAAAATGAAGAAATGAGATTCCATAAATTACACCACTTTTTGCTTTTTAATCGACAAATTGAAAATATACGTACTTATTTTTTGCAATTCTTTGTTTTGGATCACATATAGTATGCTCATGACTTATGCCTGGCTCTCAGAGGTCACTCCTGGTAGTGCTTACATAACTACGTGTGGCACAAGGAGCTACCCTGTATTTGCTGTGTGCAAGAAAAATGCTTTTACATACTTGAATATCTCTCCAGCCCCATACTTTTTTTTTGAGTCACATCTGGCAGCGCTCAGGGGTTACGCCTGGCTCTATGCTCAGAAATCGCTTCTGGCAGGCTCGGGGGACCATATGGGATGCCGGGATTCGAACCACTGTCCTTCCGCATGCTTCCATGCAAACTGAATGTAAATGAGAACAAAGACTTCTTGTTAAATATAACTGTATAAAACACATAGTATATTGGTTTGTTACCAGGGAAAATACATAGGAGTATTATTAGCTTGATTGATTTGGAACTGATAGGGAACTATGACCAGGTTTTTATTTTATAACCTCTAACAGAATATTTAGAACTGACAGAACTAATCTATGGCCTTGGCTAGTCCCTGGTTGTTCTATGGAGCTGATTGCTGGGACTTTGATTTTAGAGCTGACATTTCACTATAGTTATTCATCTTGCCAACCTTCCCATGCTTCATGCCAGATGAAACAGGTCTATCTTCCAACAGTATGATCATTTGGCAGCTAGTTTTGTCAGTGCAATTGAGATTGAGGATGTCATACTCCGCATTGAAGTCCTTACTAATTTCATACAGAAGGTATTCTATTACAGACATCAGGGATTGTCATTATTAAACAATGAGACTCTCCTCATGAGTCAAGCAGTTTCATAAAATCTAATTTTTCAGTATTCTCCTTGCCACTATAAAGATGGCAATAATGCCATTCTCAAAACAATGCTGTGTCTACTCCCCTGACGAATTTTATAATTCTACCTTGTAATTTTAAATACGTCTTTCAAGTAGATGTTATGACACATACACTACCTTCTCTCTTTTCTATGCTTAAGAGATTGTTTGGTTCATGAGGATTCTGTTGGAAAAAGTCACTATTTGAAGACTTACAATTATTTTTTATTTTCCTTTTCTTCTTATCCAAGCTTCTTATGTCAACGAATAACATTATTTTTGCAGACTGCAGCTAAACAAACAACACAATTTGTTTATAGCATACTCCTGAATACCAATGATTTTTCATCCAGTGCAGCTAAACAAATAAGAAAATTTTGTGTACAATTACTACAAAAACTGCAGAATACTGTCATACTAAGGTCAAACAATTTTATTCGTCAGTTTTCTCTACTTTATTAATTTCTAGCAGGAAGTTGTCAGAGTAGATGTTGTTTTTACTCAAGGTTATGGGATGATTAAAATAAAATATAGTGAGTAGTTGATACCAAGTTTGTTGACCTGAGTAATGGGATTGGGGATAATCACCCTCTTATAGATTGTTTACTGTTTCATATTGTTCTTTTCAAACTAGGTCAAGCTTATTGTACTACTCATTTGCTTTTCATAATCAGTTTGACTTTTTGTCTTGTGCTTACAGAAGACTATCTAAGATCATTAAGAAGCTTGGTTAGCAGAAAATAAGTGATCGTTTGATTATCACATGAGACATGAAGACATCCTTCCATGACTCAAAGTCTGCTTGCTCAAACTTTTTGAAACCCTGAGTAAGTATATATTTCCCCTTGTACTCCTTCCCTCATACATTTTTTGCCCATAGTAAGTATACACACCACTAACTTGGGAAAAACAGATTTTTGCTATAGCCCCTGTCTTCCAGCTGTCACCATCTGTATAATAATATATTTTTTTTTCTCTTTGGTCTCTGTGTATCAGTGTTAGGCTTCTTATTGTGTGCATTGGGCAATGATGAAATTTGACTTCACTAACATAATTACTGAGCATCTGGCCCTTTTGTTATGTGATTTCTCTTTTCTCCCTGAAGCTCCAGGCTGATGGCCCATCATTTAGCTCAGGATAAACACTTCCATTTTAACCCCATTTACTTCCATTTCCATTTACTACATAGATTATCTGTATGTGATTGAATATGTACTTTTCTTCTATTAATTTTTATATCTTAATTTAATTGCTTCTCCCACCCCAGAAAAAAAATCTTCTTAATTGTCCATAATAGAAGAAAAAGAACAGAAACCTTTGTGGCAACCACTGAAGAGCATAGGCTTCTTGGTTTTCTAACATTATAATACATGAATCTTTCCAAGTATACTATCTCAAGAGCTATTACAATAAAACTTCTTTCAAGTCCGGAGAGATAGCATAGAGGTAAGGCATTTGCCTTGCATGCAGAAGGATGGTGGTTCGAATCCAACATCCCATATGGTCCCCAGAGCCTGCCAGGAGTGATTTCTGAGTGTAGAGCCAGGAGTATCCCCTGAGCGCTCCTGGGTGTGACCCAAAAACCAAAAAAAAAATCTTTCAAGTTAAATGTAGTTCTTAATTTGCATATTCTCTAGTTACTACTCATCAGAAAACTTCCACTTCATTCTACATTTTTGTACTGATACTAAAACAACTAGAGCTCTTCTTTACTAAGAATGATATGGTAAATATAATGCTATCTTTTTCTTATATTTGTAAAATAATACCTTTATTTAAGCACCATGATTATAAACATGTGTGTAGTTGGGTTTTAGTCATAAAAAGAGCAGCCCCTTCACCAGTGCAACATTCCTACCAACAATGCCCCCATCTTTCTCCTCCCCCACCCCTGCCTGTATTAGAGATAATACTTTCAATTCTGATCCATGGAACTTTGATGGTGATCACTTAAAATGATAACTCCTATTTGTAGAAGTTTCCCTAGAAAGAAACCTAACTAGTGAAGAGACTGCTGTGGTTCTATATAGTTGCCCAGTCATATCCTCACCAGACGGTATTATCTAAGTTTATCAAAATCTGGTGTTTATTTTCATACTGCTAGACTATAAAAAATGACATTAAATTCCAAAAGTAAGACTACTAGGCAGTAATAATATGTTGTTGAACTTAAAGGCAGATTACTGTAATATACACTTAAGTGGTTAAAATGAATTAATTTCTTTTCTTTATATAGTTTGCATTTATTTTGGGGGCACATCTGGCGGATCTTTGAATAACTCCTTGCTCTGCTTCAGGAATTTCTCTTGGCAGTTATCAAATGGGATCCTTGGGAGTGAATGGATTGAATGCATGCAAGTCAAACATTCTGCTATACTATCTCTCTAGTCCTCAACTAAAATAAAATGAGACAGAAGATCTGATGAAAGTTTAGTTAATTAGCTAGCTCTGTAAAAATTATGAAAGAGGAAACCTGAGTTTCCCCCTTACCAGATGACAATCTGACTCTATTTTTTCCTGGCTCCATGCTTAGAAATCGCTCCTGGCAGGCATGGAGGACCACATGGGATGCTGGGATTTGAACCAATGACCTTTTGCAAGAAAGGCAAACGCCTTACCTCCATGCTATCTCTCTGGCCCCAATCTTTTTTTTTTACCTCCCTCCCTGATCCCCTCTGGCCCCAATCTGACTCTATTTTAACTGTTTCATTATATATTTTAAACATTATTGCAAATTATTGAACTCTTTTGAGGACTTAAATTTTTTACAGTTTCCCATGGTCTTGGGTTCACAGAAGACTAAGAGATAATCAGCAATGCCTGGGGGGAAATGGTCAGATATGTAACCTAAAAGGCCTTATATGAGCAGAAAGTCCCCAACAGCGTAAGTGGGAATACAAGATGTTAATAATAGTAACATAAATAAGATCTAACTTAATAAAATAATTTTGGAAAACAGATATTAATCCTTTGATACTTTAATAAATAAGAAAATGATGCAGTTTTTCTATAAAAATTCCATCCAAATGAGTCATATTTGATGCAATCCTATATTAAATTTCCCCCATGTTGGGGAGTTTCTTTCTCTTCTACTTTTCATTAAACTTTTCTATATGTACTATGGGCCTGAGTATCTTTATTACTCTTTATTTTTATACTTGAAATATTGAAAAATTTAGGAACCATGGACCAATATAGAGATCATTTACATCTATTCGTTCATCAATATGGTATCTTGATGGTGGTCCTCGAGGCAAGAGATAATCTTAAATCGCAGGTAAGGGAACTCAAATTATATTTTTAATATATATAAATGAATCCTGAAAAGTTATCTTTTCTTTAATTTCCCAGATCATTGCTCTGATTTTATGTCATAAATGTATTGCTCCCATTATAGTGACTATACAATGTTATTAAAATGAGAAGATATACATTTCATTATTCTGTATATGACATCCATGTAATTAAAGTTTGTCCTTTATTTTGATATTTTGTTGTGTCATTTTTGAAACATGAATATTTTATTCCACCATTACTTGCAGGTCATTCTATTGAGAAGTAGACAGGAAAAAACTTCATTGTCAAAAAAGTTGCTGGTAGATGGCAGACTCATGTATTCAAAACAACTATCTTTCTGTATATTAACAAGTAGTTTTTTGTAGAGAAAGAGAACAAGGAACCACATTTTTAAAAATTTGTACAAGGAAGGATAGAAAATCTCACCAGTGGAGAAGGCAAGATCCTAAATCTGCCTAACAATACTTACCATTGTTAATTTAGGTTTTCGAAGTAACTGCTCCATAACTTGCCTTTTATTTTCAAACTGCCTATCCTGTTTTTGCCACCTCTTTTAACTTTTCCCAGATATATTTCACTTGTAGTCCTTTCTAAGCTTCTTCCTGTTTTTCTCTTGCTAATCTCACAATACAATATTATTTAAAATGTCAGAAGGGCAGAGGGAAATTTCTCTGATGTATTATAGCATGTACATATTACTATTTTGTGGTTCTAGAAATCAAATCCAGTGTATCACATATGAAGGATATGGATTTATCTTTATTTTACTTAAATCATTGTTATTTAAAAAGTTATTTATAGTTGATTTCAGACATACAATGACATACAATATTCCCAGAGTCTATTCTATCATGGACTCTAGCAATCCCCAGTCTGCAATAATAACAGACATGTTATTTAACATGTTAAAATTTAGGTCTCGTGATTTAATTTTTGAGGGTATTGTAGCTTGGATATTTAGTTTTGTCCTTTTTAATCTCACAAATATACCTGTATCCTTTTGGTCCCTATCCTCCATAATTTCACAATTGTCTTTGACTTCCACTCAGTTTTTTTCCTTCTCACTATTATCTTGGGTCAAGAATGGCATCAACAACCCCCCATTTAAACCATTTCATTATTTCATGCAGTTATTCTAAATTCCATAGAAATGGAGTATTATACCAATGAGTTATCCTCCATCCTCTTCTACATTATTTATGAATCAAAATTGTAAATATGGAGATCCAAATAGTTCAATTGAAACTCAAGAGCTGATCAATTAAGAGGTATTTTAACAAGGTTTTCTGGTGTTGTGTTTGTTTTTTACCATACTGGCTGTATTCAGGACTTACTTCTGGCTCTGTATTATGGGATAACTTCTAGAAGGCTTAGAAGTTCACATGGGGTGCTGGGTATAAAACAAGTAGCTGTATTCAAGGCAAGCACACTACCTGCACTACTACCACTTCAGTCATATATAGCATAATAACAGATAAATAATTTCATTGGCAATAGATGAGAGTTTAACAGATGGCATGCTCATATAAACATCTTGTCTACACAGTTATATGAAACAGGATCACTTTTCTATTTTTTAATTTTTTTTAATTGAGACCAATGTGAGTTACAAGTCTAACACAATTATATTTATGGTACATAGTGACAGTGAATTAGGGCAATTTCCACCACCAGTGTCGACATGCCTCCTCCCCTGTTCTTAGCATGCTTCCCTTACCTCCATCCTTAGCCCCCTAGACTGCCAGCATAACAGGTCCCTTTTGTGTATAACTTGTTGTAGTTACACGAATTATATTGTCTTTGACTTTGGGTTGGGTATTTAGGTCTGATTATTTTTTTTATTTCCACACAATGTTCATGGGACTGTTTGCTTCTTGTACCTACTATCCAATTTTTTCCCTTAATTTATGAGAAAGAACAAGATGATTGAAGAAAGAAGCTGTGAATATAAATATAAAAGAAAGAAAGAAAGAAAGAAAGAAAGAAAGAAAGAAAGAAAGAAAGAAAGAAAGAAAGAAAGAAAGAAAGAAAATAAACAAAGAAAGAAAGAAATAAATAAAGAAAAAAGGAAACAAAGAAAGAAGAAAGAAAGAAAGAAAGGAAGAGAAAGTAAGAAATAAAGAAAGAAAAAGAAAGAAAGAAAGAAAAAGAAAGAAAGATAGAAGAAATTAAGAAAGAAAAAAAGAATGAGAGAAAGAAAGGAAGAAAGAAAGAAAGAAAGAAAGAAAGAAAGAAAGAAAGAAAGAAAGAAAGAAAGAAAGAAAGAAAGAAAGAAAGAAAGAAAGAAAGAAAAGAAAAAAGAAAGAAAGAAAGAAAAAAGAAAGAAGAAAGAAAGCAAGAAAGCAAGAAAGCAAGAAAGCAAGAAAGCAAGCAAGCTAGCTTGCCACACAAGCAACAGATTTTTTTTTGTTTTTTTTGTGTTTTTGTTTTTGGGTCACACCCGGCAGTGCTCAGGGGTTACTCCTGAATCGGCTGCTTGCAAGGCAAACACTGCTGTGCTATCGCTCCGGGCCCTTTTTTTTTTTTTTTTTCACAAGTAACAGATTTTATTGAAAGGGAGAACAGGTAAGTTTTTAGAAAGGCTGAGTTGAGCAGGCTAGTGGAGAACAAAATGAAGAATAAAATCACTTCATTGCCTATGACTTTAGGCAAAATTCATCTTATCTGCAAGCCTAAGCAAAATATGATTTAAGCATTTTTAGGAAAAGGGTGAATTAAGATTTGCAGTAAGGGTTAGACAAGGATAACATTGCCAAAATAAGTTTTTTTCTGGCCCATTTTCAATCCCCACTCAATTTTTTCCTTCCAAATCTATGGAAGGAAGGGCATTGAGTCAAATCTAGTCTGGCTGGAAAAGGAATGGACTTAGGAATAAAAGAGACGGACATAGAGGGAGAAATAATAAACAATTTTCCTGAATACTTTAGCATAATGGACATTTATTTTCCAATAGTATATAGGGTTTGTTCTTTTTGGCTATTTCTTTCTAAAGGGGTCATGATGGGGTGAAGTAAGCAGACCTGGAGTGAAAAATATCCCTTCAAATGTAAACTATGTTCTCTTACAGAATCCAGGCCATCGAAATATTTTTCCTTCTTTATAATTTATAATCTTTATAATCCCACTTTTGGAATTTCTAAATCTCCATAAATCAGAAATTGTTTGGGCCATATTTTTTCATAGACTAGTCTTCTCCATCCAAAGTGCATATACCTCCATTTAAGAAATTGGTTTTAAAAAATTATTGAGATAATGAGATTTACAATTGTTGGTGTACCTAGCTAAAACCCTGAAGTTGGGTGCAAAGACCCTAAGACCCACCCATATCTGGGAGGGGTCTTGGGAACCGGATAATAGGTGTAACTACCTGCAAGACCTCCCATTCCTGGGAGGGGTCTGGAAAAAGTTAGATAAGCCTGGAACAAAAGGGATTCGCCCTTTTGTCTCTTGGCCGGCTTTTGGATCTTTGGGCCGCATGGAGCCCAAAGGGAAGATGGCTAACAGGAGATAAGATGCAGGGCTAGCAAAATAATGCTGTGCTTGAAAGGTTGACATAGGCCACACACCTGTGGTGGCTAGGGCATGAATAAAGATGATTCTTCCTGAAGCCTGCGTGTGAGTGAGTCTTAATTACGCGGATTACCTGGGCCTGAAATTCGCCAGCTGGATGGGGGATGAAGCCACGTGGCTGGGGCCTAAGCACAAAGGCCTCCATCCATCGCCATCCAGCCCCATCGTTAATTATTTCATGCTACATACAATGTTTGATATCATATTTTACATGAATACATAATATCAATATCACCTCATCAACAAGTACACACTTCAGTCCACTAATATTTCAGGACCGCTCCAGCACCCACTTCCATATAAACTCAGTTCTGGAGTAGACAAAATCTCCAGTTCTGATACCGTTGACTATTTTTATTTCCTTGCTATGTTTATTTTTATTACATATTTGTTATAGACTCTTTTATATATTTGTTATGGGCTCTTTTTTACTGTGTAGATGGTGACACCTACACATATACAAGAATAGAACTAATTTTCTGAAATTTCACAAAATTATAAACTAAGCCTTGTTTTATTAAATACTATATTTTAGGTATATACATTGTAAAAATTTATAGCATGTTGGTACTGTGATAAAGCACTTTAAGATTTACATGAAACACATAAGTCCTATAAATTAAAATTTAATAACAGTGAAGATAATGTTTAAAATATTAGAGTAGAATAGGTCATTTAAAATTCTAAAAATTGTGTTTTATCCTAAAATTGCAATATTAGAATTATGTTAGAAAATGTACTAGGTACTGTTTGTGTCTGTACTAATAACTAAAATATTGCAATAAAGATCTCTATGGAATTAGAAAAGAAAACCACCTAATCTAAAATATAACATTCAAAATAAATTAAAAGTTAATTTGTTATTGTCAAAGTGTACAGTCTCTGAGCACAATATGAGTAAACAGGCCTTTTTTTAATATAATTTTTATTTTGATCATAGTGGCTTACATATTGTTGACATTTTAGGTACATATTTACATAAAACCAGGGGGGATTCCCATCACCAGATTGTCCTCCCTACACCTCCGTTTTTGTCCTACCTCCCATTTCCTCTTCCCTCACCCCCAGGGCGGCTAGAATATGTGGTCACCTCTGTATCCAACCCACTACTTAGTAGTCTTGCACCTGTTTGGTCTTTATGCCTCCTTTATCTCCCCCTCTAACTGTAGGCAGGACTAGCTAGTTCAAGTTGCTTGGTTTTGCCTGAGAAAGAGAAGATAAATAGGGCCCGGAGAGATAGCACAGCGGTGTTTGCCTTGCAAGCAGCCGATCCAGGACCAAAGGTGGTTGGTTCAAATCCCGGTGTCCCATATGGTCCCCCGTGCCTGCCAGGAGCTGTTTCTGAGCAGACAGCCAGGAGTAACCCCTGAGCATCGCCGGGTGTGGCCCAAAAACCAAAAAAAAAAAAAAGAGAAGATAAATAAACTGGGGTAAGAGTCTAATACCCCAAAAATGGGTGGAATCCTTCTAGAGGCTTTCATCATCGATTTGGGAGATGAAGGAGAAAAAGAAGGTAAAACACTCCACCAGTACCAAAAAAAAGTGTCAAATATCCAGTGAGGACTCCAGCTATAACGATAAGCACCACAAAAAACAGACGAAAAACAAAACAAAACAAACAAAAACAAACAAACAAACAAAAACACGCCATGGTCTTGAAATAAGAAACATGGCATAGCACATAACGAAAGAAAAGAAAGGAAGAGAAAAAAATAAGTATAATTGGGGACAATTTCAATAATCACACCCAAACAGAGAAATCGACCAAAATAGATAGGTAAATAAAAATAATAATAACAATAATAAATGAAGGTAAAAAAAATATATATATATAAATAACCAAGGTTTTGTGCTTTTTGTATTTTTGTTAATTTGGTAGAGGGCATAAAAAGTGCCATAAATAAATGCTATACTCAATACCAAGTGCTGAGGAGTCTGACTTGCCTTTAAAAGAAAGTCCTTTAATGTGTTTTACAAGATGGTTTCAAACATTTTTTTAATTTACTTCATTTAAACACCATAGTTACTGTACTGTTCATAATACAGTTGGATTTTTTCACAGATACAAAGATCATGATTATTAGTTATACAATGTACACCCTTTATCAGATCATATTTCCTACCACCAATGTCTCCCATTTTCCTCATGCCATTTCCCCTGCCTGAGGCAGTTTTTCTCTTTCTCTATTTCCCTCTCTCTCCAAGAAGTTTTGATGAATTCTCTACATTCATGCCTCTCTCTGAAGCTCTGTATCATTCCTTCAAATCTAAATGAGTATGTAGATGACTAGAGAATACTTGGTGAAGTATACATTTTATTGAGTCCCTACACACACACTGTAATCCTCCATTTTCATCTGGGTCATAGAGTTTCATTTGATAGATCTGTGAATGTTATGGGATTTCTTTTATATGTAAGTTCCTTTTTTATCTTGATGTTTTAAATACCCATCTCTATCTTTGTATTTTGTCAAGATGAGTCTTCCCATGTGCCCAATTTTTGCAAGAACCCTTCCAGCCTCTTGGATCCCATGCCTGTGCTCTTCAACCATGGGAAAATTTATCTAAGATTTAACTATTGGTTTTTAATTTCTTTCCTTCAGGGACACCAATAAATCACACATTGTTCTTCTTGAATTCATCCCATTCATTCATTCAAGTGTGCTGCTCAATTTTTTTCAGACTTTTCCCACCTTCTGCTGCTCTGGGGGAATTCCTCCATCTCATCTAGTAACACCTTGATCTTTTTTCTTTTTTTTTTTTTTTTTTTTTGGTTTTTTGGGCCACACCCGTTTGATGCTCAGGGGTTACTCCTGGCTTTGTGCTCAGAAATCGCCCCTGGCTTGGGGGGACCATATGGGACGCCGGGGGATCGAACCGCGGTCCTTCCTTGGCTAGCGCTTGCAAGGCAGACACCTTACCTCCAGCGCCACCTACCCGGCCCCACCTTGATCTTTTTTCATCAGAAGCTGATTTACAGTTCTGAAGCTTCTATTGAGATATTTATATTACCTACAATATTCTTCATTTCTATTTGTAGATTTCACATTTCAGCTCTCATATGGATGCTTTGCTGGCTACCTGTGTCAATTGTTTCTTTGAGCTCAGTAAACATCTTTTCCATAGTATCACTGAGGATTTACTAAACCGGTTTGTGCTGGTTGTATTATTATTTGCACTCACAGAACTCATATAATATGCCATCCCTGTTGGATTTACTATGCTCTTGCTGTGCTGAGAGTGAATTTTTGTAGTTTGCTATCCTGGGTCTCTTAAGACATTAGACTTTTAATTGCTTTTTTACTTCCCTCTCAATCTTTATATATTAATAGTTAGTAAAACTATGAGCAGTGAGATATCATGTGGCTGCTTAAACTGAATCTGTAAAAGTGATGAATTTTGGGTGTGAAATTTGGAGATAAATCTCAATTTGTTGTGTGTGGCAGTGAGAGGTTCAGTAGATGTATGTATGGGCCCATTGAAATTTCAGAAGTCAGCTATTGAGGCTGGAGATTAATCATACTTTGTAGAGTATGTCAATGGATCCAGTTGCTATGGATGTGGACAATTGAAATGTACATTTAAGAGTTATATTTAAATCATTGACAAAGAATTGGAAAAATGTTAAAGTGGTAGTTACTAAAATTCTTTTGTCAAGAGTGCCAACAACTACCAGTTTCACATACCAAGGTATGTTTAGGTGACAGTTTTTTGTGATCTATATTATCTCTTATGTACTTATGCGTTCAAAAGACAATGCTGTATTAGCATGTTTTGGTCTGCATCAAACCCTCTGTGGAAGGTGTGAGAAGTGGTTTCTACCAAAAAGTGATTTCTTTAGGTGGATCTTAATCTATGACACATGTCATCTGAGTCATGGTTATCTAACGGTTTGAAGTGATAGGAGTGCAGTTGGAAGCAAGGCGGAAACCAAATCCTAGAGAAAATAGTGCTTTTACTCACCTTGGTCACACATGATAGTGCTGGTTTGAGTTAGGGATCATAAAGTCCACCATAAACAGAACATAGACATTAATTTCCATTAATCTCCACAAGAAAAGGCTTTCAAGTTGCAGCTATAATTCATATTATCTACACAAAAAGAGACTTGGTTCCTTACACCAATTTACAGGGAGTTGTGGTATCAGGCTGAAACAAGGAATTGATCTTTGCAGAAAAATGAAAATTAATTCTAACTCTTGCCCATGTATTCCAGGACCTTTCCTCACAGATAACAATTTTAGAAGGAGACAAAGAGTAATGTAAAAATTGTGTTTAGAAAAACATGAAGGAAACAGAATTTAGAATGAAATAGACAAATACCAAGATCACTAGCTACAGTGACTTAATTTTCTCACACACAACTGAGAGGAAAGTTTTCTGGCACCACAAAAAAGCCTTTGGGATGGGGTAATGAGTATATATAGAGCCAGGAGTTGATCCCATGATGGTATGCTTCAAGGATGGAGAAACCCTAAATCTCTTAGGCCATGAGAATTCCCTTTTTCCCCAATGCTTACTGTGCCTATGCAAAAAAAAAGTGGGGGAAACGCCAGACACTGCCACTCCAGCACCCCTACTTTTTCCTGTTTTGTTTTGATTTGTTAGTTTTTGACTTAATTTTCCTTCTCTTTTCTTCCACTTTTCTCTTTCTTTTTCACTCTTGTGAAATCACTATTATTTGGTGATTTATTTTTATTTTTATTTGCTGGGTGCATTTTTTCTTTTTTCTTCCATTTTTGTTTTCTCTCTTCTTTCTTTTTTTGGTAGATGTTACCAAATTTTTTTCTCCCTTTTTTCTTATCCTTTTTATCTCCAATGACGGTGGAATAGATGCTCAATCTACAACAAGCTGTAAAGTGGAGACCAGTTGCACTAGCATTCTGGTGTTAAAGGAAGGAGATATGGGATACATGCTGGGAACAGGGGTGGAGGGAGGACAGCACTGGTGGTGGGAATGCCTCTCATTCATTGTCACTATGTACCATAAATGATGCAGTGAAAGATTTGTAATGTAATTTGGTCACAATAAAAAAAAATCTTGAGCAAAAACAGAAAAAAAAGAAAGGAATAGAAAAATAGAAAGGAAAGGAGAGGGGGACCAGAAGGAAAGATGAAGAAAGGAAGTGAAGCCCAGATAGAGTCAGCATACATTTCCAAAAGTTGTAATGTGGGCAGCGGAAAATTTGTACCACTTGTATTTATTAAAATGGATTTATAGTTAGATTTTTCTCAAACTGTCCCAGATGTTTTTTTTCCTTATGTTATGGCCAAAGAGAAGAGCCTTGGTATCTTGATAGTCTTTTCCATAATGTTAACATTATCTTTAATTTTTTGTTTGCTTATTTTAAAATTTATTAAAGTACTATGATTTAAAAAGTAATTTATAATTGAGTCTCAAGCATAGAATGTTCTAGCACTAATACCACTACTAGTATCAACTTCCCTCTACTGGGTTGTTTTCCTTCCCATATGCCCATTCTGCCTTCTTGGCAGGCACATTATCAGCTGGGTGTTGTAGTTTGGACCGCATTTTTTCAGTGTTGTTGGCTCAGTGTTTTAGATAAATAGATACACCACATCTCTACCACACCAATGTGCCCAAGTCCTCTACTCCTGTATGACCTGATTATTATTAATCTCATCCTTGATTTCTGTCATTACTTATCCTTCTGCATCTTATTTGAGTCAAGGGTCACCTAGGGGACGCCTGTTGTTATGGAAATGTTATATTACCTCATCCTGTTACTCTAGATATAACGGATAATTAACATTATCCTCCTTTTGTTATATTCAGATTCACTTGACAAGATATCCTCCAGTTCCAAGCAGGTTGAAAGAAATTGCATGATTGAATGGTTCCCAGAAGTTACACATTGTTCCACTGTGAATATATGCAAAACCTTCGATTACACTCATTCGTCATTGGACACCTCGGTTGATTCTAAAGTCTAGTAGTCATACTAGGTACTACAATAAATAATGATGTTTATATGTTTGAGTGTTTATGTGTCCTTGGTGTACATACACATAAGTGGGATAGACAAAGCACTTACTTTTCTGAGAAAACCTCAATATGGTTTTCCTTAGGCAGAATATTGTGACAGACAACATTGCACCTCCAGTAGATGAGGATTATATTTTTGCCACAACCCAGCCAATGCAGATTGTTCCCAGTTTTTTTTTTGTTTGTTTTGTTTTTTTATATGTGCCACTCTCTGTTGTAAAATAGTTACCGGAATTTAGATTTCTCTGATAAAAGTGATAGTGATCTCATTTTTATGTGCTTATTGACTGCAGTGGAAGCCTCATGCCCCAATCCCATGAGAGAAATGCAGGTCTGGAAGCAAACGCTGACACAGGAAATAATCCGCACATGGTTAAGTGAATAAACCAGGTTTAGGAATTTCCACAAGCAAGTCTTCCACTCCTAATAAGCAGATATCTCAGTCATGAAAAAAAAAGGAAACTGCAAACAGGTTTTCCTTGAGACCTGGGGTCTTTATTGGAAATTTCAAGACCATACCTGGGGTGGACTGAACAAGTAGACTGTTCCAAAGTATGTTTTAATCTAACGGTGCTTCCTTCCAATCACCATAAGAAAGAGATATATAGGGTGAAGGCCGGTTATATCAACATATCCCCCTTCTCAACTTTATATAAAATGCAGAGATATGAGGTAAAATAAAGTAATTTGTGCCCCAAGGTTATAGGAGAAAAGATAGATACCATTATCTAAAAAATTGTTCTGTCTCACAAATTGAGGGGGAAATAAAGAAGGGCACAGAGACCAAACAGTCATATGAACATTGAGTAGAAATAAAAAAATTATCAGACTAAACAACAAATCTCTGTACCCTATCTGTACCCTATCAATATGCTTCTCTAGAATTGGAACCCAGTGGCTAATTGTCCTCTAGGCTGTCCTTACTCTCTAACCAAGGCCACAAGTACATGCGTGAAGCCCCTGTTCTCTTGCAGTCTGGCATAGGTGAAGGAGAAAAAGCTAGTTTCCTGGTCAAGGAATTCTGTATATCTGCTGCTTTCTTCCACCCTCTAGCTTTCCCATTATCTATTTTGATTGTACACTATTTTTCCAGGAGATATTTAAAATTATCAATTAGATGAACTAGTTCACTTGGTGACCCATCCTTCTTCTTTCCACAGCATCAACACTGTACAACAAAGTGTATGTATGTATACTACCTGGTGATTGTATTAACAATAGAAGCAACAGAGAAAAAGGAAAAGGTGGGTGAAGAGAAAAAACAACTTGAAAAAATAAATTTAAGTATCATCTTTTGCTTGTGTGATCTCTATACACATATGTAATATTGTAGAACACTGCTGGAGTAGTTATTTTCTTACAGGGGACAGATTATTAAAGCTCAGTTGAGCAGAGTCATACTAAAACTTAGTAAAAATCTAGAAATTATATAGTATACACCTATTCTCAAGGATAAATCTGAAATAGAAATTCATTGTCAGCCAGATACTATTGTCTAATATTTATTTGGTTTAAAGACTTTTGTACTTATTGTTTGGGGGCCGCAGTTGGTGCTAAGGAGTTACTTCTAGCTCTGCTCTCTGGAACAACTACTGGCAGGATCAAGGAATGATATGGTAATGATCAAACCCATATCAGCTGAATGGAAGACAAATGACTTACCCAATACATTAACTACATCTTCAGACCTAATATTTATTTTTAAAAAGAACTTGGAATTTCAACCTTCCAGTCCTAGAAATTAGGAAGTTCATTGAAAATATTTAAGCATAAATATTTTCAAAGAATAAAATTGTAGGAAATAATTAAAGTAGAATATAATAATTGTTATGTTCAATCCAACTTATAATAATCTTAAAACATACTGTTAAATTGATAACTAATGTATATACACAAAGCTAAAGGAAGGGAATCAAAATAGTACTGTAAAAATATCATTGATTCAAAACAGAAGAGAACAAGAAATTCAAAATAGTCAGTAAACATTAAGAGTACATTACAGGGGCTGGGAAGGTGGCGCTAGAGGTAAGGTGTCTGCCTTGCAAGCGCTAGCGTAGGACGGACTGCAGTTCGATCCCCCGGCATCCCATATGGTCCCCCCAAGCCAGGGGCAATTTCTGAGCGCATAGCCAGGAGTAACCCCTGAGCGTCAAACGGGTGTGGTCCAAAAACCAAAAAAAAAAAAAAAAAAAAAAAGAGTACATTACAAAGTCAATTTTGAAAGTAATTGGATTAAATTAGTGACAGAATGGATAACAAAAGTTTAAGGCAAAATCCAATCATTGGCACACAATTTAAATTTTCCTGGGGTTAGTTCAGAAAACAAAGTAAAAAAAACCACAATAAATTAACATATTTTTTGTTTTCCCAGTACATACAAAATTTATGTTGAATAAATAATGCAGTCTCCATTCTTATGCCATGCACAGTCAAAAAAGTAATGTATTGAGCACCTTAAAATACCATACCATTTAATCGATAAGTTTTATGGAGGAAAACATAGGAAGCATACTTCATGGCATTGAAGCTAGTTATCTTCAATGACTCAATACCACTGGCAAAACAAACTGAAAGATAAACTAATGAGACTACATGAAATTAAAAAATTGATTTACCATGAAAGTAAAGAACAAAGGACCAGAATATAAAGGTTCAACACAGACTGGGTAGAACTTTACAAAAAACAAACAAACAAAAAAAAAAACAGCCCCATTCAAAAAATAAGGAGTGTTAGATGAACAGTAACTTCCTAAAGAAAATATAAAAATGACTAAAATATATATGAACAAAAAGCTCTACATCACTTTTCAGGGAAATGCAAATAAAAACAATAACATACTATTGTACACCAGTGAGATTGGCACACATCAAAGAGAATGAAAAAAAAAACAGTTTTGGTATTAATTTGTAATAAAAAAAGGTTCCCTCACTCACTGCTGATGGGAATACTGAGTTCAACATTTTTGGAAAGCTCTTCTGAACACACTTATGAAACAAGGAATTTGAATACTCTCTCCCATGTGAATACTATCTGGTATAAAATCCAATAGCAATAATATTATTTTTACTTGTTATCTTGTATTTAAGTGTGTTAACTTTTAAAAAAGAAACTTGATAATGTGTAAGTTTCATTCACATAAGAGCTCACAAATGATTATACTGTGAATTTAAGATAAACTATTCTGGGCCCGGAGAGATAGCACAGTGGCGTTTGCCTTGCAAGCAGCCGATCCAGGACCAAAGGTGGTTGGTTCGAATCCCGGTGTCCCATATGGTCCCCCGTGCCTGCCAGGAGCTATTTCTGAGCAGACAGCCAGGAGTAACCCCTGAGCATCGCCGGGTGTGGCCCAAAAACCAAAAAAAAAAAAAAAAGATAAACTATTCTATTTTATGTGAAAATCATAATTGTGATTTACATTATATTAACTGAGTTCAGTTAAGCAAGGTTATTTTGTTTTGTTTGGATATTTTCTTTGATTCATTTCTGCCTAGTTTCTTTATTTGAATTTGTTGCCCCGGCATTGGTTCTGCTCTAATTTCACTTGGATTTAATGACCCAGTTCTATTTCCTTCTTCAGTTATATGAGCTTGGTTTCATCTTTTACAATCTCTGTTTGCTATGGACACTTGTCACTTCCTTGATGACTCTCTAAACACTCAAGATTCTAATACCTTTGTTAAAAGCAGAAAATACAGTCTAGACTATGTATACATTATTATATATGCTATGTGAAAATCATACTTGTGTTTTCTCAACCAAAATATTTCTCTTCACCTAATAACGTGTCTGATATTTCCTTAACTTCTCCTTGAATGAAATGGTTTGAAGCTCTCTTCCTCTCATATAATCAATAGCTTAAATGGGTGTTATAGAAAAGGAAGTTTGCATTCATTTGTTCCCATAGAAACTACACAAATAAGATTACATATAAAACTGTTTTGGGATATGACAGTTTTCAGAGGAAAGTTTCAAGTTGCTGAACCAAGATATCTAGGATAATTTTTAAAAGTACATTTACACAGAATTTAAGTAGATTTGTTTTGGTTTGGTTTGGGGACTACACCCGGTGATGCTCAGGGCTTACTCCTGGCTAGGCGCTCAAAAATTGCTCCTGGTTTGGGGGACCATATGGGATGCCGGGGGATCGAACCACTGTCCATCCTAAGTTAGCATGTGCAAGGCAGATGCTACCACTTGCACCACTACTCTGGCCCCTTAGATAGTTTTTTTTTAAATAAGTACAGAGAAAGATCAACACACACTTAAAATGCAAACAAATCTAAGGATATTTGTATTGTAATAATTAAGCCTTTTAATCTAAGGAAGAATCTATAGTTTAACAAATGGAATTGTCCACTTGTCCTATAGAGATTCACCATGAATATCTAAAATTGCCTTGTTTCTGTTTTGAATTTTTTATTTCTACCTATCTCTCCTTTCTCATCTTGAAGGAAGTCTATTTCTTATACCTAAGACTAACCTTTTTTGCTGCACTCTTGTTCTTATCTTTTACTGTCTCTCTGGCAATTCATATCATCAATCATTTCTATCTTCAAATCCCCATTGATTTGTTGACAGACATAAAAAAGATATATATCATTTTCTATCCTATAAAAATGTTTATTATCCAAGTCTCTTCTTAATAGTTCTTTTATTTCTTCTTTTGTAACCTGGGTTTGTTACCAATATGGTCTCACCTAATTTTTTCCCTTCTAATTTTGTTTCTAATCTCACTAGTTTATTGCATGTAAGGTTTATAAAAATTATCTTCCTATTTTTGCTTTACTTAATCAACATGGACAATTATGGCTATCTATCCCTTTGGCTTGTATGATTCTCATTATTCTTATTCATCCCTTCTTAGTGTCCTTGCATTTTCCTTTATGCTATTTGCTTTTTTTGTTATAAAAGTATTATGGTACAAAAACATGTGTGCTGTCTTTTTTAATATATTTTTACTTAAACACCTTGATTACATACATGATTGTGTTGTTTGGGTTTCAGTCATGTAAAGAACACCACCCATCACCAGGGCAACATTCCCATCACCAATTTCCCAAGTCTCCCTACACCCCACCCCACCCCCAGCAGTACTCTACCCAGGCTTTCTTTTTTCATTTAAACAACTTTATTACATACATGATTGTGTTTGGGTTTCAGTCATGTAAAGAACACCACCCATCACCAGTGCAACATTCCCATGATCAATGTCCCAAATCTCCCTCCTCCCCACCCAACTCCCGCCTGTACTCTGCACAGGCTTCTATTTCCCTCGTACATTCTCATTATTAGGATAGTTCAAAACGTAGTTATTTCTCTAACTAAACTCATCCCTGTTTGTGGTGAGCTTCATGAGGTGAGCTGGAACTTCCAGCTCTTTTCTCTTTTGTGTCTGAAAATTATTATTGCAAGAATGTCTTTCATTTTTCTTAAAACTCATAGATGAGGGAGACTATTCTGTGACTATCTCTCTCCCTCTGACTTATTTCACTCAGCATATTAGATTCCATGTACATCCATGTACAGGAAAATTTCATGACTTCAACTCTCCTGACAGCTGCATAATATTCCATTGTGTATATGTACCACAGTTTCTTTAGCCATTCGTCTGTTGAAGGGCATCTTGGTTGTTTCCAGAGTCTTGCTATGGTAAATAGTACTGCATTGAATATAGGTGTAAGGAAGGGATTTTTGTATTGTATTTTTGTGTTCCTAGGGTATATTCCTAGGAGTGTTATAGCTGGATCATATGAGAGCTCGATTTCCAGTTTTTGGAGGAATCTCCATATCGCTTTCCATAAAGGCTGAACTAGACGGCATTCCCACCAGCAGTGGATAAGAGTTCCTTTCTCTCCACATCCCCGCCAACACTGCTTGTTCTCATTCTTTGTGATGTGTGCCATTCTCTGTGGTGTGAGGTGGTATCTCATCGTTGTTTTGATTTGCATCTCCCTGATGATTAGTGATGTGGAGCATTTTTTCATGTGTCTTTTGGCCATTTGTATTTTTTTTTATCAAAGTGTCCATTTCTTCTTCCCATTTTTGATGGGATTAGATGTTTTTTCTTGTAAAGTTCTGTTAGTGCCTTGTATATGTGTGGTCTTATTCTATATTTTCTCCACATATTAACTTCTTAGTAATCTCACTAATATACCTCTATTGTTCTTGTTCTTCTAGTTCTTTTTCTTCTATTTTTATTTTTCCTTCTCTTATTTTTCTATAGTTCTACTTTCTCTGTTTGTTTTTATTTCTCCTCCTCCTCCTTAATTTTCTTCTTTGCACAGGAATTACTACTAGCTCTGCACTCAGGACGCTCTTTCCGCAGAGCTCAACAGACCATATATGGTGCTAGATATCAAGACCAGGGTTTTCCATGTACAAGGCCAACAACATATTGCTATACTATTGCTCGGTTCATAGCTATTTTATCCATATATATATATATATATATTATAGACTTCTCAAATTCAACATAGAACATTTGAATTCTCATACCCAACTCTTTAAAACTTGCTTTTATTCCTTATTTTTATTAAATTAATGCCACTATTTTATCCCCAGGTATTCAGATTTAAAAGTTATGAAGAATTTTCAACTTGTCCCTACTTCTAATACTTCCTCCTTCTCAATAAAATCAGTTAAATAATTTTAATTCTAACATGGAAGCATGTCTCACCTCTTTCCTGAATTTTCTACTTCCAATTATTCATTTTTTTGGCTTTTGGAGCACACCCAGCAGCACTAAGGGGTTACTCCTTGCTCTATGCTCAGAAATTGCTCCTGGCAGACAGGGGACCATATGGGATGCATGCAAGGCAAACACCCTACCTCCTTGCTATCTCTCCGGACCCCAATTATTCATTTTGATAGCAGATGTTTTGCTTAGACTACTTAAAAATTGCCCTTATGTTTCCTATTCTGGATTGTCACCATACTTTAATACATCCTATAAATATGATCCAGACTCATTTTCCTAAACCAATTCATCATAAATTCAAAGAATTAAGTTCCTAGGTGCCTGTTATTTTATAAAACACCACAAACTCTAGGGACATTATTCATGTTGTAATGTATGCTAATGTTACACACTAAAATTATGCTGATTATCCAACTCACTGTCCTAGATTGCAGCTCTAATTAATTTCTTGTCATTATTCTAGTCACTCAGTGCACAATAGTGAGTTACATAGAAAACATGTCTTCTTTAGGAGTCATCAATCTAGTGGTAGGAGACACACAGTAAGTGAATAAAAGTGTGTATCTGAAATATGTCAATTCCAATGCCCGAAACCATCAATATTTTCTTATTCAAAATAGGGGGGAGTATTCAAGGTTATAGTAGAGGGATTAAGTCAATTGACTTGCATATGGTCAATCAAATTCCCATGTATGTAACCCTCAAGCACTGTAAAGGGTAATCCCTGAATACAAAGACAGGAACTTGATTTATTGCCCCAAATAAAAAAAAAGGTAAAATTCTCTTTTCTTTTCATTTTTTTTTTTGGTTTTTGGGCCACACTCGGTGACGCTCAGGGTTTACTCCTGACTATGTGCTCAGAAATCGCTCCTGGCTTAGGGGACTATATGGGACACTGGGGGATCAAACCAAGATCCATCCTAGGCTAGCAAAGGCAAGGCCTTACCACTTTCACCACAGCTCTGGCCCCTCTTTTTATAATATATGCTATAATATATGCTATACCCCAGCTGTTTTTCCATGCCCCCTTTTTTCAGAGTTTCTCTCCAATTTATCCATGCCTACTTATTTACATTAATTATTCAAAACTTATCTAGCAAATTCTATATTTGACTTCCTTTCTTAGGGAGTCTTCTACTCCAATTTGATCTGCTGATATTTGAACCATCTTAAAAACATGTATCAAGAGAGTAAGCCTGCAAAGATGGCAGGCTTAGGCGAGGGAGGGAAACCGGGGACATTGGCGGTGGGAGATGTTTACTTGTGAAGGAATAGGTGTTAGATATTGTATGACTCAAATATAATCATGATGATTCAATTAAAATTAATAATTATGTATAAAAATCTGTATCAGATGTTTCTTTTTCAAAGCGAACCCCCAAAATATAATTAACCTCTTTGTCCCTTATATGAGTAATGACATTATAAAAATCATAGGCCTTAGAATAAAATAAGCCCACATTTAAATCCTAGTTGTATCTTTTTTCTTTTTTATTATTGGTTATATTTAGGTTAGGGTTAGTATTAGGGTTAGGGATGAGGGTTAGGTTTATGGTTAGGGTTAAGATTATGTTTGAAGGATTAAGGTTCAAGTCAGGTTAGTGTTCCTCACAATTAGTGATGTGGAATATTTTTTCTTGTCCCTTTTGGCCATCTGCATTTCTTCTTTGAAAAAATGTCTGTTCATTTCTTCTCCTCATTTATTGAGAGGATTAAATGATTTTTCTTGTTAAGTTCTAGTAGTGACAGCCACTGGCCACTCAGGGCTGGGAACAAGCAGCTTGGCAAGGGGACAGCAGTGGGGTCCTCTGAAGAGTGTGCAAAGGAGTCGGGAAATAGATACAAGACTGCACACCCTGAAAGGAGCTTAGATATAGCCTGTTTATACACTCAGAAGAAGGGTTTTTATACATAAACTTAAACAAGTCATTCTGAGTTAGCAAGGAAGAAGTGTGTGGTCTGTAGTTTACAAAGCAGAAAAACATATATGGCTTCTGTGTCATATAGATAATCATCAAAACATTCTATAGAATTCATTGACCTCATCCTTAATACAATGGTTACAATACTTATTAATATGAAACAGAGACATCACTTATTTTTGACCTAAGATTCAACATTGCCCTAAATTCCCAGTCTTATAAATCTGATGAAATAGCTTTGTGGCTTTAATGACCAGTTCCTCTTTTCCTTCGGGTCTTTGTGGCTGTTTACTGCATTTCTAAATTGGGTTTTGTGTTGATGTAAAAATTATTTTGTCCTGGGGCTTGGGTGAATTTAAAAAAATTATCTTGTCATGGAGTGTTTTTACCTACATGTTGTACTATATACCTATGGTTTCAGGTCTGATATCAAGGTATTTTAATCTATTTGGATTTTATCTTCATACATGGTGTTAAATGGGGGTCTGAGTTTGCTTTTTTTGCAAATGGCTAAACAGTGTGCCAACACCACTTGTCGAAGAGGCTTTCCTTGCCCCATTTAAGATTTCTTGCTCCTTTATAAAAAATTAGGTGATTGTATGTCTGGGGAACATTCTCTTAGTACTCAAGCCTATTCCACTGACCTGAGGGTCTGTATTTTTTCAATTACCATACTTTTTTGATAACTATTACTTTGTACTACAGTTTAAAGTTGGGGAAAGTAATTCCTCCCATATTCTTTTCCCCAAGGATTACTTTAGCTATTCTAGGGTGTTTATTGTTCCAAATGAATTTCAGAAGTGTTTGATCCTTTTCTTTGAAGAATGTCATGGGTATCTTTAGGAGGATTGCATTAAATTTGTCCAATGCTTTGAGAAGTATTGCCATTTTAATGATGTTAATTCTGCCAAACCATGGGTAGGGTATGTGTTTCCATTTCCACATGTCCTCTCTTATATCTTGGAGCAGGGTTTTATAATTTTCTTTATATAGGTCCTTCACATCTTTAGTCAAGTTGACTCCAAGGTATTTGCGTTTGTGTGGCACTAATGAGAAGGGGTGAAACAGCACTCTCCAAACAAGTGTAAGCAGAGATAAACAGATGGGAATATATTAATCTGAGAAGCTTCTGTTTCTCAAAGGAAATAGTGCCTAGGATACAAGAGACATTCACTGAGTGGGAGAAACTATTCACCCAATACCCACAAGATCAAGGGCTAATATCCAAAATATATAAGGCACTGACAGAGCTTTACAATAAAAACATCTAATCTCATAAAAAATGGAGAGAAGAAATGGACAGACACTTTGACAAAGAAATACAAATAGCCAAAAGACACATGAAAAAATGCTCCACATCACTAATCATCAGGGAGATGCAAATCGAAACAACTATGAGGTACCACCTCACACCACAGATATTGACACACATCACAAAGAATGAGAAAAAGCAGTGTTGGTGGGGATTTGGAGAGAAAGGAACTCTTATTCACTGCTGGTGGGAATGCCGACTAGTTCAACCTTTCTGAAGAGCGATATGAAGATTCCTCCAAACACTG
Organism: Suncus etruscus; assembly: GCF_024139225.1. Taxonomy (NCBI): domain Eukaryota; kingdom Metazoa; phylum Chordata; class Mammalia; order Eulipotyphla; family Soricidae; genus Suncus; species Suncus etruscus. The sequence continues at coordinate 120,895,707 of NC_064868.1, forward strand.
CAAATTGAGTTCCCATATGATCTAGCTAAACCACTCCTAGGGATATACCCTAGGAACACAAGGATACAATACAAAAATACCTTCCTCACACCTATATTCATTGCAGCACTATTTACAATAGCCAGGCTCTGGAAACAACCAAGATGCCATCAACAGATAAATGGCTAAAGAAACTGTGGTACATATACACAATGGAATATTATGCAGCAGTCAGGAGAGATGAAGTCATGAAATTTTCCTATCCATGGATGTACATGGAATCTATTATGCTGAGTGAAATAAGTCAGAGGGAGAGAGATAGTCACAGAATAGTCTCCCTCATCTATGGGTTTTAAGAAAAATAGAAGATATTTTTGCAATAATTCTCAGAGACAAAGAGAGGAAAGCAGGAAGGTCCAGCTCACAACATGAAACTCACCACAAAGAGTGGTGAGTGCAGCTAGAGAAATAACTACACTGAGAAGGATCATAACAATGTGAATGAATGAGGGAAGTAGAAAGACTGTCTAGGTACAGGTGGCGGTGGTGTAGGAAGGAGAGTGTTTTGGGATATTGATGTTGGGAATGTTGTACTGTTGAAGGGGGTATTCTTTACATGGCTGAATCCCAACTACAATCATATTTGTAATCAAGGTGTTTAAATAAAGATATTAATAAAAATAAAATAAAATTTTAAAATTAAAAAATAAACAAAAGATTATCTTTAGAACCAAGTACCCTTGGCTCAGGGCTGGATGTCTTTGGTTCTTCAGTATATCTCGCATGCTTATTTCCATGCAATATTCCTATACTGATTAGTGAGAACTATGGTAGCCAGGCCTCAGAATATCTGCTTTGTAGCTAGGAAATATTTTTCATTTACAGAAATCTTAGTAGTTTTATGATGGACTCAGAAAAGGTTCTTAGGGTGCCAGTGAAAGTATGTCTCAAATGAGAGGGATGATTTTATGTCACAACCTTTATCAATTTCCCCATTTCCTCTAGTGTCTTATGGCATTTGTGGGTACAGACAACCAAAGGCCTCTTGAGCATAACGCCACTTTTTAGCCATGAGCTCTAGATTAGGGTTCCTTACACACAGGTCCAGACAAGAAACTTGTATATTTTGGGTACTAGCCCCTTATCAGATGGGTTTTGCATGAATAGTTTTTCCCATTCCGTGGGTGGGCTTTGTATCCTAGTCACTATTTCCTTTGAGGTGCAGAAACTTCTCAATTTAATGTAATCCTACTTGATTATCTCTGCTTCTGCTTGTTTGGACAGTGCTGTTTTCTCCTTGAAGATGCCTTTAGTTACAATGTCATGAAGCATTTTGCCTACATTTCTCTTCTATATACCTTATAGTTTAAGGTATCAACGTTTTGAATCCATTTGACCTTTGTGCCTGGTGTTAGAGGTTTTTTTTTCTCTTATTTTTGCATGGGTTTGGCAAGTTGTCCCAACAACAATTGTAAAAGAGGTTTTCCTTGATTCATTTTCTATTTCTAGCCACTTTTTCAAAGATTAATTGATTGTATTCTGGTGTTCATTTTCTGAACACTCAAGTCTATTCTATTGCTATGATGGTCTGTCTTTATTCCAGCCCCATGCTGTTTTAGTAACTATTGCTTTGTAAAACAATTTAAAGTTGGAAAAAGTGGTGCTTCCCATTTTCTTTTTACTAAGGGTTGCATTAGTAAATCATGGGCGTTTTTATTCCAAATGAATTTCAGGAGTGTTCTATCTACTTCTATGAAGAACGTCATAGGTATCCTAAGGGAGTTTGAATTAAATCTGTACAATGCTTTGGAGAGTATAGTCATTTTAATAATATTGATTCTCCCAAGCCATAAGCAGTGTATAGGTCTCCGTTTTCTTATGTCCTCTTTTATTTTTTGAAGCAGTCTTTCATAGTTTTCTTTGTATTTTTAGTTAAGTTGACATCAGGGCATTTGAGTTTATGTGGTAGTACTGGGAATGGGTTTTTTTTTAATATCTATTTCTTCTCTATTGCTATTTGTATATAAAAAGGCTATTGATTTTGTAGCCTGCCACTTCAACATACAAAAGTATTCTTTATAGAAGCTTTTTGGTGTTTTTTAGGGTTTCCTAAACATAGTATCATGTCATCTTTGAACACTGAAAATTTGACTTCTTTCTTGCCCATCTGGGTGCCTTTGATATCTTTTCCTTGCTTACTTTTTATGGCAAGTAGTTCCAGTACTAAGTTGAATGGGAGTGGTAAAAGGGGAGAGTTTTGTCTTGTCACAATTTTAGATGACTCTCTATTGACTATATATTTGCAATGGTCTTGAAGTAAATTGCCTTGACTATATTGAAAAAAGTTCCTTCCATTCCCATCTTGTTGAGAATGTTTATCATAAACTGGTGTTGGGCTTATCAAATGCATTATTTGCATCTATTGATATGATCATATGCCTTTTATTTTTATTTTTGTTGATATGGTGAATTATATTGATTGACTTGCTTATGTTAAACCATCCTTGCATCTCTGGGTTAAACCATACTTGGTCATGATGTATGACCTTATTGAAGATACATCAGTTTCTGTTTGCTAGGATTTTGTTGAGGGATAGTAGACAAATATGGGGATATATACATTTATATATAGCTTAGTAGATAAATATATGCCTATATATAAAATATATAAATTTATATATAAATTATAGAAAATTGCTTAGTAGATAGTTATAGGCATATATATCCCTATATTTATCTATTAAGCATTTTTCTTCCATTTCTTCCTCCAGAGCTAGTATATTCTTGTTGGGTTTTAGCTTGTGATGGTTACCCATATGTCTTTTGCAGTGTATTGTTTTTCCTGTGTGCTGTGCTGTTATACATAGATTAGGACATAAGTGCAGATTTTGTGTCTCTGAGAAGGAGAAGCCTGTGTTCTCTCAGCAGATGAGGAGCTTTGTCTCTCAAGTTAAATTTGTCCTTTGGGTTAGGGGGACTCACTTTCCTGTTTCTCAGGGCTTCTGCCAGCCTCGGCCCAAGCTGAGGTTCCTATTGCTTTTGTGTCTCTGGGCAGGAGAAGCTGGATGTTAGTTGTTTAAATAACAATTAAGACCTTAAAAATAAAAAAAATTAAAAAATATTAAATTTCCCTGAGACTCAATTTTCTGGTACATTGAATAATAGTTATAATAGATACTTTTTACAATTATTATAAAACTAAAACTTGCCTCACAAGGCATTAATAATACAGTAGGTACTCAATAAATGTGCTCCTTTTACTACTTAACTGACTATAAAATCTTAGTGCACAGTTTTCATTTTTAATATTAGTTTTATTATAACACTGTGATTTAACAAGTTCACAATATACAAGGTTCCAAAACCATTCCCACCACCAATATCCCCAGTTTCCCAATCAATACCCAGACTTCTCGTTAGCAGATATAAAAAGTTTATTTCATATATTTGTCATAACACAAAGGCAAATTACTTTACCAAAACTTAGATCAATATACATAAATTTGTGGTAATTGTTGCATGTCACAATGAAGACATTTTATAAGAATATACTGGTATGCGTAATGCTAGTTGAGTCTTCTGTGTTACTGTTTTCATTATTTTCCTCAATTGTCTTCTATGCAAATATCCCATCAAATTTGCTGTGATCATTCTGGGAAGATTGTATGATACAATTTGGTGGTCCAGGACTTATAGAGTTGGAACAATTTGGTGTCTTGGTAACACGATGAGGTTCAGTACCAAAACTGCTCTTTCTTTGTCAGAGAATGTTGAGTGTTTGCTGCTGTGCCTTCAGGCAAAAAAGGGAAAAATGTCTGCCTAAATTCCAAGAAATCTCTGGAAATGTCAACCCTGACTGTTCTATTTGGGAAGATTCTGCAGCATCACGTTCTTTTTTTTTTTGGGGGGGGGCTGTTTTTCTGAAGGCAAGACGGTTGGTGTGCGTGGGCCAAAGTCTTCATCTTCTTGAAAAATTGATTTTCTCACACAGAGAATAGAGATAATCATATCTAAGCCCCAGAGTTATCGTGACAATGCATAAAGTTATAAAATACAATACCTAGTCCACTGACAGGACTGGAATATGTGTGCTTTCACTCACCACATTTTAACACCAGTTCTTCTGTTTAAGTGTGTGTGACATTTGACCTTGTCACACTAGGACAAGGTGTCTGATTAGATTGTGGAGTACTTAAGCTATTTTATGTTATCCTACTACTGCCCTGACATATTTCACTATAGAAATATGATAGATATTTCAAACTGATAGGTTTGAAATGTATTATGACAAATTTCTTACTGTTTCCAACTCTTCCCTTTCTCAATAATTTTTCTGAAATTACATAGGTTTTCTATGCTAATATTCCCAATTCTTTCACCATACAATTATAAAACTTCCCCCTTAAATCTTTCTCTTCACAATACTTTTTACATAGTAAAGTGCATGAATATTTACAAGATGTCTGAATGATAGATACTTTCTGAGTCACTCTTATTTTGGGGGGTGGGGGAGTTTGGGCCACACCCAGCTGCACTCAGGGGTTACTCCTAGCTCTGTGCTCTTACTACTTAACTAGCTATAAAATCTTAATGCCACTTTTTATTTTCATTTTCATCGCTCCTGGCAGGCTCAGGGCACCATGTGAGATGCTGGGAATCAAACCTGGGTCCATCCCAGGTCAGCCTCATGCAAGCCAAATGCCTTACTGCTGTGCTATCTCTTGGGCCCTTCTGAGACACTCTTGAGAAGAGTTTTGGACTCCACTCTTTATGTACTGTGAGCTACACATTTCAGAATTTTTAATAAAATCTTCATTACCTGGACTGTAAGAATGTTTACTGCAAGCTTTAGCTTGGATTAATCATGAAAGTACACATTCAGATATCCCCACATTGTGATGAAACAGTTCAATTTTGGGGTATAATGACCTAATCAAGGGCCATATAAAGAGCTAAACTCATTTACATAACAATGGGTCTGATCCCCAGAACTCCATTATCCTTGAGCACCTCAAAGAATAGCCTGAACTTAGAGCTAAGAGCAGCTTCTGAGTATTGCCAGATGTGGCCCCAAGGCAAAAATTAACTAAAAAAATGACAAAGCTAACTATAATGTTAGTATAGGACAGTAGAAATACCTTAAGAAGCTGAACAAATGCTTTGCATGTACTTTACTGACCACCACATGATCACCTGAGCACATTCACAAGCAAACTCTGAGCACGGAAGTGGCAATTATCCCCTGAAATACTGCAGGTTGTGGGACAAAAAAACAAACCAAACCAAAAAAAAAAAAAAGAAGATAAAAATAAACCTCGTGGGGCCGGCGAGGTGGTGCTAGAGGTAAGGTGTCTGCCTTGCAAGCGCTAGCCAAGAAAGGACTGTGGTTTGATCCCCCAGCGTCCCATATGGTCCCTCCAAGCCAGGGGCGATTTCTGAGTGCTTAGCCAGGAGTAACCCCTGAGCATCAAACGGGTGTGGCCCAAAAATTTAAAAAAAAACACCTCATATATTCTGAGTATTTTTGCAATGATTGATGCAATTCTTAACACTCAAAAATCAATTTCTATGAAAATTTTTGCAAGTGAGGCTTGGCTGATTCTTTTGACTCTGTCCATTGTATCTGTATTTTGATTAAGTGGTACATTACTTGTTATGACTTGATAAAGGTATTCATCTTACCAAATATTAACTTTAAGGTAAGGAATCACAGTCAGAATTTTATTATGTTACACTTTTCCTCAGCTTTCTCCCCTGTGATCTTTGATCATAGTGTTTTATATTAAATCCACATCAGAAAGTCACAATGCTGACAACTTCTCACTTGGGCTTTAAACCTAATATATAGTTATAAACTGCTTTGGTAAGTCACTCCTTGAATATATATTTAAAACACTAGCTCGACTTTGACAGGCTGTGCTGACTTTTGGTAAAAACTACTCAATGTATATTGATTCATGTTAGTTTCATGTTGGATGAGGAAAGTCCACTATAAATTATTTTGCTTTTGTCAGTTATCATCTGTTTCTCTATATCCATTTTGTATTCTTATACTAGATCTCCAAAATTAATGTTATGAAAACAAAAAATGTCATATTAAAGATCTCAATAAAATAACAAGTATTAAATGGTAGAATATAGTCCTTGAGCACTACATCAAATTATTTCCATGTGTCTTCATTGATTTGGAAATATGTAGAGGAACAAAAAAAACATTGAATAAACTGTAAAATGCCAATTCCAAAAACTTGGAAAATTTTATATAAATCAAAATAAGTATAAAATACAATATTACAAATTATATACAACTTCATAGAAGAATGTCCCTCAAACAGATATAAAAGCAGGAGCCAAAAAATGCAGATACATCTATAAATTATGCCTCTGAACTTTCTGTACTTATTTTTTTAGTTTTTGGGTCACACCCAGCAGTGCTGAGGGGTTACTCCTGGCTCTAAACTCAGAAATCTCTCTTGGCCGGCTCGGGGGACCATATGGGATGCTGGGATTCGAACCACCACCCTTCTGCATGCCAGCAAATCCCTACCTCCATGCTATCTCTCTGGCCTCCTGAACTTTTTGTACTTTTTTGAGTAGCAGGATAGATTTTCAACTCACAGTTGTATTCGTGGAGATAATGAAAGTTAGAGGTTATGAGAAAAACCTTTTTATACATAGTTCATAGACAGTTCCTCTCTGCCCATTTTTCTAAAAAAACAAACAACAACAACAACAAAAAAAAGACCAAAAAAATAAAAGCCCTCAATTCTCAATGAAGTAACCTCCATAAAACACAAACATACTGACAATTTCAACCATGTCACCAGACACAAAAGGACAGATCTTTATTTTATTTTTTATTAAATATTTTACTTATACACTGTGGTTAACAAGTTGTTTATGATTGAGTTTCAGGTATACAGTATGCATCTGCTTCACCAGAGCCATTTCTCACCACCAATGTTTCCAGTTTCCCTCCCGGCCACTCCTCTGTCTGTGTTTGGGGCTGACATTTTACTACTATTCTGTGAGTGTAGGTGTGTGTGCTCAGAAATGTACCATTTTAATATTTCTTTTAAGGAAAATGCAAGATTCTTTCATGGAACAAATGATGAAACTATTCAAAGAAACATATGGTTTGGAGTATTTCAGAGAAAAAAATCATGGCTATACCAAACCATGACAGGACTTTGGAAAACCAACCCTCCTGAATATAAGGAAACCATTTTGGAACTTCATGATCACTTTCATTCTCTCCTAGTTGTCACAAAGATGCTTCAGCAGCTTAGATTCCCAGACTGCATCTTGATATTGCTTCCATGATAAGCCTGTTTTTTGATGGACTATAGCTTTGTGCCCGATTACAGATATGAAGTCAAATGGGGAGAATTTGGGTTAGAAGTTTGTACAATTTCTGTTAATATGACCACAACTTTTGTTCAAATATAATACTATCCCCCTTCTATTTGTCATGGACTGGTTCTTCAAGAGGGTTGTTCTCCTATAGATGATTCAGAACCTTTGCTTCTCAGTACATATCTTAATGGGTTTGGAGCAGTTGTCAAAAGCTGCTTTGCTTCAGTCACAAGGAGGAAGCATAGACAGGGTATATGAGAAGGAGGGGGCATGAGCTCCAGGCTGCTCTTAGTTTGAGGAAGATCTCCAGAACTTGAGGTAGTCTTGATTTTGGTGCATACCACCAAAATTTCAGCAAAGAGCTTGGAACATTTAGATTGCTTCCAGTTGGCAGAAGTGTGTCTATTCCCCTATCATAAATGACTAATGTGAACTCCCAACCTTCGGAATTTTGCCTGGCTAGTCAAAGGGAAATAGTTTTTTACTTTAAAATCTATCTTTATTAATGAAAAATGATTTAGCTATCTTAAGAATATATTATGAACCTCTGGCATTTTTTCTTTAAATTTTCCATGGCTCTTTTACTTTTGTCCATTTATTTCCCCACTGTTGATTAATTTGTCATTTTCTCATTGATCCATAAAAGATTTGATGTAGTAAGTCAAACTTTGTCATTTGAGTTGCTGATACATTTTCTAGATTTTTGGTAGAATTCTTTTTTTTTTTTTTCGGTTTTTGGGTGACACCCAGCAGTGCTCAGGGATTACTCCTGGCTCCAGGCTCAGAAATTGCTCCTGGCAGGCACCGGGGACCATATGGGGCACCGGGATTTGAACCAATGACCTCCTGCATGAAAGGCAAACGCCTTATCTCCATGCTATCTCTCCGGCCCCTTTGGTAGAATTCTTAATTCACTTCCTGTACTTGAAGTTTAGAAAATTTAATTCTTCTACTCAACTATTAGTCAATCTTTTTAGAGTTTATATCATGCTTGTTTAGAAGGGTCATATCTACTCATTAGTCAAAAATAATTAACCCATGTTCCTCTCCAGTATTTTTTGTCTTTATTTTTATTTTATGATCCTTGCTCCAAATGTATTTTGCTTTCTGAAGCATATTTTATTTTATTTTTTTTGGTTTTTGGGTCACACCCGGCAGTGCTCAGGGGTTATTCTTGGCTCCAGGCTCAGAAATTGCTCCTGGCAGGCACGGGGGACCATATGGGACACCGGGAATCGAACCGATGACCTCCTGCATGAAAGGCAAACGCCTTACCTCCATGCTATCTCTCCGGCCCCAGCATATTTTATTTTTATTTTAATTGATTTAGGTACTGTAGTTACAAAATTGTTCATTGTTGGGTTTCATTCACAGATTGTACACCACTCTTCACCAGTGCACCCCTCCCACTACTGATGTCTCCCATAACCTTCACATAGCCCCCACACTCACCCCACCTGTCTCTAGGCAATTTGCTTCCCTTTATCACCTTTTGTCTCTCTGTTCTCCTCTATTTTGAAATGCTGGTTTGCATTATTGTTAATAGAAGGGTGTCTTGCATGCCACTCTCTCCTTTCAGCACTGAATCCTTGTCTAAAGTGATCAGTTCCAACTATTTTTTTTTCATAGTAGACCCTTCTCTAATCTAAACACACTCAACACTCTTTCTGGCAAGCTTCATTCTCTGGGCTGGACCTCCTGACCCCTATCTCTATTGTCTATGGATATGATTAACATCTTGACACAAGTTTATTTTATTTTTTAAATTTATTTATTTATTTTTATTTTGACCAAAGTGGATTACAAATCACTCACAGTAGTACTTCAGGTACATAGTAACACTGAATCAGGGGCATTCCCACCACCAATATTGTCTTCCCTCCACCCCTGTTCTCAGCATACATCCCTTATGCCCCTCTTTTACCCCCCAGGCTGCTAGCATAGGTGGTCCACTCTGAGACACAAATTTATTATAACATACAAATGCGTGAGATTAATCTATGACTATCCATTTTCTTTAATTTGTTGCATTCAGCATAATAATCTGCATTTCCATCCATGCTTATGCAAATTTCATAACTTCATTTTTCCTAGAAACTGCATAGTATTCTGTTCTGTAATTATACCACAGTTCCCTTAGTCATTTATCTGTTGTTGGATACCTGAATTGTTTTCAGTGTCTGGCTATTGTAAATAGTGCTGCGATGAACATGGGTTTGCAGAGGGCATTTTTGTATTATGATTTTGAGTTTCTGGGGTATATCCCTAGGAGTGGTATTGTTGGATCATATGGGAGCTCAAGTTTTAGCTTTTTGAGGAATGTCCATATACTTTTTCAAAAAAGATTGGACCAGTTTGCATTCACACCAGCAATGAATGAGAAATCCCATTCTCCCTGCAACTATACCAGCAAAGGCTTTTTTTCTGATGTGGGCCAGTCTCTGTGGTGTGAAAGTGTAACTCATTGTTATTATTTTGATATGCTTGTTCTAATACTTAGTGATGTGTGGTGTTTTGGCATGTGCCTTTTGACCATCAGTATTTCTTATTGAGAAAATATCTTTTCAGTTCTTCTCCCATTAAACCCATTTTTGGATAGGTTTATATATTTTTTCTTGTAAATTTCATTCTATGCCTTGTATATCTTGGAAATTATCCTCATCTTATGAGTATTGGGTGAATAATTTCTCCCATTCTAGGGATAGCCTTTGTGTCCTAGTCACTGTTTCCTTTGAGGTGATGGTAATCAGTTTAAAATACTCCAATTTATTAATCTTTGCTTCTTGTTACTTGGCCAGTATATATTTCTATTTCCTTATGAACTCATTTATTTCTTGAATCAGTGTTTTGTAGTTTTCCTTATAGAGCTCTTTGTCTCTTTAGTTGTTGATTTTGTAAGGCACAGTTATGAATTGGAAATTTTTGTTTGTTTTGGGGCCACACCCTGCTGCACTCAGATGTTACTCTTGGCTCTCTGATTAGAAATCGCTTCTGGCAGGTTCAGAGGACTATATGGGATGCTGGGATTCAAACCACCATTCCTCCTGAATGGGCTGCTTCCTAGGCAAATGCCCTAGGCCTCAGGCCTAGGCTTTGCTCACTATCCTGCCCCATGAATCGGAATTTTTAATATTTTTCTTCCCTTTTAATTAATTTTGGATAGAAAAGTCACCGATTTGGGCATATTTACTTTGTAGCCTGCCACTTTACTCTAAAAGTCAAATGTTTCTAAAAGGTCTTTTGTGGAGTCTTTAAAATTTTCTAGAAACCATATTTTGCCATCTGCAAACAATGAGTGCTTCACTACTTCCAAACCTCTGTGAATATCTTGATTTTTTTTCTTGACTAATTGCTATGTTAAGTAGGTCCATTACTATATTGAATAGAAGCGGAGGCAGAGAGCAGGTAACTTTGCCTTGCGGTAGATCTTATCTTTGCATATTAATTTGCAGCCTGCCACTTCGCAACACAAATTTATTGTTTTTAGAAAAGAATCTTTATTGGTTGTTTGCTCTGTTTTTGGGCCACACCCAGTGAGGTTTGGGGGGAGGGTGTTACTGCTGGCTTTGCACTCAGAAATTGCTCCTGGCTTGGAGGACCTGGGATCCACCCACGCTCCATCCTGGGTCAGCAGCTTGAAAGGTTAAGGCCTAACCGCTGTGCTATCGCTCTGGCTGCTAGAAAAGAGTCTTTAGGATTTTCTAAATGGAATATCATGGTATCTGCAAAGCGTGAGTGCTTGATTTCTTACTTTTCTAGCTGCTTGTCCTAGATATCTTTATATATAGCCTAATTGATATAGCAAGTGCTAATGTTGAATTGAAGTGTTGAGGGGGGAAAAACTTATCTTGTGTCAGATATTAGATGAAAGGTGTTTAGTTGTTCCTCATGGAGTATGATGCTTGTCATGAGCTTGTAATTAATAGCTTTGGAATATTGAGGAAGGTTCCTTCCCTTCCCATATTGATGAGTATTTTTTAGCATAAGTGTGTTCTGAACTTTGCCAAATGCTTTCTCCCTCTAGTACTATGTTCATGCTTCTTTCTTTTATTGATATGATGTATTATATTGATTACTTGCATATGTTAAAACATCTTGGCATCTCTGGAATAAATACTACATTGTCATGTGTAGAACCTTTATTAATTGTCAGGTTATATTTGTTAGTATTTTGTTGAGGAATTTTATATTTGTCTTCAACAAGAATATCCGAATGTATTCTCTTTTTGGTGTGTTGTCTATTTCTGCATTTGGTAACAGGGTGATATTAGTTTCATAGAAACTGGGAATATTTTTAAATGTTTGAAATGGATTGGCACTATGTCCTCTTAAAAGGTGTAAAGGAATTTTCTACTGAATCCATCCGGACCTGGGCTTTTGTTTTTGTGAAGTCTTTTGAATAATATTTCAGTTCACTGTATAGTGATAAATCTGTTCAGGTATTCCTTAAAAATCTACATCATTTTTATTCAATATTGGGTGGTTATAATTTCAAAGAATATATTTATTACGGTTTCTCAATTTTTCTGGCATACAGCTTCTCAAAGTAATCTCTGATTATCCTTTGAATTTCTATAGTTTCTGTTATGATATCCTCCCTTTTATATCTTGTTTGGTTAAATAAGATCCTCTCTTTGTGAGTCTTGCTAACAGTTTATAAATTTTGTTTATTTTTCTCAAAGAACCAGCTCTTCATTTCATCATTTCTGCGCTAATTTTTATTATTTCATTACTCTTGCTTGCTTTTAGCTCATTTTATTGAAAATTTCCCAATTTCTTAAGCTGTGCCCTTATAGCATTTATGTAGGTCCTTTCTTCCTAATGAATGTTTGCAAAGGTATGAATTTTTCTTTTAAACATTTTTTTTTGTGTTTTTTTTTTTGGGTCACACCTGGCAGAGTTCAGGTATTACTCCTGGCAGGCTCGGGGAACCATGTGGGAAGCCGGGATTCGAACCACCGTCCCTCTGCATGCAAGAAAAACACCCTACCTCCATGCTATCTCTCCGACCCCTAATTTTTCTTTCAGTAGCACTTTTGCTGTGTCCCACAACTTTTGATAATTTGTGTCTTCATTCTCATTTGTTTCCAAAAATCTATTTATTTCCTCTTTGATTTCATCTCTGATGTTCAGTGATAAGCTGTTTATTTCTAGATGTTAATTTATTTTTATGCTTTTGTTTGTAATTCACATCTATTTCTGGTGCATCGTATAAGAAAATAGTTTATACTATTTCCACCGTCTGATTTTATGAATTTTATGAATGTATGTTTTATGTCCTGTTATGTGTTCTATCCCATGTGCATTGGAAAAGAATGTGTATTTAGTTCTTTGGTGGTGAAAAGCCTTATATATATTTACTAAATAACTCTTTTATTTCCTTTTTTTTTGGTTTTTGGGTCAAACATGGAGACACTCAAGGGTTATTCCTGGCTCTGCTCTCATAAATCACCCCTGGCAGGCTCAGGGGACCATATGGGATGCCAGGATTCAAACCACAGTCCTCCTTAGGTTGGCCGCTAGCAAGGCAAATGCCCTACTGCTGTGCTATCTCTCGGACCCCAACTCTTTCATTTCTTCCTTCAAAGCCAGTATACCCTTGTTGAGTTTTAGCCTGGTTTATCTATCAGGAGGTGACAGGATGGTTTAGAAGTCTCTCACTAATATTGTGTTGCCATTAATAGCTTTATTCAAATCCATTAGATTTGTTTTTAAGTATTTTTCTGGCTTGTCTTTATGTGCATATAGTTTATAAGTATGATTTATTCATGATATGCATATCACTTGATTATTAAGAAATGACCCTCTGGTATTAGTATCTCCATGCCAGCCATATTAAATTAGTTGTTTGCTTGAAGAAGGGTTGTCCTCCAACCTTTAACTTTGAATCCGTATTTTCTCTATTTATTTAAATGTGTCTTTCCCAGGCAGCAAATATTGAATTCAATATTCTGATTCATTTTAATACTCTAGTTTGGTAGATTTAGTCCATTGACATTGGGGAGATTATTGTCATGGGATTTTGTTTCATCTTTTTGTAACACTTTGATGTTTCCGTGGAGTTTTTCTTTCATTATAGTCATCTTCTCGGTCCTTTTTTTAATTATTCTTATTATTAATTTTTTTTTGGTTTTTGGGTCACACCCGGCGGTGCTCAGGGGTAACTCCTGGCTGTCTGCTCAGAAATAGCTCCTGGCAGGCACGGGGGACCATATGGGACACCGGGATTCGAACCAACCACCTTTGGTCCTGGATTGGCTGCTTGCAAGGCAAACGCCGCTGTGCTATCTCTCCGGGCCCTTCGGTCCTTTTTTTAATGTTTGGATTTGTGTCTGTAAAGTTCCTAAGCTGCTCTTTATCCAAGAAGCTGTGTATCCTTTCTTTAAACTTGAATGAAAGTCTGGCTAGGTGAAGTATTCTTTTTTTTTCCCTATTCATTTCACTTAGTTTTTTCACTATTTCCCACCACTGCTTTTGGAACTGGAGAAATCCTCATGATAAGTGCTATAACTCATAAGGATCCTTCATTGTATGTTATTTACTTCTTTGTTATTGCTCCTTTCAGGATTCTATCTCTGTATGTGGTTTTCATCATTTTGACTACGGTGTTCTTTGGGGTGCTTTTATTTTTTGGTTTCTTTTAGCTGGCACTCTTTTATCCCAGAGATCTGTTTTTTGTTTTTTTTTTTTTTTTTAATTTTATTTTGGGTCACACCCGGCAGTTCTCAAGGGTTACTCATGGCTATTCACTCAGAAATCGCTCCTGAAAGGCTCAGGGGACCATATGGGATGTCAGGATTCGAACCACCATCCTTCTGCATGCAAGGCTTGCAAGGCCTTACCTTCGTGTTATCTCTCCGGCCCCCAAGAGATCCATTTTTGCCTGTTCATTTAGTTTAAGTAGTTTTCTATCTTCAGTTCATTTATATTAATACCCTTTTTACACTTCTGTTGTTTGGATGTGTTGGGCAGCTCATTTCTAGATAACTAAATCTGTTCTCAGTAGTGGTTATTTTACTGAGGAGGCCTTCTTACGAGTTTTTCATTTTGCCTATGAAGTTTTTCATTTCTGTCATTTCTGTTTTGAGTTTTTCTCATTTCTACTCTGTTAAATCATATCTGCTGTTTGTTCCATGGTTTCTTTGGGTTCTTCGAATACTTTCAACATTTCCTCTTTAAAGTTCTTATCAGAGAGGCTATATAGGTTATATATTAATAATATAATTATATATGATAATTATATATTATATATAATTACATATTGAGTCTTAAATCAAGCCATTTATTGTGATACCTGCTCTGATTTTGCTCTGCTCTGCTCTTGATTTATAATCCAATAATTATATATAATATATAATATAGGTTATATAAATAATCCAATAATAGTTGGATTATCCATGATACTCTCTTCATTCTCTAAGTGTGGTGGGGTTCTTTTTTGGTTTTTGGTTTTTGGGTCACACCTGGCAGTGCTCAGGGGTTACTCCTGGCTGTCTGCTCATATGGGACACCGGGATTCGAACCAACCACCTTTGGTCCTGGATTGGCTGCTTGCAAGGCAAACACAGCTGTGCTATCTCTCCGGGCCTGTGGTGGGGTTCTGTGTTAGTTTCCCATTGTGGCTTTTGCACTTTGATGGTTTTTTTTTTGTTTTTTTTTGGTGATGTGCTTAGGTTCATTCAATTGAAGAATTGTGTGGCCACACACTCTTTACTGGGGGCCACTGACTGGGGGCCCTGATGAAAGTTGATCAAAGCGCTATATCTTTTCTCTCTTGCTCTTGTAGCTGTGGTTATCTTGCTACCCTTTTTCATGTTCTTCTCACTGCAGTCAGTATGTTTAACGCTGGGTTTGCTGATCTTGTAGGGCCTCTGACTTGGCACAAATGGCCTTCCTGATGATGGTGGATCAGACTACTGAATGTCATTGTACTCATGTTAGCAGTCATCCCACAGTCCCCTGAGCGCTCTTTTTAGATCTTAATTTATTTTTATTTTTATTTATTTTTTTTGGTTTTGGGGCCACACTCTGTGACAGTCATGGGTTACTCCTGACTATGTGCTCAGAAATTGCTCCTAGCAAAAAGAAAATAAATGAAATCACTCCTGACTTGGGGGACCATATGGGATGCCGGGGAATGGAACCAAGGTTTTCTTAGGCTAGTGTGTGCAAGGAAGACGCCCTACTGCTGCGCCACTGTTCTGGCTCCTAGATCTTAATTTTAAATAATCAAGAAACTAGGAGGGATGGGAGAACATAGTTATAAGTACAGTGATGCCTCCGTGATATATATTACAGCTTTAGAATTAAGGTACACATTCAGTTTGGGGATAAGTTAAGTGAAATAGAAAAGCTATAGTAAATTTCTACTATAAATCACACCACTTAAACCTTAGGTTAGAAACGCGTATTAAATATTTTCCAGTATCTTAAACATCTTGATTTTTGCTCACTTTTAAAGTGGAATACACCAATTTCTCTCTCCTTTTATTTATTTATTTATTGATTGATTTTTGGGTCACACCCAGCAGTGCTCAGGGGTTCGTCCTGGCTCTACACTCAGAAATCACCCCTGGCAGACTTGGGGGACCATATGGGATGCCGGGATTCAAACCACCATCCTTCTGCATGCCAGACAAACGCTCTCCCTTCATGTTATCTCTCCAGCCCCAATTTCTCCCTCTTTTAATAAGTGACAAGGAGCCACTTTTGCAATGACATGTTACTTGTGAATGCATACAATAAGGATTTCCAGAGCAGGTATTACAATAAATGACTTCATTTATAGATTATTGGACTGTAAGGATATAACCTATGAGAAAAACATTATGACTTTCAGGAACAGAATTTTGGAGACAATATGAAACCTGTATTAATTTTTATGTTCAAAACTAAATCGGGGCCGGAGAGATAGCATAGAGGTAGAGCATTTGCCTTGCATGCAGAAGGATGAAAGTTCAAATCCCGGCATTCCATACTGTTCCCTGAGCCTGCCAGGAGTGATTTCTGAGCTTAGAGCCAGGAGTAAACCCTGAGCGCTGTCGGTGTGACCCCCCCCACAAAGAAAAAAAACTAAATCAGTAAATGTACCAGATTAATACTTAGTGAATGATATGTGTAGTAAACCAGTTAAACCTCAAACCCACTCTATAAACTCTGTCCAAATTGGGAATAAGACAATTGAGGTTTAGAGAGGATAAAAAAAATTCTCCATGGTAATATAACTGAAGGAACCATAAGTCTATTGCAGTGATTATTTTAAAGGCAGTGTCTTCTATATACTATGCTGTATTGCTTCATAAAAGTAAGGAAAATGGGCTAAAGCTATAGAATTGTGGGTAGGATGTTTGTTTTACCAATATATGGCCCAAGTTCAATTCCGAGCACCTATATGGTCCCCTGAACCCACCAGGAGAGATCTATGTGCTCACAGCCAGAAGTACCACCTTCACAGTGCTAGTTGTGGGCATAAAGAAAACAAACAAAAACAAACAAATGAACAAACAAAAATATCTATAAGAAGGAAATGCAGAAGAAATCTCAGAAATATAGAAGTTGTTGACTGGTAAAATATAAGATGGGATCCTGAGAAATAAACCAATTACAGCATTTTATCAACACTCCACATGGTTTTTGTGGGTTAAAATTAAAAGTTAGCACATGCTTTAAAAATATTTTTAGAACTTTAGATTCCCCGAATTCAAGGTTCCTAGCCAATAAAATATAGATGAGGGGCTGTTGCAATATACAGAGTATAGGGCACTTGCTTTCAATGCTACTGCCTCAGAGTTGAGCTGTCAGCATTCCATATGGTTCACTGAGTCTGCTAAGACTTATTTCTGAGAGCATAGCCAGAAACAACCCCACAGCACCACTGGGCATGACCCAGAAATTTAAAAAATATTATCTGACTTTCATGCACAGTTGATTTTCCAGCTCTATAAAAATAATACTATTAGTTAAAGAGGTTGAGGCAAATTGATATTTTAAGGATTTTTTTAGGAAGCATTATGTAGGCACACCTGGTGGTTTTCAAGGGTTTCTCCTAAAATGGTCAGGGAGGCTTTCATTGCAGGGCCTCAAATCTGGTTCTGTCAACTTAATCATTCTTTTTTTGTTTGTTTGTTTTTTTGGGTCACACCCGGCAGCACTCAGGGGTTATCCTGGCTCTATGTTCAGAAATCACTCCTGGTAGGCTCGGGAAACCATATGGGCTGCCGGGATTCGAACTACTGTCCTTCAGCATGCAACGCAAACACCCTACCTCCATGCTATCTCTCCAGTCCCTTAATCATTCTTAAGGAATAGATTACCCTTTTTCTTTTTCATGGAATAGAGATATTGAATAAAGGACTTATAAAGTTCTTAAGTGTATTAAATTGCTTAAAATCTAGGTTGAATATTTATTTGGTTATTCTTTAGAACTGTTTAGTATTTTGGTATAACTTTTATTGTTCTCATCTATTAGAATTTGATATAACAATAATAAAATCTTTTCTGTGAGATTGACTCCTAAGCACATAGTCCTTGAACACAACAAAGTATGGCTCAAAGGCCACCACTCCACAACTCCCAGAACAGCACTAAAACTGTGTTTTTTGTTTTTTTTTGTTTGTTTTTTGTTTTTTTTTTGTGGTTTTTGGGTCACACCCGGCAGTGCTCAGAGGTTATTCCTGGCTCCAGGCTCAGAAATTGCTCCTGGCAGGCACGGGGGACCATATGGGGCGCCGGGATTCGAACCGATGACCTCCTGCATGAAAGGCAAATGCCTTACCTCCATGCTATCTCTCCGGCCCCTACAACTGTATTTTTATGTAATAAGATAGTATTCTCATATGAACAAATTCATTAGAACTTCAGGATTAGGTTAATACTAATTTTCTTGATAGCTCTGCAGAGAGAACTTATAAGAAAAAAATCTTATATTATTGTGATGAATGTAGATGCATCTTGAAAACTTTCTATAGAGAGCATCTTTTTTCTTTCATTTTTAATAATAGTTTATTTAAATACCTTGGTTACAAACATGATTGTGGTTCGGTTTCAGTCATATAAGAGGACACCTCCTATCACCAGTGCAACCTTCCCACCACCAATGTCCCAAATCTTCGCAGGAAAGAGGAAAAGAAAAAAGAGCTTCACCGTATTTACTAAAATAAAGTCTGTGTCATGAGTTTCATGAACTTAAATATCAACAAAAATAAATCAAACAAAAAACTTAGAGAACTAAACTATGCTCCAGAAAATGATGATATTATAGATAATCAACAGGTAAATGAAAATGTTTATTTTTACTTATTATCAGGGAAATTAAATGGTGAGTGTAGTTAGAGGAAACTATGGTAACAACTATCATGCATGACAATGGTAGTGAGAGAAATAGAATGCCTGTCTTGAATACTGGTAGGGGGTGGGTAGGAGGGAGATGGGGGACAATGGTGGCTGGAAGGTTGCACTGGCAAAGGAGGGGTGTGCATTTTATAGCTAAAAACCAATTTTGATTATGTTTGTAACCATGGTGCTTAAATCAGGAAAAATACTTTTTTACTTTTTACTTTGTTTTTGGATCTCATCTGGCTGCACTCAGGAGTTACTCCAAGATTTAAGCTCAGAAATCACTCCTGACCTTATGGGTTGCCCGGAACCGAAGAACCGCCCTTCGGCAATCAAGGCAAATGCCCTACCTCCAGGCTATCTCTTTGGCCCCTCAAAATACTTTTTTTTAAAATAATGAGAATAAACAGGAAAAACCATCAACTATGTCCAAAAAGTATAGTAGACAGCTGGAATAATGACATAAATAGGACTCGCAGAGAGGATTATTCCAGATCTTTTGTGCCTATAAAGACCAAAAGCATTATCTGAAACCACTGAGTTATAGAGTGTGGGACTTTTTTTTTTTTTTTTGGTCACACCCAGCGGCGCTCAGGGGTTACTCCTGGCTCCAGGCTCAGAAATCTCTCCTAGCAGGCAACGGGAAAAATAGGGAATGCCCGAGATTTGAATCACTGTCCTTCTGCTTGCAAGGCAAACACCCTACCTCCATGCTATTTCTGTGGCCCCAAGTCTGGGACTTTAATTTGAACTAAGATCTAGATTATTCTAAAATACTTGGTGTCTCCCACTGTGAGCACATTAATTGAAGGGTGAGGTTATGTCTAAAAAAAAAGAAAAAGAAAAAAAATACAGTCAATAAAATTATGGGTTTTACTGTTAACCTTACAGTAAAATAGAATTTTTAAAGCAAAATCACCATGTGATTCAGCAATCCCACTTCTACATATATACATGTATATGTGTATATAAAAGAAAAGTAAACTTAATTTCAAAGAGTTGGCTAGAGGCCAGAGCAGTGGCGCTAGATGTAAGGCATTTGCCTTGAAAGCGCTAGCCTAGGATGGATTATGGTTTGCTCCCCTGGCATCCCATATGGTCCCCCCAAGCCAGGACTGATTTCTAGTGCAGAGCCAGGAGTGACCCCTGACAGTCAAAGGGTGTGGCCCCAAAACAAAAGCAAACAAACAACAAAAAATGAAGAGTTGTCTGAAGTTCTATGTTCATTGCAACATTATTTCAAGAACCAAGATATCAAATCAATCCAAGTGTCCATTAACATATGAATAAAGAATATAATATAGACAGAGCCAATAAAAAGAATAAAACCTGAGTTAAGTAGGGAAACAATATTATATATTATATTGTCTCACATATGTAGAATGTCACAGAATAGAGTAAAATGAAGCTAGACATAAAATGGAGATGAGGAAAACTGTAAGATGATGGTGTTTGAAACTACCAGATATAATATAAATAATTTTCTGGGAATCTAATGTACACCATCATGGCTATAATCAACAATAGTTATAAGTTTTTAAAACAGAAAACACTGAACTCATACACAAAATGATAATTATGTATTGTGGGGATAGAACTATTAACCATTTTATATAGTTTATTTTGCACTGTAATATATTAATTCATCATAGCATCATCTTAATTTGCATTGTACATCATTGGTATTTTGATTATGTAGGGGGTAAAAGGTAGCCTATAGCATTACTCACAAGATTGAAAAAACCAATCTGCTAGGTCTTCACAAATATTACAATGCCTTACAAGTAAACCCTGTTTTCAATAAAAAAAAATGTCAAATTTTGTTGAATAACTACATCCCTTTTCCATCACTGTAGGTAGTATAAAATCATACACTTGCACTGAAAAATAGTTTCTTAGAAGGTTTCCCAAGATTTTGTATTTACTTTCCAGGTACATAAACTTATGCCCACGAGAATACTTGTAGCCATTTTAGCGAATGAGTGTCAAAAAAGGAAAATAATCCAATATTCAGTAGAGACATAGTACAGGGGTTAAGGTTCTTGTGTGGCGTGCATTCAACATGGTTTCAATCCCCATTACTGTATATGACCCACTGAGCACTGCCAGGGATAATTGCTGAGCACAGAACTATGAACAAGCCCTAACTACTGCGAAGCCTGGGGCATTCCTTGCCCTCAAACTAATATACATTTAGTGGAATACAATTCAAAAAGAAACTATATGTATTGCAACAATATAAATGAATTCCATCAATTTTCTTTTGTTTGTTTGTTTTTTGTTTTTTTTTTTTTGGTCACACCCACGGAGCTCAGGCGTTACTCCTGGCTCTTCGCTCAGAAGTCCCTTCTGGCAGGCTCAGGAAACCATATGGGATGTCGGGATTCCAAACCAGGGTCCATCCAGGTTGGCCATACGCAAGGCCTTTCAGCTGTGCTATCTCTCTGGCTCGAATTTCATCAGTTTTCTCAATGACAGAAGCTTGATCCAAAAGCATTCATGCTATGTGATCACTTTTATATAATTTTTTTTGTTTTTGTTGTTTTTGTTTTGTTTTTGTTTGTTTGTTTTGTTTGTTCACACCCAGCAGCGCTCAGGGGTTCTTCCTGGCTCTGTGCTCAGAAATGGCTCCAAGCAGGCTCGGGGGACTATATGGGATGCCAGGATTCGAACCACCATCCTTCCGCATGCAAGGCAAATGCCTTACTTCCATGCTATCTCTCCGGGCCCTAGTATATAAGTATTAAACAAGCAAAACAAAGTTTTGCTGAGCAAAATAAGATTAAAGTCTGGAAAGGTGATCACAGAGGTATTAAGTTTTTAACGTTAATTGGACGCTACACTTAAAACTGGTACTTTGTACAGAAATTATATCTCATTTGTCACGCAAAGCAAACCACATATAATTCAAAGTCCTGTCAAACACAGTCAATATACTATTGAGATTCAGTATTTTTCAATTCAATTTGCATATGAGAAACACAAAGAACTTATAAATTGCTGTGCAATTTGGGGCCCAACGAATAGATAGTTCAGCAAGAAATGTGTTTGCTTTGAATGCTGCTGACCTGGGGTTCAGTTCTCAGCATCCTACATGGTTCCCTGAAACAAAACAGGAGATATTCTTTTTGTTTTGTTTTGTTTTTGTTTTTGGGTCACACCCGGTGGTGCTCAGGGGTTACTCCTGGCTGTCTGCTCAGAAATAGCTCCTGGCAGGCACGGGGGACCATATGGGACACCGGGATTCGAAACAACCACCTTTGGTCCTGGATCAGATGCTTGCAAGGCAAACGCCGCTGTGCTATCTCTCCGGGCCCAACAGGAGATATTCTTGAGAGCAGAGCCAGGAGCAAGAACTGATCATGCTTTGTGTAGCCCAAACACGACCTGTCACAAACAGGCAAATATATGACTCATTACCAAAAGAATCAAGAACTCCTGACCTGCGAAGAAGACCATCCTTACATTAACTGGGAAGATGCTACTATAATAAATTAGATTATTTTTTACATCCTGTCATAGTACAGAAATTCATCCCCAAGCTCAGATGAAACTAGCTTATGCCCACTAGGAACTGTGAATTGTTGAGACATCGACACAGCTATAATATTAACAATTTTGTCACACATTGTAGAAATAGATTTCATCTGCCATGAAACTGTCAAAAGAGTGCTGCTGTTTGTTAGTTTATTTTTTTGTTAGTGCACCTAAGGAGAAAACAATACAGAAACCAAAATCATGCCATTATATATTATTGAACTAAGGATATTTCTGTAAATGCAACCTCCTCCAAATATCCTGTACACCATTTTGGAATAAAAATTCTCATGAACAAGTCCGTTTCTCTAAACTTACCAAGGAAATATCTTCTAAGATACATTAGTATAGTGGTAGAAATTAGCAAAAGAATCCTAAATAGAAAACTAAAAAATAGAAATAAAAACTTAGAAAGGGCCTCAGAATAAAAAAAAAATGAGACCACAACTAGAAGAAATAGAACCCAGGAGATTGGTCTGGAAGTTTACAAGAAACGAGCATTGAAATTTGTCATTTCAGAAGGACAGCCCTGAAAAAGACACAGAACTCATTTCTCCCATAAACCAAAATGAACTGTTCCCCCAAAATTAATTCAGAGACTAATATAATCTTTGGAAAATTCTGTATCATCTTTCTCCAATTGGTTTTACTTTTTCATGAGCGAGATGTTATGATTACAGAATTTAAAAGCCTGGTCGATTTTGACTATTGTAGTTCAACTTTAATTCCAAAGTATATTTTGTTTGAGAATGTGAATGAATTTTTCAGGACAAGGGTCCAATCCTTGGATTTCAAAAGCAAAGAACGAAAACCACGAGATTTGCTTTGATATGTACAGAAAAGGTTAAATAACGAGAGAGCAAATGATTACTAACTCTAGTTCACCTAGCTAGTTCCCTATCTTTCTCTCTATCTCACAGGAAATGGTCAGTTTTATCCTCTATTCTGTGTCAAAGCAGTGCCCATTTATCTTTATTTTTGTTTTCAAATTAGACTGTGCTCTGGGCTTACTTCTGGCTCTGTTCTGAGGGATCGCTCCTGGTGGGCTCAGGGACAACATGGGGTACCATGGATCCAACTGGGGTACAGTGTTTGGTTTTTGGGCCACACCCTGTGACGCTCAGGGGTTCCTCCTGGCTATGCGCTCAGAAGTTGCTCCTGGCTTCTTGGGGGACCATATGGGACGCCGGGGGATCGAACCGCGATCCGTCCTAGGCTAGCGCAGGCAAGGCAGGCACCTTAACTCCAGCGCCACCGCCCGGCCCCGCAAAGCAACCATCTTACAAGCTTAAATCTCTTTCCCTCTCTCCTTCTCTCTCTCCTCTCTCTCTCTCTTTCTCTCTCTTTCTCTCTCTGTCGTCTCTGTCTCTGTCTCTGTCTCTCTCTCTGTGTCTCTCTCTCTCTCTCTCTCTCTCTAGAAATGCCCAATTTTTATATTCAGCTGTACCTTCTCTTTGAAAAGATTGTTTGAAAAGGAGTGACATTGCATTCTCATTAGAGATAAGGATTTCAAGCAATGCTTTCGGGTGTCAGTTTAGTGTTGTGGTTTTATTTTTGTGAGTTGAATTTTCAAACATATAATGAAGGTCGAAAAATCAAGCTGTAAGGTAGTGTTTAACTTTGCACGAATTATCAATGCAGACAAGTCACAGAGAGCTGCTAAAACAATTGTATTATTTTAACTGTTTTCATTTATATGGGGCATATACTTCTGTTTGTAGGTTTTACTCAGAAGTTCCACATCAAAGGACAGAATTTTTTGTGGTATTAACAGCTGTAATATTAACAATTCTTCCTTTTAAGTCATCTAAAATGAGTTTTTGCCTGTAGATAACAGCAGGTTAATTAGTTTCTCCACTAGTAATCTTAGCTCAAAGATAAGACAATCTTCTTTAAGAATAAATCTGTCTCTCTCTCTCTCTAAATATACCCACAAAAATCACATACAAGTCTATAATAATAGCCTTTTTTTTGTTTGTTTTTGGGCCACACCTGGCGTTGCTCAGGGGTTACTCCTGGCTGTCTGCTCAGAAATAGCTCCTGGCAGGCTCGGGGGACCATATGGGACACCGGGATTTGAACCAACCACCTTTGGTCCTGGATCGGCTGCTTGCAAGGCAAACGCCGCTGTGCTATCTCTCCGGGCCCAATAATAGCCTTTTAAAAGTAAAACATTTCATATAAATCAATATCAAAGCAATGTCAATTTTTTCATAAAATTAATAATAATTTAAACATCAAAATGGAAAAATTTGTAAAGATGCTAACTCTTTTTTTTGTTGTTGTTGTTGTTTTGGGCCACACCCGGCGGTGCTCAGGCATTACTCCTGGCTGTCTGCTCAGAAATAGCTCCTGGCAGGCACGGGGGACCATATGGGGCACTGGGATTCGAACCAACCATCTTTGGTCCTGGATCGGCTGCTTGCAAGGCAAACGCCGCTGGGCTATCTCTCCGGGCCCTAAAGATGCTAACTTTATAAAATGACTACGAAAAACTGACCAAGAGGAACAAATGGAAATGTACAAATCATCATTACTTATCATTATTCTTTCTCTCTCACACTCAGAAAATAAAAACCTGAAATAATTAGAATATGGTCAGGGAGGGCTCCTAACTGAGTATATGAATGCTATGGCTAATAGAAACTTCTGAAGTCTAGACAGTTGGTGCCTTTACTTGCTCATATCATATTTTTTGTACCATAGATGCACTTTTTATCCCCCCCAAGATATGGGGGAAAATGTCTGTACATCTTATTAAGTGAATGCTGCCTGAAGCTGAAGCCTGAGTTAGGTAAATGTGTTTAACCAGCTGTGGCGTATTGCAAATATAGTTTGGCCTTGCAGGCTGGTTGTTCCCAGCCACTGTCTCCTCACAGCATCTCACACTGTATTTATTAAATATTTTAGTACACCATTTTCTTTAGAATTTTTTTCTTGTTTTACTCATCTAAAAACTATGTGCATCCAGGCCTCAGAAGAATGGGCATCCTCCATTCACGCCGGAACCAGGCAAGCTATCTACAAAACATCCAAGGTCTTTTATAGCAACAGCTGGAAGCAGTCCTCTACCAGGAAAGACACTACCAAGGGTCTGACATCGACCCCCTAAAAAGAGACTTCCGTTTACACTGAGAAGACTAGACAACATCAATGACCTGCTCTACAGGACATGGTTCTCTCTAGTGCCACTTAAGTGTGAGGTGAAACAAGAGCATGCTCTGCACCATCCTGACTGCAATATGGGATATGCAGACTCCAGGATCTTTAATACAGAAGCATGATACCAACAACAGAGACTATGTGAGGAATGGAGGTGTATTGCCACTACAGACGATGACTTGAATTGGACAAACTAGTTTGCCTGGAGCCTAGAGTCAGTCCTGTGCCAGGAAACTTCAGGGGTAGGGTCTCCTTGTATTTAGACCATAATTTGTCTTTCCATGTCCCTTATGTTTTGGTGGGCCTATGCAAACAAATGCCACTTTAATACCGTTTTTTTACTAAGTTCCCTTGACGCTAATCCTTAAGAAAAATAACCCACTAAAATTTTTGAGGTTAACTTAAACTAGTAAGCATGTGCATGGAACTAGAGAAATGTACTTTGCCCTCAATGTTTAAGGAGTTACATAAGTCTAATGTCTTTAGATTATATTGTGTGCTGCTAAGAAATAGTATGTACTACAACTGGGGATTTGAGGGACAAAGTAATTGTATTGTACATGGGTTTAGTTTTGTTTTTCTTAAAGTTCTTTGGCTGAAAGTTCAAGGCTGGGATATCATCGATGGGAATACCGTGAATTTTGTTTATGGGTGATTGGGCTTCCACTGTAACTTTACCCTGTCCTCTTTCTTTGCATCTTTGTTGTCATAATTAAAATAAAAATAATAAAAAAAACAAAACTACGTGCATCTTATGGTCAGGCACATCTTATAAAAGCAAAAATATGGTAGATGAGTAGTAGTGGAATTCTAGTCAGTAAGTATACTGAGAAGTAGGCAAAAAACGTTTTAGTTTTATTTCAGGCACCATTATTTATAATATTGTTAATTATAGTTTCATGTGTTTAACGATACAATATCACAGCTTCCATCAGGTGGGGAGACCTTCAACCTTGATAACCTCAGAACTATAGACCAGTTCTAAAGCTCTTTTGCCTTTGGTCATTTGTTATTTCCTTACTATGTTCATTTCTCTCCCACATAAAAAATATACTGTATCTGCCCTTCTGACATACTTCACTCAGTATAATACTCTCCACATCCATCCATATAGCAGCACATCACAGATGTTTTCTATAGCCAAGTAGTATTCCATTGTGAACATATAATATAGTTTGTTTATCTAGTCATCTGCTCTAGAACTCTTGGGGTTTTGGTTTTGTTTTGTTTTTGTTTGTTTGGGGGCCACATCACTGCTGGCTCTGCACTCAGGATTTACTCCTGGCTGTGCTCAAGAGATTATATAGAATGTCAGGGATTGAATTGAACCTGGGTTTGCCACGTGAAGACAGGTTTTTCCCCCATGATTTTGCTAATGTGAATAGAGCCACAAAAAATATAGGAACACAAATGTCTTTTCTGAATAGATTTTGGGGCCTTTCGGGTAGATACCAAGAAGTAATATTGTTGGACCACATGGAAGCTCAATTATTAGTTTATTTGAGGTGTCCATATTGGTTTTCTAAAAAGTTGAACTGGTAAATGAGGGAGTCTTTCTCCACAGAGCCATATTAACACTGGTTGTTTTGTTTTTGTTTTGTTTGGTTTGTTTTTGTTTTATGTCACACGTATGAAGTGATAGCTCATTGTTGCTTTAATTTTCTTTTTCCTTATGATACAGAGCATTTTTTTCACAAACCTATTTAACATCTGTAAGTATTCTTTTGTTTTTGTTTGTTTTGTTTTGTTTGTTTGACCACATCCGGTGGTGCTCAGGGCTTTCTCTTGGCTCTGCCCTCAGGAGTGGCTTTTGGGCTTGGGTGACCAAATGAAATGCCAGAGATTGAACTCTGGTTGGAGACATGTAAAGCAATTGCCTTATCCACTCATCTATTTCTTTGTCACCTCCAGTCATTGTTTCTTTTGCAGTCTAGTAGCTAAGCTTATTTTGCTAGAGTCTCATTTAATTTTGATTTGATTTGATTGGACAATGACATTTAATCACTAAAGTATAGCAACATAATATTAGTAGGAGACATATATGCCATCACTGCTGAATTACCAAGTAGGTAGAAACTCAACTAGGAAACACTGGTCTTGAAAGAAGAAATGGGAGTGGTAAATATAAAAGACATATCTAGGGGCCTTCATTCCCCCAAATAATGAATAAAAGTTCTCCAGTACACACAGGTCATTTCCCAAGAGAGATAGCATGATGAGTCATAAATTTAACCCCGTAAATATAAGATGATAGAAATATTGTCTGTCAACCTTTCAGAACAAAGTTTTAAACTCTCACTTTACCCTTTTACATTTTTGAGGGGCTGTTGCAATAATTTGAGGTTGCATTTACTTAATTCTGGTGTGCTAAGTATTAGGTATATTACCATCTTGTGTTGGATGATCACAACTGACTATTCCACATGTATTGTTCAACCCATATAGGGTGGTGCTAGGGATTGACCTCGAGGTCTTGTGCCTATAAGACTGGTAGTTTACCCATGAGGGCAGAATATTCATACTTGTAAAGTGTTCTAGGGGAGAAATATTGGTATTTACTAACCAACATGAATGTTATAGCAAGTGGGAGTCTCATTGGCATTCTACAGTGGACAGGATGTACTCTGCTAGCATGCTTCAGGACTAAAACACTCACCCTATGGTGGTCCACCCACAGAATTACATAGGATTAAGGAGTCCCATACACTAGGGTATGCTTGGAAACACTAACATGTGTTAGAACTGGAGATACAATCAGATCCTAGTTCAGTGAAGGACTTGTCACAATTACTTGTCACAATTACTGGTGGTTGGTAATAGGCAAGCTGTTTGCCTCACTGTTATGTCTCTTCCCATGTTATATATCCAGTATATGACTTAAAGAGAATGTCAAAGTACTTACTGAGTTGGACATTACATCTTTTTTTAAGATCTTTTTTTTGTTTGTTTTTTTGGATCACACCCAGCGGTGCTCAGGGGTTACACCTGCCTGTCTGCTCAGAAATAGCTCCTGGCAGGCATGGGGGACCATATGGGACACTGGGATTCGAACCAACCACCTTTGGTCCTGGATCGGCTGCTTGCAAGGCAAAGGCTGCTGTGCTATCTCTCTGGGCCCTGAACATTACATCTTAACTTCTCTTTTTTCTAAATTTGTTTCTTCCCTTTCCTTCTAGAACAAGTGTTGCTACTAACACTTAGTGAACATCTTACAACTAAGCTTAAATGAGCCTTAAAGATAACATCAGTAGAGACAGCATAGCAGATAGGATTCTTGAGTTGTACATGGTTGACCTGGGTCTGATCTTTTATACCCCATATGCTCGGTCCTTTGAACTCTGCCAGCTGGATCCCTGAGCTTATTATCAGAAGTAAACCCTGAGTACAACTGGTGTGGTGCAAAAATCTACCCCCAAAGTAAGAGTTGATGAATAAAAAATTACAATATATTAGATGTTAGAAATGTTAGTCATTACACAAAGACTGACTTCATCATATGTCCCATCCCTGGAACTGTGCAGATACTGAGATCGATAGATACAGAGGTCTGATTGTATCACCTAGGACTGAACAGAAGTCTTCCAAACAACACAAAAACACCACCGGGAGAGTAAAGGATCCTGAACAGAGGCTATAGTTGATCCCGTGACAATATACTCCAAGGGCGGAGAAACCCCATATCTCTTAGGCCAAGTGAATTCCTTTTGGAATAACCCCAATATTTTCTGTGCCAGGGCAGGAGGGAAAGAAACAAAACACAAAATATTATTTATCTTTATATATATTTTTATCTTCATTTATTATCATTATTATTATATTTAACTATCTATTTTTGGTTGATTTTTGTGTTTTGGTGTAGTTATTGAAGCTGTTGCCTCCATTTATAATGAAAGAATTCATTATATGCTCTGCCATGTTTCTTATCTCAAGACCGTGGTGGTTTTTTTTTTGTTTTGTTTTTGTTTCTGTTGTTGTGGTGCTTAGCGTTATTGTTGGAGTCCTCACTGGATATTTGACACTTCTTTTTGAACTGGTGGAATGTTTCACCTTTTTCTCCTTCGTCTCTCTAACTGAGGATGAGACCCTCTAGAAGAATTCCGCTTATTTTCTGCGTATTAGACCTTTACCCCAGTTTACTACTATTCCCTTCTTCAAACAAAACCACGTAACTTGAACTAGCTAGTCCTGCCCCCCAGTTAGAGGGGGAAATAAGTAGGCACCAGGACCAAACAGGTGCAAGACTACTAAGTATTAGGCTAGATACAGAGGGAACAACATATTCTGGCAGCCCTAGGGGTGAGGGAAGAGCATATG
Organism: Suncus etruscus; assembly: GCF_024139225.1. NCBI lineage: Eukaryota > Metazoa > Chordata > Mammalia > Eulipotyphla > Soricidae > Suncus > Suncus etruscus. Next base: position 120,925,389 of record NC_064868.1, read on the forward strand.
GGAGGGAGGACAAAAACGGAGGTGTAGGGAGGACAAATTGGTGATGGAAATCCCCCCTGATTTTATGTAAATATGTACCTAAAATATTATTGTCAACAATATGTACGCCACTATGATCAAAATAAAAATTAAATAAAAAAATGATAACCTAGTAAAGCATCTCACTTCTTCTAGAAAAAAAAAGAAATGTTAGTCATTGCATTGGACATGTTAACTAGATAATGAATATAAAATTATGGAGTTCATATTAAAGGACTAAGAGAGTAGGCAGTAGAGATAGCTCCACTATCTAGTGTATTTGCTTTGCATACAAGGGGGTTGATCCACAACAAAGCATGGTCCTCTGAGCACTGCATGTGCAAATTCTAAGTACAAATCTAAAATTAGCCCCTGAACACCACTGGGCAAACAAAACAAAACGAAAAAGAAAGCCAGGAAAATTTGGAGATTCATGAATAATAGATTCCTCTTCCTCACATGAAAGGAGGATGTTGAGTAAGAATAACATGTAACAAGTTTGAGGACCAGAATGGTCTGAAACTACCTTCCCTTACCCAGAGACAAGAAGTCAGGACCAGTGTTATTGCGACAACTTCAGACATATAGTAAGACATAGATTGGAAATTTTTTTTCTTTCTTTTTTTTTTTGGCCACACCCGGCGGTGCTCAGGAGTTACTCCTGGCTGTCTGCTCAGAAATAGCTCCTGGCAGGCACAGGGGACCATATGGGGCACCGGGATTCGAACCTTTGGTCCTGGATTGGCTGCTTGCAAGGCAAACGCCACTGTGCTATCTCTCCGGGCCCATGGATTGGAAATTTATCTTCACTTTCCACCAACAAGAAATTTTCTGTCACATCAAACAAAAGCCACTGTCCCATACCTAGCAGTACCAAATGAAATAAACTGGAGAAGCTTATTCCATAAGAAACAACAGAAGAAATTGATTTAAAAAATTAAAAATAACTGGTTGTTTTAGGGTATGGGGATAGCTTGAACAGTTGTAGCACAGGCTTTGCATGCTGGAATCCTAGGTTCTATCTCTTTATCAAATAGTCTTCCAAGAACAGCCAGGAACTATTCTTGAGGACCAAACTAATTGTAGTTTCTAATTTCCAGAAGGTGTGACAACATAAAAAAACACCTAAAAACATGTCTGTTTATTTGGGGATACACTCAAAACAGAAAGACCAACTAGGATGCAATTGTAATGACAAAGACACATAATAATAGTGACCAAAAATAAATTGATAGTCATGAGGGTAAAGAAAGTTAAATACATTCATGTCCTGTTTGAAAGATAGAACTAACAAGACTTTCTAATGGAGGGGAAAGAAAGAGAAAAATCAGGAAAACACCTTAATTTCTGACTTAAATCACAATGGAAGGAAGGTGCTTTATTTTGCAATAAAAAATCGAGGAAAAAAGATGATAAAAGAAATCAAGATATTAAAATGAATTATTAAGGAGGTAGTAAGTATGGAGCTCAGATAATTCATGAAGAATAGATAGACATGTTGTAAGGGTATTTAACACCAGGAACTTGATAAGCTCATTGAGCCAGAGAGGATTAACAGGAAAAAAAGGAGGCAGAACATATAGCAGGAAAATAACTCATTTAAAACTTTGCTGGAGGGCCTCAGGGTGGTAGGAGGAATTAAAGAGAAACTGGGTGAGGTCTTACTGGGTTCAGGCAACTGGGTTAGTCCTGCAAAAGCTGCGTTCAGACTTATGCTCCATTTTTCATGATCACTGAGCATATCTCCCTGCTAAGTAGAACTCAGAGGAATCTCAGAATTTAATTAGGATGGGAAACCACTATTTCAGACAAGTGAATGAAACCCAAACATCAATTTTTTTGCCCTACCTGGAGAAAGAATTTGAGAATGAGACAGTGTTTATAGAAAGCAAAAGGATTTCTTAAGTACACAACCAAGGTCTGAGTGTATCATGCCTGCAGGATTTGAGGTAAGGATATTGATAGGGTGAATTAAATAAGGAGAGAAATATTCGTGTGAAGGTTGGGATAATCTGAACCATGCTGGAGTTGCTCAGGATTATTTCCACTATAGATATTATTATGAGTTACATGCCTGTTAGCATCTCATTATATAGCCAGCAGGCGTCTGAATTAATGTGCATTTCAGTCTAAAAGAAGAGTTCCTTTATTATTCTAAGCTGGTTACCACAAGCATCACAGGAGTGTTTGTTCTGGGTGCTTTCATCTTCTCAGTAATTTCATCCTCTACATTGATTCTCCTAGCTCTTCAAGATCAGAAATGCAACAAGGGAGACAAAAAAAAAAAAGAACTCTGGGCTGAGACAGAGGGCAATATGTAAATATGTAAATGCTTGCTTGCCTTGACTTGAGCCAAACAGGGTTCAATCCCTGGCACCACAAGGTCCCTGAGCACTTTCAGGAGTGATCCCCAAACATTGATCAAAAGCAAGTCCTGAGCAATTCTAGTTGTTGCCCCTAAGTAAAAATTAAAAGAAGGAAAGATGAAAGAACCCATGAAATAGGCACATGAAATTGTAGAAAAAGAAAAAGGTAGAATTTAGTTTTGAATGTAAAATGAACATTGCAGATAGAAGTGATGAAACTCAGAAAAATATAGAGCAATATAGTTGTACCACTGGAATTTTATGATCAAACTTTTTTTTTTTCAGAAGAAAAGGAGTGGAGAACCAGTTGCAATAAACTTCCAGATTTATCAAATATGCTGAGATAAATAATTGATGAATTGGAAAAGTATGCAAAGTGCTAGTAATCATTGGTAAAGTTGCCAAGGTTGAAACGAGGAACTGGTATAATGAAAATATTAAGCAAAGAAGTAGAGGTATTAACTTATCCTCAAGTAACAGACAAAAGATGATTGCTGGCAGCAGTGTGGAGTCTTTGCTTTTATTTTCTAGGATCTGAACTACTAAGGTATTTGATTGCTAACAACAGGAAAAACAAAGCAGAAGAATCTATGATTCAGGCAAGAGCAGATAGGGTTTCAAGAGTATGAAAAAGCAAGAGGCCTGGGATTTGGGTTCTAATGTTTATCCTTCAAGGCATTTTCATCCAAAATATGGTGATGTGGGTGGGAGCAAAGACATGGTGCTAAGAGGAAGAGGAAATTCTATCTCACAGGTTCTGTTTTCTTTAGTAGAAACTATGATAAAATTGAAGTCAGAGAGATCTTTGTCACATTCATAATAGGTACAGACTCAATAAAATTAAGTTTTCTGTCAAATGCTAATATTCTATACGCTATAGTAGGAGAGAGGAACATATATATAGTCTATAGATTGACAGCAGCACACTTTCAGTTTATATGTATATGCGCATATCTTTTTGCTTACATTTTTAATTTTTTATCCCCCAATTCCCTTTTGATGTTGCTGTTATGACTGAGAATCACATACATCTGGTTGTGGTTCTCATTAAGTGTTTGCACATGTGTCCACCAGGTGTCAAATTAGTTTTATTTATTTTGTTTGGTTTTGAATCAAACTTGTTCATGCTCAGGGGTCACTCTAGGAAGGCATTGTTAGGGGATCATACCCTGCTGAGTCCCTTGGCAGGGCTCAGGGAACTCAGGCCCTTCTGAAACTGAGTGGTCAGGTAATACAAATGATCAGAAACAACATACGCTCTTTTTAAAAAACTATATATACTAACACAGGGACATATTCAAAGGGAAAGGCCTTCTTTGCATAATCCTGGCATACATTTCTTCAGATGAGAATTCTATGTTTTTAATAATTTCGGTGCAATAATTTACTTCTGGGAAGTACATGAGCAAGAGACTTATATAGCTATTTCTGGGAATTGAGTGATTTGTGTATAAGGTGTTCTGAGTCAATCAGGAGATGGGAGGGAAAAGTATACAACGTACTTCAAGCCAGTCCTAGAAGAGTGTGGCTAGGCCATATTTAGGAATTGTGAGGCAGAACTGAGTGACGGTGAGACTGATAAAGTATTCTGGGCACAGATGATGGTGCTAGCAGGGACTCTCTCAGTACTTTAGATATAGGGATTGAGATAGAAATTTCTTCATAGGGCTAATGCTAGACTATACCAGGTACTTAGTTGAATGGAAAATTTGCATTGAGATATATTGTAATGCATTGTTTTACACTTACTAAAACCATATTTGACTCTATAAATGCAAGATAAATCAAGGAGATTTGCAGCATGCAGCAAGTTATCTCCTTAGTATTGTTGAAACCCATATTCCCATAATCCAAATAAGATGTCAATCAGATTCCTTAAATTATTTTCTATGTGCCCATACTTTAGTCTTTAGTTCAATTAGTTCTTTAATTTTATTTCTTCTTTTTGTTTGAGTACCATATGCAGCAGTGCTCCATGGGATATTCCTGGCTCTATGCACAGCAATGACCCCTGACTGTGTCTAGGAGATCTTTGTATTATGTTGTTAATTTTGAAGTAGTTCCTAAGTGTAATTAGCTTCATAATTGAAGAGTTGGCTACCAAGGATGAATACAGAGCCCATGCTCTACTTCATTTAATATTTGAGTTATTTTTTTAACAATTCCTAAATAAAATTTTTATGAATTCTCCAGATTTTAACGATGATTCTGATGGAACTCAAGTTACTAAGAATGTCTCTTTCTAGAACATTTTTCTTCCATTTCTGTAGATTGAAATAAAACACCTATTTCCGTAAACTGTTAAAATATAACCAAGAACATTATGCCTTTCTTGGATAACTCCTATTGTCATAGAGAAGGCAGGTATTCTTTTGGTACCAGAGAATGCTGGAGTAGGACATCCAAAACAGAGGTGGCCTATAAGCTACAAACTGTACACTATTTCTCACTAGAGTTCAAGTAGTTGCAAAACTGTAAAAGGTTGATCAAAAGAAAACAAAACCAGCTGAAGTGATAGAGGAGATGTCTTCCATGTGCAAGTCCCTGAGCTGATTCTCCACATTTAATGGGCTGCTGCACACTTCTGGGAGTGAACTTTGTAAAAACAAAAACAAACAAAAAACCCTAAGTAACCTGTAATAGACTTCTTATTTAAAAAGATGAAGATTTAGGAGTGGGAGTGGTGGCGCAGTGGTGGATCGTTTGCCTTGCACGTAACTAACCTAAGATGGATGGTGGTTCCATCCCCTGGCGTCCCATATGGTCCCACAAGTCAGGAGAGATTTCTGAGCACGTAGCCAGGAGTAATCCCTGAGCGTCACCAGGTGTGGCCCAAAAACCAAAAATAAAATGCAGATTTAAACTACTTAACATCCTCCACTTGGATTCACTTGGTGTGCTCTCTGGATATATTTGAGAGACTCTATATTTGATAATAGGTCTACATAAGTGGGGATGTGAATATAGAACAATCTATAAAGTTTTTCTTAATACTTATGTGTTTAGTAACCCTCATTTGATAGGGTAAAAACATTTCATCAATTTCCCTTGACTATAATGTGAGAAGCTATATTGACTGTGAAAACTTTGTAGAGGAAAAATTAAAGAACTAATTTTTTAGGGGCCAGAGATATAGGATGGAGGTAGGGCGTTTGCCTTGCATGCAGATTTACCGAGGTTCGAATCCTAGAATCCCATATGATTCCCCGAGCCTGCCAGGGGCGATTTCTGAGTGTTTAAGTGCAGGGTCTTCAAAACAGTAAAATAAAGGTTTTTACGGTTCTCTCTCTTTTGCTTGGTTTCTATTTCAGCAGTTCCTACTTCTTTAAAACAATTACCTTTAGCTGCAGCCTTACATTGTGCCTATTTTTCTTTCCCTCTGCTCCAGGACAGAGTTTAATCTAATCCTACCATTATCATCTGGCCGTGAAAATTACATACTTCCTACCATTCTCATAGGGAAGTTAAATTAATCAGGAAAGAAGAATGTCACTTAGCTGGCATTCATTTTATACCATCCCTCAGAGAAGGATATTAGTGTTATCATCCTTAGCTGAGGATTTATTTGCATTTTCTTCACCAAAACAATTTCATTATCTAATAAACCACATGATTTTTAATTCTAGTGTGCGCTAATTGATATTTCCCTATTTATATCTTCGGTGACTTCAAGAGCTTTTTCTCCGGAGCTTATATTATTTGGAACTCCATTCTGTCAGCAAGTTCTTCATTACGGCTGAAATCACTGTTCTCCAACTACTTCTGCAAATGAAAGCACTATTTTTATAAATGTAAAAAAGTGTGATTGTGAGCAAGAAGAAAAGAAATTTAGTCTTTAAAAGGATTCCCCTTGAAAAGAACTCCAAATACCATAAATATTATCCCCCAGTATCATGTTTTGCCATATATGTACTTGACTTATTTTCAAGTCAGAGTTGGAAAATGACAGACTTACAAACATATACTGAAACCTTTGACATAGAAAACTAGATTCAGCTCAAAATGGCTTAGTTGTAGATAATTCTCTTAATTAGCTTTCTAATGTAAACTGGTCATGGATTGTGCACTTTGGTTTCAATAAGAAGTGAATTTTATTTGTGAGAGGGGCTGTTTCATCCAAAGTACAAATTTGACAGGTTGTAAACCACGTTTTTTGTTTTCCATAGAGAATCCACTGTGCTATTTTCAAGTTCAATAATATGTCATAGACTGGTTCTGAGGAAGCACAGTGCTTCTGCATAAATATACATGAACCATCAGTCAGCAGGATCCTTAAGTAGTAATCTATCATGGATCTCAAGTGGAAAATAATCACTATCCTAATGGAAGGACCTCTGTGCATGTATAGGTTTATACTATTTTAAAATATTCAAATACACATAGTCTATGAAAGGTAACTTTCTAGGGGACTGATAGTGAGTAAAATATATAAAAACAAAATTTTCGGTGATATCCCTCAAGCAGGAGTTTCCGAATTCTTTCTTGAATACATTACTGATCTCCCAAGACATAGTTCTCCATACTCGTTGGAGTGAGCTGGGTGGCATCTTGGGCATTTTTCTCATCCCTTTGGCATAGCATACATGTATCTTTTTGAAATATGAGGAAAGAATTGAAAAGGTTTTTTTTGTGCTATAGAGATCACATCAGAATCACTTAATTATTGATACTTTGATAGTGACTGTCTTAGAAGTCATCGTACTTTGTATAGTCAATCATATCCATTTATGTGTTGGGAAGGATAAAATCTTGAAAGCAACCTTATCAAACGTTTCACAATTTTATCTTCATATATATCTGTGGAGGATTAATAATACACAAAATAGAATAATATGTACCCTAATATAACAATGTTATAAATACTCATTTCTGTCTATAAATCTGCTTCTCAATATTATTCTGTTTCCCTACCCCAGGCCTAATTATATACCAGACAGGCAGAGACCTTATTATTGAAATACATTGATTAAAAAATAATAAAGTAGAATTATCCAAAAATGTTGTTAGCCTAGAAAATTTCAAATTTCAAAATATATAACAGATGCTCCTTAGAATGTAGGCTTTTAGTGAGCAGACTGAGGTGGAGATTAAAACTTATTTTTTTACATTTTTCTTCTTCACATTTTTCTTCCCCCCATCTTTATGCCTTTATTTTCTCACTCATCTACATATTGCATCTCTCTTAGATATTTCTTGCCTGTCCGCTTAGCTTTAACAGAAGGCCTGAATTGATATTGATAAAGTTCATTAACTCCTTTTCAGTATAAATGAAAAGCTCTTCCCATGACTTGCAATTTGGAAGTTAAGCAGGCTTCGTTAATAAATGTCTTTCATGCTATTTCAGTAGACAATGCAGGTTTTGAAAGCGGAACTACTTTTTTGGGATAATTTTCTATATACTTTTTAAATATAGGAATATTATTACTATAAATTTAAATGGATTTTTTTGCTATTCTAAAACTCCTAAAGAATAGCCTGTCAAATTATAACAAATAAAAAGCTAACTTTAGATAGCAGGGGAAACCTGTATTTAATGGCATTTTTTTTCTTCATTGAATGTTCTATTCCCAGACATATGCATGACTCACTACCCCATTTTCTTCAGGTCTCAGTTTAAGAGAAACATTCCTTAACTCCACATTAAAATAGCAGCACCTCATCTCATTTATCATTTATCACACTTATTCTGTTTCTTCATACAGGCTCATTGCTCCCTGAAATATTTTTTATTTAAACACCATGCTTACAAGGTTGTTCATGATCCAGTCTTTTTTTCATTGATAAAATTGTTGATGATTGAATATCATTCATATAATATACAACAACTTTCACCAGTGCACATTTTCTGCCACCAATGCACCCAGTTTCCTTCTCATCCTCCTCACTGCCCTCTCCTTCCTGTCTCTGGTGAATACATTTTTTCTTCTCTCTCTTCCTTTTTTTGCCTTTTAAGTACTTTGATTTGCAGTACAGTGCAATATTCCCAGTTTCCCTTCCAACCACTCTACCCCACCTGCCTCTGGGGCAGGCATTTTGCATCTCTCTCTTATTTTTTGACACTGCGGTTTGCACTATTGTTAATGAAGGGATGCCATGTATGTCACTTTATCCCCTTTCAGCACCTAGTTCTTGTCCAGAGTGATCATATCTAAATACCAAAGCTGAAGTCAATGACAATAAAACCAAGAGACCCAAACTATAACAAGCTAAACACAAAATGGATCTGTTACTCTAGTAGTCCAAGGAGCTAAGTGGAGGTATGGAATGCATGCTGGGGACTATGGTGGAGGGAGGCCAACACTGGTGGTGGGAATGGCCCTACACTGTCACTATATGCCTGAAATACAAACTGTAAAAGATTGTAAATCACAATGATCTCAATAATTTTTTAAAAGTTTACACAATGCAATAAAAGATCTCAATTATAATTTTAGATTGAAAAAAAACCCAGGCAGAATATTTTATAATATTGAATCTAGAAGCATATTCAATGACTGAATACCACTTTCCAATCAAATAAAAGCAAAAATAAACAAATAAAAAAGTGAATGGTTATATTGTCACATTAGAGGAAAAATCAGAAATGTATTACATGGCCAAGATTTCCTCAATATCATACTCTCCAAATAAACTTTCTCATCTTTTAAATTATGCTTAATGGTTAAAATTAGAAACCCATGATGTACAATGTTATTTATAATACATTTGTTTTATATATTCAATATTCTAAGATCAGTCCCACAACCAGTATGTCCTCTCCACCAGGTCACCTAATTTTCCTCTACTCCCCAAACCTGCTTACTTGGCAGGTAGAAAATTCTTTTATAATGCTTTCTACAACATATATCTCACATTGCTGTTACTAAGTTCACTGAGGATTTACTGAGATGTTTGTTAGTTGCGAGCTGAGCCTTCTGTGCTATTATTTTGACTCATGGACCTTGGTGAGCTTCTATGCAATTTTCCCATCTAATTTGCTGTGCTCCTACCAGGCTGTCACTACTGTGAAATTTGGAGGTGTCATGCTAACACAGATGTGGCTGTGTGCTTCACAAGCTTGAGATCTCTCCAAGATTAGTTGTGGAGCTTGGTTATTTCAATTCCAGAGGAAGTCTGGTGCAGATGGAGGACTGTGTCTTCCTGAAGGGTAGGACTTAGCCCACTACCTTCTTGAGGAGAGATCTTATCCCAGAGATTGGACCTGCCTGGACTTCTCAGCTGCAGAATCTCTCCCAGCATCTTAATTCTTTTTTTTTTATTATTTTAATTATGACAACAAAGATGCAAAGAAAGAGGACAGGGTAAAGTTACAGTGGAAGCCCAATCACCCATAAACAGGATTCTCAGTAGTCCCATCGATGATATCCCAGCCTTGAACTTTCAGCCAAAGAGCATTAAGAAAAACAAAACTGAACCCATGTACAATACAATTACTTTGTCCCTCAAATCCCCAGTTGTAGTACATATTGTTTCTTAGCAGCACACCATATAATCTAAAGATATTAGACTTATGTAACTCTTTAAACATTGAGGGCAAAGTACATTTATCTAGTTCCATGCACATGCTTACTAGTTTAAGTTAACCTCAAAAGTTTTAATGGGTTGTTCTTTTTTTTTTTTTTTAGTTTTTGGGTCACACCCGGCAGTGCTCAGGGGTTACTCGTGGCTGTCTGCTCAGAAATAGCTCCTGGCAGGCACGGGGGACCATATGGGACACCGGGATTCGAACAAACCACCTTTGGTCCTGGATCGGCTGCTTGCAAGGCAAACACCGCTGTGCTATCTCTCCGGGCCCATGGGGTTGTTTTTCTTAAGGATTGGAGTCAAGGGAACATAGGCCCACCAAAACATAAGGGACATGGAAAGACAAATTATGGTCTAAATACATGGAGACCCTACACCTGAAGTTTCCTGGCACAGGACTGACTCTAGGCTCCAGGCAAACTAGTTTGTCCAATTCAAGTCTTTTTAGCATCTTAATTCTTATAGTATCTTGTATCATCTATAATAAGCTACTTATTACACAAATACATGTATTGTATGATAGCTTGATCATAAACATTTTAAAAGCCAAGAACACATATTAAAGTTTTCCTTATCTTTTACCTTATAACCCAGTGCAAGACAGTGCTTTGAACACATTAGATAGTTGTTAAAAATATGATGGGTTCTTTGATAGCTTAGGGAGTGTCTTTTACCCAGTTGTGTAGTCTGCTATCTTATCTGCATGAAAAGAGTTGCCTCTGATTCTGTATATATTCATCTACTAATACCTTCAAACGTATAGCTCTTCTTTAAATAATTTTATCTATCTCTTCTTTAAAAGACTGTACTTTATTTCATCTGTAATAAACTAGAAGCATTTCTACTTAATTCCCAACAAAAGACATTTTGTTAAATTGGCTAAAAATTAGCAACCATCTGAGATGTCATGCTGAGTGTATTAATGAGCTGAGTTAAAAATAATTTAATGAATTCATGTTTCCTTTTAATACATATAATTTAGAATGGGCTAAAAATTACTTCCATGAGAATGGACCCTGAGAAAAACATCTACTACACAACTATTAAATTATGTCATTTCTTTATAATGCAATTGAAGAAGAAATAATTTTGATTTTGTAACAAGTCCTTTTGAGTTCCAAATTTGAGCCTAGTTTTCCTCCTTTTTCAAGAGCCTCCATATAGAATGGTAAAAAAAAATTATTGTTCCATATCTGTGTTCACTTCAATCCTGTTGTGTTGTCATTTTCACTCTTTTTGTCTGGGGAGAGGGGTTCCTAAAGCAAATGAAATTACTAGATCATATGGCAGCTCAATTCTTACTTTAATTTGACATCTTATTCTGTTTTTCACAAGAGTTATATCAGAAAACAGCAATATGTGAGTTTTCTTTTACTATCCTACCAACAGAGATTGTCACAGTATTTTTGAGATGAGCCATTCTCACTAGTGTGAGATGATATCTCATTGTTTTCTTGATTTTTACTTCCCTAATAAATGATGACAAGCACATTTTCATGTTGGCCATCATCTATCTTTGTGTAAGAAATTCGGGCCAGAGTGGTGGCACAAGTAGTAAGGCGTTTGCCTTGCAGGCAGCTAACCTAGGGCAGCTGTTTAATCCCCCAGCGTCCCATATGGTTCCCTAAACCAGGAATGATTTCTGAGAGCATAGATAGAAATAACCCCTGAGCGTCACTGGGTGTGGCCCAAAAACAAAAACAAAAATGCCTGTTTATTCCTCCTCTTTTTTGATTGGGGGTATATCTTTGTGAATACTTTATATATTCTGGATATTATATATATACATATATATATATATATATATATATATATATATATATATATATAAACCCTTTACCTAGTGTGCTTTTTTCTCCCATTCTGTTAGCCATCTTTTAGTTTTAGTCTGTGTTTCTTTTGATATGCAGAAAATCTTTAATTTGATACAGTCACATTTTTGTTTTGATTGTGTGCATTTACTAATGGTATCATATCATTAAAGACACTGTTGAGATCCAAATCTTGAAGTGTTCTGCCTATATTTTACTTTATGTCCTTATAGACTCCAATTTTATCTTGAAGTTTTTTTTATCTACTTTAAGTTGACTTTTGTGTAAGGTGTGAGGTATGAATTTATCTTTAATATTTAGACCTAGTGATCTAATTTTTACACCATCCTTTGTAGAAGAGGCTGTTTTTATACTGTTATGTGATACCAGATACCTTCTCAAAAATTATCCTGCCATATGCAGGATGTCACCCACATCTGAGAGGAAAGTTTTCTGGCACTATAAAAAGACCTTGAGGTGTATAAATGTGTGAGTTTGGAACCTGTAGCTGTACCCATGGCAGTATGCTTCAAGGGTGGAGAAACCCTGTATCTCTTAGGCCAAGACAATTCCCATTCTAATTTCCCAAATATTTACTGTGCCTATGCACAAAAGAAAAAAGGAGTAGCACAACCCTTTTTTTAAAAAAGTTGCTGGTCTGGATTTTTTGTTTTGTTTTCTTTTTGCTTTTTTTGTTTGTTTGCTTCTTCGTAGCTGATAGTTTTGGTTTTAGATTTATTCCTTTTTTATTCTTTTTGTACTTTTGTTGTTACTCCCTTATTGTTTTTTGTCTTGTTTTGTTTTGTTACCTTTTTCTTCTTTTTTCCCTTTTTTCTTCCAAATGGATATTTACAACACCAGGACAGACTCCTCCCATATCTTTTCTTATATTTCCAATAGAGCCACATTACTGGAATCACCTCAATCAGCCTCATACTTGGAGGAAGAAAAATTGATGGTACCAAGGCCAGACAGTTGTATGTTGATTTGGTGGAAATAAAAAATGATCAGACTTGAATACCAAATCCAAAGTCAAGGACAACAGAATCAATAACTAATCTAAAACAGCTGTACAAGTGGGGAACAGTTGTAGTAGCATTATGTGGGTAAAGGAGAAGTGGAATGTATGCTGGGAACAGGGGTAGAGGAAGGTCAACACTTGGGTTGGGAATGCCCCTCATTCATTATCACTATGTGCCTTAAATATTACTGTGAACAGTTTGTAATTCACTTTGACCACAATAAAAATTAAAAAAAAATTATCCTGCCATATGAATGGAGACGTTTCCTTAGATATTCAATTCTGACTCATTGGTCAGAGAATCTATCCTTTATTATTATTTTACTATTATAATTTTATTTTGCATAGAATAGTAGCTTCTCATGAACATAATTCCAACAGTACACTTACGTACCTACATCCTCTTCCAAGGACCCTAACACTCACCCCTTTTACATCCCCAAAATAAAATTGTGTGTGTCAGTTTCCCATGATGTTACCTTTGGATTTTTATTTCTACTTCTCTGTGTCCCTTTAAGTACCTACCACATAGGAAGAGATCAATCTCTATCTGTCCCTTTCATTTCGACTGAATTAACACAACACAATATCCTCTAGTTCTATTCATGTTGCTGCAATATTGTAATATTGCATGTTTATATTCTTTCTAAGAGCTGCTTGTATATCCAATCATCTATAGTGATTGTGGATTGGACATATATTGGGTATATATCCTATATCTAATGGATATAGTGTATATATATTAGATATATATTAGATATATAGTGCATATGGATTGGATATATATGAGTATATCTTTTCAACATTTCGATTAACAACATTTAGATTAACAATGGATGAGAGTTCCTTTCTCTTTATATCCTTGCCAATGCTGGATATTTCCAGATTTTTTTTGTTATATGCCATTTTTTACAGATATAAAATGGTATCTCATTGTTGTTCTATTTGTATTTCTCTAATTATGGGTGACAATGAGTACAGAGAATCTATTCTTATTACAGTACCACAAAGTTTTTATCACTATAGCTTTTTATTGTTTCAAGTTAGGTAATGAAATTTGTCCCAGTTTATTATTTTTCAGTATGGTTTTGACTATTCGGGGTCTTTTATTACTCCACATAGACTATATTATCAAATGTTCTATATCCTTTAGGAAATTTGTCTGAATTTGTTTGAGCAATATATAGTAGTTTAAAGAAGATATTTTTGACAAAATTGATTATTATAATCAATGAGTGTGGAATATGTTTTCATATTTAAAGGCTTTTTTATCTCTTAAATAACAAAATTTTCATGGTATAGATATCCCACATATACTTTTAAGTTTGTACCTAGATATGTGGCATTTTGCACACAATTGAATGGAATAGATATTTGATCTCTTTCTCCTTTGATTCATTATTAATCATATATAAATATATATATAATATATATATAAATAATCATATATAAATGAATGTGACAGATTTTTGTAGATTGACTTTATAGCCAACCACTTTACTGGATTGGTTATTTGTATATAGGTGCTTAACAGAGAATTTTTAGGGTCTTCTATTTATAATATATAATTTGAAAATAATGATAAAGTTAGTTCTTTTCCTTTTTTATATTTCTTTGATTTCATCTTCTTGCCTGATCACTGTTGCTAGGATTTCTAATACTAAATAAGTAAATAAGAAAACAGTAGATGTCTGACCTAATCAAGAATGTTTTCAGTTTTTCACCACTAAGAATGATGTTGACTATGGACTTGTTATAGAAAGATGCTACTTTCTTGAGGAATGTTGTTGTGGGATTATTTTGGGGGGTGGGGATCTGGGGCCACAGCTGGTAGTGCTCAGAGCTTTCTCCTGGCTGTGTGATCAGGAACCACTTTTGGTGTGTTAGACAGACCATGTATGGGGCCAAATATTGGAATTAGGCCAGCCATGTGCAAGAAAAGTGCTTACCTGCTGTATCATAATTTTATCATTTTGAGGGTTTTAATCATGATATTGGATATTGGATTTATTAAAAGCATTCTTTCCATTGATATGACCACAGGAATTTTTCTTTCCTGTTATTGATATGGTGTATTATATTAATTGAGTTGCATAAGTTGAACCACCCTTGAATTACTAGGATAAATCCCATTTGATCATTTGTATATTTTTTGATGTGTTTCTGTATTTGGTTTGTTAATACACTATTCAGGGATATTTTTGTTAATTTTTGAGTCACAATCAATGATGCTCAGGGATTACTTCTTGTTTTGAAACCAAGAATTAATCTTGGAGGTACATAGGTGACCATATGGGATGCTTTGTAGCAAACCTCCATCACTCGTGTGCAAGGCAAGCACCATAGGATGTCAGAACAAGGGCTTCTCATAGTTATAATTAAACTCAATAGAAAGGTGATTTTTTAAAGAAACATATTTTCAACTAAACGTCAAAAATTTATTAGTTATTTTATTGTAATTTAGGCTGTATATATATAATGATATTATTGGTTATGATTTTTATGTATAGTTATTGCACCTAACCACCAAAGTGCCCCAAAATATTCCCTTATATTACATGCAGTCTGCCTATTCCTTCCCCCCTCACCACTTGTAATCTCAGTTTTGTAATTCAAAATCAATGTTTTTTAATCAGTAACTAATGCCAGTTCTCTTTCATTGTTTATATATCATATATAAGTGAGATTATCTTTCTTTAGCCATTTGTCATATATTTCTCTTAATAAGATACTACTAGTTCTGTTCAAGTTGTAACAACTGCAAGATTTCTTTTCTGTAGTTGCATAATATTTCATTATATATTGTTTGTTTATATACAGTTTATTTATTCTTTCATCTGTCTTTGGTCATTAGGGTTCTTTTCATATCCTAGGTAATAAAATAGCACTGGAGTGAATGGTACTATAAATTCTTTTCAAAATGATGTGCTTGTGTTTGTAAGGCAAATAACGAGCAGTGGAATTACTGAGTAATATGGGAGTTCTGTTCTTAGTTTTTGTAGGAATATCTTTATTATTTCCACAGGGACTGAACCAAATAAAATTCCCACCAACAATAAATGGGGTTACTTTTTCATACATTTCCACACACATGGGGTTGTTTTCAGTCTTTTTTTAATGTATACAATTCTTTTTTTGGGGGGGGGTGGTCACACCCGGCGGTGCTCAGGGGTTACTCCTGGCTGTCTGCTCAGAAATAGTTCCTGGCAGGCACGGGGGACCATATGGGACACCGGGATTCGAACCAACCACCTTTGGTCCTGGATCGGCTGCTTGCAAGGCAAACGCCGCTGTGCTATCTCTCCAGGCCCAATGTACACAATTCTTATTGATGTGAGGTGGCATGTATTTCTCTGGTTGAGTTACATTCTGCTTATAATAAGTTATTATGAATATATTTTATATACCTATGGGTCATCTGTATGTCCTATTGAGAGAACTGTCTTCTCTTCATTTTTGATGAGATTTATTTTGCTGCTGTTGAGCCTTGTGTTTTAAATATCTTGGAAATTTGCCTTTAATCTGATGTCTTTAATGCAGATATTTTCTTCGATTCAGTAAAACCTACTAACTCTTATTTGTGTTTCTTTTTAATAATTACTTTAAGCACTGTGATTACAAAATGGTTCATGATTGAGCTTCTGTCATAGAATTTATACCACCTTCACTAGGACACTTTTCTACCATTGTCCCCAGTTTCCTTCAGACCCACCACCGCTGCTTGACACTGAGAGTTCTTTTTTTTTTAATATTTTTTATTTAAACATCTTTGTTACAAACATGATTGTGGTTGGGTTTCAGTCATATAAGAGGACACCCCCATCACCATTGCAACATTCCCACCACCAATGTCCCAAATATCCCTCCTCCCCTCCCCGCCCCCACCTGTACTCTAGATAGGCTTTCTATTTCCCTCATACATTCTCATTGTTATGATAGCTAGCTCTCAATGTAGTTATTTCTCTAACTAAACTCATTGCTTATCTGTCTCACTCTTTTCTATTTTTTGTCTATCTTTTTTCCTATTTTCTTTTCTTTATTTTAAATTAATATCTTTATTTAAGCACCGTGATTACAAACATGCTTGTAGTTGGGTTTCATCTTTCTAATTTTTTTTGGTATTTGGGTCACACCCAGCAGTGTTCAGGGGACCATATGGGATGCTGGGATTTCAACCACCGACCTTCTGCATGCAAGGCAAATACCCTACCGCTGTGCTATCTCTCCGGCCCCTATAAGATAATTTTTTTGATTTTTGGGTCACACCCGACAGCGCTCAGGGATTACTCCTGGCTCTATGCTCAGAAATCTCTCCTGGCAGGCCCAGGGGACCACTTGGGATGCCGGGATTAGAACCAATGACCTTCTGCATGCAAGGCAAATGCCTTACCTCCATGCTATCTCTCCGGCCTCTCATCTTTTTAATTTTTGACGAAGTATTTGTAATTTTTAGCCATGCAGAAACTTCAGTTCAATATAGTCTCATTTCATTATTTCATAATTTTTACCTTTTATCTTCTTTACCAATTGTTTCTCATAATTGAGGTCCATATAGTAGTAAGGTATCTCACTGATGTATTCCTTGAAGTATTTTGTTTGTTAGTTTTTGTTTTTTTAGGGGGCCACACCCTTTTGATGCTCAGGGGTTACAACTGGCTATGAGCTTAGAAATCGCTCCTGACTTGGGGGGAACCATATGGGATGCCAGGGGATCCAACCGTGGTCCGTCCTAGGCTAGCACTTGCAAGGCAGGCACCTTACCTCTGCAGCACCTCTCTGGCCCCACCTCAGTATTTTATCTATGCTGGTCAGATCTTAAAATCTTTCATTCACTTTGAATTAAATGTTGTGAAAGGCTTGATATTAAGATCTAATTTATTTTCCTTTTTTCCATATGACACTCTAGCTTTTGTCATTCACAATTTGTTGAAGATGCTTTCCTATCTTCATGCATCAAGCTTTGTTGTCATGGATTAACTTCCATATATTTGATAGTTTATGTGTGAATCCTCAATTATTGTACATTGGACTGTTAGTCCAATTTTATTGCATAAACAAACAGTTTTGTTTGTTATACCCCTATGGTATAAGTTAAAGTCAGGAAATGTAATTGAAGTTAGTCCATGACAACAAAGTGTCATATGGCAAAAAGGGAAATAAATTAGATCTTAATATGCCTATTTTGTGGATAATTGTGATCATGAATGGATTGATATATTACTTTTATCCTTTCTTTGGTTGATGTGGTTATTAAACTGATTGATTTGCATCCCTGAAACCATTGTTGTAAGGAACCTTTCTTGTCATGTTGAATTATCATTTTGATAATTGTTTGGTTTGGTTGTCTAAGATTTTGTGTTAATGTTAATTATAAATATTGATCTGAAAATTTCTTTTTTAGTGATATATTTTTGTATTGGTGTAGTACTGTCTTTATAGAAGCTGTTAGGAATGATTTCTATTTCTTCAATATTTTAGAAAAGCTTGATGACTTTAGGTAGTAATAATTTGAACTTTTGGTAAAACTAACTAATAAACCCATTACAACTTGGGTTTATTTGTTATAAAGATTTTTATTACTATTTTAATTCTCTTACTCATGATTTATATGTTCATGTTGGTTTCTTCCTCCTGATTCAATCTTGGGATATTATAAGGTTCTAGGACATCTATGTATTCAAAGTTCTCCAGCTTAATGACATAGCATTGCTCATAAAAGCCTCTTCTGGTCTTTTATATTCTGAGATATATACTTTAACTTAGACCCTTTCACCTCTTATATAATTGTTTAGCCTTTCTACCTTTTTTCCTAAGAATCTTGGTAAAATGTGTCAGTCTTGCTTATTCTTTCAAAAGTCCATCTTGCTTCACATACCCTTTTTATAGTGTTCTTAATTCTTGCATCATGGATGTTTGCTCTAATTTTTATTACTTTCTTTATATTTATTTTAGAATTCCTATATTTGTTTCTAGTTTTGCAAGCTATGAGTTTAGGTTATTCATTTGAGTTTTTTCTTGTTTCCTGATGTAAAGTGTGTACTTCTTTCAAAAACTTCCATTAGTAATGTTTTTTTTGCTAATGCCAATAGGTCCTGATTTAACTTTTAATTCTTGTCCATTTTGAATAATTTTTGTTTTGTGTATGGGTACAATAAATGAGTGGAATCATAGGTCTGATATTTAAAAAGAACAGTGAATTAATGCTAAGGGAAGCTGAACTGGAGCTCTGCCCACCATTCCTCAAAATCATCAGAGACAATGAAATAAATAAAATAGTGAATTTGGTTACTACAGTGAATTGGAATGAAAGTCCAAGAGAGCCCTCAACTACGGAAGGGTTTCCTACACAGCTTAAGTATGACTTCAAAGCAACAATCCTCTCAAAATTCGATAAAATGAGGATATCATTAGAAGAGAGACTCAAATAAACAAAAGAAATATTGAGATGGAATGATGGAAAGAAGTCATTCAAAATTAGAAATAACGTAGCTAAGTAATATAATAGCAGGACTGAGCAGCAGAACAGAAATAACTGAAAAATGATTTGGTGGCATCAAAGAAAAGTCAAATGATAACAATAAATTAGAGTAAAATAATAAATACTTATTATGTTATATTATATATAATTATAGCATATGTAATTATATTATATCAGTGTAATAAATTATATGATATTAATTACACCATACTTGATTGATTAATAAATGATTAATTATAATATATTATAACATTTTTTGCGTGGCTGTGCAATTATTTTTATTTCACACTATAAAACACTTGGCTTAAAATGAAACAGGGTGCTGGCCAACAAAAAGCAAAATAATGTGTAAAGCAGTGGGTCAATGAAATTAAAGAAGAGCAAGATATTTTCAGTTCAACCATTTTTGTTTGTTTGTTTTGTTTTTATTTTGGTTTTTGAGTCACACATGGTAGTGCTCAGAGGTTACTCCTGGCTCTCCACTCAGAAATCCCTCCTGGCAGGCTCGGGGGCCATATTGGGTGCGGATTCGAACCACCGTCCTTCTGCATGCAAGGCAAACACCCTACCTCCATGCTATCTCTCCGGCCCCCCCCCTTTTTTTTTTTTTGGTTTTTGGGCCACACCCGGTGACGCTCAGGGGTTACTCCTGGCTATGTGCTCAGAAGTCGCTCCTGGCTTGGGGGACCATATGGGACGCCGGGTGATCGAACCGCGGTCGGTCTATCCAAGGCTAGCGCAGGCAGGCAGACACCTTACCTCTAGCGCCACCGCCCGGCCCCCGGCCCCCCTTTTTTTAATCATAATTTTTTTTAGTTTTTGGTCACACTCCGCAGTCCTCAGGGGTTACTCCTGGCTCTACGTTCAGTAATCACCCCTGGGGGATGTGGGGGATCATATGGGATGCCGGGATTCGAACCACCATCCTTCTGCACGCAAGGCAAACGCCTTACTACTGTGCTATCTCTACGGCCCCTTAATAATAATTTTTATTGTGACCAAAATGTGAATAAAAACTCTTCCACATAGGGACAATGAATCAGGGACATTCCCAACACCAGGGTTGCCCTCCCTCCATCTCTTTTCCCAGCATGTGTCCCATTTCTCCCTCTTTTGCCCCCCCCCCCCAGAGTGCTAGTGTTCCCCTCTGTGTATAGCTTGCTGTAGATAGGGTATCGATTTTGTTGTTTTTGACTTTGGGTTTGGTGTTTAATTCTGATCATTTTTTTTATTTCATTCAATGTTCATATGGCTGTTTGGTCTTGGCACTGTTCATTTTTATTTTCCCCCTCAGTTCACGAGTCATAACAAAATGATTCAAGTTGTGTGGTCCTGCTGAAAGAAGACAAAAAAAAAAAAAAAAAAAAAAAACAAAACCAACAGTTTATAAAAAGACAGTAACTACCAAAAAAATAAAAAACACCCAGCAGCAAAAAAAAATCCCCAAATAATAACCACAAGAGTGAGAAAGAAAAGGAAAAAAAAAAAAGAAAAAAGAAAAAAAGGAAAAAAAAAGGAGTGCTGGTGTGTCAAGGTTTTGTGCCCGCCCTTTTTTGCATAGCCACAGTACGTATTGGGGAAATAATAAAGGGAATTCCCTTGGCCTAAGAGATTCAGGGTTTTATGGGAACAACTACTGGCTCAGTACATGCTCATTACCACACCCAAGGTCTTCTTTATGGTGTCAGGAAACTTTCCTCTCAGTTGTGGATGTAGCTAAATATCTTGGTATTTGCACAGGTCATAGGACAAAGTCCAAGATAGAGTCTTTATAGTTCTAGAAGTTCTGTTCCATCATTTTTTGTTTTAATCAGTCTTCAGTAAGTAAATGGTTTTGGTTTTTGCTCAGATTCTAGGCCGAAGCCTAGGAAAGAGTCTTCATTATGGTTCCAGAAGTTCTTCTAAGTCTCCATTGTCAAAGTCTGACCTCTGGAATTAGAGATGTTGATTTTTATACAAGTCCTAGGCTAAAGCCTAGGGTAAGGTTTTTCTCATTGGTCCCAGGATAAGTTCTGCCCAGTCATGGTTGTCAAAGTTAGTCTTCTGTAGTTACTACTCTTGGTTTTTGCACAGATCAAAGGATGACATATCTTCTGATTTCATCTTACCATTAGGTGATGCGATAGGACAACCTGCTCTTAGATCAAGTTGTTGTTGTTTCCTCATTGTCAGGATCTCATATCAGAACTGGTACAAGTTGATGCCAGAGCAGTATTAGGAATTTCCCAGGGGAATTTAGTTCCTGATGTTGTTGCAGGGAACTATATCAGTCCTATGTATATATTATAATGTATCATAGTATATAATTTATTTATATATTATATTTATTATTATGGTTAAATAAATAAATAAAAGCGGTTGAAAAGTGAAGAAACTGTGTTCTAAGCTCAGCATTGTATAGTAAACAAAAGCACTTCCAGGAGCAAAATTCAAGAAGTGAGTCAGTGTCACAGCAAATCACAGCAAGGGATGTCTCAAAAAGAACTACCACACTATTGGGAACGATTTACTTGGAAATGACTGCCCCCAATTTTTACCAGGAGAAACAGACCACCAGGTTTGAATTAAGGATACTTGGATCTATTTCCAGTTCACTGAGTGTAAATATAAAATATAAAGCTAAAGTCCTAGAAGTACTTTGTGTTCAAGACCCTCTTACTTTACATTTTATGTTTGTACCAAATCTATGGTATTTTTTCTTTCTCCACCTCTATGTTGGTGTTTTATTTCTGGTGTCAGCTTCCGGATCCTTTTTTTCCCCTGTTACTTCCCAACTCCTATCCAGGTGAAGCACTCCTTAGCTCGGAAATTGTCCACAGTTTTGTGTCCCACAGAGTTAAGGCTCCTGGTGGTGATGATGTGTTCTCCAGAGAATTTCCTCAATGAGACCTTTTATGAAATACTGTGTTCAGGTCAGTTTTTATGTGTTCTTTAGTTGATGCATTCACAAAATGTTTCCTTTTTGCTATTTTGGCCCTGTCCTTCCTGAAGATTCTATTTTTCCATAGAAGAAAATGACTCATTTTTTCTCGCCTTTAATATCTTTTATTGCCACACAAAACATTAGGGATATTTTAGTATTCTGATAGAAAATCTAGTGCAATTTGTCATCACTTTTATATTTTTTTTTTGTTTTTGGACCACATTCTGCAGCTCTCAGGGCTGACCCCTGGTTCTGCACTCAGAAATCGCTCCTGGCAGGCTCGATAGACCATATTGAATGCTGGGAATCGAATCCAGGTCAGTCCTGGGTTGGCAGCGTGCAAGGCAAACACCCTACCACTGTGCTAACTCTTCGGCCCCATTTTTTGTAACTCTTGATGTTATTTCAATCATTATAACACTAACTTAGGTTTAGATATAGTAGTCATCTCCCAAGTTACCACATTTCTCTTGACCAGCTATGTCCGTCTGTCTGTCTGTCTGTCGGTCTATTTGTCTGTCTGTCTGTCCGTCTGTCTGTCTGTCTGTCTGTCTATCTATCATCTATCTATCTATCTATCTATCTATCTATCTATCTATCTATCTATCTATCTATCTATCTATCTATCTTCTATCTATATATGTTTTTTGGTTTTTGGGTCACACCCGGCAGCGTTCAGAGGTTACTCCAGGCTCTAAGCTCAGAAATTGCTCCTGGCAGGCTCGGGGGACCATATGGGATGCCAGATTCAAACCACAGTCCTTATGCATTCAACGCAAACACCCTTCCTTCATGCTATCTCTCTGGTCCCTGTGTCTATATTTTTGCAAGCACCCTATATGCTGTGCTATCTCTCTAGCTCTTTTTGATATCTTAATTTTGTAAATACTTATGAACAAATATTCTTTTAATGTATGTAGTGTGTAATCAATATGAAATGCCATTAATATTTTTTTCTTTTACTTATTTTGTTTTATTTTGTTTTGTTTTGGGGCCATACCTGGTGACGCTCAGGGGTTATTTCTGGCTATGTGCTCAGAAATCACTCCTGGCTTTGGGGACCATATGGGATGCTGGGGGATCAAACCACAGTCTGTCTTAGGTTAGCGCATGCAGGGCCTTACTGCTAGCGCCACCGCTCGGGTCCCTGATTTTTCTTAATATTTAATTTTATTAATATAATTTGAAAAACCTTTTAATTTTATTAATATTTAATTTGAGTTCTATTTTTTCTGATATAAAATAAGGCCAGATCTGCCTTTTTAGGCTCTCTGCCTTCTTAATTTGATTTTTAAAAATATTTTATATGGGACTAGAGCAATGGCAAAGCAGGTAGGGCGTTTGCCTTGCATGTGGCTGACCTGGGACGGATCCGGCTTCAATTCCCCAGCATTCCACATGGTCCCCCGAGCCTGCCTGGAGCAATTTCTGATGGCAGAGTCAGGAGTAACCCCTGAGTGTGGCCGAGTGTGGTCCCCAAACCTAAATAAATGTTAAAAAATAAAAAATAAAATTTTTTATTTAAACACTGTGACTGCGTTTTGTTTGGTTAGGACAATCAGGGCACACATGTCACTATCCAATTGGCTGCTACCAACGTAAGCCTATTTTCTTCTTAACAACATATTTATATTTTAAGTGGAATTTAGGAAATACAGTAACTTTTTTTGTTATATCCAATGATGCTAAGTAATAACTATCCTGGCTCTGCACTCAAGAATTATTTCTGGCAGTGCTTGGGAGACTAGATTGTATGCCATGAATTATATTCAGGGTGGCAGAGATGTGGGGGGAGAAAGGAATTCTCATTCACTGTTTGTGGGAATGCCATCTAATGTAGCCTTTATAAAAAACAATATAGAGAGTTCTCAAAAAAACTGGAAATTAAGCTCTCATATGATCCAGCTATACCACTCCTAGGGATATACCCTACGAACACAAAAACACAACACAAGAATGCCTTCTGACTCCTATATTCATTGCAGCACTATTTACAATAGCCAGAATCTGGAAATAAGCCAGATGTCCGACAAAATATGAGTGGCTAAAGAAAATGTGGTACATTTACACAATGGAATACTATATGCAGCCATCAGGGAAAATGAAGTCATGAAATTTTCCTATACATGGATGGGCACGGAAACTATTATGCAGAGTGAAATAAATCAGAGTGAGAGAGACAGACACAGAATAGTCTCAGTCATCTGTGGGACTTAAGAAAAATAAAAAAATAAACATTATTGTAATAATACCCAGAGACAATAGAGATGTGGGCTGGAAGAACCAGCCAAGCCACAATATGCAGCTTACAACAGAGTGGTGAGCACAGTTAGAGAAATAACTACATCAACAACTATCATGAGAACATTAGTGAGTGAGAAAAACATAATGCCTGTCTCAAATACAGGCAGGGGGTGCAGGAGATGGGGGCATTGGTGGTGGGAAGGTTGTACTGGTACATGGAGTGTTCTTTTTTATAGTTGAAACCCAACTACAAATATGTTTGTAATCATGTTGCTTATATAGGTAAAATAATATTAGAATATTTTTTTTTGGATTTTGGGCCACACCCAGCGGTGCTCAGGGGTTACTCCTGGCTGTCTGCTCAGAAATAGCTCCTGGCAGGCATGGGGGAGCATATGGGACACCGGGATTCGAACCAACCACCTTTGGTCCTGGATCGGCTGCTTGCAAGGCAAACACCGCTATGCTATCTCTCCGGGCCCTAGAATATATTTTTAATAAAATTAAAAAAGGAAGTTATAACTCTAAACTACTCAAACATGATTTGATTTTGTCTTATACATAAACAAACAGCTAAAAACTGGAAGGATAGATACCAAAGCAAAGTCATAAAAGGTCATCTCTGGATTGTGAGATTAAGACTGATATTACTGTATATTGTCCCTTCATGTTTTCATAAGAATGTATTTAATAACTTTTTAGTTAATAACTTTTTGTTAAGGATAAGATCTTCTGACTTCATAGGCAATCTGATTGTAGGCATTTATCTCCACTACTTCTAAAGACTCCATTAAAATGACAAACAATGAAAAATGATGTATAAACACAAAGCATGTAATAGAATACAAGCCAATAAATGGATGGCAACAAATAAGCACTGTCAATAAGTTCTAGGAAGCAGACAGAGAAGTGATATTAATAAAGCAGAGTGAAATAAGCAAGTCTTGAGAAAGGGTGCTCAACCTTAGGACATGTTGGTGTTCAGAGGAAAATTTGTCTATTCCTTTGACTTTATTTCCGTCTCAAGGAGAAAATAGATGAATAGTAGGTAGAGTAGAAGAAAGACAGCATTCAATTATAGTGAAAATGGAAAAAAAATCCATGGCTGTACTTTCTGAATATGAATGATACAAATGTGTATATGCATATTCATGTGCAATTGTGTGTGTGTGTGTGTGTGTGTGTGTGTGTGTGTGTGTGTGTGTGTAGGGGCAAGAGGTCTAGGGTAGCAATAATATCCTGAATTTAGGAATCTGGGAGTAAAGGAGGAAGGTTCTCTCCAGTCAGACAACAGAGGGATTACTTTCCATGACTGAATCTCCTCTAGACCATTGTCCTGTCTTAAAAAAGCTTCTCTTAAGATTTCTTTTTAGGTATTCCTAAATTTAAATAATATGCACTCTTCAAGGTCAGAGTGTCAGTATCTCCCAACAAACTAAGGTTTTCTAATGTATTTAAAGTTGGGAAATTATGATATAAGTGTAGGTAAGAGAGTGGGTGGAGAGAAAATATAGTATGTAGGGTCCTTGCTTTACACATATTGGCCTGGCTTGGATCCCCCAGCACCCAGCATGGATTCCTGAGCCTTGCTAGGAGTAATCCCTAAAATCAGAGCCAGGAGTAAACTGATTACTACCAAGTGTGATCCCCCCCCAAATAATATAAAATAAAAAAATTGTAGGTAAGATTCAGGACCACTGACCTAGACAAAACTTTTTTAAATATCTAATATATTATATATAATATATACATATATGAAAACCCCTGGGCATCTTGTTAAAAATGCAGATTGTGATGCAGTCAGTCTGGGCAAAGATCTGTGATATGTCTTATGTACTTCTGCATGATTCTGGCTACCAATCATCCACCGATCACAATTTGATTCTCTAGATTCGTCATTAAAAAACTGGGGGGTGTATTTGATTCCCTTAAGAGATTCTTCAAAACACACTTGCTAGGCCTCAACCCCAAAATTCTAAATCTATGTAAGAGTCAGCACCACAAGAACATTTTCAGTTAATTATTGTATTTTTCACTTTATAAGATGCACCTGACCATAAGACGCACATAGTTACTAGGTGCTCTCCCCCATGCTCTCCCGCTTTGGCTTCAACTCCTGGCAGTGTTTTCTCAATAAGATGCACTTTTGGAACAGGGGAATGCATCTTATGGTACAAAAAATGTGGTACAATATTGGTCTCAGATCAACAGTTTGAGAACAGTTATGTCAGTTCTATTTAGGTGGCAGCTACTATACCCTTCAAAACTCTGCATAGGATGTGATATCAATAGTTTATTTAAAAGTCTCTATATCTGAGACAATTCATCTGTCTCTCTTATTGTAAACTCAATAGCTCCAGAATTCTCAGTCATATAAAAGTCAATGATTATTTTTCTACAGCTTTGGTACAATACTAGACTTCTAAATACTGGCATTTAGTGATCTCCTGGTATTTGTTTGGTTGGTTTGTTTTGGGTCACACCCCCTGGTGCTCAGGAATTACTCCTCGTTCAGTGCTCAAGATTAATTCCTTACTGAAATACCCAGGGGACCATATTGAATGCTGAGAACTGAATGAACCCTGGTTAGTTGCATACAAGATAAATGCCCTAACCACTGTATTATCTGTCCAGTCTCATCTCCTGGTTTTAAAAGAAAGTACTCACCCTAAAACATGAACAGTTCAGAATGTTTGCTGTGAAAGAGAATTACAAGGAGATGTTCAAAAGTTTTACAGAAGCTCTTGAAAAAGGAAGAGTGATAAGCATTAAAATCTACTTGAACCCAGAGTCTGTCTTATGCCAATAAACTTCTGGGGTGAGGCCTTTTTGTAATCATGTCAAGGATTTTTTTTTCCATTTTCTCCATTTTTCTGGACCTATGCAAACATTGGCGATTGCCACTATAACACCTTTACTATATTTTTTACCCTTATCCCTTAAGGAAAAAAATACAACTTACTGAACTTTAAAACAAATTACTGTTGTAGAATGCCTGTCTCGAATACAGGCAGGGGATGGGAAGGGGGGAGGAGGTAATGTTGCACTGGTGAAGGGGGGTGTTCTGGTTATGATTGTAACCCAAATATGATCATGTTACTTAAATAAAAAATATATTTAATAAAAAAATCTACTTGAATACAGTCAGTATGACTAAGCAAGTTTGGGTAATATGAGGATTTTGATCATGGAAACTTTGAAAATACATAAATACCAGCAACTTTGAAGTGGCAGACAGAGAGAAAAGTGTTGGGGTGTTCAATGTCTCATTTTCATATCAGAAAATTAATACATTTTAGAATGAAAAGATCGATAAAGACTTTGAGTTTTCCACATTATTTTAAAATAAATCAAGCCATTTTATGCAGCACAGAATTCTCTTTTGAAAAAGCAGTAAATATATTCCATGATAAATAACTACTTATCCAAAGCACAACAATTATTAGTTTTAGTTTAACCTTGCTTTCTTTCTTTTTGCTCTTAACCTTTAGTGTATAGAAACCATCATATACTCTCCAGCAGATGGATGAATAATGCCAATGAGGCATATGTTAGATCAGTGTCAATTTTTCCAAAGCATAGTTCATTTCTGACCTCATTTCCTTTCTATGCCTCTCTCCCACCCTCCTGGTTGGCTTCCTAGTATTTATGCTGTAGTCTTTCATTTGCATGATTTTTACTTGTCATATCTTACGTATCCCCTGTTGAGAAGTGCTGTGTTAAATATCAGGGAATAGAGAGATGAAACCTCTGAGGGATTTTTTTATTTTTATTTTGACCATATTGACGTACATATCTTTCACAGTAGTATTTTAGGTACATATTAACATTGAATCAGGGGTATTTCCATCACCAAATCTGTCCTCCCTCCACCCCCGTTCCCTTCCTGCAACCCATATCCCCACCCTCACCCCCTGGGCTGCTATCTATCTTACTACTAGTGATCATATATCTGTTTGGTCCTGGTGCCCTCCCTTGTTTCCCCCTCTGTTTGAGAGGCGGAGCTAAATAGTTCGAGTTATGTGGCATTGTTTGAAGAAAAGAAAAGCAAAAGAATGAAGTAAAAAATCAAATAAGCTGAAAATGGGTGAAGTCCTTCTAGAGGCTTTCAACCTCAGTTTGAGAGAGGACAGGAAAAAGGTAATTGAAACACCGCAACAATACAGAAAGAAATACCAAATAAAATATCCAGTGAGCACTAAATCAAATAAAATATCCAGTGAGCACTACAGCAATAAAGACAAGCACCATACAATAGTCTCGGTTCTGAAATAAAACCATGCCAGAGTGCATAAAGAAAGAGAAAGTCAAAATAAATTAAAATAAAATTGGAGACATCAGCTTCAATATCTACACCAAAACAAAAAAGTAAAATAAATAAATAAATATATAAGTAGATAAAAGAATTATTTTGTGATTTTTCCACCTGCATAGGCACAGTAACTATTGGGGGCATTATAGAGGGAATTCCCTTGGCCTAGGAGATACAGGGTTTCTCCACTCTTGAAGTAAACTGTCATGGGATTAACTATAGACTCCTTGCATGTTCATTTACTCTGCCCTCGGTGCTTTTGTGGTGTATGGAAGACGTCTGCTTCATCGTGGATGGTAAAATCAGACCTCTGTGTCTAGAGATCTTGGTGTCTGTACAGGTCAAGGAATGGAGTTTATGATGAAGTCTTTCTTTGTGGTTCTAGCAGTTCTGTTTCTCCAGTGTCGTTTTAAACCATCCTCTAAGGGAATTTTTGTGACTACTGATAGCAGTGACTCCTTGCTGTAAGTTCAGATAGCCTGGGATTCCAGGTCCAAGAGCTTTAGAAAGTGTGGGCCAAATTTTATGTTTCCAACATTGAGAGTAGTTATTGTCTGGAAGAAGGGCATTGGTGATATAAAACAAAGGAAGCTGAGGAAGGAGGTAGAATTAGAGGCAGTTTAGACATTGGGCACAAGGGCAGTCAAACTGCTTTCAGTTCTGCAGGAACAATAAAACCCAGAATCCTTGGGAAATATTGTGGTACCTGGGTCCCTCCCCACTCCAGCTGATGAGAATCTAGCGTTGCAGGCAAATGAAAGAAGATGGAGACCTTTGTTGAGGAATTGGACACACAACCCAGCAGCATATATGGTCACCTGAACTCCTCCAGGGATGGTACCTGAGCACTGAGCACAGAGTCAGAAGTAAGCCCTGAGCATCACTGAATATGGTCCCCAAACCAAAATAAAACAACAACAACAATAATAAACTAACCACTCACAGGTGCGTGGGAAGCCAAGAACAAAAGATGTCATGGGAAGAGTATCCAGAGCTGTGAAAAAAGACCTACATGGACAAACTGGATATGGGAATGAAGGATACCAAATCTGAGAAAAGATGGGACTACCTATGGCTCCAGATGAAGCAAACAAATCTGGTTTCTTTGCTCAGCAACTCTTCTCCAGTTGAATGCATTCTTTAGCTTTCTCGGCGTACATGTTTTCTCTCCTGCAATAAACACTTAATGAATATTTTCAACAGAAACATCAAAACTGAATAAAACTTTGAAAGCAGTGAAATAATTAAAAGAAAGCAATCTAGGGTGTTATTCTAGAGTAGTACTCGCTAAAGATGGGAAATAATTATTTTACACTTGCATTTCTTTAACCCAACCGTATCTAATTATAGGTAGTGATATCTGCAATTACAGATGCATTTCTTTCTTTTAGATTATATATTGCACCCATAGGTTTGTTTCCCTCCTCATCCTCAGGTGTCAGTTCATTCACATTTCTATTTCTTTAATGAAACTTCTATCTGAGGTTCTATACTCTACATTAGTAGCTATTTTGGGGGGTTGCACCACACCCAGCAGCGCTCAGGAGTTACTCCTGGCTCTGTGCTTAGAAACCCCTGGGGATTAAAAAGATCAAAACTGTGTCAGTCCTAGATTGGCTGCTTTTTAAGAAAATGTTCTACCTACTATGCCCTAGTAGCTATTTTTTTTAAATAAATAACTTATTTAAGCATAATGACTACAAAATTGTTCATGATTGTGTTTCAGTTATAAAATAGACAGCACCCTTCACCGGTGCATATTTACCACCACTAGTGTCACAGTTTCCTTCCCTCTCTCCACTCCTCCACTCTTTGTGGCAAACTTCCTAATATACTATTGCATATTATATCTATATAATATATTATATATGTTATATATATATATATATCTAGATATATATCACCTGCAAGTGAATCAGTGTTTCTATATATTTGGCTTAACTTTTTTGGTAAAGCACATCTAAAATATCAGAGGATATATGATAGTAATCACATCCAAGCTTATTAAGAATGTAAGTCATTCTTAAGGCAGTCATCAGTTCAGATATATTTGCAGTACTTTCAGACCTGGGTTTGCAAGATTTGTCTTTGAATGGTCTTTTATTTCTTCCTGACCTCACTGCTTTAAATTCACAGAACATGCCAGCAGGTAAAGAGATGATAGATAGAGGGTGAACAGGTCATGTTCAAATAGTCAAAACTAGGCTTCTCTAAAAGCATGGAAAATGAAGTAAAAAGAAGGTAATCTCCAGTGTAACACTTGAATCTACAAGTAAATGTAATTGTAACTTTTAATCATGACATTTACTTTATGAATTAAAAAATAAAAGATTGGGGGCCGAAGAGATAGCATGGAGGTAAGGCGTTTGCCTTGCATGCAGAAGGACTGTGGTTCAAATCCCAGCATCCCAGGAGTGATTTCTGAGCATAGAGCAGGAATAACCCCTGAGCGCTGCCAGATGTGACCCAAAAACCAAAATCAAAACCAGGTTTGACCCAAAACCAAAAGATAAACAAAATACTGATTAAATTAGATTAATTATTAATTAAGTGATTAATAATCAATCAAATAATTAAATCAATTAGAATAATTAAATAAATAAAACAAAGTCATATTCCTTAAAAGGTCTGATGTTATTTGTTTTGTCTACTCACACTGTCTTGCTTAGCTCTGTCTGTTGTGACAAAGCACTATAGATTGGATAGTTTAAAAAAAACAAAACTCAGTTTCAGGTGGCAGGAAATCTAAGGTCAAGTATTAGTCGATTTCATTCCTTTTTTGTTTTGTTTTGTTTTTGGGCCACACCTGTTTGACGCTCAGGGGTTACTCCTGGCTATGCGCTCAGAAATCGCCCCTGGCTTGGGGGGACCATATGGGAAGCCGGGGGATCTAACCGTGGTCCGTCCTACGCTAGCGCTTGCAAGGCAGACACCTTACCTCTAGCGCCACCTTCCCGGCCCCTGATTTCATTCTTAATAATAGTCCTCTTTCTGGTTTTCAGGGAGTAGATTTTCTACTGTATTTTCATGATATGTATGATTATGGGGGCTGAAAGAGAACTTTTACTGCAAAACGTATTTTGGCTTTAAGCCAAATTTTATGTAAATTTGTAATTTCCATCAAGTTAAGGCTGTTGATTTACTACTTGCAAATGTTTTTCGATATCTTTCAGCAGACTTCATTTTTGCTATTGTTTGAATAGGTCAATACAAATTTCCCTTGTGCTTAATTTTAATATTCATAAGTATTCCTACACTCAAAATCATCTATATAAATGTGTATGGACAACTACACTCACCATATCATCTTTCAATTTGTCATACACACTATAGATGCACAGTTATTATGTTTTTATTTTATTTATTTTATTTTTATTTATCTATTTATTGTTTGCTTTTTGGGTCACACCTAGTGACACTCACGGGTTACTCCTGGCTAGGTGCTCAGGAATTGCTCCTGACTCTGGGAACCTTATGGGACGCCGAGGGATCGAACCAAGCAAGGTGCTTCCTCGATCGGCAAGGCAAATGCCCTACCACTGTGTTATCGCTCCTGCCCCAAGTTTATTTATAAATATTAAATTATTTAGACATTTGTTTGATTGAATATAATATAAAGATAAATACCATATTTTACAAATTAATATTATTATTTGAAAAAATTACATTTGCATAATAAAATATTATCATTTAAAAATTACTTTTCATACTCCTTAATATTATGTTAGTAGTACATTTTCTTTTTTCAACTTTCTCTATAAATTTATCTCATATCTTTTATTTTCATCAAGGATTCTTCTTACCTCTTTAATCCTCAGTAGATTGAGATCATTTTACCTTGCGCCTGATTTTTTTTGTCACAATATTCACCTATGTGCATCTATGAGAAATAATGGCAAATAGCAATGCTGTAGGTAAGTAACAATTAGAAGTGGTTGACATTGGTTACGTTTAAAAATACAAAATAAATGTTTGACTTCAGTAATAATTTTCTTTGGAGGGGAGACTCCCTTTACTTATGTAGACAAAAACATCTCTTGGTACTAATCTTGTTCTTGGAGGTTGAAAAGTACACAGGGTAATTTTGGATACGAAAGGGAGAAGGTAGGGAAGGGGACTCCATTCCTGGTTTCACAGCAGGGGTTATTAAAATGCAGTAGTCTACCTTGATTCACATTCATGAAGCTGTTTCTACAGAGCTTCCAGATTATTTTACTGCTTATTTCATAGGTAGATTCATTTGTAAGTAAGGAATGGGAAGGAAAGTTAAAGGAAATGTCAAAATTTCCTTCCCTTGGCTGGAGCGATAAAATAGTCTGTATAGCACTTTCCTTTCATGAGAAAGACTTGTGTTCCATCCCTGACAACTCAGGTGGTTCGATGAGTACTGCAGAAGCAATTCCTGAGTGCAGAGAAAGAATAACCCATGAGATTCAGGAGATGTGGCTCAAAAACAAAAACAAAATAAAAGTTTCTTCACCATTCTAATTTCTAGACTAATACTTGAGAAAAAGTTGCCCCATTTTCTCCAGCTTCAACTATTATTTTAGCAGCCACTCAAAGGATTTTTCTATGGCATTTCCAAATAGGAAATTTTGAGCCCAGGAAAATATTATTTAGTTATTTCTTTCTTTCTTTTCTTTTCTTTTTTTTTTTTTGGTTTTTGGGTCACACCTGGCAGTGCTCAGGGGTTACTCCTGGCTGTCTGCTCAGAAATAGCTCCTGGCAGGCACGGGGGACCATATGGGACACCGGAATTCGAACCAACCACCTTTGGTCCTGGATCGGCTGCTTGCAAAGCAAACACCGCTGTGCTATCTCTCCGGGCTCATTTTAGTTATTTCTTTATTGGTGCAATGGCTAAAATACTTTCCCTCCATTTTTGTGGGAGATCCACACCCAGCAGTGCTCTGTGCTTCCTCTTGACTCTGCAGTCAAGATCACTCTTGACAGCTTCAGGAGAACATATGGAGTACTGGGGATCCATGCTGAGCCAGCTGAATGCAATGCAAGTGCCTTCCCCACTGTATGATCATTCTGGTGCATTCTTTCTATCTTTATTTAGATACAGATACTTACAATATTTCTAATGATAGTTTCATGCAGGCATCATTTCAACACCATACTCCAAACCAGAGTGCCTACTTTCCTCAATCTTTGTCCTAAAGTCCTGTCCCATATGTCCCTCCATTTTCCCTCTAGCAGATAAGCTTAGTTCTATGGACAAACTCTTTTTAGTTCTCCAGTGCTGTCAAGTGGTGGTATAATTAACTGACACTTCCTTTCAGTGCTCTCCCAAATGCATCAGCAGTTTCTTTATCAAATAAGACAGTGAATACTGTGCACATTCATTCTCTAAAATCATCAATACATTCAGAAACACAGGTTGAAAGCAATTTGCCCGATTCATCCCTTTCTCCAAAGGCTAGACAGATATGACTACTTCTAAATACCTTTATAATGACAAAGTGTATGTAGTAAATCAGCTCACATGTACAAATTAATGTTTTGTATATTAAAATGGAAGGGGCCAAGCTATTCTTTTGAGGTGGTTCAAAGTTACTTGGCATTCCACTGACTACAGTTGAAATGTCTGGAGTACAGAGACTGAGCTATCCATTCTAGACATATGCTAATCATCTTGGAACAGTGCTCAGTGAGAAAGCATGCTGATCATGTCTGGAAATAATCAAACTCTGCCTTATATTAGGTCCCTGCTAGGTGTCAGCATAAAGGGAATAGAACCAGGGTACTGTCAAGATTGAAAGCCAAAACATCTTTTTCTAATGGTAGAGTAATCTGCAGTTTCTTCCAGATTATAAAAATAAACAAATAGTATTTATTTTGAAAGGTTATCACTGAGATATCTTTCAAGTTACCAAACAATTCCTCCCACGTCCCTCAAACATATGTATAATGAAGCTGCTAATTTTACTGTCCTGGAACTTGGAAAGCAAACGCTTTTGTTCTGAAGTTCATGCTTATTGCTTTTCACTGTTTAAAACAAAAATCAATATTTGTGGATTTTACAAGGAGAACTGAGCATATGGTTGAAATAGAATGACTTTTAAGGAAAAGGAGTTACATACACGAAGTTGAAGATATTTTTACTCTCTCATTTGAGCTGTTCATTTTATTCTTAAGTCTTTAGTTTTAGGTCTACTGTTGAGTGATGATTTCCTAATGATTCTAAGAGCATCCTACAGTGAGGTACATCTGAAAAGGACTGTAAACTTCCAAGTATTTATTCATCATACCTGACAGTGCTCAGGCACCGACTTGATACCTGTGAAAATGTAAAGTATATTTAATCTAAATCAGGGTCCTCAGACCCAGCATCATGAGAAAGCACTAGCATTGTGGTTGGGAGACCAACAGTTTTTTTTTAATTCTCATAACTGCCCATATGGCCAAATGAAGTCCACAGTTGTACTGTATTTTATCCTGGTGTGATTTCCAGTAAACTGCAACAAAGAATGTCTGAGCACCACAATTAATCATGTAACATCACAATAATGATAACAACAACAACAATAATGGAAAGGGAAGGAAACGATATGTGAGTCTGTAATCATACTTAGTTTTTCTCAGTGAGAAACTTGTCCATTTACATTTGGAATATCCTTGTGTACTTACCAAACTATGCACAAGTTCATACCACTTTATACATTATTGATATTCTTAATCAATAAGAAAGGTTATTCTGTGGTGAAGCATTCTGTAGTGTAAGAACTGGACAAACTAAATTATGTTTCATTCAGGTAAAATAAGAATTCCCCATTGATGTAGATATTATTTATATTATTTATTAAAAATACAAGAACTTTTCTTATGCTGAATAATATTCTATTGCATATCACAGTTTTGTTATCGAGTTATGTTATTGGTCACATGTATTGTTTCCAGGTTTTGGGTATTGTGAATAGTGTGCCAGTGAACATAGGGATGCGAGTATCATTTCTCCATTGTGTTTTGGAGTTATTAGGATATATTTTAGAAGTGAAATTTCTGAATCTACTTCAAGATTTTTTAGGAATGCTCTTATTGTTTTCCAGAAGGACTGTGAGAAGGAAAGACCACTCAATGATTTTTCAAATATGTGCAATTTAGGGAAACACAGTAGGGTAACTAAAAATGCCCCAGATCAATAGAAAAAAAAGAATATGAAAATCGTATTTTGGTAGGATGCATATAATGGATGAGGATTGCAGTAAGAGAAGAGGTAAAATCACACTACAACAATGGTACAACTAGAAAGAGCAACAAGTGCTGAAAGGTTGTGAAGTCTTAATCATAAAATCCTATCAGTAACAATATCATAAATCACAGTATCAAAAGTTATTTAAAACATGGTTGTCATAGAGGCTGGCTGGTTGACAGAAGAAAAATGGGATGCTAGCTGAGGGAAGTGGATAACAGTGAAGAGGTTGTTTTGGAATATTGTACACCTGAAACACAATCATGACTAAACGTGTAATATGCGGTGACCAAGTAAAAAATGTTGAGACCCTAGTAATTTTCTCATAAATTAACTCATTTAGGATACCCCTGCAAGAATTGGAAAATGAAGATAGTTACAGAACAAGTCTTCCAGAACACTTTCAGTGTGGAAAAGAAAAATCCAAAGCTGATCTGAGACTGTTTAAAAGTATCCCTTGAGGGGCTGGAGTGGTGGCGCAAGCCATAAGGCATCTACCTTGCCTGCGCTAGCCTAGGACGGACCGCGGTTCGATCCCCCTGCATCCCTTATGGTCCCCCAAGCCAGGAGCGATTTCTGAGTTCATAGCCAGGAGTAACCCCTGAGCATCACTAGGTGTGTTCCCCTCCCCCCCAAAAAGAAAAAAGAAACAGATTGTGCTTTGAAATGTAATAATTAGAATTATAGATATTAAATAACATAATGCACCTTATAATTTGACTGTCATCATAATTATAAATTGACCTGAATATTTGTATCCAAGATAATTATTTCTCCAGTGTTTTTTAAGCAGATTAAAGTTTTCACTAGTTAGATATACAGTTCTTTTGCAAACATGTTTAAAACAAATTATAGTACTTGAATGTCAAAATCATTCAAAGCCACAAGAAATGCATATTGTGTAACATCTTTCTAAAAATTTTGCTCGATTAAGACAATCTTTTCAACTGTGAGGTTACGAAACAACAATTGGGTGTCCCAGACCTACTCCCTAGGACGTTCAAGTTGGTTGATTCAATGCAGTGTTGACCATCCTGGCCACTAATATGAGACTGCAGTCCCAGGACATTTGGTGCTAAGAATCAAACTCAGAGTATCCTCCATGCAAGGCCTGTACTTTAACTCTTTTATTTGCCCCTCAAGACAGGCAGGAGATGGGGGAGGAGGAAAATGGGGGGACAATGGTGTTGGGAAAGTTGCCATCGTGAAGGAATGTGTGCATATTACAGCTGAAACCCAATTATGAAAATTGGGTGAAAATTTTGTGACCATGGTGCTTCAATAAAAATATGATTTATTTGAAAAACAACTTCAAAATGATTACAAATAAAGATACTTGCCAATGGTGAAAAAACATGCGAATAAGAGGTGTTGAATTGGGGTTCTAGAACAGTGAATATCACAGGAGGCCATTTCCTGGATTCAATTTTACACACTTCTGTTAGATTAAATATATTTTGGTACATTTAAATCTGTGTAGTGTATGTCTTGTTGCCTTAACTCTAACTGGAATACACAGAAGGGGAACAAGTGGTGACTGTCTAAAATATAGTCAACGGTTAAGAAGGGGAGGCATTGGTGGAGGGAAAGTTTGCATTGGTGAAGGGGGTGTTCTGTTTGTGACTGAACCCCCACTATAATCATGCTTTGAATCATAGTGATTCAATAAAGATTTTATAAAAATAAATAAAAGTATGAGGAAAGTGGTGGTTTATAATAGCCAACCTGCTGTGCGTAAAATAGAATCTCTTTGTGAATTTTATTTGCGTGTCCCTAAAGACTAATGAGTTTTGCATCTCACATGATTTTTTTGGCATTTGTATATTTTGTCTGACAAATACACTCTTTAAAAATGTAAAAAAAAAAAAACTGGCTGTTTGGTGAAGAATAGGGGTGCGTTATCTGATTGTTGGGGACCAAGTACTTTGGAAAGGAGGTTTTATGATAAAAAAAATTCTTTAAGGGGCAGGGACACCGCAGGGAGCGAGTTTGCCTTGTACTCGGCTGACTTGGATTCAATCCCCAGACAGCTTGCCAAAAGTGATTCCTGAGTGCAGGGGTACTCAATATATTTTGAGGGGGGCACACCCTGTGACGCTCAGGGGTTCCTACTGGCTATATGCTCAGATATCGCTCCTGGCTTGGGGACCATATGGGACCCTGGGGAATCGAACCACTGTCCATCCTAGGTTAGTGCATGCAAGGCAAAGGCCCTACCGCTTGCGCCACTGCTCCGGCCCCTCAAGTTCCTTTGAATGTGCTTTCTTTTATTTATCCCCCAACACTTAGAAGATTTGAAGCAGGTAAGAACTTTCTGAAAGTTCTAACCTTGCCTTGCTTACTGGGTTGGGTTCGGAGTTGGGAGATGAGCTCTGTTTTTGGTGGAAAAGGGGGAGTGCTGCGTGGGCAGGACGTGGGAGGCCCTTGGGCCAGAAGTGGGCTGCTTTTAGTTGAGCACGTGATGCAGTGCTTGCAAAGCCCCTGATGGCTGCTCTCTGATCCCGCATATCGATACTACACTTTCCTCCCGGGAGAGTGGCTGAGGGGATACTCTAGTCTCGCGGGTAAGGGTTCAAGGACCAGTTCAAGGACGAAGCCCTGAGCCGAACCAGGTATCCTGCAAACCCATTTTGAAAACAAGGTGCGGGGGTGGATGGAGCCATACCACAGCTGTAGGGTGTGGGCCTTGCATGTGACCCGGGATGTGCCCCTCCCCCCAAAAGAGAGCTGAGATATTTTTATTTTGTTTCTTTTGTTCTTTCACTTTGGGTTTGGTTTCAAATCCAGCTGCTCTCCGGAGTTACGCAGGGATATGCACTCAGAGAGCGCTCTTGGAGATATCGTGAGGGAACAAGTGGGAGCCTCAGGTTTGCACCTAGGTCCTTCCTAGGTTTCTACTGTCTTCACATTTTCGCCATCCCTCTGGAATCCCTTTTCTCTCCTTTTCCCTTCCCTTCCCTTCCCTTCCCTTCCCTTCCCTTCCCTTCCCTTCCCTTCCCTTCCCTTCCCTTCCCTCCCTTCCCTTCCCTTCCCTTCTCTACCCTTCCCTTCCCTTCCCTTCCCTTTCGTCATCCCTCTGGACTCCCTTTTCCTTTCCCTTCCCTTCCCTTCCCTTCCCTTCCCTTCCCTTCCCTTCCCTTCCCTTCCCTTCCCTTCCCTTCCCTTCCCTTCCCTTCCCTTCCCTTCACTTCTCTACCCTTCCCTTCCCTTCACTTTCGTCATCCCTCTGGACTCCCTTTTCCTTTCCCTTCCCTTCCCTTCCCTTCCCTTCCCTTCCCTTCCCTTCCCTTCCCTTCTCTACCCTTCCCTTCCCTTCCCTTCACTTTCGTCATCCCTCTGGACTCCCTTTTCCTTTCCCTTCCCTTCCCTTCCCTTCCCTTCCCTTCCCTTCCCTTCCCTTCCCTTCCCTTCCCTTCCCTTCCCTTCCCTTCCCTTCCCCTCCCCTCCCCTCCACTCCCCTCCCCTGTCCCTCTTCCCTTCCCTTCCCTTCCCGTGCCTTCCCTTCCCTTCCCTTCCTGAACCTTCCCTTCCCTTCCCTTCCCTTCCCTCCCTTCCCTTCCCTTCCCTTCCCCTCCCCTCCCCTCCCCTGTCCCTCTTCCCTTCCCTTCCCTTCCTGAGCCTTCCCTTCCCTTCCCTTCCCTTCCTTTCCCTTCCCTTCCCTTCCCTTCCCTTCCCTTCCCTTCCCTTCCCTCCCTTCCTTCCCTTCCCTTCCTTCCCTTCCCTTCCCTTCCCTTCCCTTCCCTTCCCTTACCTTCCCTTACCTTCACTTTAGCCATCCCTCTGGACTCCCTTTTCTCTTCCCTTCCCTTCCCTTCCCTTCCCTTCCCTTCCCTTCCCTTCCCTTCCTTCCCTTCCCTTCCCTTCCCTTCCCTTCCCTTCCCTTCCCTTCCCTTCCCTTCCCATTCGCTGTCCCTCTGGACTCCCTTTTCCCTTCCCTTCCCATCCCTTCCCTTCCCTTCCCTTCTGCTGTCCCTCTGGACGCCCTTTTCCCTTCCCTTCCCTTCCCTTCCCTTCCCTTCCCTTCCCTTCCCTTCCCTTCCCTTCCCTTCCCTTCCCTTCCCTTCCCTTCACTTTCGTCATCCCTCTGGACTCCCTTTTCCCTTCCCTTCCCTTCCCTTCCCTTCCCTTCCCTTCCCTTCCCTTCCCTTCCCTTCCCTTCCCTTCCCTTCCCTTCCCTTCCCTTCCCTTCCCCTGTCCCTCTGGACGCCCTTTTCCCTTCCCTTCCCTTCCCTTCCCTTCCCTTCCCTTCCCTTCCCTTCCCTTCCCCTGTCCCTCTGGACGCCCTTTTCCCTTCCCTTCCCGTGCCTTCCCTTCCCTTCCCGTGCCTTCCCTTCCCTTCCCTTCCCTTCCCTTCCCTTCCCTTCCCTTCCCTTCCCTTCCCTTCCCTTCCCTTCCTGAACCTTCCCTTCCCTTCCCTTCCTGAACCTTCCCTTCCCTTCCTGAACCTTCCCTTCCCTTCCCTTCCCTTCCCTTCCCTTCCCTTCCCTTCCCTTCCCTTCCCTTCCCTTCCCTTCCCTTCCCTTCCCTTCCCTTTCGCCATCCCTCAGGACTCCCTTTCCTTTTATTTTCCTTCCATTCTCTTCCCTTCCCTTCCCTTTCCTTCCCTACACTTTCGCCATCCCTCTGGACTCCCTTTCCTTTCATTTTTATTTTGTTTCTTTTGTTCTTTCACTTTAGGTTTTGGTTTCACATCCAGCTGCTCTCGGGAGTTACGCCTGGCTATGCACTCAGATAGCGCGCTTGGAGATTTCATGAGGGAACAAGTGGGAGCCCCAGGTTTGCACCTAGGTCCTTCCTAGGTCTCTGCTGTGTTCACAGAAGATGCCATAACACTTTCGCCATCCCTCTGGACTCTCTTTCCTTTCACTTTCCTACACTTCCCTTCCCTTCCCTTCCCTTCCCTTCCCTTCCCTTCCCTTCCCTTTCCTTCCCTATACTTTCGTCATCCCTCTGGACTCCCTTTTCTTTTTCCTTCCCTTCCCTTCCCTTCCTTTCCCTTCCCTTCCCTTCCCTTGCCTACACTATCGCCATCCCTCTGGACTCCCTTTCCTTTTCTTTTCCCTTCCCTTCCCTTCCCTTCCCTTCCCTTCCCTTCCCTTCCCTTCCCTTCCCTTCCCTTCCCTTCCGCCATCCCTCTGGACTCCCTTTCCTTTCATTTTCCTACACTTCTCTTCCCTTCCCTTCCCTTCTTTTCCCTTCCCTTCCCTTCCCTTCTCTTCCCTTCCCTTCCCTTCCCTTCCCTTCCCTTCCCTTCCCTTTTCTACTCTTTTGCCATCCCTCTGGACTCCCTTTTCTTTTTCCTTCTCTTCCCTTCCCTTCCCTACACTATCGCCATCCCTCTGGACTCCGTTTCCTTTTCTTTTCCCTTCCCTTCCCTTCCCTTCCCTTCCCTTCCCTTCTTTTCCCTTCCCTTCCCTTCCCTTCCCTTCCCTTCCCTTCCCTTCCCTTCCCTTCCCTTCCCTTCCCTTCCCTTCACTTCTCTACCCTTCCCTTCCCTTCCCTTCCCTTCCCTTCCCTTCCCTTCCCTTCCCTTCCCTTCCCTTCCCTTCCCTTCCCTTCACTTTCGCCGTCCCTCTGGACTCCCTTTTCTCTTCCCTCCCTTCCCTTCCCTTTCGCCATCCCTCTGGACTCCCTTTCCTTTTATTTTCCTTCCATTCACTTCCCATAACTTCCCTTTCCTTCCATACACTTTCGCCATCCCTCTGGACTCCCTTTTCCCCTCCCTTCCCTTCCCTTCCCTTCCCTTCCCTTCCCTTCCCTTCCCTTCCCTTCCCTTCCCTTCCCTTCCCTTCCCTTCCCTTCCCTTCCCTTCCCTTCCCTTCCCTTCCCTTCCCTTCCCTTCCCTTCCCTTCCCTTCTCTTCCCTTCCGACATCCCTCTGGACTAGCTTTCCTTTCATTTTCCTTACCTTCTCTTCCCTTCCCTACACTTCCCTTCCCTTCACTTTTGCCATCCCTCTGGACTTCCTTTTCTATTTCCTTTCCTTTCCTTTCCTTTCCTTCCCTTCCCTTCCCTTCCCTTCCCTTCCCTTCCCTTCCCTTCCCTTCGCTTCCCTTCCGTTCTCTGCCCTTCCCTTCCCTTCCCTTCACTTTCGCCATCCCTCTGGACTCTCTTTTCTCTTCCCTCCCTTCCCTTCCCTTTCGCCATCCCTCTGGACTCCCTTTCCTTTTATTTTCCTTCCATTCTCTTCCCTTCCCTTTCCTTCTCTACACTTTTGCCATCCCTCTGGACTCCTTTCCTTTTCCCTTCCCTTCCTTTCCTTCGCTTCCCTTCCCTTCCCCTTCCTTCCCTTCACTTTCGCCGTCCCACTGGACTACCTTTTCTCTTCCCTTCCCTTCCCTTCCCTTCCCTTCCCTTCCCTTCCCTTCCCTTCCCTTCCCTTCCCTTCCCTTCCCTTCCCTTCCCTTCCCTTCCGCCATCCCTCTGGACTCTCTTTCCTTTTCTTTTTTCTTCCTTTCCCTTCCCTTCCCTTCCCTTCCCACCCCTCCCCTCTCCTCCCCTCCCCTCTCCTCCCCTCCCCTTTCCTCCCCTTCCTTTCAATTCCATTCCTTTCTTTCCTTTTTCCTTTCCTTTTCCTTTCCTTTCCTTTTTCTTCCTTCCTCTTTCCCTTCCTTTCTTCCTTCCTCCCTTTTTTCTTCCTCCCTTTTTTCTTCCTTCCTTCCTTCCTTCCTTCCTTCCTTCCTTCCTTCCTTCCTTCCTTCCTTCCTTCCTTCCTTCCTTCTTTCCTTCCTTCCTTTCATCCTTCCTTCCTTCCCTTCTCTTCCCTTTTATTCTTTACTTTTCCTTTCTTTTGTTTTATTTACTCTTCTTAGCCTTTCTTTTTTCTATTTTTCTTCTCTATCTATTCCCACTATGTTCATATCTAAATAGCATAATCATTGGTCCTTGGAACTCTTTAACTGGTCCCTGAAATTCTCTTTAGAATATTCAATTTGAATCCAGTAATTTTGCTCAATGAATTCATTAATACTAACTATGAGGGTTTGTGTATTTGTGTTCTAGTGTGTTTATGCAAGGGATTTCTATACACATAAGATTATTAGCTATAAATAGACATAGTCTTACTTCTTGGGATCAAAATTCAATACCTTTGCTGTGTGTTTGTGTGGGGTGTTACACCCAGCGGTGCCCAGAGTTTCTGCATGGCTATACACTCAGAAATCCTTTAACATAACAGGGAGAGTTGGATGACAGACTAATCCTGGGGTTTGGGTGTCCAATCTCTGCAGGATTATTATAACTCCCTTTATGGATCTTCCTTTTGTGTGGAGAGAAAGTTTGAGGGGGTGTGGGCATGATAGTTAATTTTTCTTTCTTCTAGACAAAATACTCTTCTTTATTCCAGGTCTCAGAGCACCTGAGCCTGCATCTATGCATGAAAGGGAAAGTTCATCAAAAAGCCAAAGGTGGTTCATCAAACATCAAAATGTCAATAAACATTCTGATGAAGACTGGACACCAAAGAAGCAAGGTGATTTTGCAAGAATTCAAACGTGTCCTAAAACCGACTTTGTTTATGGTTAGGTATCAACTGGATCTCAGTTACTACTAAATGGAACAAAGTTTTCAAAAACACAAAGGTCCCAAACACAAAAAATATTAATAACAGTGGCTTTAACTGTGTAAAACATTATATATTTTGCATA
Organism: Suncus etruscus; assembly: GCF_024139225.1. Taxonomy (NCBI): domain Eukaryota; kingdom Metazoa; phylum Chordata; class Mammalia; order Eulipotyphla; family Soricidae; genus Suncus; species Suncus etruscus. The sequence continues at coordinate 120,968,929 of NC_064868.1, forward strand.
ATTTAAATAAAATTTTAGGTTTTTTTTTTTGTTTTTGGAGTCAAACCTGGTAGTGCTCAGGGCTTAGTCCTATTTCTATGTTCAGGATCACTCCTGCAAGTGCTTGGTGGACCATATTTGGTACCAGGTGGACAATAAAGGATACCTTGGTCAGGCATGTGCAAAGCAAGCAAGCACCCTACTATTGTACTGTCTCTCTGGCCCTAAATCATTGTTATTTAATTCATTATTTTATATTGCTGGCGATTGAATATAGGGCCCTACACATTCAAAGCAAGTGCTCTACTACTGGCCTGCATATCCATCTCTAGATTTAAGAAATTTTTAGATTCATTATATGCACTTATATAAGAAAATATAAATATGAGAAATTTGCACTATTCTAAGAATAGTACTCCTCAATAGAAATACAAAGTAATGGCAGATGAGTTTGTAATATCCTAGTTTTATTTGTTACATTTTTCCCTTCCCACAGCTTTTCTTTACCTTTCCTTTTGAATTTGCTTTCTGAGACATTCTCAGTGGCGCTCAGGGCTTACACCTGTTATGTGTTCAAGAATGACTCCTCGTGGGTTCCTGTGACCATATGTGGTACTAGCTATCAAACATGGGTCTGATCAAGGCAAGGGCCGGATCCACTGTGCTATCCCTCTGGTTCCTGTTTGTTAGTTTGGGGGTGGGCTGGATTGTTGTTGACTTCTGGATATTTCAGGAATTTCTCCTGGCCGATATCTGGGGACCATATGGGATACTGGTAACAAGCAGTGGTCAGTCTCTTACAAGGCTTTACCTGCATTGCTGTCTCTCCAATCATTATTAATTTCTGGTTTTGAAATTTTTATACAAATAAAATATCTGAGCTGATTGCAGAAGAATATAGAGAAGAGACTGAATTTTGACAAATCATAGTACGTGGGTAGTTATCCCAGCTTTCTCTTTGTTTTCTGTATCTTTGTTTTGTTTTGTGGCCACACCTGGCAGTGCTCAGGAGTTACTCCTGGCTCGAAGCTCAAGAATCACTCCTGATGGGCTCGTGGGATCATATGCGATGCCAGAATTTGAACCCAGATCGGCCACATGCAAGGCATGTGTCCTACCTGCTGTGCTGTTGCTCTGGTGCCATTATTTTCTCCTTTCTTTTCTTTACTTTTGTTTTCCTTTCTTTTTTCTCTTCTTTTTTTCTCTCTCTATCCCCACTAAGTTCATGCTTACAAAGCATAATCATTAGTCCATGGAGCTCTTTACTTTTTCCCTGAAAATGTTTTTTTGAATATTCAAATTGAATTCAGTATTTTTGCTCAATGAATTAATTAGTCCTAACGAGAGGTGTGTGTCTGTGTCCCTGTGTATTTATGAAAGAGATTTCTATAAACCAAAGATTCTTACCTCTAAATAGACATAGATTTCTTGGTTTCAAAATTGAATACCTTTGCATATTTTTTTTGGTTTTTAGGTCACATCAAGTGGCGCTCAGGGGTTACTCTGGCTCTTTGCTCAGAAATCACTCCTGGCAGGCACATGGGATCATATGGGATGTCAGGATTCAAACCATCATCCGTCCTTAATCAGCTGTGTGCAAGGCAAATGCCCAAACATTGTGCTATCTCTCTGGACCTAAGAATAATTTTGTATTTTTCCTTTTTGACTTTTAATATTTTGGCTAGTATTTACAGTATTATATTAAATAGCAGGAACAAAAATAGTCATGTTAAGAACAGAGAGGAGGGGCCGGGCAGTGGCGCTAGAGGTAAGGTGCCTGCCTTGCCTGCGCTAGCCTTGGACGGACCATGGTTCAATCCCCTGGCGTCCCATATGGTCCCCCAAGCCAGGAGCAACTTCTGAGCACATAGCCAGGAGTAACCCCTGAGCGTTACTGGGTGTGCCCCCCCCAAAACAAAACAAAACAAAACAAAAAGAACAGAGAGGAGTCGAGAGACAATACAAGGGTAGATTATTTGCCTTATGTGTATGATCCGGGTTCAATACTTGGTAAGCCATATGAAACCCCAAGCCTACAAGGTGTGATCCCTGAGCTCAGAGCCAGGAGTTAGCACTGAACACCACCAGGTGTGACCCCAAATCAAAAGTAAACACAACAGGACAAAGAGATTGTACAGACATTCAGGTTTTTGCCTTGCAGTGGAGCTTAACCCAGTTCAATCCCTGCCACCCTGTATGGTCCACTGAACATTTCTCTAGGTTACTCCTGACCACAGACTCAAAACCTGAAAATTGACAGGTGTGGCCCCTCAAAAGAGCAAGCATCTTTGTCTTGTTATTTGTCATAGTAAAAGCTTACAGTTTTATTCTTAATTACAAAATTAAATATGAAGTTCTATGAATGTATTCATATTGTGAAGGTAACTTCCATATAATACTAATTTGCTAAGTATTTTTGTCTGGAAAGACCAATTGACTTTTATTCAATGATTCACACATACCATCTATGTGTTCTTCCACTGCCTTGCATGCCTACCATAATTTGATGAAAGGAAATGGAATATTTATTGGGGGAAGTAAAGAAAAATGCTAACACTGTAGGACCTCTTCCTAGTCACTCCTTTTCTTCTCCAACACAGAACTCAGGCTAAAGGTGCCAGAGAAGAAGTTATATGACTTCCGTCCAAAAAAGGACTTTGTGTACAAGGAGGCCAGCGATTTTGAAGATGATGATTACCTCTGTAAGTAACCTACCCGCTTAGGCTCACTTGTTAAGAAGACTTTGTGACTCAGTACAAATATTGATCCTCAGTTCAGATCCCAGTGATGTCAGTTTGGGGCTCTTCCAGGAGCTCTTTCATGTTCTACAGCAGGGATCCTCAAACTTTATAAACAGGGGCCAGTTCACCTTACTTCATGCCATTGGAGTGCTGGGCTATAGGTTAAAAAATAAGAGTGAACAATAGTGGCTTTCAGGGTGTAGTTAGAGGATCGCATCCTAGACTGAGAAGCAAAGTTGAGAGACAGAGAGAAGGAGGGGAGTCAGAGACTGTGGCACACATCCCACATATGCACAGTGTGAGCCTAGGACTCCTTCTAAGCAGGACAGGATACTGAGCAGGATGGGGAAATGTCTTTAGTGGGCTGCATGTGGCTCATGGACCATAGTTTAGGAACTTTGTTCTACAGTATGAGTTCTAGGCACACCTGGCAGAACTCAGGGATTATTTGAGGCTATGTACAGGGGACCATGTTATGCCAGAGACAGAACTGGGGTTATTTAGATTAAGTGTTTTACTCCAATATCATATCTGTGGATACCAGAAGTATGTATTATACTTTCCTTAATCTCTCTCTGTTCTCCCATTCAGACTGTGATCAATGTCAGGACTTCTTCACCGACTGCTGCCCAACTCATGGAGCTCCAACATTTTTAAAGGACACAGTAGTAGCAAAGGGGCATTTAAATCGTGCAGCTCTTACTCTGCCACCTGGATTGAGGATCGGACCCTCAAGTATTCCTGAAGCTGGACTGGGTGTTTTTAATGAAGCATCAGAGTTGCCAGTGGGTCTGCACTTTGGCCCGTTTGAAGGCCAGATCACAGAGAATAAACTTGAAGCCGACACTGGGTATTCCTGGATGGTGAGAAGCACCTTTTGTCCTGTTCCCTGTCTACTCCTAAGGATTAATGGGGCCTCACATATTTGATCTAGCACATTGGTATGTGGGATAACTTATGTAACACTGTCCACTGAGTGAACTTCGCATGAATATACAGCTCTTATGGAAAGGGTAGGTAATAGCACAGTGCTTCTTACACAGAGAGGTGGCTGCTGTCTTGAGGTTGTCCTGCTCTTGGTAGATATTTGACTGCAATGAGCAGATGATGACAGAGAAGCATATGATGTGGAGAGATGGAGGCTATGCAGGTGAAAAGCACTGCTGACAGGAGAGATCATTCTTATACTTCATACTCACCAACGAAGCTCTTAACCTTTTCTATTCTTAGATTACCAAAGGGAAAAATCGCTACGAGTATGTGGATGGAAAAGACGAATCGTTCTCAAACTGGATGAGGTAAGACCAACAGGCACTAAGTTCCAGAAAGAGAGCTCCCACTTTAATCATCTCAATTCCATTCTTCCTCATCAGAACTCCCACAGAGGTTCTCTTGAGTACATTTTGCCTTCAGTCTTCTCCATTTCATCACACTATGAGAAAATCATTAACAGGATATTAGGGAGAAAGATGATGAATAAAAACTACTTTATTACTCAAAATATAAATTTCTATGCTGGAAAAACTGTATAAAAATAAATGGCTGGAGAAGTCAGAGTGATTGATAGATAGTATAGTGGGTAAGGTGTTTTCTTGCATACAGATGACCAAGTTTCAATCCCTGAATATAAGGTCCTTGATGCTGCCAGGCGTGATTACTGACACTAGAGCCAGAATTAAGCCCTGAATTTGTCCCAGAAAAACTAAGGAATATTATAAATAAAAGACGGGCGAGCCTAAATTTGCCAGGGGCAATGTATTGTACCTATAATTGATCTATTCAGCAAGTATTAAGCCTTTTAATGTTCTAAGCAGTGCAATTTATGTGCACTCTTTAAGGTCATATAAGTGACCTCATCTCTTATGTTCTGTGGCACCTGTTAGAAACAGATGCTAAACAATTCAGTTTATAAATGAATATTTCACTATAATTATACTAATATCTTACAAATTTTCGGTGCAAAGATAACTTACAAGAAAGGAAATTCAGTCTGTGATATCAGAAGACTGAAAAAGGGATGAACAATGTCAAGTCAAGGAATAGAACTTGGACCAATTACTCAAACACTGGGGTTATTTCTCTTTGGGGATCACTATTAGAATTACTCAGAGTTACTGAAGGTAAGAAGGGTAAATCAGGGGTACTGGTGGTTGGGAGGAGCATAAGTTCGCGCGGGGGCGCTAGCCCCCACGCGGTTTCAAAATGTAGACTGGTATGAAATTGCCAGTGACAGCCTGAGTATAGCTGAGCAGTTATCTGCCACCCCCCAGATCAAACGCCACCCCCTAAGCCAACCCTGGAGCAGGTCTGGGAGTGGGGAAAAACCCAGGGTGCCCCATCAGCTCCTCCCAGAAACCCACCTGGAGATCCGGAGGAAAGGGGGAGAGGGGGGCCGGGTGACCCAGGTCCGGGCCCCCCCTACCCTAGGCCAGGCCAAAAGGCCGCTGGCACATGCAGAGGTCTGCCAGCTGCCCGCCCGTGCTGCTAAAAATCCTGCTCCAGGAAGGGAGAGAGAGACCCTCCCAAGCCTGAAGGACAGGGATTTAAGCCCAACCTAGGCCGGTCCCCAGACCCGGCCTGGGAGTGGGGAAAAACCCTGATTTACCCTTCTTACCTTCAGTAACAAACAGTTTTAATCTCTGTCCAAAGACATACAGTAGATCTTACAAATCTCAGAACTATTTAGAAGGACATAAATCGAACACATATTGAACACATATATATTTTGAATATTTTATGATTATTTTCTTTTTTTTTTTTTTTTTGTGGTTTTTGGGTCACACCCGGCAGTGCTCAGGGATTATTCCTGGATCCAGGCTCAGAAATTGTTCCTGGCAGGCACGGGGGACCATATGGGACGCCGGGATTCGAACCGATGACCTCCTGCACGAAAGGCAAATGCCTTACCTCCATGCTATCTCTCCGGCCCCTGATTATTTTCTTTAACTACTGTAACTCTCTATATATTCTTCTACCATCATTTTTCTTCCACTTTTCATCTTGTCTTTTCTTTGTAAGCTGTATAGTAAGGATTGTTGGTGGAACTGTCCCTCAGTTTGATGCCTATGATTGAACTATGTCATGGAAATTGCTGGTCTTGTTCCTATTGCCTCCAAATGCACCAATAACGCTTCATGGCATTGATCCCTGTTTGCATAGACACATTAAAATGGGAAAACACTATACATACAGATTAGTTATTATCTAATAAATCTCATTACAATGTACCTTACACCCTGAACATTGATATAATGACCTGGCACAGGCCTCAGATGAATGGGCATTCTCCATTCACACTGGAACCAGGCACGCTATCTACGAAACATCCAAGGTCTTTTATAGCAACAGTTGGAAGCAGTCCTCTACCAGGAAAGACACTACCAAGGGTCTGACATCGACCTCCTAAAAAGACACCTCCGTTTACACTGAGAAGACGTGACAACAACAATGACCTGCGATAAGACGTGACAACAACAATGACCTGCTCTACAGGACATGGTTCTCTCTATTGCCCCTTAAGTGTGAGATGAAACGAGAGAATGCTCTGCACCATCCTGACTGCTATATGAGACATGTAGACTCCAGGATCTTTAATACAGAAGCATGATACCAACAACAGAGACTATGTGAGGAAAGGAGGTGTATTGCCACTACAGACGATGACTTGAATTGGACAAACTAGTTTGCCTGGAGCCTAGAGTCAGTCCTGTGCCAGGAAACTTCAGGGGTAGGGTCTCCATCTATTTAGACCATAATTTGTCTTTCCATGTCCCTTATGTTTTGGTGGGCCTATGCAAACAAATGCCACTTTAATATCGTTTTTTACTATGGTCCCTTGACTCCAATCCTTAAGAAAAACAACCCACTAAAACTTTTGAGGTTAATTTAAACTAGTAAGCATGTGCATGGATCTAGATAAATGTACTTTGCCCTCAATGTTTAAAGAGTTACATAAGTCTAATATCTTTAGATTATATGGTGTGCTGCTAAGAAATAATATGTACTACAACGGGGGATTTGAGGGACAAAGTAATTGTATGGTACATGGGTTCAGTTTTGTTTTTCTTAATGTTCTTTGGCTGAAAGTATAAGGCTGGGATATCATCGATGGGACTACTGAGAATCCTGTTTATGGGTGATTGGGCTTCCACTGTAACTTTACCCTGTCCTCTTTCTTTGCATCTTTGTTGTCATAATTAAAATAAAAAAATTAAAAAAAAAAGAATTACTCGGAGTTACTCCTAGCTCTGTGTGCATACATAACTCATGTTAGTGCTCCTGGGAACCATATGGAATTCTGGAGATCACACCTAGATGGGCTGCATGCCAGGAAAGCACCCTATCTGCTGTACTATTGCTCTGGTCCCAGATACTGGGATTCATTTTGCATTTTAGTCATTGGGTTTTATGTGTAATTCTAGTGAAAATAAGTCTGAAATGGATTTAGAAAATAGGAACTCATGCCTATGTTCTTATTTCTGTTACTGTCTCAACACCAGGTATATTAACTGTGCCAGATTTGAGGAGGAGCAGAACCTCGTAGCCTTTCAATATAAAAGACGGATCCTGTACAGAACCTGCCGTAACATCAAGCCAGGCTGTGAACTTTTGGTCTGGTATGGAGATGAGTATGGCCAGAAACTTGGCATAATGCGGAACAGTAAAGCCAGAGCCACGAAAGGTAGGTGTGCTGAGCAGGGAGATGAGAGAGATGGACATAAGTAAGGGAAGTGACAAAAACCAGAGATAAGGGGAGGCAAAGGACAAAGGATTTTAGATTTTCTTGAGAGAGTAAATGAGTACCAAAAGACGAGAGGAGGAGTATATAAGGCATCATGAGGGACAGTGGAGAAGTGGAGGAAAGTATAAAGGGTAATAAGGGAACTCGTATAGATGCATAATGTGTTGGAGCATCCAATCTATGCAGAAATGTAGGAAATTCTTTCTGGTATTTTCCCTGTTTGGGGGGGGCATATCAGCCTGTGATTGAGGATTATTCATGTAATAAGGGTTCAATCTTGGCCCTTCATACTCACTGTACTGTCTTTCTAATCTCCTAAGTATATCTTTGCATGCAGAAGCTCCAGGTCTGATCCTGGGTACCTTGTGGTGTCCCAGCACTGATCAAGTAGTAACCCCTCGCAAAGATGGGAACAGTTGAAAATTCCTAGGGAAGAAAGTTTCCACAAGTAACTTACACTAAATTTCCTATTGCATGAGTTAAGAATGGATGCGGTGAAATTTAAACTTGCTGTGAGGCTTAAGACAGAATATATTTCACCTTGTGATTTGCGAAAGCCAAATGAGCAATTAATGGTCTGCTCAGGGCAGCAAGACTCACATCCTCAATCAGTGGGTCCTGGATCACTCGCTTCCAATCTGGAACACTCTCTGAATGAAGAAGGGCTCCATAAAATGTTTTTATTCATCATTTTAATTTTGGGGCTTAAAGGTCAAACTCAATCATTCTCAGGAGCTTCTCAAGGTGTAGTGCTTGTGACTGGCTCCCAGTGATGCTCGGGGATCATGCAATATTGGGGATCTAATTTACATGGACAGTTGGCTCTTCTGCTAATTTTTATTGCGGTTGAATTACTAGATCAACCCAGGAGTGTTCACAGGGCCACATAATGCTCTGGGATCAAACCTTGTCACTTGAATTATAATCGTGACCATAAATATGACTTTTGAGTATTTTAGAGAAGGAAGTTGGGCTACACCCATTGAAACTCAGGGATTAATCTTCGCCTTTTGCTCAGGGATCACTCCTGGCAGTGTTTGGAGGATTATATACAATGTCAAGAATTTAATTTGAAGTGGACACAACCCCAACGGGTTAAAAACACAGAAATTAATCCTTGTAAAGTCTCTGACCTTAAATAATACATTTAGGGGTCATATTAAATATGGAAATACCTATTAATATGTACTAAAACATTAGATGTTAATACTCAATTTGAATTTATTCACACACAATCTATAACCTCCATTGTTACATATCCAAATTAGGTGCTTTCTAACCAAATTAATACCTCATAGTATGTCACCCAGGATGATTTCACCTCATGAAATCAAGTGTCACTATATTTTAGGAGGAAAAAATGTTTTTATAGAACCACATCACAGAGTAATATAAGTTCAGGGTGCAGTGTATGGAAAGATGATAATAAACATTTTTAGCATAGAGTTTATAGTGATGCTATAGTGTGCAGGGTGTTTGCCTTTCATGCACCAACCCAGGTTCACTCCTTGGCATCCATCCTATATGGTGTCCTCCAGCCAGCCAGAAGACCTCTGTGAGTGCAAAAAGAGGCATTGCAAGCTGTAGCCCCCAAACAACAAAAATTTCCTGAATATGGACTTACTGAATTTTGCAATATTTTGTGAGTGCAGTGGAATGACAAATAGACTGTTCAGGGGCCAGAGAGATTGTCTAGCAGGTAGGTACTGGTCTTGCACTCAGCCAGCAAGGGTTTAGTCCCAGCATTACAAACTGTTTTCAGAGCCTGCCAGCAGCGATATCAGACCACAGAGCCCTGAGCACTTCCAGATATTGCTCCCTAAACCAGCCAAAGAAAACTCCCATTAGACTCTTAAGGAACATGAATATTTATCTTGCTTTATCAACAAAAAGGAAAGCTAGGAAAACAGATTTTACCAGGAGATAGTGCTATGGTCCAGTCAACCTTGTAAATATCTACTCTGATCAAAACCTTCCTCTTTCTGCAGGACAAAAACCAGCAATCCATCAATGTCCCTTCTGCTCTCATGTCTTCTCCAGTGAGAACTTACTCAGTGATCACGTAAGAGGTAGTCATCCTTCTATGATCCTACCAGGAATATTTGCAAGAAAACTTTCTCGGACAAAGAATTCCTGTGCAGTTGATCAGAACCAGTGTGACAGATGTGATAAGCAAGGGAACAACAAACTTGAATTTCCAAAGCACAACAAAAGATCGACACATTTGGATAAGAAAGGTACTGAATTAGTTTCAACGGGCTTTTCTAGCCTGTCTAACAGTGAAATTGGGATGTCAAATAAACGTAAGATGACAATGGAAGAAGAAACTAGCTTAGAGCAGAAAGAAATTCCAAAGAGCACAGGCAGAGTTGCAACGATGATAAGAGACCAGCATATAAGTCCTGGGAAAAGCATAACTGATGATAGTTCAAATCTCATCACACACCAGACTCACAGAGCAGAGAAGCCCTATCTTTGCAATGAATGTGGGCGAGGCTTCAAACGGAAGTCACAACTCAACGTACACCAAAGGGCACACACAGCGGAGAGGCCATATGTCTGCAATGAGTGTAGACAAGGCTTCATTAAGAAGTCAGATCTCACTTTTCATCAGAAGACACATAGAGGGGAGAAGCCTTATTTTTGCCCCATATGTCAGCGAGGCTACCGTTTAAGGTCATATTTCCTGTCACACCAATTGATGCACAGAGGGGAGAAACCCTATTATTGCAGAGAATGTGGCCGATCCTTCACTTGGAGGTCAAATTTTATCACACATCAGAAAATACACACAGGGCCTAAGACTTTTATCTGCAGAGAGTGTGGGCGATCCTTCAATCATAAGTCAAATCTCAACAAGCACCAGCAGAAACACACAGGAGAGAAACCCTATGTTTGCAAAGAATGTGGTAAAGCCTTCGCTTGGAAGTCAAATTTAATGACACACCAGAGGACACATACAAGGTAGAAAACCTATGTTTGCGAGGAGTGTGAGCGAGGCTTCATCCATAAGTCACATCTCACCAAACACCAGCGAACACACACAGAGTACAGAAGCCTTATGTTTGCAGGGTATGTCAGCAAGGCATCATCAGTTCAGGGACAAATCTCACACACACAGCAGAGAATGCTATATTTGAAGCACATGTGACTAATAAATAGTAAATAACTTCAGCATTCAAAGTGAACAAAGAGCTACCACAAACTGCATAACATACCCAAGTGTTTGCTCATGGAAGTGTACTGTTTTTTAACCTGTCTATACTTTTGATCTGTTCACTAATAAACGTTGTCTTCATACACTTCTGATCTTGAATGTTTCCTTAACCCTTGAAAACAGAGGGAACTATAAAGGACAGAGAACTCTTACTATCACCCAATTCTATACAGCAATTCAATCCCTGATAAATTATCTATTTGATCCAGTTATGAATAAATTGATTCCTTGTTGCAGAGAGAGACCTCTCAGATTTAAGTTCAAGACATGAAAAATCATTCAGGTATCCCAATTGTAAAAGTTTTCCGTGTGTATGTGTGTGTGTTTATTTTGTTTTGAGGCTGGCCACTTTTAGTAGTGCTCAGGGAAGACTCCTGGATTTGTGTTCAAATTTCACTTCGTGTGTAGCATATGGGGTACTGGGATCAAACCCTAATCATCAACATGCAAAGCAAGTAATATACTGGCCAAACTATCACTCCAGCCTCAAAACTGTAGATTTCTTTAATAAGCATCATTTATTATGTTCACTTTGATGCTTCTAATAGTATGTGTGTCTTGTGCTTTTGGAGGAGAAAAAGGGACTTCTTCCTGGGAAGCCCCAGTCAGAAGTAACACAGTGGACTTTCCATATTCTGTGGCTTCAGCTGGGTTATCCTGGGGATGGAGGAGCAATAGGGTCCTGATTCCAGAGAACATAAAAGTAGTGGGAGGGTAATCACAAACTTCCAGATAAATTACAAATCTTTGTCCCTTGAAAAGTTTGATGCACGGTGGAGCAAACTCTTATGGGGAGCAGAGGGCCTTCTTTTCCTCCCCATCAGCAATAAATCACACTGAAGATGTGTCCCCAATGTCCAGGTTATCCCCAAATCCACTCTCTGCCACCATAGCCTCTTTAGAAAAGGTAAATGTGAGGGGTTGGAGAGATAGCATGGAGGTAGGGTGTTTTCCCTGCATGCAGAAGGACGATGGTTCAAATCCTGGCATCCCATATGGTCTCCAGAGCAATTTCTGAACGTAGAGCAGAAGTAACCCCTGAGCGCCTCAGGTTGTAAGAAAGAAAATAAAGGGGGATGTGTGACCCCAAAGCTGAGTCATTAAAAGGGTAATTCGGCTTTAGCTTTCATCTCCAGACTACTGCATTACTCCTTGTTAGGTTATCCCTTATTTTATCCAAATAAAAGATCATCCTGGTGTACTTTTATCTGTTTGTTTACAACTTGGTTTCACCAAAACAAAGATCATCTTCTCTGTACTCAATAAAACAAAATGACAGTTCTGGCAGGCAGCTAGCTCTCGATACTAGATAGAAGATTGCCAAGCAACGTTTTTCATCCTCAGTCTGATCTGCATTATTTTGTGTAGCGACTCTGCTTTAGTCTCATTCACCCGGGGATGGAGATATGGCACATGGGGTGATTTTACAACTGGTGCAGAACAGCAACCCAGGAACCCTAGAAGACCCAGAACGATGGTGTGTGACTTGATGCTCTGGTGAATAATCACCATGACAGCCTCCTTGAGCTGGAATGAATGTTCTCTGCCTTTTATTGGAACACCGATGGACATGGCTCCTGTTCTCAATAGCTTTATGCTATTCTGGTCGTTCTGCCTACATTTCTTACTCTGGATTGCTTTGCCAGGCTCCCTAGAGGTTCTCCTGCACATATGCCACAGAAAGAAGAGTGCCTTCCCAGTAGTGACGAATTCTCAATCTCAGGGCCTTCTCAGGGCTGATAACTTATCGTTTACTATGGGCACTAAACCAGAAAATCCCATCTCCCACCAAAGACGATGAGCTAGCTACCGTCTCTGCAGACTTTGAATCTGATAACACCAGAGATACCCCCCGCACGCCAAACTGACTCAGGTGGACAAGCCAGTTCTGGCCATTGAAGTCCTGGGCACTGTCAAATGATTCAATGTCTGGAATGATTATGGATTTGACGACAGAAATGAACCCAAAGATGTCTTTGTTCACTAGATGGTTATTAAGTGAAACAATCCTAGGGAGCTTCTGTGTAGCAGAATGCTCCCAAGAAACATAGGTTCTGTTGATTCATATCCCAGCCTCATTCAGCTACCCCTCCATCTATGGTGGCAGAGGCCCCTTAGGTGGGACAAAGCAGTCAGTGAAGGGGAGAGAGCTGAAGACTGTGCAGCATCCCAGATGCTGACGTCTACCATCTTTCTTCTATCAGAGGCAATTCTTTGAGGACCTCAGTCTCCTCACCTGGAGCAATTTAACAAGTAGACGCCAGTAGCCACCACAGAAGGTGGAGAAGGAGAATCTAAGCCCAATGAAAGCCCAACTGAAAAGAAGGAGTTTTCAGAACCTCCTGCCCGTAGGTTAACTCCAAAAAAATTAACTCTTCTAGGTTAATATATACATATAGTATATATTTAATATATATATATATTTAAGCACCATAATTAATGTGTTGACCCTATTTGCATCGGTCACTATTGCTGGTTAAACTGTGTTTTATATGTATGGATCTTATTAGCTAATGTTTTATTCTATGCCCCACTGAAAGGAGAACATTGTATATCCAATTTCAGTGGTTTAATATTAGTCTGCAAAATTCCAGGAAATGCATAATGTTGTTAGAGTTTTTATTTATTTATTTATTCATTTATTTATTTTAGTTTTGGTTCACACCCGGCAGCTCTCGGGTTACTCCTGGCTATGCTGTCTGAAATTGCTCCTAGCTTATGGAACCATATGGGACGCCTGGATCAAACCGCGGTATTTCCTATGTTAGGGCATGCAAGGGAGACACCCTACCACTTTCACCAGCCCTCCGGCCCCTAATTTTCTTTTCCTTAACTTTATTTTGATTTCCAATGGAGAACAGCCCCCCCACGAGACCCTCGACACAGAGCCTTAGCAGTAGGCTGAAGGGGCCTCCAGGTGCCTGGCCTTCCCTCAGGCCAAAGTCAGGGGCTCGAAACCCTGAAGGAAGACCTCACACCTCACAGCTCCACCACTGTCCGGAGAGAGGTGCCAAGTTAGTGTGTCGCTTCTAGAGTGAGTGGCCCTCGAGGACCCCTGCCACACAGGGATTGGAGCGCTATCTCACTGCCTCATCTCTGCCCTCTCACCCAGCCTCTTTTTCTTTACTTTTTTAAAATTTATTTTGGATTTTGGGCCACACCCTGCCACATTCACGGGTTACTCCTGTCTATGCGTTCAAAAATCACTCTTGGCACTCTCAGGAACCACATGGGATGCTAGGGTTCGAACTAGGGTTAGTCCTAGGATGCCATGTACAAGGCAAAATCCCCATGCTCTGCTATCACTCAGTCCTGCCCCCCAAACTCATTTTAGATACCATATGTACCTAAGAAAATTAGCAGTGAACATCTCTACATCCAGAATAAAGATGCCTTTTATCTTATTTTTAATTAATATCTTTATTTAAACACCTTGAATACAAACATGATTTCAGTCATATAAACATATAAACTGAAACATAGGTTTCAGTCATATAAAGAACCCCCCCTTCACCAGTGCAACATTCCCATCCCCAATGTCCCAAATCTCCCTCTCCCCCACCCCACCCCCGCCTGTACTCTACTTTTTTTTTTATGAGTAGGACAGTTTTATCCAGAATCTTAAAAATATAAAGGGACACAGAAATTTTCCTTTTGACATAATAATTTTGTATTTCTTCCCCCTGCCCCTCAATCTTTACTATTGATTCTGGTACTTCCAAGGCCCTAAAGGGATCCTAATCTGATCTTTCTTTGGAGCAAGAATGATCTAAGCAGTGTAAAATAATATTCTGAAAACAGAAAATTTAAGCACTTATTTCTTTGCCTCTTTGTAACCTTCCCACTGTGCTTTCTCCAATAACAAGAACATATGATGTCGAGAGCCTAAGTGATAGCACAATGGTAGGGTGTTTGCCTAAGGCGACTAAAGGAGGGACATGGGTTCGATCCCAGCATTCCACATGGTCCCCCAGCCTGCCAGAAGCGATTTCTTTTTTTAAACCTGAGTTTTTTTAATATATAAAATCTTTATTTAAGCACCCTGATTACGAACATAAACAGTTATAAACAGAATACCCCCTTCACCAGTGCAACATTCCCACCACCACTGCCTCTCCTCCCTCCCCACCCTTGCCTGTCACCCAATATCTACTGTCATTTTTTTCTTTGAGGGTTTATCATTCTGATAGCACAAAGATTGAGGAACTTGCATGCAGCACATGTGTATTCAATCTCCAGCAAGCCATAGGTTCTCCAAAGCCTGTCAGGAATGATTCCTAGGTTTCGAACCAGAAGTAACACCTGAGCACCACTGGGTATGGCTCAGGGCTTACAATTTTAGAGCTCACAGCCAGGAGGAACTCTTGAGAGCAGCTGCTGGGATTGGACCGCCAAACAAAAAAAGTCTCTATTAGTCCTCAATATATTTTTATTCGACTTAGACACATGATTGGCACAGTTGTTTAAAACTGGTTTTTCTGACTTACATGTTCTCAACTGCCACTCCTCCGCCCACTTTTTTCATCCCTTGAGTGTATCCTTTTTTTCTATACTTTTTTTTATTTCTTTACTTTCTTTTTCCCCTTCTTTTCTTCTTTTCTTTCTCTATCCTCACTAAGTTCATGCCTACAAAGCATCATAATTAGTCGCTGGAGTTCTTTACCTTGTTCCTGAAAATGTCTTTTGAATATTCAAATTGAATCCAGTAATTTTGCTCAAAGAATTGAATATTTCTTTTATTTATTTATTTATTTATTTTGGTTTTTGGGCCACACCCGGCGGTGCTCAGGGCTTATTCCTGGCTGTCTGCTCAGAAATAGCTCCTGGCAGGCCCGGGGGACCATATGGGACACCGGGATTCGAACCAACCACCTTAGGTTCTGGATCGGCTGCTTGCAAGGCAAACACCGCTGTGCTATCTCTCCAGGCCCAGAATTGAATATTTCTAACTACAGGTGTATGTCTCTGTCCCTGTGTAATTATGAGAGAGATTTCTGTATACACAAGATTGTTATCTATAAATAGAAATAGTCACCTCGGTTTCAAAATTGAATACTTTTGCTTATTTTATTTTTGTTTTGCTTTGCTTTAAGGTCTCACATTATGTTTTTTTTTTTTTTTTTTGGTTTTTAGGCCACACCCGGTAACGCTCAGGGGTTACTCTTGGCTATGTGCTCAGAAGTTGCTCCTGGCTTGGAGGACCATATGGGACACCGGGGGATCGAACCGCGGTTCCTCCAAGGCTAGCACAGGCAAGGCAGGCACCTTACCTTTAGCGCCACCACCCGGCCCCTCACATTATGGTCTTACTTCATGGTTTCAAAACTTAGTACCTTTGCTTTCGTTTTGTTTTGTTTTGTTTTGGGGGTCACACCCAGAAGCGCTCAGGTGTTACTCCTAGCTCTACACTCAGAAATTGTTCCTGGCAGGCTTGGGATCATGGGATGCTGGTGTTTGAACCACTGTCTGTCCTGGAATCAGCTGCTTGCAAGACAAATCCACCTCTGCTATGTTATCTCCCCGGCTGCAGGCATACTTTTGAATTTTTTTTATTTTCATTACTAATATATTAGCTAGGATTTACTGTATTATATTAAGTAGCAGAAACAAGACTCTGAAGGATAGAGAGTGGTAGAGCGACAACACAGCAGTGCAGCATTTGCCCTATGTTTCTGATGCAGGTTCAATCCCTGCACCTCATATGGTACCTCAAGACTATCTGAAGTGATCCCTGAACTCAGAGCCCAGAATGACCATTGAGCATCACCAGGTATGAACCCCCCCAAAATAAACAAGTGAGGACAAAGAGATAATTAGAGATATTCAAGTTAACTCAGTTCAATTCCTGCCACCCCGTATGGTCCGCTGAACACTCTAGACCTGAAAATTGATCGGTGTGGTCCCAACAAAGAGCAAGCATCATTGTATTGGGTTCTTTTGTCAAAGGAAAAACTTACATTTTTATTATTAATTACAAAATTAAATATGAACCTCTATGAATATTTTAATAGTATTAATGTAATTTCCATGAAATTTTTAATTTGCTAAAATTTTTCTAGAAAGACCAATTTACTATTATTTAGTGATCCACACATACCATATATGTGTTCTACCACTGCTCTGAATGCATACCACACCAATAAATTTTGAAAAGATAGATATAACCGAGATACTTAGCATTGTGTGTCTCTGAATTCAATCCCCAAAATTGAGTCCCCAGAGTACCACCATGTAAAACACTAGTTATGCCCAAGCATAATTCTATATAAACATAGACCTTAACATATTTTGGAAAATACTTTTTATAAATTAAACAGAAAGTACAGGAAAGAAAGACAGTATAGTGGGCAGTTGCTTACATTACACATGAATTCAATATTTGTCCCTCAATATGGTCCCCAGACCTATAACATGAGTGATTCCTGAATGCATACATAGGCAAATGTAAGCCTTGATCATTATCTGGTATGGTCCAAAATGATATCAAATCAACAAAATTAAAATATAATGTAGGGATAAGCCATGTGCTTTGCACTAGGAAAACCAGGTTTAATCTCTAAAACCACATGACACTGTCAAGAAAGACCAGGTGTGATAGAGCACAGAGCCATAAATAGCCCCTGAGCACTGTTGGGTGTGTCTAGAATAAAATTAACCACTACAACCCTAACCTACATATGGACACCCCACAACACCAGGGGTCACTCCTGAGTAATGCCAGGTTTGGTTGACAGCTCAAAGACCATTTTCCAAATAGTTTTGGTGAATACTCGTATTGGTCCATCTTCTGGTTTAGAAATTATGGAAATCTGCAGAGTTTAGAAATATTGATGAACCAAAACATTTCTTTCTCATCACCTTATAGGCAAATCTAAAAAATGGAAGGCCATCAGTGTGCATCAGCATAAGCGCGAGAAGGTGTTTCCCAAATGCTTGTGACAAAATCTTCATTGTGGTTTTAAAGCAGGTTAAAGTAGAGCACCCTAAGCTCTTCTGCCTAACTTTTCTGATCACTTTAGCACCAGGTACACTATTGTGCCATCCTGTCGGAAGGCAGGGATCTACTTTTTTCCCTTTGGTATGTTCAGGATTTAGGATATTCTCCACAGATGATGACTGCGAAAGAACAGGCCCCACAACAATGGCCAGAGTCACTTTATTCTGTCCCAACAATGCTTAAACAGGACAAGAGGAAGTGGCATATGTGAAGAGTGGCAGATCAAAGCAAGAGCATAGCCACAGGCAAGTGAGAAGCCTGGGAGATTTTAAGGCATAATCATGAGGGTTTTTGGAGTTTTCTCATTTCTGTTTTCATATCCCCTTGATCCTTATTTGTGTCTATTCAGCTAGATGAATGCTTTCTTTGAGTTTTATGAGGATACTCCATATTTCTTGTCTAAAATCCTTATCTTAGAAGGTAGTTAAGAGGTTGGCACATTTCAGGTTATCAGAGCTGCCATCTTCATTCTCTATACATGGAGTTGGGCTGAATTATTTCTCCAGGGTTTGTAGTGTGATGTTTTGTGCTGGTTTGCTAGGGTTCATTGACTAGGAGGAGATGTGCGCAGCTGCAGAGCGAAGCAGAGAAGCCGGGCTCTCCTGGGTCTACCCTTTTTGAGTAGTTTGAGCTCACCTCATATCCATTAGCTTCCACAGACATTTCTGGGTGGGGTGAGTCCCCAAACCCGGAGCATTTGTTTGAGGCAGCAACGGTTTGAAAGGCAGTCAGCTGCCATCTCAATATATATATTAAAAGAGTGAACATATTCAGCAATAAGCACTGAGCATCAACAAGTGTTCCTTTATGCACTGAAAAACAATTGTTTTTATGGGGGGATGGGAGTGCCTTGGGGTCACACTCAGCAGTAGTTCGGAATTACTCCTGAGCCTGTGTTCAGGGATAACTCCTAATGGTACTTCGAGTACCATGTGGGTTTACAAGGATTTAACTCAGGTCTTCTGTGGGCATACCTGCAATACTATCACTCTGACTCTGTGGATTATAATTTGGAAAGGTCCAGGTTCTAGATCTGGGTTCCAGTGGTGTATTTGATAATATTTATGATCACAGTTTTCCCTCTGAAATTTCTACTCTTTACCTATCTCCAATAATTTTTGAAGTACTAATTAATGTCATGCTTGTAATAGCACAATGATAATGGCAACTAATTAAAGAAACATCGGTTATCTTTTAGTATGTGACTCACATGAAGAAAAAAGCCATGAAACCAGTAATTCATGAACCTAGCTCAGAGGAAACTACAGGGACGGTTCATCTGCATACAACTGTCTTGATGCAGGCCCAGAAACCACCATCCTCTCCTTGTGAAGCAAGTACCTCTGGACTGCTCTCTAAACCTACACTGGGTAAGAGGTCATTTGGAACCTTGGGTTCTTTTAAGTTTTCTACAAAGAATGTCCTTGTTCTGTGGGATGAGCTTTGAATTGTTCATGATTTAAGAAGAACCTGATGAAGTCCTAATGTTAACACTGGAGACTTGGAAAAGAACTAGATATTTACTGAATGCTAATTTGTAAAGGATATATATTTTGATTGGTTTTTGCTTATCTTTGGGACCCTGAGCAGTGCTCAGGTCTTATTTCTTACTCTGTGCACATGGAAAACTCCTGGAAGTGCTTAGTGGATCCTATAGGGTGATGTGAATCAAGATAGTGTCAGTTATATGCAGAAAGCATCCTACAAGCTGTACTTCTGATCCAAAGTCTAGTATATGAAGTGATACAAATTATATTAAATGTTTACATGGACACCTGAAGTTGTCAAGTAAATACCTCGATGATAACAGGGACCTTACTTTCTGTGTATCCAGGCTTTCATTCAATGAACAGCAAATATTTTGTCTCAAAGTAACATTTCCGCATGAATCTTTTTTTGCGTTTGTGATGAAGTTTTGGAAAATACTGTGCTTAGGAGCTTATGCTGATTTGGACCCAGGTGATGCTTCCAGGAGTGCTCCGGACGCTATATAGTATTCAGCACTTTGAGATAACTCTCTCCTAAAGAAAGTAAACATCAGGGGGCCTCCCTAATGGGAGGCCACTTAACCTATGGTTCATTGCTACACCCTGAGGATGTGGTGTTGCTTGGGCCTTGCAATGTTGGAGATTACCTAGACTCTATACTGAAGGACCATCTCTATACTGAAGGACCTCCCAGATCACACTTTGGTGCACCAAGCCTACACTCAACAGTACTTAGGGGAACATATTGGATGGTGATTTAGGGTGATTTTGTTTCTGGGGCATATCTGGCAGTGTTTAGGGCTTACTTTTGGCTCTGTGGTCAGGGATCTGTCCTTGCAGGCTTGATACCTATGGGGTGCTGGGGATAAGACTTGGGTCAGCTGCATGTAAGACAAATGTTTTCCATTTGACAAATGTTTCTACTCCCTTGTTAATGGGGATTGAATCCCAGTCAATTCAATAACTGAAATATCTCATGTGCCCAGAATGAAAAGTTTTTTAAATGCAAAGTATGGTAGTAATGGTATATTAGGGAAATGATTCAACTAATAGATAGATTTGACAGTTTATTTATATCATACATATGAAATAATTACATGACTATTATGTAGATCTGGAGTGATAATTTGCCTTGCAAGTGTTGAACCTATAGTTAATCTCTAGTATCTCATATAGTCCTAGAAAATTCTCCAAGGGTAATTTCTGAGTATAGAGCAAGACAAACCCCCGAGCATCATGAGATATAACCTGAAACAACCCCAAAATTGAAATAATTGTTTGTAATCAATGCGAGCTCCCTTTTTCAGAAAGTATAATTAACAGATAAGGGAACAAATGATATATAAGAACATAATTTGATGGAAGGATATTGAATATTTGTTGGGGGGAACTAAAGATTAAAGCTAACAATACAGGAGCTTATCCAGCTCAATCCTGTTCTTCTCCAACACAGATCTCAGGGTAAAGTTGCCTGAGGAGATGATACGGGATTTGGGAGAAGAAAAGGGCTATGTGTATAAGGAGGTCAGTAAGCCTGAGGATGACGACTTCCTGTGTAATTGCCCAGGCCACTTAGACTCACTTGTTCAGAGGACTCTATGACTCAGTACAACTATTTCTCCTCAGTTCAGATCCCAATGATATCAATTCTGGGGTCTTCCAGGAACTCTTTCATGTTCTACAGCAGGTATCCTCAAACTTCTTAAACAGAGCCCCATTCACTGTACCCTATGCCTGCGAGGACTGTGATCGAGGCTTCAGCCATAAGTCAAAGCTCTCCAAAGAAGAGTGGACAAACACAAAGGAGAGCAGCCTTATGTTTGCAGGGTATGTTAGAAAGGCATCAGCTCAGGGTCAAATCTCAACTCACACCATATGACACACATAGGGGAGAAACCCTATTTTGCAGAGAATGTGACCAAGCCTTCACTTGGAGGTCAAATTTAATCACACGCCAGAGGACACACAGGAGAGAAGCCTTAAGTCTGCAGGGAGTGTGGTTTAAGCTTCAGTTAGAGACCTCATCTCATCACACAACAGAGGACACACACACACGGGAAAAACCCTATGTTTGCAGAGAATATAGCCAAGCTTTTACTTGGAAGTCAAATTTAATCACACACCAGATGAAACTGGGAGAAGCCTTATTTCTACAGGGAGGTGGGCGAGGCTTCAGTTAGAGGCCACATCTCATCACACACAAGATGACACACACCGGGGAAGTACACTGTGTTTGTGGGGATTGTGAGTGAGGTTTCAGTCGGAAGTCATTTACCAAACACAAGAGGACATACATAAGGGCAAATCCTATATTTGAAGCACATGTGACTGATGAATAGTAAATAACATCAGCATCTGAAGTGATCAAATGCAGCTGACACAAACTGCATGATATTCCCATGTGTGTGCCCACAGAAGTGTCCTGTTCTTTAGCCTCTTCCATATTTTTGACCAGTGCACTAATAAGAGTTGTCTTCATACACTCCTTATCTGTAATGTTTCCTTAACCCTTGAAAATAGGGGGAACTGGGACCGGGCGGTGGCTCTAGAGGTAAGGTGCCTGCCTTGCCTGCGCTAGCCTAGGACAGACCGCGGTTCGATCCCCCGGCGTCCCATATGGTCCCCCAAGCCAGGAGCGACTTCTGAGCGCATAGCCAGGAGTAACCCCTAAGAGTCACCAGGTGTGGCCCAAAAACCAAAAAAAAAAAAAAAAAAAAAAGAAAAGAAAAGAAAAGAAAATAGGGTGAACCAGAAATGACAGAGAACTCATACTATCATCCAACTCTACACAGAAAATCAGTTCCTGATAAAGTATCTATTTAAGCTCAGCTAGGTTAAGTTATGAATAAATTGATTCCTTGGTTCAGAGAGAGAACTTTCAGATTTAAGATCAAAACATGGGAAAAATCATCCAGGTATCCTGGGTTATAAACCTTTTCCATCGTGTGTGTGTATGTGTGTGTGTTTAGTTTGTTTTAGGGTCTCCCTGCAGTGCTCAGGGTAGACCACTGGCTTTGTGCTCAATTTCCCTTTTTGTGGAGCATATGGGGTACTGGGATCAAACCCTGGTCATCAACATGCAAAGCAAGTGATCTACTGACCAAACCATCACTCCAGCCTCAAAACTGTGGATTTCTTTAACAAGCATCATGTATTATGGTCTCTTCATGCTGATGCTTCTAGGAGGAGTATGTGTGTCTTGTGCTTTTAGAAGAGGGGAGAGGACCACTTAATTGCAGCCCCACACAGAAGGAACACCATGGACTTTCCATGTTCTGTGACTTCAGCTGGCTTATTCTGGGGCTGGAGGAACAATAAGGCACTGTTTCCAGAGAACATAAAAGTAGTGGGAGGGTAATCCCAAACTTCCAGATGAATGTCCCATTTTTGTCCCACTAAAAGTGACCAAATTGAACAATTGCTCATATGGGGAGCAGAGGGCCTTCCTTTCCTCCCTATCAGCAATAAATCACACTAATAATGTGTCCCCAATGTCCAGGGTGTCCCAAAGTCCACTTCCGATCACCACAGTCTCTCATAGCAGGCCCATATGGCCAAATGAAATCCACAGCTGCACTGTATCTTAACCTTGTACCTCAATACCTGGTGCAATTTCCAGTAAACTGAAGCAAAGAATCTGAGTACCACAGTTAAGCGGGTGACATCATTATAATGACAACAACGACAATATAGAGGGAAGGAAGAAAGAGATAGGTGAGTTTGTAATCTTAATTACGTAGTGTTTCTCAGTCAGAAACTTGGTCCATTTACATTTAGGGTATCTTGGTATGCTTGCAAAACTGATCATCAGTCTGGATGTTGTCATACGACTGTATATATTGTTGATATTCTTTATCAATAAGAACCAGATATTCTGTGGTGAATAATTTTTAGTGTAAGAACTGGACAAAATATGTTCTATTGTGTTCTATTGTGTACCATACTTTAGTTATCCAGTTATGTTATTGGCCACTTGTATTGTTTCCAGGTTTTGGCTATTGTGAATAGTGTTTCAGTGAACATAGCGTGCAAGTATTATTTCTCCATTGTGTTTTGGAGTTGTTGGGATATGTTTCAGAAGTGGAATTTCTGGGTGTATTCCATGATGTTTTAGGAATGCTCTTGTTTTTTATCAGAAGACCTGTGAGAGGGAAAGACCATTCAATGATCTCTCTAATATGTGCGATTTAGGGAAATATAGTAGGGGAATTAAAAATGCTCTCAAGTCAATAGAAACAATAAGAAAAAATATCAAAATTGTCTTTTGGTAGAAAGCATACAAGTGCTGAAAGGTTCTAAAGTCTTAATCATAAAATCCTATCAGTAACAGTATCATAAATCATAGTATCAAAAGTTACTTAAAAAGTACTTGTCATAGAGGTTGGCTGATTGATGTAAGGGAAATGGAATAGTGGCTCAGGGAAGTGGATAATTGTGTGAAGAGGTTGTTTTTGGAACATTGTATGCCCGAAACACAATCATGACTGAATAATATGTGGTGAGCAAATAAAATTTTTAAGAGAACCTTAATAATTTTCTATAAATTAACTCATTAAGATACCCCCTGCAAGAATTGGAAAATGAAGATAATTGAAGAGCAAGCCTTCAGAACACTTCCAGTGTGGAGAACAGATAGCTGCTCGGAGACTCTTGGTCCCTGAAAGCATCAATTACTAATAATTTTATAGGAGGTTAGTAATTTGCATGTTGGAACACTCTTTTCCCAAATGTTCAATCTGAATGTCTCAGACATCTTTGTTTTTTTCTTGAAGTTAATCATTCCCATTTCAAGAAAAAAAAAACCAATAAATTTTTCTTAATCTATTTTATAAAAATTATTTCCCTGGATGATTTTATTTTTACCTTTATTCTGAAGACCGTGTTTCTTACCCTAAAATAATCATTTTATATCTGGATTCTTACACTGACCTCCTAATGTTCTCCCTTCATCTTTATCCATTTTCCACCATTCTTAGATAATGTCAGTAGAAAGATTTGCTAAAACACAGAGCTACTCAAAGACTTCTGATTATTTCCCATTTCCTAATTAAACTGTCTAGACATACTTGCATGTGAAAGAGAAGTACATCCACGTTTTTTCCTCTTCCTTCTGCCAATGCAAATCCTCCAGACTCTTCATTTGGCTCTAGTCCATTCACTTGAAAAGGAAATGAAACTCACTCATACAAATCAAATTATATCCATTCTCTTTCATTTGAGTCTAAATAACTTAAGGGGTCATGAGAGCAAGTTTTGCAATTTTCTCAAAACCAACACATTGCTCAAATACTTGTTATGGAAATAAAATTTCAAATGATACTGAATCAAACCACCAATATTCATTCTCCTATTTTGACCTGTCACACGCAGTCTATGAATTTTCTTTATTTTGTACAAGTGTAGAAGTTCATTGCTATATAATAACCAATTTATCATCAACTGGAAGAAATTGTTCCTGGAAGTTTGGGGCTATTTCCCCAAACATGGGAAAACCAAATAATTTTAAATAAATAGGATATCATCTCTTAAATTATTCCAATTTTGTCTCAAGATAGTTCCTCTCCAAATTTGAATGCGTGAAAAAATATTCTGATCTTCACCACAGTGAAAAGGCTGTGATGTGAGAACTACTTGAATAAATTTTAGATCTCAACTGAGTGTAACAGTAGATTATATAAATTTAAGTGGATATAGAGGATATTGGTTTAAAACAGTGTAATAATTCCTTCAAATAATATGAGAAACAATAGTCATCAATGTTTTAGTGCTAATGTGAGTAGAATCTATTTCTAATGTCAAGTTTGTCTTAGTGGCTAAATTGCAGGTGTTACTTTAAAAAAAGACTCATATATCTTAGGAGTAAACTGTGTCAAGTAAAAGACATTTATTATCAAACATTTTATTAGTACTATTACTGTTGTTATTATTACTTTTATGATTATAATTAAAAGTATGCATAAAAGTTTAGTTAACAGTATAATTAAAATTAAAACCTGAATTTGAGGCTAGAGAGAGATGAAAGATTTACATGCAGAAGACCCATTTTCAGCACTAACTATATCCAAGCATTTTTAGGACCTGGGAGAAGGCCCAGAGCACCAATAGGTATGGCCCCAAATCAAAGAAGTGAACAAATCAAAATTTGTTATTATATTAACTCCAATTAATAAACAGATAATCTGTTAAGCATGTTAAAATGTTTTAAATGAATTCAAACAATGAAACTTAAAATATTTTAATTGCAGTTAAAGAGTAAATGAGGAAAATTTTAGTGCAAATCATATAAATCAAATTCAAGAAACAGATTGTGCCTTGAAATGTAATATTCAGAATTGTAGACATTAAATAGCACCTTATCATTGATTGTCATCATACTTATAAATTGATCTGAACAAGTGTATCCCAGACAATTATTTCTCCAGTGTTTTTAAGCAGATTAAAGTTTCGTAGTTAGATATACAGTTTTGAATGTCAAAATCATCCAAAGTGACAAGAAGTGAGTATTCTGTAAGTCTTTCTAAAAATTTTGCTCGATTAAGACATGTTTTTCAACGATGAGGTTCCGAAACAACAGTTGGGTGTTCCAGATGTACTCCCTAAGCCTGCAGGGGTCTCAAACTCAATTTACCTGGGGGCTGCAGGAGGCAAAGTTGGGGTTATCCTTGAGTACAAAGTCAGTAGTAAGCCTTGAACATTGGGGGGTGTGACCCAAAGAACTAAAACAAAACAAAACAAAAAAAGATTCCTCTAGGGCAAGGCCACAAAATGTTGTACAGAGGGCCGTTTGCGGCCCGTGGGCCACAAGTTTGAGACCCCTGCAAGGTGTTTAAGTCGGTTGATTCAACACAGTGTTGGCCACCATCCTGGCCACTAATGTGTGTATTTTATGGCTGAAACCAAATTAAGAATATGTTTGTGACCATATTGCTTCAATAAAAAATTATTTATTAAAAACTTCAAAATGATTACAAATAAAAATATTTGCCAATGTTAATAAACATGTGAATAAGAGTTTTTGAATTGGGGTTCTAGAACAGTGAATATCACAGAAGGCCATTTCCTGGATTCAATTTTACACACTTCTGTTAGATTAAATATGTTTTAGTACATTGAAATCTGTGTAGTGTATGTCTTGTTGCCTTAACTCTAACTGGAATACACAGAAGGGGAACAAGTGGTGACTGTCTAAAATATAGTCTACGGTTAAGAAGGGGAGGCATTGGTGGAGGGAAAGCTGCATTAGTGAAGGGGGTGTAGTGTTTATGACTGAAACCCAATTATATTCATATTTTAATCATAGTTTTTAATTAAAGATGTTATAAAAATTAATAATGAGGAAAGTGGTGGTTTATAACAGCCACCCTGATGTGCATAAAGTAGAATCTGTTGATGGAATTATTTTGCATTTTCCTGAAGAGTTTTGCATCTGATATAATTTTTAGCAGTTGTATATTTCCTCTGACAAATGCATTCTTTCAAAAATGCAAAAACAACAACAAAAACAAGCAACAAACCAGTGCTGGGCATTGATGCACTGGATACATGGGTGAGCCATGTGGTCTACCAGGGAGCCACCTTCTAGACCCTCAACTCGTTATTTTAGCTTTTAGGTCACTCCCAGCTATGCTCAGGGTTCTAGGCCTCCTCACAGGAAAACATCTAGCAGAAAATGTCTCCCACAAGCTCAAAGATGAATGTAGGGTGCTTTCCCAGCACTGAGGTGGGACTCTGGGTGTTAGGGCTCCTGTGGACAAAGGCAACTCTCCTGCCAGCTTCGGTCCCAGACTTAGTTCTCCTAGAACACTTATCTCTGATCTTTTCTCTTGCTCCGGCTCTCTCTGTGTGTCTCTCTGTCCCTTCTGTCTCTATTTCCCCAACCCCATCTTTGTCAACTTCACTAGAAAATAATGTGAAATTAAAAAAAAATCCCTCCAGCATCAATAACCTAGTGTCTGGATACATTGATTGCAGTGTGCCCTGATAATGACTGAGCATTGTCATGGCCCTCTCTGAGGGGTCTGGCATTGAAGGGAAAGGGCTGGTTGTCAGCCGAGGGCCGCTTCTGTGCAGCCAGGCCTGAAACATCTGGGTCCCAGCTCGGGTCTCTGCCACCAGCGTCCCAGTCAGGACAGCCTGGGTCAGGTCAGGCCTGCAGGGAACGGGGCCGGAGGCTCCGCCCCTTCTGCCATTCCGCAGCGCTGATTGGTCGGGCACTTCCGCCTGCCCAACGGCTTTTTCTCGCGTCACCATAGGCGGAAATGCCAGTGGCATGAGCGGGAAACGTCGAGGGAAGGAGCCGGCGGCCACCTTGAGGGCTAAAGACTTGGCTCTGCATTCGGGAGGCATCAGCCCGAACCCCCAATTCATGCCAGGGCACCTCTGAGTCCCCGACAGAGGAGACCCCCCCACTCGCCCCGTTTCCAGAGAAACCGGCTCCACAAACCCGCGGGGGCCCAGGTGAGGACGAGGGGCCCAGAGACGGCACCGTCAAGGGCCCCAATGGGGACCAGCCCCCCTCGAGCTGAGCCCCTCGACCGTTGGGGCCTCCATGAGCCCGATCTTGCCTCAGCCAAATTCAGGGGGGCGAAACCCTGCGGGAACACCCCACGCTTCGCACCCCCACCCAGCCCGAGAGGCGCCCTGTCAGCCCTTGGCTTCTGGAGTGAGACACCTCGAGGACCCCACAGGGATGGGGGTGCCATCTTAGGGCTGCAGTCCTGACCTCTCAGCCAGCTCCTGTTTCTTTACTTTTTATTTTATTTATTTATTTATTTATTTATTTATTTATTTATTTATTTATTTATTTATTTATTTTTGCTTTCTGGCCCACAGCCATTTAA
The DNA here is from genome assembly GCF_024139225.1 of Suncus etruscus. Classification (NCBI taxonomy): domain Eukaryota; kingdom Metazoa; phylum Chordata; class Mammalia; order Eulipotyphla; family Soricidae; genus Suncus; species Suncus etruscus. The sequence continues at coordinate 120,996,931 of NC_064868.1, forward strand.
AACTCAGGGGTTACTCCCGGCTATGCACTCAGAAATCGCCCCTGGCTTGGGGGGGAACATATGGGATGCCGGGGATCGAACCGTGGTCCTAACTTGGCTAGCACTTGCAAGGCAGGCACCTTACCTCTAGTGCCACCTTCCCGGCCCCAGCCTCCATGTTTTTAATAGCTAAGTCTAATTATGCTCTGACCAAATCTCAATTTATTATTATTGAGAATCTATTGACTGAAAAACAGTAATTAAATTCCCCCTCCCCAAACTAAAGCCCTTGTCTAGAAAAAAGGCATTGATGAGTTATACCAAATTTTCAATGATTCACAAACTATATTTTTGGTGTCTTCCAAATATATTGAAAATTTGTTATCATAAATAATAAACTAGTACAAATACAAAGACACAAAATCAACACAAAGAGGCCAGAGAGATAGCACAGGGTTAGGGCGTATGCCTCACATGCCACCGACCCAGGATAGACCCAGCTTTGATACCCAGAGTCTGATATGGTTCCCCCAGTCTACCAGGAGTAACCCCTGAGTGCCCATGGTGTGGCCCCAAACCAAAAAAAATCAATACACAAAAATAAAATATGTTGTATTTCTATATGCAAATAGTTATCTTGAAGAAAAAGAGATTAAAAAGACTGCCCCGTTCAAAATTATGTATAAAAAGATTAAACACCCAGAAATCAAAGTAACAAAAGAGTTTAAACTTCTTTACACGGATAATTACAAGTCATTTAAGACACAATAGAGAACCCCATGAAATGGAAATTTTTTCCATATTCGTGTATTGTAACAACCAGTGTTATCAAAATAACCATCCAATCTATACTATATAGTTTCAATCTCAATGCAATTTTTAAAGAAGTTATAAATTACTGATAACATTTGTATGAAACCATAAATCACCCTGAACTGTCAAATCAATTCTGAGAAGAAAATGGGAGGTATTACAATTTCTTTTTTTTGTTTTTTTTTTTTGGTTTTTCGGGCCACACCCGTTTGATGCTCAGGGGTTACTCCTGGCTAAGCGCTCAGAAATTGCCCCTGGCTTGGGGGGAGCATATGGGACACTGGGGGATCGAACCGCGGTCATTCCTTGGCTAGCGCTTGCAAGGCGCTTACCTACAGCGCCTTACCGTACCTATAGCGCCACCTAGCGGCCCGCAAGGTTTACTTTTATCTTCTGTTGTTTTTTGTTTTTGGTTTTTTTGGGCCACACCTGTTTCATGCTCAGGGGTTACGCTGGCTAAGCACTCAGAAATCGCTCCTGGCTTGGGGGGACCATATGGGACGCCGGGGATCAAACCGCGGTCCTTCCTTGGCTAGCGCTTGCAAGGCAGACACCTTACCTCTAGCGCCACCTAGCCGGCCCCTACTTTTTAAATTTTATTTAAAAATTAATAAAAATTTTATTTTTAATTTTATTTTAAAATTAATTTTATTTTTAATTTTATTTAAAAATTAATAAAAATTTTAATACAACTTTTATTAAAAAAACCCCGCAGTGCTCCGGGGTTACCTCTTCCTCTGCCCTTAGGAATCGCTCCTGGCAGGCTCGGGGACCACATGAGATGCTGGGAACCAAATTCGGGTCTATCCTAGGTTTGTCATGTGCAAGGCAAACGCCCCATGCTGTGCTATCACTCCGCCACCCCCCACTCATTTTTAGAGACCGTATGTGTCTCAGAAAATTATCAGTGAACATCTCTACATCCAGGAAAAAGTTGCCTTTTGTATTTTTGGTGCAGGACAGTTTTATCCCAAATCAAAAAATAGAGAGGGACACAGACATTTTCCCTATGACAAAAGCATTTTGTTCTCCCCCCCCCCACTTCCCCAGTGTTTGTTATTTTTTTGACACTTACAGGCCCCTAAAGTAATCCTATCCTGATCTTTCTTTTGAGCAAGAATGATCTAATTCGTGTAAAATAATATTCTGAACAACAGAAACTTTAAGAGCTTATTTCTTTGCCCCTTGCTAAGTTGCCACAGTTTCTTTAACCATTTTACTGTTGAAGGGCATCTTCGTTGTTTCCTTATTCGGGCTATTGTCAATATTGCTGCAATGAAATAGGTGTGCATAAGGCATATATGTAATCTTTTTGTGTTCCTAGGGTGTATCCCTAGGAGTGGTATAGCTGGACGATATGGGTGCTCAATTTACAATTATTTTATGGAATCTCCATATTGTTTTCCATAAAGGCTGGACTAGATGGCCTTCCCACCAGCAGTGAAACTCAACCCGACATTCCAGCCAGCACTAATCTTGTTCTTTGTGAGCTGTACAATGCTTTGGGGGAGTATTGCCATTTTAATGATGCTGATCCTCCCAGTCCATGAGCAGGGTACTTGTCTCTATTTCCTTGTGACCTCTTTTATTTCTTGAAGCAATTTTGGCACCTTTTTTTTTTGTATAGGCCCTAAACCTATTTAGTTAAGTTGACTCCAAGCTATTTGAGTTTGTGTGACACTAATGTCAGTAGGATTGTTTTTCTAATGTTCATTTCTTCCCTATCATTATTGATCTATAAGAAGTGTTTTAAGAATATTTTAGAAAGGACCCTCACTCACACATATATTTCTGCAGCATACCTCACTCACACACACCCCTCACATGCTCACTTCACGCACACCCCTTGCATCCACCCCTCACACATGAAATATGAGTATCTTGAAATAATAGAGTAATGGAATGTTGGTATATTTACACTTGGAATATTGGGATGGTAGAATATTGCATTATTGTGATATAAGAATGTTAGGATTTTGGAATATTGGGATGTAAAATTATTGGAATATTGGATTATGGAGATCTTGAAAGACTGGGATTTGGTGAATTAGAATATTGGGATGTTGGAATATTGGGATACTAGGATGATAGACAACAGGGTTGCTTTAATATTGGTATGTTGTAATACTGGAATATAGATATGTTGGAACACTTGGATATTCAAATATTAGGATATTGGGATGTTGGAATATTAGAATATGGGAAACTTAAGATATTTTTATATTGCTATGTTGGTTAATAGAATAATAGGATATTGAAGCATTAGAATATTTAATTGTTAGAACTGTAAAATATAGGGATGCTGGGATATTGGTTTGTTGAATACTGGAATATTGAGGTGTTGGAATATTCAACTACTAGGATACTGCTATCTTGTAATATTGGAATGTTGGAATTTTGGGTCTCGGATTATGGGAACGCTGGATTATTCTGATATTGTATTATCAGAAAATTAAGATGATATTTTTATATACTGTCATGTTCAATTATTGGAATATTTGTACATATTAAGATCTATATTTATTAATATTAATATTAGAAAATATTAGAAAAGAGGTATAGTGGCATAATGGAATAATGGGTTATTCTAATATTAGAAAATTGGGATGTTTCAATACAGTATATTTGGAATGTCATGCTTTTGAAAATTGGGATGTTAAAATAAAAAATATTGGATTTTTAGTGTTCCTCCTGGCTATGTGCTCACACATTGCTCCTGGATTAGAGGACCCTATGGGAGGCTGGGGGAATTGAACCATTGTCTTGTCGTGCAAGGCAAACTCCCTACCGCGCTGCTCCACCGCTCCCCCTTGCAATGACCAACTATTATAATCTCTATTAGGGGTCTCCCTTTTGGGGAAATGCCTGTTTCTTGATAGTGGACCACATCTGTGCAGAGAGCCCTGAAACATCCTAGTCCTAGCTTGGGTCTCAGCCATCAGTGTCCCATCCAGGACTGCCTGGGTCAGGTCAGACCTGCAGGGGGCGGGACTGGAGGCTCCATCCCTTAGATCATTCCGCAGCCCTGATTGGTCGGGCACTTCTGCCTGCCCAACCAGGCTTTTTCTCGCTTCACCACAGGCGGGAACTCCAGTGGCACTAGCGGGAAAGGCTGAGGGAAGGAGCAGGTGGCAGCCACCTTGGTTAAGGACTTGGCTCTGCATTCGGAAGGCATCAGCCCGAACCCCCAATTCTTGCCAGGACACCCTTGAGTCCCTGGCCCAAAGAAAACCCCACTCGCCCCAGCACACCTCAGAGGAGGAGCCCAGAAATGGCACCTTCAAAGACCCAGTGGGGAACAGCCCCCCTTGACTCCCACGCCATGTTAGCGTGTCCCTTCCGGACTGAGTGACCCTCCAGTACCCTTGGCCCACAGGAATGGGGGCGTGATCTCTTAGGCTCTATCCCTGCCCTCTCACCCAGCCTCTTTTTCTTAAGTTTTTAAATTTTAAGCACCCTGATTACAAAAATAAACAGTTATAAACAGAATACCCCTTCACCAGTGCAACATTCTCACCACCACTGCCTCTCCTCCCTCCCCACCCCTGCCTGTCACCCAATTTCTACCGTCATTTTTTTCGTTGGGCGTTAATCATGTTGGCAGCACAGAGATTGAGGCACTTGCATGCAGCACATGAGTGTTCAATCTCCAACATCCCATAGGTTCCCCAAAGCCTGCCAGGAGTGGTTCCTAGGTTTAGAACCAGAAGTAAGACCTGAGCACCACTGGGTATGGCTCCCCAAAACACACAAAATGTACTTCCTAGGGGCAGAACCATAGCAATAGCTTATGTGGTTAGCCTTGCACCCACCAATCCAGGTTAGACCAAGGTTCATTTCTTGGCATCCCATTTGGTCCCTGACCCTACCAGGAGCGATTTCTTTTTGTTTTCTTGTTTTGTTTTGGGTTTTGCGACCCCCGGTGGGGCCCCCCGACCCGCGGGGGTGAGGTGGTGAGGGTCGCTAGTAATTCATGGGTTTTCTCGAGCAGAACCGATCTGTGAAGCAAACTGGAGAGGTTAGAAAGAAGGAGGATCAACTCACGCTGTTCAAAAACATTTATTTCAAGGGGTGGTCAGCTTTTATACAGAAAGCAAAAGAAGGGGCTTTGCAAGCATGTCAATCATTCTTTGGGCAAAGGAATATTCCAAACAAGGCAATGAACAACTTGTTTTTCAGTACTTTTTCACTCGTTACTTTCTTGTAGGTTTTTATCTGCCTAAGCCAGGGGCAGGAAATAGGGAGGGGTAAAGAAGGAGGAGAAACTTGGGCAAGCTAACCTTTATCTAAAAAGAACATCTTGTTTACTTAAAAGTACCAAGCACGCAAAATGTTACAAGGCAGGATATAAGATTTTACTTAGCAAACATGAACAAAAGAACTACTATAAAGGGTCAGGGTACAGATAGTCAAGAGGACTTATGTATTTTTATCTTATATGATGGTGAATTGTTCTGTTTAAAGTAACTTCCTCCTGGCCACGTAGCAAGGCTACATTGTATAATTTTAACTTTTTGTGATCAGCCATTTTCTCTGTTCCCAGAGCATTTGTGCCTCCTGTCACATAGACAGCAATGCTAGAGGTTTGTGAGCCTCCATTTTGTTCTAGGCTCCATCAGCCCCCCACAGGGTTTGTTTTTTGTTTTTTGTTTTTTTTTTTGGTTTTCTGGGTCACACCCAGTCGTGCTCAGGTTTACTCTTGGCTGTGTGCTCAGAAATCGCTCCTGCCAGAGAGCTTGGCTCATCTCTTCTCCACCGCAGCCCAGGGCTGGCACCTCTTCTGGGGCTCTATTCTGTGTGCCTGACCTGCTTCCTCCAACTCTGTCTTCTGGATTGGTGTTCAGGAACCCAGTGTCTTACCCTGAGCCCTGTGTCTCTGCCAGCAAACTTTTGGAAACATATTTGCATGCCCAGTTAGAAAATGCAAATTCTGGGGCCAGAGCAATAACAAAGCTATTAGGATGTTTACCTTGCATGCAGCCAACCGGGGAAGCATCCGGGTTCAATCCCTGACATACCATATGGTCCCCAGAGGCTGACAGGAGCGATTTCTGAGCTCAGAGCCAGGAGTAACTCTTGAGAGCCACTTACACATAGGACCCCAAAACAAAAAAGCCTCTGCTATTCCTCAATTTGTTTTTCTTTGACTTGGACACATGATTGGCACAGTTGTTTGAAATGGGTTTTTCTGGCATGCAAAGTTCTCAACTGCCACTCTGCCACCCACTCTTTTCATCCCTCAAGTATGTCCCAGATTCCCTCCAATCCCATAGCCTCTTTCTTTAAAAGCTGCCTTTTTGGTACTCAGGGTGGGGGCCACATGTGACAGTGCTTAGGGGTTATTCCTGCCTCTTTGCTTAGGAATCAATCATAGCACTTTTGGGACCCATGTGGGATACTTCAGATCGAACCTCAGAACAGAGCAAGTGCTCTACATGCTGTGCTGGCACTAACTCTGGATAGATGTATTTTTTTCTTTTTGGTTTTTGTGTCACACCAGCTACACTCAGGGTTTATGCCTGGCTATGAGCTCAGAAATTGCTATGGGTAACAGGGGTGTTGGCTGTCCTACTGATTCCCGGGCATGAGTGTCCAAGGCCTACAGCATTTCTTTAGCCCCCCCCCCCACCCCCGCTAAGGAGCTTCCTTTGGTGTGGAGAGAGAGATTGTGGGAGTGTGGGGCGGGCATGATAGGCAATCTTCCTTTGTCCTAGACAAATACTCTTCTTCATTCCATCTCTCAGAGCAGCTCAACCAGCATCATGGAAGACGAAGGGCAGTCCAGCACACCTGAGGATGATGTTACTATGGATTCTAGTGAGGAGTGGTCACCAAAGACCAAAGGTAAGGGAACAGGAGATCAAACATGTCCTCCTAAAACCGACTTGGTTTAGGGTTAGGTATCCACTAGACCTCAGTCGCTACTAAATGGAACAATGTTTTTAAAAACACAAAGGTCTTAAATAGAAAAGAATATTAGTAACAGAGGTTTAAATTATGTAAAACACTATATATTTTGCATAATTTAAATAAAATTATTATGTTTTTGTTTTTTATTCAAACCTGGCCCTGCTTAGGGTTTGGTGCTGTATCTATACTCAGGATCATTTCTGAGAGTGACAGGTGGACCATATGGGATGTCAGGTGAATTATATTGGGTACATGGACAACCTTGCACAAAGCAATCATGCACCCTACCTTTTGTACTGTCTCTCTTGCCCTAAATCATTTTTTAAAGTTCAGGCTTTTATTTACTTTTTAAAATTTTTAAACATTCTGGAATTTATTTAGATTTTGGGGCCACACCCGGCTGTGCTCAGGGATTATTTCTGACTCTGCACTCAGAAGTTGCTCCTGGCAGGATCTGGAGACCATGTGGGATGCCGTGGAATCAAACCCAGGTCTGACCTGGGTTGGCCAAATGCAAGGCATTTGTTATTACTCCAGGCCCAAAGTTCAGTCTTTTAGCATCTGCTGTGAGTTTTGCATGGAAGGAAACTCATTAATCTCAAAGTTGTTGCTTACAAGTTCATGACCAAAATATATGTATTGCTAACAATAATTCCTTTAAGTGACATTTTATTTTTAAAATGCAATACATGTCACCAAATAATTTTTCAAGGAAACTTAATTTCTGTGTATATTGTGAGATATTAGTAATGAGTCATGCATTGATAAGATGTGGCCAACATGAATTTATACAAATATTAAGATAAGGAAAGAATTTAAGTTTTCTGTAGAGTTATAACTTTGCTTGAAGCTGTTGGTAATATCACATTCTCAGTAAGTTTCACAAGTTTAAAGAATGAATTTACATCGGAATATTAAGTCTATCAGCATAATCTGAATTTTTAGATGTCCATTTCCATTCTTTTTTATGTTAAATTCATTTCTTTCTTTCTTTTTTCTTTAAACACCTTGATTACATACATGATTGTGTTTGGGTTTCAGTCATGTAAAGAACACCACCCATCACCAGTGCAACATTCCCATCACCAATGTCCCAAGTCTCCCTCCTCCCCACCCGACCCCCGCCTGTACTCTAAACAGGCTCTCCATTTCCCTCATACATTCTCATTATTAGGACAGTTCAAAATGTAGTTATTTCTCTAAACTCATCACTCTTTGTGGTGAGCTTCCTGAGGTGAGCTGGAACTTCCAGCTCTTTTCTCTTTTGTGTCTGAAAATTATTATTGCAAGAATGTCTTTCATTTTTTTTAAAACTCATAGATGAGTGAGACCATTCTGCGTTTTTCTCTCTCTCTCTCTGACTTATTTCACTCAGCATAATAGATTCTGTGTAAATCCATGTATAGGAAAATTTCATGACTTCATCTCTCCTGACAGCTGCATAATATTCCATTGTGTATATGTAACACAGTTTCTTTAGCCATTCATCTGTTGAAGGGCATCTTGGTTGTTTCCATAGTCTTGCTATGGAAAATAGTGCTGCAATGAATATAGGTGTTAGGAAGGGGTTTTGTATTGTATTTTTGTGTTCCTAGGGTATATTCCTAGGAGTGCTATGGCTGGATCGTATGGGAGCTCGATTTCCAGTTTTTGGAGGAATCTCCATATCGCGTTTCATAAAGGTTGAACTAGACGGCATTCCCACCAGCAGTGGATAAGAGTTCCTTTCTCTCCACATCCCCGCCAACACTGTTTATTCTCATTCTTTGTGATGTGTGCCATTCTCTGGGGTGTGAGGTGGTATCTCATAGTTGTTTTGATTTGCATCTCCCTGATGATTAGTGATGTGGAGCATTTTTTCATGTGTCTTTTGGCCATTTGTATTTCTTCTTTGTCAAAGTGTCTGTTCATTTCTTCTCCCTATTTTTTGATGGGATTAGATTTTTTTTCTTGTAGAGTTCTGTCAGTGCCTTGTATATTTTGGAGATTAGCCCCTTATCTGATGGGTATTGGGTGAATAGTTTCTCCCACTCAATGGGTGGCTCTTATATCCTGGGCACTATTTCCTTTGAGGTGCAGAAGCTTCTCAGCTTAATATATTCTCATCTGTTAATCTCTGCTTTCACTTGCTTGGAGAGTGCAGTTTCCTCCTTGAAGATGCCTGTAGTCTCAATGTCCTGGAGTGTTTTGCCTATATGTTGTTCTATATATCTTATGGTTTTGGGGCTGATATCGAGGTCTTTCATCCATTTGGATTTTACCTTCATACATGATGTTAGCTGGGGATCCAAGTTCAATTTTTTTGCAAGTGGCTATCCAGTTGTGCCAATACCACTTGTTGAAGAGGCTTTCCCTGCTCCATTTAGGGTTTCCTGCTCCTTTATCAAAAATTAGGTGATTGTATGTCTGGGAACATTTTCTGAGTATTCAAACCTATTCCACTATTCCAGTACCATGCTGTTTTGATAACTATTGCTTTGTAGTAAAGTTTAAAGTTGGGGAAAGTAATTCCTCCCATATTCTTTTTACCAATGATTGCTTTAGCTATTCTAGGGTGTTTATTGTTCCAAACGAATTTCAAAAGTGCCTGATCCACTTCTTTGAAGAATGTCATGGGTATCTTTAGAGGGATAGCATTAAATCTGTATAATGCCTTGGGGAGTATTGCCATTTTGATGATGTTAATCCTGCCAATCCATGAGCAGGGTATGCATTTCCATTTCTGCGTGTCCTCTCTTATTTCTTGGAGCAGAGTTTTATAGTTTTCTTTGTATAGGTCCTTCACATTTTTAGTCAAGTTGAATCCAAGATATTTGAGTTTGTGTGGCACTATTGTGAATGGGGTTGGCCCTAAATCATTTTTATTTGTATTTCATTATTTTATATTGCTGGCAAATGAATCCAGGTTCCTGCACATGCAAAGTATATACAGCCCCACATTAAAGTAGTAATGTTTTAAATTCATTAAGAAGCACTCTAATAAGAAAATATAAATAGGACTAAATTACATGTAATATCTTATTTTAATTATCTTTTCCCCTTTCCCCATCTGTTTGTTACCTTTTATTTTGAATTTGCTTTCTGAGACATACTTAGTGACACTCAGATCTTGCATGTTATGTGTTCAGAATCATTCGTTACGGGTTCCTGTGACCATATGTGGTACTAGATATCAAGTATGGGTGTGATGTGTACAAGGCAAGTGCTCTACCCACTGTACTGTCACTCCGGTTGCTGTTTGTGAGTTTGGGGTTGGTCTGTATTTTTGTTGATTTTGGATCTTCTTTCTGAAATTTCTCCTGGCTGTGCTCAGGGCACCATATGGGGTAATGTGATCTAACACTTGTCAGCCGTTTGTAAGACACGTGCCTGCCTTCTTTGCTATCTCCAGCCCTTATTAATTTCTGGTTTTGATTTTTTAATACAAATAAAATATCTGAGCTCGTTGTAGAAGAATGTAGAGATGATACTGAAGTGAGACTGAATTATGCCAAATCATATTAGGTGGGTAGTTATCCCAACTCTTTTTTTTTCTTTGAATTTTTTGTTTTGTGGCCACACCGGGAAGTGCTCAGGAGTTACTCGTGGCTCTAAGTTCAAGAGTCACTCCTAGTGGGCTCGGGGAGCCATATGGGATGCCAGGACTTGAACCCAGGTCAGCCACATGCATGGTATGTGTCCTAACTCTGCGCTATTGCTCTAGCCCCATATTTTTTATTTTCCTTATTTTTTGTTTTGGGCACACTAGGTGACACTCAGGGGTTATTCATGGCTATATCCTCAGAAACAGCTCCTGGCTTGTAGGACAACATTGGATTCCAGAGAATTAAACCACAGTCAGTCCTATTTTTAGCTCCTGCAAGACAAATGCCCTACAGCTTATGCCACAGCTCAGGACCATTCTTTTTTCTTTTCTTTTCTTTTCTTTACTTTTATTTTCTCTACTTTTCTTTTCATTACCTCACTTTTCTTTCTTTTTTTCTCTTCTTTTCTTTCTCTCTCTATCCTCACTAAGTACATGTCAACAACGCATCATTATTAGTCTCGGGAGCTCTTTACCTTGTCACTGAAAATGTCTTTTCACTATTCAAATTAAATCCAGTAATTTTTCTCAATGAATTGACTAATCCTAGCTAGATATATCAACAAGGAGATACTTAGCATGTGTGAGTCTCTGAATTCAATCTCTAGAATTGAGTCCCCAGAGTACCAACATGCATAACACTAGTTATGCCCAAGCAAAGCCTATACAAACATACCTTAACATATTTTGGAAAATATTTTTTAGAAACCAAACAGATAGTACATGAAAGATAGATAGCAGAGAGGGCAGTTGCCTACATTACACATGAGTTCAATATTTGTCCCTCCATATGGTCCCCAGACCTCTAACATGAGTGATCCCTAAATGCATATATAGGCAAAAGTAAGCCTTGATCATTGTCGGGAATGGCCCAAAATTAAATAAAACCAACAAAATTAAAAGATAAAGCAGGGATTAGCCATGTGCTTTGTAGTGGGAAAACCAGGTTTCATCTCTAAAACCACGTGATGCGGTCAAAAAAGGCCAGGAGTGATAGAGCACAGAGCCAGAAATAGTCTCTGAGCACTGTTGAGTGTGGCTTGTAAGAAATTCCACCACCACAACCCTAACCTACATATGGTCACCCTACAAAATCAGGGGTCACTCCTGAGAACTTCCAGGTGAGGTAACAGTTAAAAGATCATTTTCCAATTACTTTTGGTGAATCCTCGCATTGGTCTGTCTTCTGGTTTAGAAATACGTGTCTAGTATTCTGTGTTACAGGAATATGCAGAGTTCACAAATATTGATAAACGAAAACATTGTTTTCTCATCACGTTTTAGGCAAATGTCAAAAAAAGAAGTCTATCAATGTGAAGCAGGGTAAAAGAGAAAAGGTAAGTGTTTCCCAAATGCTTGTGACAAAATCTTCATTGTGGTTTTAAAGTCAGGTTAAACTAGAGCACCATAAGCTCTTCTGCCTAAGTTTTCTGATCACTGTAGCACCAGGTACTATATTGTGCCAACCTGTCGGTAGGCAGGGATCAACGTTTTTCCCTTTAATTTGTGCAGGACTTATTCTCCCCAGTTGATGACTGGGAAGGATCGTGTTACAGAATGATGGATGACCAGAGTCACTTTATCCTGCCCCAACAATGCTAAAACAGGAAATGAGCAACTGCCATATGTGAAAAGTGTCAGACAGGAACAAAAGCATAGCCATGGGAAAGAAAGAAGCCAGGGGGAAGATTAGCATGAACATGAGGGTTTGGGGAGTTTTCTCGTTTCTGTTTGAATTTCCTCTTGAGTCTTATATGTGGTTTCTTCCGCACAATCTATGCTTTCTTTGAATTTTTAATTCTTTTTCATATAATTTATATTTTGATCATAGTGGCTTACATATTATTGACAATAATATTTAGGTACATATTAACATAAAATCAGGGGATTCCCATCACCAAATTGTCCTCCCTACACCTCCGTTCCCATCCTACCTCCCTTATCCCCCCCTCACCACCAGGGGTAATAGAATAAGTGGTCCCCTCTGTGCCTAGCTTACTACTTAGTGGTCTTACACCTGTTTGGTCTTGGCACCTTCCTTATTTCCCCCCCACTAACTGGGAGGCAGGACTAGATAGTTCAAATTATGTGGTTTTGTTTGAAGAATAGAAAAATAATAAACTGGGGTAAAAATCAAATACGCTGAAAATAGGCAGAGTCCTTTGAGGCGCTCATCATCGGTTTGAGAGACAAAGGAGAAAAGAAGGTGAAACACACCAACAGTACAAAACGAAGTGTCAAATAAAATACTCAGTGAGCACTCCCAACAATAAAGATGAGAACCACATAAAAGCCTTGGTCTTGAGATAAAAAACATGGCAGAGCATATAAAGAAAAGAAAAGATGAAAAAAATAAATATAAATGGAGACAACAACTTCAATAACCACACCAAACAAAGAAATCGAAAAAACTAGATGATATATAAATAAAAATTATTTTGTGCTTTTTGCCTTTTTTTCCCCTCCTGCACAGGCACAGTAAATATTGGGGTCATTCAAAAAGGAATTTCCTTGGCCTAAGAGATACAGGGTTTCTCCACCCTTGGAGTATAGTGTGACATGTTTCTGTTTTCTTCTCTTTCCACCCCCAAATACACAGGCTTTCTTTGAAATTCATGAGGATCCTCCATATTTCTTCTCTCAAATCCTTTTCTGAAAAGCTAAATAAGAGGTTGACAGTTTTTCGGGTCATCAGAGCTGACATCTTCATTTGTTATGCATTGTGTTGGCCTGTGTTTTTTCCCCATTATCCTTTCTGCTGTGTGATGATTTTTGCATGTCTGCTAGGGTTCATTGACGAGGAGATGAGCGAAGCTACAGAGTGAATCAGAGTGGCCAGACTACTCTTGGTTGACCCTGCTTGGGCGTTTCCAGCTCACCTCCAATCCTGTGGCTCTGTACACGTTTCTGGGTGGAGTTGGTCCCAAATACACAGCTGTATGTTGAGGCTGCAGTAGCTTGAAAGGCAGTCAGTTGAGATCTCAAAATATATCATTTTAAAAGAGTGAACATATCAAGTGATAAGCACATCAACAGGTGTTCCTTCATGCACTGAAAAACAAGTGTTTTTTGGTGGGAGAGGGTATTTGGTCACACCCAGCAGTGATTAGGACTTACTCCTAAATCCGTGCTCAGGTATATATCCTAATGATGCTTGGGAACCATGTGGGTTCACAGGGATCAAACCCAGGTCTTTTGTGTGCAAGGCAAGTATATTAAGTGCTAATCTTCCACTCCTTTTTTTTGGGTCATATCCGGTGGTGCTCAGGGGTTACTCCTGGCTGTCTGCTCAGAAATAGCTCCTGGCAGGCACGGGGGACCATATGGGTCACCAGGATTTGAACCAACCACCTTTGATCCTGGATCGGCTGCTTGCAAGGCAAACACCACTGTGCTATCTCTCCGGGCCCTATTCTAACACTCTTAACCTGTGGAGAATAATGTCAAAGGATCCAGGTTCTAGACAAGGGTTCCAGTCCTGTACTTGATACTCCTAAGAACCTTAATTTTCCTCTAAAATTTCTATGCTTAGGTATCTCCAATAATTTTTGAAATTCTACTTAAAATCATGCATGTAAAAGCACAATGTTAATGTCAAGTAACTTAAAAAACATGTTATCTTTTTATTTGTGACTCGCATTGAAGAAAATGGCTCGGAAAATAGTAATTGAGGAATCCAGCTCAGAGGAATCGACAGGAACTTGTCATCTGAATACGAGTGTCCTGATGCACGCCAGGAAACCACTGTCCTCTCCTTGTGAAGCGAGTACCTCAAGACAGGTCTCTAAACCTAAACTGGGTAAGAGGTCATTTGGAACCTTGGATTGTTTTAAGTTTTCTACAAAGAATGTCCTTGTTCTGTAGGATGAACTTTGAATTCTTCATGGTTTAAGCAAGACCTGTTGAAATTCTAAGGTTAATACTGGAGTCTTAGAAAAGAACTAGATATTTACTGAATTCTAATTCATAAAGACTATATCTTTTGATTCATTTTTGTTTACTTTTGGGACCCTGAGCAGTGCTCAGGTCTTATTTCTTACTCTGTGCACATGGAAAACTCCTGGAAGTACTTAGTGCATCTTATAGAGTGATGTGAATCAAGAGAGGGTCAGCTATATGCATAAAAGCACCCTTCAACTGTACTTTTGAGTCAAACAGTAGTCCATTTAGTGTTTGAAAGCATCAAATTAAATAACATTAAATAAATAAATAAAATAAATATATTAAATAGGCAAAAGTAAGCCTTGATCATTGTCGGGTATGGCCCAAAATTATATAAAACCAATAAAATTAAAAGATAATGCAGGGATTAGCCATGTGCTTTGTACTGGGAAAACCAGGTTTCATCTCTAAAACCAAGTGATGCGGTCACAAAAGGCCAGGAGTGATAGAGCACAGAGCCAGAAATAGTCTCTGAGCACTGTTGAGTGTGGCATGTAAGAAATTCCACCACCACAACCCTAACCTACATATGGTCACCCTACAAAATCAGGGGTCACTCCTGAGAACTTCCAGGTGAGGTAACAGTTAAAAGATCATTTTCCAATTACTTTTGGTGAATCCTCGCATTGGTCTGTCTTCTGGTTTAGAAATACGTGTCTAGTATTCTGTGTTACAGGAATATGCAGAGTTCACAAATATTGATAAACGAAAACATTGTTTTCTCATCACGTTTTAGGCAAATGTCAAAAAAAGAAGTCTATCAATGTGAAGCAGGGTAAAAGAGAAAAGGTAAGTGTTTCCCAAATGCTTGTGACAAAATCATCATTGTGGTTTTGAAATCAGGTTAAATTAGTGCACCGTAAGCTCTTCTGCCTAAGTTTTCTGATCACTGTAGCACAAGGTACTATATTGTGCCAACCTGTGGGTAGGCAGGGATCTACGTTTTTCCCTTTAATTTGTGCAGGACTTGTTCTCCCCAGTTGATGACTGGGAAGGATCGTGTTACAGAATGATGGATGACCAGAGTCACTTTATCCTGCCCCAACAATGCTAAAACAGGAAATGAGCATCTGCCATATATGAAAAGTGTCAGACAGGAACAAAAGCATAGCCATGGGAAAGAAAGAAGCCAGGGGGAAGATTAGCATGAACATGAGGGTTTGGGGAGTTTTCTCGTTTCTGTTTGAATTTCCTTTTGAGTCTTATATGTGGTTTCTTCAGCACAATCTATGCTTTCTTTGAATTTTTAATTCTTTTTCATATAATTTATATTTTGATCATAGTGGCTTACATATTATTGACAATAATATTTAGGTACATATTAACATAAAATCAGGGGATTCGCATCACCAAATTGTCCTCCCTAAAACTCCATTCCAATCCTACCTCCCTTATCCCCCCCTCACCCCCAGTGCTACTAGAATACGTGGTCCCCTCTGTGCCTAGCTTACTACTTAGTGGTCTTACACCTTTTTGGTCTTGGTACCTTCCTTCTTTCCCCCCACTAACTGGGAGGCAGGACTAGATAGTTCAATTTATGTGGTTTTGTTTGAAGAAGAGAAAAATAATAAACTGGGGTAAAAATCAAATATGCTGAAAATAGGCACAGTCCTTTGAGGAACTCATCATTGGTTTGAGAGACAAAGGAGAAAAGAAGGTGAAACACATCAACAGTACAAAAAGAAGTGTCAAATAAAATACTCAGTGAGCACTCCCAACAATAAAGGTAAGAACCACATAAAAGCCTTGGTCTTGAGATAAAAAACATGGCAGAGCATATAAAGAAAGAAAAGAAAAGATGAAAAAAATAAATATAAATGGAGACAACAACTTCAGTAACCACACCAAACAAAGAAATCAACAAAAACTAGATGATATATAAATAAAAATTATTTTGTGCTTTTTGCCTTTTTTTCCCCTCCTGCACAGGCACAGTAAATATTGGGGTCATTCGAAAAGGAATTTCTTTGGCCTAAAGAGATACAGGGTTTCTCCACCCTTGGAGTATAATGTGACCTGTTTCTGTTTCTTTTCTTTCCACCCCCAATACACAGGCTTTCTTTGAAATTTAGGAGGATCCTCCATATTTCTTCACTAAAATCCTTTTCTGAAAAGCTAAATAAGGGGTTGACAGTTTTTCAGGTCATCATAGCTGACATCTTCATTCTCTATGCATTGTGTTGGCCTGTGTTTTTTTCCCATTATCCTTTCTGCTGTGTGATGATTTTTGCATGTATGCTAGGTTTCATTGACAAGGAGATGAGCGCAGCTACAGAGTGAATCAGAGTGGCCAGACTCCTCTTGGGTGACCCTTCTTGGGCGGTTCCAGCTCACCTCCAATCCTGTGGCTCTGTACACATTTCTGGGTGGAGTTGGTCCCAAATACACAGCAGTAGGTTGAGGCTGCAGTAGCTTGAAAGGCAGTCAGTTGAGATCTCAAAATATATCATTTTAAAAGAGTGAACATATCAAGTGATAAGCACTTCAACAGGTGTTCCCTCATGCACTGAAAAACAAGTGTTTTTTGGTGGGAGAGGGTATTTGGTCACAGCCAGCAGTGATTAGGACTTACTCCTAAATCCGTGCTCAGGTATATCTCCTAATGATGCTTGGGAACCATGTGGGTTTACAGAGATCAAACCCAGGTCTTCTGTGTGCAACTCAAGTATATTAAGTGCTATTCTTACACTCTTATTTTTTTTTGGGTCATACCCGGTGGTGCTCAGGGGTTACTCTGGCTGTCTGCTCAGAAATAGCTCCTGGCAGGCACGGGGGACCATATGGGACACCGGGATTCGAACCAACCACCTTTGATCCTGGATTGGCTGCTTGCAAGGCAAACACCACTGTGCTATCTCTCCGGGCCCTATTCTAACACTCTTAACCTGTGGAGAATAATGTCAAAGGATCCAGGTTCTAGACAAGGGTTCCAGTCCTGTACTTGATACTCCTAAGAACCTTAATTTTCCTCTAAAATTTCTATGCTTAGGTATCTCCAATAATTTTTGAAATACTGCTTAAAATCATGCATATAAAAGCACAATGTTAATGTCAAGTAACTTAAAAAACATGTTATCTTTTTATTTGTGACTCGCATTGAAGAAAATGGCTCGGAAAATAGTAATTGAGGAATCCGGCACAGAGGAATTGACAGGAACTTGTCATCTGAATACGAGTGTCCTGTTTCATGCCAGGAAACCACAGTCCTCTCCTTGTGAAGCGAGTACCTCAAGACAGGTCTCTAAACCTAAACTGGGTAAGAGGTCATTTGGAACCTTGGATTGTTTTAAGTTTTCTACAAAGAATGTCCTTGTTCTGTAGGATGAACTTTGAATTCTTCATGGTTTAAGCAAGACCTGTTGAAATTCTAAGGTTAATACTGGAGTCTTAGAAAAGCACTAGATATTTACTGAATTCTAATTTGTAAAGACTATATCTTTTGATTGATTTTTGTTTACCTTTGGGACCCTGAGCAGTGCTCAGGTCTTATTTCTTACTCTGTGCACATTGAAAACTCCTGGAAGTACTTAGTGCATCCTATAGAGTGATGTGAATCAAGACAGGGTCAGTTATGTGCATAAAAGCACCCTTCAACTGTACTTTTGAGTCAAACAGTAGTCCATTTAGTGTTTGAAAGCATCAAATTAAATAAAATTAAATAAATAAATTAAATAAATATATTAAATAAATAAATATAGGCAAAAGTAAGCCTTGATCATTGTTGGGAATGGCCCAAAATTAAATGAAACCAACAAAATTAAAAGATAATGCAGGGATTAGCCATGTGCTTTGTACTGGGAAAACCAGGTTTCATCTCAAAAACCACGTGATGCGGTCACAAAAGGCCAGGAGTGATAGAGCACAGAGCCAGAAATAGTCTCTGAGCTCTGTTGAGTGTGGCTTGTAAGAAATTCCACCACCACAACCCTAACCTACATATGGTCACCCTACAAAATCAGGGGTCACTCCTGAGTACTTCCAGGTGGGGTGACAGTTAAATGATCATTTTCCAATTACTTTGGTGAATCTTCGCATTGGTCTGTCTTCTGGTTTAGAAATACGTGTCTAGTATTCTGTGTTACGGGAATCTGCAGAGTTCACAAATATTGATAAATGCAAACATTGTTTTTTCATCACGTTTTAGGCAAATGCAAAAAAAAGAAGTCTATCAATGTGCAGCAGGGTAAAAGAGAAAAGGTAAGTGTTTCCCAAATACTTGTGACAAAATCTTCATTGTGGTTTTAAAGTCTGGTTAAACTAGAGCACCATAAGCTCTTCTGCCTAAGTTTTCTGATCACTGTAGCACCAGGTACTATATTGTGCCAACCTGTCGGTAGGCAGGGATCAACTTTTTTCCCTTTAATTTGTGCAGGACTTGTTCTCCCCAGTTGATGACTGGGAAGGATCCTGTTACAGAATGATGGATGACCAGAGTCACTTTATCCTGCCCCAACAATGCTAAAACAGGAAATGTGCAACTGCCATATGTGAAAAGTGTTAGACAGGAACAAAAGCATAGCCATGGGAAAGAAAGAAGCCAGGGGGAAGATTAGCATGAACATGAGGGTTTGGGGAGTTTTCTCGTTTCTGTTTGAATTTCCTCTTGAGTCTTATATGTGGTTTCTTCAGCACAATCTATGCTTTCTTTGAATTTTTAATTCTTCTTCATATAATTTATATTTTGATCATAGTGGCTTACATATTATTGACAATAATATTTAGGTACATATTAACATAAAATCAGGGGATTCCCATCACCAAATTGTCCTCCCTACACCTCCGTTTCCATCCTACCTCCCTTATTTCCCTCTCACCCCTAGGGCTACTAGAATACCTGGTCCCCTCTGTGCCTAGCTTACTACTTAGTGGTCTTACATCTGTTTGGTCTTGGTACCTTCCTTATTTCCCCCCACTAACTGGGAGGCAGGACTAGATAGTTCAAATTATGTGGTTTTGTTTGAAAAAGAGAAAAATAATAAACTGGGGTAAAAATCAAATACGCTGAAAATAGGCAGAGTCCTTTGAGGCGCTCATCATCGGTTTGAGAGACAAAGGGGAAAAGATGGTGAAACACACCAACAGTACAAAACAAGTGTCAAATAAAATACTCAGTGAGCAATCCCAACAATAAAGATAAGAACCACATAAAAGCCTTGGTCTTGAGATAAAAAACATGGCAGAGCATATAAAGAAAGAAAAGAAAAAGATGAAAAAATAAATATAAATGGAGACAACAACTTCAATAACCAAACTAAACAAAGAAATCGACAAAAACTAGATGATATATAAATAAAAATTATTTTGTGCTTTTTGCCTTTTTTTCCCCTCCTGCACAGGCACAGTAAATATTGGGGTCATTCGAAAAGGAATTTCCTTGGCCTAAGTGATACAGGGTTTCTCCACCCTTGGAGTATAGTGTGACCTGTTTCTGTTTTCTTCTCTTTCCACCCCCAAATACACAGGCTTTCTTTGAAATTCATGAGGATCCTCCATATTTCTTCTCTCAAATCCTTTTCTGAAAAGCTAAATAAGAGGTTGACAGTTTTTCGGGTCATCAGAGCTGACATCTTCATTCGCTATGCATTGTGTTAGCCTGTGTTTTTTCCCCATTATCCTTTCTGCTGTGTGATGATTTTTGCCTGTATGCTAGGGTTCATTGACTAGGAGATGAGCGCAGCTACAGAGTGAATCAGAGTGGCCAGACTCCTCTTGGTTGACCCTTCTTGGGCGGTTCCAGCTCACCTCCAATCCTGTGGCTCTGTACACGTTTCTGGGCGGAGTTGGTCCCAAATACACAGCAGTATGTTCAGGCTGCAGTAGCTTGAAAGGCAGTCAGTTGAGATCTCAAAATATATCATTTTAAAAGAGTGAACATATCAAGTGATAAGCACATCAACAGGTGTTCCCTCATGCACTGAAAAACAAGTGTTTTTTGGTGGGAGAGGGTATTTGGTCACACCCAGCAGTGATTAGGACTTACTCCTAAATCCGTGCTCAGGTATATCTCCTAATGATGCTTGGGAACCATGTGGGTTTACTGGGATCAAACCCAGGTCTTTTCTGTGCAAGGGAAGTATATTAAGTGCTACTCTTACACTCTTTTTTTTTTTGGGTCACACCCGGTGGTGCTCAGGGGTTATTCCTGGCTGTCTGCTCAGAAATATCTCCTGGCAAGCACGGGGGACCATATGGGACACCGGGATTCAAACCAACCACCTTTGATCCTGGATTGGCTGCTTGCAAGGCAAACACCACTGTGCTATCTCTCCGGGCCCTATTCTAACACTCTTAACCTGTGGAGAATAATGTCAAAGGATCCAGGTTCTAGACAAGGGTTCCAGTCCTGTACTTGATACTCCTAAGAACCTTAATTTTTCTCTAAAATTTCTATGCTTAGGTATCTCCAATAATTTTTGAAATTCTACTTAAAATCATGCATGTAAAAGCACAATGTTAATGTCAAGTAACTTAAAAATACATGTTATCATTTTATGTGTGACTCGCATTGAAGAAAATTGCTCAGAAAATAGTATTTGAGGAATCCAGCTCAGAGGAATCGACAGGAACTTGTCATCTGAATACTAGTGTCCTGATGCACGCCAGGAAACCACCGTCCTCTACTCGTGAAGCGAGTACCTCAAGACAGGTCTCTAAACCTAAACTGGGTAAGAGGTCATTTGGAACCTTGGATTGTTTTAAGTTTTCTACAAAGAATGTCCTTGTTCTGTAGGATGAACTTTGAATTCTTCATGGTTTAAGCAAGACCTGTTGAAATTCTAAGGTTAATACTGGAGTCTTAGAAAAGCACTAGATATTTACTGAATTCTAATTTGTAAAGACTATATCTTTTGATTGATTTTTGTTTACCTTTGGGACCCTGAGCAGTGCTCAGGTCTTATTTCTTACTCTGTGCACATGGAAATCTCCTGGAAGTACTTAGTGCATCCTATAGATTGATGTGAATCAAGACAGGGTCAGCTATGTGCATAAAAGCACCCTTCAACTGTATTTTTGAGTAAAACAGTAGTCCATTTAGTGTTTGAAAGCATCAAATTAAATAAAATTAAATAATAAATTAAATAAATATATCGAATAAATAAATATAGGCAAAAGTAAGCCTTGATCATTGTAGGGAATGGCCCAAAATTAAATAAAACCAACAAAATTAAAAGATAATGCAGGGATTAGCCATGTGCTTTGTACTGGGAAAACCAGGTTTCATCTCTAAAACCAAGTGATGCGGTCACAAAAGGCCAGGAGTGATAGAGCACAGAGCCAGAAATAGTCTCTGAGCACTGTTGAGTGTGGCTTGTAAGAAATTCCACCACCACAACCATAACCTACATATGGTCACCCTACAAAATCAGGGGTCACTCCTGAGTACTTCCAGGGGGGGTGACAGTTAAATGATCATTTTCCAATTACTTTTGGTGAATCGTCGCATTGGTCTGTCTTCTGGTTTAGAAATACGTGTCTAGTATTCTGTGTTACGGGAATCTGCAGAGTTCACAAATATTGATAAACGCAAACATTGTTTTTTCATCACGTTTTAGGCAAATGTCAAAAAAAGAAGTCTATCAATGTGCAGCAGGGTAAAAGAGAAAAGGTAAGTGTTTCCCAAATGCTTGTGACAAAATCTTCATTGTGGTTTTAAAGTCAGGTTAAACTAGAGCACCGTAAGCTCTTCTGCCTCAGTTTTCTGATCACTGTAGCACCAGGTACTATATTGTGCCAACCTGTCAGTACGCAGGGATCAACTTTTTTTCCTTTAATATGTGTAGGACTTGTTCTCCCCAGTTGATGACTGGGAAGGATCGTGTTACAGAATGATGGATGACCAGAGTCACTTTATCCTGCCCCAACAATGCTAAAACAGGAAATGAGCAACTGCCATATGTGAAAAGTGTCAGACAGGAACAAAAGCATAGCCATGGGAAAGAAAGAAGCCAGGGGGAAGATTAGCATGAACATGAGGGTTTGGGGAGTTTTCTCGTTTCTGTTTGAATTTCCTCTTGAGTCTTATATGTGGTTTCTTCAGCACAATCTATGCTTTCTTTGAATTTTTAATTCTTTTTTCATATAATTTATATTTTGTTCATAGTGGCTTACATTTTATTGACAATAATATTTAGGTACATATTAACATAGAATCAGGGGATTCCCATCACCAAATTGTCCTCCCTACACCTCCATTCCCATCCTACCTCCCTTATCCCCCCTCACCCCCAGGGGTACTAGAATAAGTGGTCCCCTCTGTGCCTAGCTTACTACTTAGTGGTCTTACCCCTGTTTGGTCTTGGCACCTTCCTTATTCCCCCCACTAACTGGGAGGCAGGACTAGATAGTTCAAATTATGTGGTTTTGTTTGAAGAAGAGAAAAATAATAAACTGGGGTAAAAATCAAATACGCTGAAAATAGGCAGAGTCCTTTGAGGCGCTCATCATCGGTTTGAGAGACAAAAGACAAAAGAAGGTGAAACACACCAACAGTACAAAACGAAGTGTCAAATAAAATACTCAGTGAGCACTCCCAACAATAAAGGTAAGAACCACATAAAAGCCTTGGTCTTGAGATAAAAAACATGGCAGAGCATATAAAGAAAGAAAAGAAAAGATGAAAAAAATAAATATAAATGGAGACAACAACTTCAGTAACCACACCAAACAAAGAAATCGACAAAAACTAGATGATATATAAATAAAAATTATTTTGTGCTTTTTGCCTTTTTTTCCCCTTCTGCACATGCACAGTAAATATTGGGGTCATTTGAAAAGTTATTTCCTTGGCCTAAGAGATACAGGGTTTCTCCACCCTTGGAGTATAATGTGACCTGTTTCTGTTTTCTTCTCTTTCCACCCCCAAATACACAGGCTTTCTTTGAATTTTATGAGGATCCTCCATATTTCTTCTCTCAAATCCTTTTCTGAAAAGCTAAATAAGAGGTTGACAGTTTTTCGGGTCATCAGAGCTGACATCTTCATTTGTTATGCATTGTGTTGGCCTGTGTTTTTTTCCCATTATCCTTTCTGCTGTGTGATGATTTTTGCCTGTATGCTAGGTTTCATTGACAAGGAGATGAGCGCAGCTACAGAATGAATCAGAGTGGCCAGACTCCTCTTGGTTGACCCTTCTTGGGCGGTTCCAGCTCACCTCCAATCCTGTGGCTCTGTACACGTTTCTGGGCGGAGTTGGTCCCAAATACACAGCAGTAGGTTGAGGCTGCAGTAGCTTGAAAGGCAGTCAGTTGAGATCTCAAAATATATCATTTTAAAAGAGTGAACATATCAAGTGATAAGCACATCAACAGGTGTTCCCTCATGCACTGAAAAACAAGTGTTTTTGGTGGGAGAGGGTATTTGGTCACACCCAGCAGTGATTAGGATTTACTCTTAAATCCATGCTCAGGTATATCTCCTAATGATGCTTAGGAACCATGTGGGTTTACAGGGATCAAAACCAGGTCTTTTGTGTGCAAGGCAAGTATATTAAGTGCTATTCTTATATTCTTTTTTTTTTTGGGTCACACCCGGTGGTGCTCAGGGTTTATTCCTGGCTGTCTGCTCAGAAATAGCTCCTGGCAGGCACGGGGGACCATATGGGACACCGGGATTCAAACCAACCACCTTCGATCCTGGATGGGCTGCTTGCAAGGCAAACACCACTGTGCTATCTCTCCGGGCCCTATTCTAACACTCTTAACCTGTGGAGAATAATGTCAAAGGATCCAGGTTCTAGACAAGGGTTCCAGTCATGTACTTGATACTCCTAAGAACCTTAATTTCTCTAAAATTTCTATGCATAGGTATCTCCAATAATTTTTGAAATTCTACTTAAAATCATGCATGTAAAAAGCACAGTGTTAATGTCAAGTAATTTAAAAAACATGTTATCTTTTTATGTGTGTCTCGCATTGAAGAAAATGGCTCAGAAAATAGTAATTGAGGTGTCCAGCTCAGAGGAATCGACTGGGACTTGTAATCTGAATAGGAGTGTCCTGATGCACGCCAGGAAACCACCGTCCTCTCCTTGTGAAGCGAGTACCTCAAGACAGGTCTCTAAACCTAAACTGGGTAAGAGGTCATTTGGAACCTTGGATTGTTTTAAGTTTTCTACAAAGAATGTCCTTGTTCTGTAGGATGAACTTTGAATTCTTCATGGTTTAAGCAAGACCTGTTGAAATTCTAAGGTTAATACTGGAGTCTTAGAAAAGAACTAGATATTTACTGAATTCTAATTTGTAAAGATTATATCTTTTGATTGATTTTCGTTTAACTTTGGGACCCTGAGCAGTGCTCAGGTCTTATTTCTTACTCTGTGCACATGGAAAACTCCTGGAAGTACTTAGTGCATCCTATAGAGTGATGTGAATCAAGACAGGGTCAGCTATGTGCATAAAAGCACCCTTCAACTGTACTTTTGAGTCAAACAGTAGTCCATTTAGTGTTTGAAAGCATCAAATTAAATAAAATTAAATAAATAAATTAAATAAATATATTAAATAAATAAATATAGGCAAATGTAAGCCTTGATCATTGTCGGGTAAGGCCCAAAATTAAATAAAACCAACAAAATTAAAAGATAATGCAGGGATTAGCCATGTGCTTTGTACTGGGAAAACCAGGTTTCATCTCTAAAACCACGTGATGTGGTCACAAAAGGCCAGGAGTGATAGAGCACAGAGCCAGAAATAGTCTCTGAGCTCTGTTGAGTGTGGCTTGTAAGAAATTCCACCACCACAACCCTAACCTACATATGGTCACCCTACAAAATCAGGGGTCACTCCTGAGTACTTCCAGGTGGGGTGACAGTTAAATGATCATTTTCCAATTACTTTTGGTGAATCCTCGCATTGGTCTGTCTTCTGTTTTAGAAATACGTGTCTAGTATTCTGTGTTACTGGAATCTGCAGAGTTCAGAAATATTGATAAACGAAAACATTGTTTTCTCATCACGTTTTAGGCAAATGTCAAAAAAAGAAGTCTGTCAATGTGAAGCAGGGTAAAAGAGAAAAGGTAAGTGTTTCCCAAATGCTTGTGACAAAATCTTCATTGTGGTTTTAAAGTCAGGTTAAACTAGAGCACCGTAAGCTCTTCTGCCTAAGTTTTCTGATCACTGTAGCACCAGGTACTATATTGTGCCAATCTGTAGGTAGGCAGGGATCAACTTTTTTCCCTTTACTTTGTGCAGGACTTGTTCTCCCCAGTTGATGACTGGGAAGGATCGTGTTACAGAATGATGGATGACCAGAGTCACTTTATCCTGCCCCAACAATGCTAAAACAGGAAATGAGCAACTGCCATATGTGAAAAGTGTCAGACAGGAACAAAAGCATAGCCATGGGAAAGAAAGAAGCCAGGGGGAAGATTAGCATGAACATGAAGGTTTGGGGAGTTTCCTCATTTCTGTTTCAATTTCCTTTTGAGTCTTATATGTGGTTTCTTCAGCACAATCTATGCTTTCTTTGAATTTTTAATTCTTTTTTCATATAATTTATATTTTGATCATAGTGGCTTATATATTATTGACAATAATATTTAGGTACATATTAACATAAAATCAGGGGATTCCCATCAGCAAATTGTCCTCCCAACACCTCCGTTCCCATCCTACCTCCCTTATCCCCCCCTCACCCCCAGGGCTACTAGAATACGTGGTCCCCTCTGTGCCTAGCTTAATACTTAGTGGTCTTACACCTGTTTGGTCTTGGCACCTTCCTTATTCCCCCCCACTAACTGGGAGGCAGGACTAGATAGTTCAAATTATGTGGTTTTGTTTGAAGAAGAGAAAAATAATAAACTGGGGTAAAAATCAAATACACTGAAAATAGGCAGAGTCCTTTGAGGCGCTCATCCTCGGTTTGAGAGACAAAGGAGAAAAGAAGGTGAAACACACCAATAGTACAAAAAGAAGTGTCAAATAAAATACTCAGTGAGCACTCCCAACTATAAAGATAAAACCACATAAAAGCCTTGGTCTTGAGATAAAAAACATGGCAGAGCATATAAAGAAAGAAAAGAAAAGATGAAAAAATAAATATAAATGGAGACAACAACTTCAATAACCACACCAAACAAAGAAATCGTCAAAAACTAGATGATATATAAATAAAAATTATTTTGTGCTTTTTGCCTTTTTTTCCCCTCCTGCACAGGCACAGTAAATATTGGGGTCATTCGAAAAGGAATTTCCTTGGCCTAAGAGATACAGGGTTTCTCCACCCTTGGAGTATAGTGTGACCTGTTTCTGTTTTCTTCTCTTTCCACCCCCAAATACACAGGCTTTCTTTGAAATTCATGAGGATCCTCTATATTTCTTCTCTGAAATCCTTTTCTGAAAAGCTAAATAAGAGGTTGACAGTTTTTCGGGTCATCAGAGCTGACATCTTCATTCGCTATGCATTGTGTTAGCCTGTGTTTTTTCCCCATTATCCTTTCTGCTGTGTGATGATTTTTGCCTGTATGCTAGGGTTCATTGACTAGGAGATGAGCGCAGCTACAGAGTGAATCAGAGTGGCCAGACTCCTCTTGGTTGACCCTTCTTGGGCGGTTCCAGCTCACCTCCAATC
Organism: Suncus etruscus; assembly: GCF_024139225.1. Lineage (NCBI taxonomy): Eukaryota > Metazoa > Chordata > Mammalia > Eulipotyphla > Soricidae > Suncus > Suncus etruscus. The sequence continues at coordinate 121,023,724 of NC_064868.1, forward strand.
CTGTGGCTCTGTACACGTTTCTGGGCGGAGTTGGTCCCAAATACACAGCAGTAGGTGAGGCTGCAGTAGCTTGAAAGGCAGTCAGTTGAGATCTCAAAATATATCATCTTAAAAGAGTGAACATATCAAGTGATAAGCACATCAACAGGTGTTCCCTCATGCACTGAAAAACAAGTGTGTTTTGGTCACACCCAGCAGTGATTAGGACTTACTCCTAAATCCGTTCTCAGGTATATCTCCTAATGATGCTTGGGAACCATGTGGGTTTACAGGGATGAAACCCAGGTCTTTTGTGTGCAAGGCAAGTATATTAAGTGCTATTCTTACACTCTTTTTTGGGGGGTCACACCTGGTTGTTCTCAGGGGTTACTCCTGGATGTCTGCTCAGAAATAGCTCCTGGCAAGCACGGGGTACCATATGGGACACCGGGATTCTAACCAACCACCTTTGATCCTGGATTGGCTGCTTGCTTGGCAAACACCACTGTGCTATCTCTCCTGGCCCTTTTCTAACATTCTTAACCTGTGGAGAATAATGTGAAAGAATCGAGGTTCTAGACAAGGGTTCCAGTCGTGTACTTGATACTCCTATGAACCTTAATTTTTCTCTAAAATTTCTACGCTTAGGTATCTACAATAATTTTTGAAATTCTACTTAAAATCATACATGTAAAAGCACAATGTTAATGTCAAGTAATTTAAAAAACATGTTATCTTTTTATGTGTGTCTCGCATTGAAGAAAATGGCTCAGAAAATAGTATTTGAGGAATCCAGCTCAGAGGAATCCACAGGAACTTGTAATCTGAATAGGCGTGTCCTGATGCACGCCAGGAAACCACTGTCCTCTCCTTGTGAAGCGAGTACCTCAAGACAGGTCTCTAAACCTAAACTGGGTAAGAGGTCATTTGGAACCTTGGATTGTTTTAAGTTTTCTACAAAGAATGTCCTTGTTCTGTAGGATGAACTTTGAATTCTTCATGGTTTAAGCAAGACCTGTTGAAATTCTAAGGTTAATACTGGAGTCTTAGAAAAGAACTAGATATTTACTGAATTCTAATTTGTAAAGACTATATCTTTTGATTGATTTTTGTTCACCTTTGGGACCCTGAGCCGTGCTCAGGTCTTATTTCTTACCCTGTGCACATGGAAAGCTCTTGGAAGTACTTAGTACATCCTATAGAGTGATGTGAATCAAGACAGGGTCAGTTATGTGTATAAAAGCACCCTTCAACTGTACTTTTGAGTCAAACAGTAGTCCATTTAGTGTTTGAAAGCATCAAATTAAATAAAATTAAATAAATAAATTAAATAAATATATTAAATAAATAAATAAATATAGGCAAATGTAAGCCTTGATCATTGTCGGGAATGGCCCAAAATTAAATAAAAGCAACAAAATTAAAAGATAATGCAGGGATTAGCCATGTGCTTTGTACTGGGGAAACCAGGTTTCATCTCTAAAACCACGTGATGCGGTCACAAAAGGCCAGGAGTGATAGAGCACCGAGCCAGAAATAGTCTCTGAGCACTGTTGAGTGTGGCTTGTAAGAAATTCCACCACACAACCCTAACCTATATATGCTCACCCTACAAAATCAGGGGTCACTCCTGAGTACTTCCAGTTGGGGTGACAGTTAAATGATCATTTTCCAATTACTTTTGGTGAATCCTCGCATTGGTCTGTCTTCTGGTTTAGAAATACGTGTCTAGTATTCTGTGTTACGGGAATCTGCAGAGTTCACAAATATTGATAAACGCAAACATTGTTTTCTCATCACGTTTTAGGCAAATGCAAAAAAAAGAAGTCTATCAATGTGCAGCAGGGTAAAAGAGAAAAGGTAAGTGTTTCCCAAATGCTTGTGACAAAATCTTCATTGTGGTTTTAAAGTCAGGTTAAACTAGAGCACCGTAAGCTCTTCTGCCTAAGTTTTCTGATCACTGTAGCACCAGGTACTATATTGTGCCAACCTGTCGGTAGGCAGGGATCAACTTTTTTCCCTTTAATTTGTGCAGGACTTGTTCTCCCCAGTTGATGACTGGGAAGGATCGTGTTACAGAATGATAGATGACTAGAGTCACTTTATCCTGCCCCAACAATGCTAAAACAGGAAATGAGCAACTGCCATATGTGAAAAGTGTCAGACAGGAACAAAAGCATAGCCATGGGAAAGAAAGAAAAAGCCAGGGGGAAGATTAGCATGAACATGAGGGTTTGGGGAGTTTTCTCTTTTCTGTTTGAATTTCCTCTTGAGTCTTATATGTGGTTTCTTCAGCGCAATCTATGCTTTCTTTGAATTTTTAATTCTTTTTTCATATAATTTATATTTTGATCATACTGGCTTACATATTATTGACAATAATATTTAGGTACATATTAACATAAAATCAGGGGATTCCCATCACCAAATTGTCCTCCCTACACCTCCGTTCCCATCCTACCTCCCTTATCCCCCCCTCACCCCCAGGGCTACTAGAATACGTGGTCCCCTCTGTGCCTAGCTTACTACTTACTGGTTTTACACCTGTTTGGTCTTGGTACCTTCCTTATTTCCCCCCACTAACTGGGAGGCAGGACTAGATAGTTCAAATTATGTGGTTTTGTTTGAAGAAGAGAAAAATAATAAACTGGGGTAAAAATCAAATACACTGAAAATAGGCAGAGTCCTTTGAGGCGCTCATCCTCGGTTTGAGAGACAAAGGAGAAAAGAAGGTGAAACACACCAACAGTACAAAAAGAAGTGTCAAATAAAATACTCAGTGAGCACTCCCAACTATAAAGATAAGAACCACATAAAAGCCTTGGTCTTGAGATAAAAAACATGGCAGAGCATATAAAGAAAGAAAAGAAAAGATGAAAAAAATAAATATAAATGGAGACAACAAACTTCAATAACCACACCAAACAAAGAAATCGACAAAAACTAGATGATATATAAATAAAAATTATTTTGTGCTTTTTGCCTTTTTTTCTCCTCCTGCACAGGCACAGTAAATATTGGGGTCATTCGAAAAGGAATTTCCTTGGCCTAAGAGATACAGGGTTTCTCCACCCTTGGAGTAGAATGTGACCTGTTTCTGTTTTCTTCTCTTTCCACCCCCAAATACACAGGCTTTCTTTGAATTTTATGAGGATCCTCCATATTTCTTCTCTCAAATCCTTTTCTGAAAAGCTAAATAAGAGGTTGACAGTTTTTCGGGTCATCAGAGCTGACATCTTCATTCGCTATGCATTGTGTTGGCCTGTGTTTTTTTCCCCATTATCCTTTCTGCTGTGTGATGATTTTTGCATGTCTGCTAGGGTTCATTGACTAGGAGATGAGCGCAGCTACAGAGTGAATCAGAGTGGCCAGACTCCTCTTGGTTGACCCTTCTTGGGCGGTTCCAGCTCACCTCCAATCCTGTGGCTCTGTACACGTTTCTGGGCGGAGTTGGTCCCAAATACACAGCAGTAGGTTGAGGCTGCAGTAGCTTGAAAGGCAGTCAGTTGAGATCTCAAAATATATCATTTTAAAAGAGTGAACATATCAAGTGATAAGCACATCAACAGGTGTTCCCTCATGCACTGAAAAACAAGTGTTTTTTGGTGGGAGAGGGTATTTGGTCACACCCAGCAGTGATTAGGACTTACTCCTAAATCCGTGCTCAGGTATATCTCCTAATGATGCTTGGGAACCATGTGGGTTTACAAGGATCAAACCCAGGTCTTTTTTGTGCAAGGCAAGTATATTAAGTGCTATTCTTACACTCTTTTTTTTTTGGTCACACCTGGTGGTGCTCAGGGGTTACTCCTGGCTGTCTGCTCAGAAATATCTCCTGGCAAGCACGGGGGAGCATATGGGACACCGGGATTCAAACCAACCACCTTTGATCCTGGATCGGCTGCTTGCAAGGCAAACACCACTGTGCTATCTCTCCGGGCCCTATTCTAACACTCTTAACCTGTGGAGAATAATGTGAAAGGATCGAGGTTCTAGACAAGGGTTACAGTCGTGTACTTGATACTCCTAAGAACCTTAATTTTTCTCTAAAATTTCTATGCATAGGTATCTCCAATAATTTTTGAAATTCTACTTAAAATCATGCATGTAAAAGCACAATGTTAATGTCAAGTAATTTAAAAACATGTTATGTTTTTATGTGTAACTCGCATTGAAGAAAATGGCTCGGAAAATAGTAAGTGAGGAATCGACAGGAACTTGCCATCTGAATACGAGTGTCCTGATGCACGCCAGGAAACCACTGTCCTCTCCTTGTGAAGCTAGTACCTCAAGACAGGTCTCTAAACCTAATCTGGGTAAGAGGTCATTTGGAACCTTGGATTGTTTTAAGTTTTCTACAAAGAATGTCCTTGTCCTATAGCATGAACTTTGAATTCTTCATGGTTTAAGCAAGACCTGTTAAAATTCTAAGGTTAATACTGGAATCTTAGAAAAGAACTAGATATTTACTGAATTCTAATTTGTAAAGACTATATCTTTTGATTGATTTTTGTTTACCTTTGGGACCCTGAGCAGTGCTCAGGTCTTATTTCTTACTCTGTGCATATGGAAAACTCCTGGAAGTACTTAGTGCATCCTATAGAGTGATGTGAATCAAGACAGGGTCAGCTATGTGCATAAAAGCACCCTTCAACTGTATTTTTGAGTAAAACAGTAGTCCATTTAGTGTTTGAAAGCATCAAATTTAATGTTTTAGGATAGACACATAAAGTTGTCAAGTAAATACCTCAGTGAAAACAGGAATCTTACTGTGTTTCCAGGCTTCCAGTCAATAAACAATAAAATATGTGTCTGAATATTACATTTCATCTTCAATCCCTTTTTGGATTTTGTGATGAAATTTTGGTTAACATTAGTGCTTAGGGACTTATACTGGCTTGGACCCAGGTGATGCTTCTAGGAGTCCTCTGGAAACTATATATTATTCAGCATTGTGAGCTTTCTACTCTTGAAAATAAACATCATGGGGCCTCCCTAACTGGAGCCTCTGGAATTCTTAAAAACTTGAAACTCTGGTTCAATGCTAAACCTTAGGATGTGTTGCTGCTTGGGCCCTGCAGTGCTAGAGATTACCTAGACTACCCTCTCTGTACTGAAGGACCTTTCAGATCACACTCTGGTGTTCCTTTCCTATACCCAATAGTACTCAGGGAACACATTGGATAGGGATTGTTTCTGGCTCACATCTGACAGTGTTTAGGGGAAACTCCTGGTTCAGTGCTCAAGGATCTATCTTGCAGGCTTGGGGACCATATGGGATGCTGGGAATAAGACCTGGTTCAGCTTCATGTAAGACAAATATTTTACATTTGACAATTGTTACTACCCCCTGGTAATGGAGATTGAATCCCAGTCAATTATAACTGAAATATCACTTTTACCCAGATTGAGCATTTTAAATGGAAATTTTGTTAGTAATGGGATACTAGGGAAGTGATTCAGTTAATGGTAGATTATTTATATCATATATATGAAATAAATAAGTGATTATTATATTGAATTATGCTGAGCTCAAGAGATAACTTGGTTTGCTCATGGTGAAACTAGGATTAGTCTCTTGCATCTCATAGTCCTCCAAACATCTTTAGGAGTAATTCTGTGTATAAAGCCAGAGATAAAACCTAAAACACACCAAAACTTGAAATAAGCACTTGCAATCAATGTGGGCTTCATTGTTCTGAACCAATAATTAAAAGATAGGAATCAGATGATATATAAGTACATAATTTTATGGAAGGATATTGAATATCTATTTGTGGAAAGTAAAGAAAGAAGCTAACAGTGCAGGACCTCATCCAACTCACTTCTATTCTTCTCCAACACAGAACTCTGTGTAATGCTTCCAAAGATGAGGATATATAACGTAGGAGAAAGGAAGTTCTGTCTGGTTCAGGAGTTCCGCCCTTCTGAGGATGAGAATTACCTGTGTAAGTATCCCGCCCCCTTTGGCTCACTTGTTACAATTCTTTTTCCTCAGATCAGATCCCAGTGATGTCAGTTCTGGGCTCTTCCAGCAGCTCTCTTTCATGTTCTACAGCAGGGATCCTCAAACTTTTTTTGTTTTTGTTTTTGTTTTCGGCCACACCCGTTTGATGCTCAGGGGTTACTCCTGGCTAAGCGCTCAGAAATTGCCTCTGGCTTGGGGGGACCATATGGGACGCCGGGGGATCGAACCGCAGTCCTTCCTTGGCTAGCGCTTGCAAGGCAGATACCTTACCTCTAGCGCCACCTCACCGGCCTCAAGATCCTCAAACTTTTTAGACAGAGACCAGTTCACTGTCCCTAAGACCTTGGAGAGCTGGACTACAGTTTAAAAAATAATAGTGTGTGCTCGCTTCAGCAGCACATATACTAAAATTGGAACGATACAGAGATGATTAGCATGGCCACTGTGCAAGGATGACACACAAATATTTGTGAAGCGTTCCATATTAAAAATAAATAAATAAATAAATAAATAAATAAATAATAGTGAACACAATTAGCTTTCAGGCTATAGTTTAAGGATCCCTTTCCAGACTGAGAAGCAAAGTTGAGAGACAGAGAGAAGGAGGGGAGTCATAGAGTGTGGCACACATCCCACTTATGCACAGTGTGAGCCTAGGACTCCTTCTAAGCAGGACAGGATGCCCAGCAGTCTGGATAAATATCTTTGGTGGCCTGCATGAATGTTGAGAGGAGAATGAATTTTGCTGTATCATAATGAGTGGGTAGTTTCCAGCTCTGTTTTTTTTTCTTTCATGTTTTTTGTGGTGTTTGGCACCATACCTGGCAGTGCTCAGGAGTTTCTCCTGGTTCCAAGCTCAATAGGTTATGCCAGGGACGGAACCCAGATCAGCCACTCAGCCTTACGCAAGCCATGTCTCCTACCTGCTGTGCTTTTGCTCTGGTGCCATTCTGTTTTTTTATTTTTTCCATTTTGGGCCACACAGTCAGGCTCAGGGGTTACCTCCCCTAGGCGCTCATAATTTATTCCTAGCTTGGGGGTCTATATGGGATCTGGGAGATCTGAGCATGTTCAGGAGGCCCCGCCCCCACATCTCCAGGGAAACCGGCTCCACAATTTGGCATGGGCTGGCAGAGGTGGGATGGGGACACCTCAGAGATGGAGCCCAGAGATGGCACCTTAAAGGACCCCAATGAGGAACAACCCTCTGCAACCTGAACCCCTCAGCCGTTGGGACCTCCATGAGCCCAACCTTCCCTCATGCCAAAGTCAGGGGGCCAAAACCCCGAAGAAGATCCCACGCCTCATACCTCCACCACTGTCCCGAGAGGCGCCATGTCAGCCTGAGGCTTCTGGAGTAAGAGGCCCTCGAGGACCCATGACCCACAGGGATGGGGGGGTGCCATCTCAGGGCTGCAGTCCTGGCCAGCTTCTGTTTCTTTGCTTTTTTTAAATTTTATTTTGGAATTTGGGCCACACCCTGCGGTGCTCAGGGGTTACTTCATGAGCTTAGGAATCGCTCCTGGCAGGCTCGGGGACCACATGAGATGCCAGAGATCAAACTTGGGTCCATCCTTGGTTTGTCATGTGCAACACAACGCTCCATGCTGTGCTATCACTCTGCCCTGCAACTCATTTTTACTGTGCTATATTAAATAGCAGGAACAAGAATCTTAAGAACAGAGAGGGGTAAAGCGACATCACAGAGGTTCAACATTTGCCCTATATATCTGATCCAGGGTCAATACCCGGTACCCCCATATGGTACCCCAATACTACCTGTAGTGATCCCTGAACTCAGAGCCCGGAGCGAGCATTGAGCACCACCAGTTGTGACCCCCCCAAAAAAGTAAACAAATAAGGACAAAGAGATAATTACAGACATTCAAGTTAACTCAGTTCAATCCCTGCTACCCCATATGGTCCACTGAACATTTCCATAGGTTACTCCTGAGGACAGACTCTAGACTTGAATATTAATCGGTGTGGTCCCAACAAAGAACAAGCATCAGTGCCTTGCTTTTGTCATAGAATAGGCTTACAGTTTTATTATTAATTACAAAATTAAATATGAACCTCTATGAATGTTTTAATACTATTAAGGTAATTCCCATGTAATCCTAATATGCTACGTAATTTTTTCTAGAAAGACCAATTTACTGTTATTCAATGATTCACCAATGCCCTGAGTGCATATTACACCAATAAATTTAAGAGTTAGTTATGTCACCAAGGAGATATTTAGCATGTGTGAGTCTCTGAATTCAATCCCCAGAATTGAGTCTCCAGAGTACCACCATGTATAACACTAGTTATGCCGAAGCATAAGTCTATACAAACATAGATCTTAACATATTTTCGAGAATATTTTTCAGAAACAAAATAGATTGTACAGGAGAGATAGATAGCATAGAGAAATGTTGTTTACATTAAACATGAGTTCAATATTAGTCCCTCCATATGATCCCCAGACCTCTAACATGAGTGATCCATGAATGCCTATATAGGCAAAAGTAAGCCTTGAACATAGTCAGTATTGCCCAAAATGATATTAAACCAACAAAATTAAAAGATAATGCAGGGATTAGCCATGTGATTTGCTAATCTCTAAAACCACATGACACCATCAAGAAAGGCCAGGCTTGATAGAGCACAGAGCCAGAAATAGTCCCTGAGCACTATTGGATGTTACTTGAATTTCACCACCACAACCCTAATCTACATATGGTCACCCTCCAATACCAGGGGTCTCTCCTCAGTACTCCCAGGTGGGGCTGACAGTTCAAAGACCATTTTCCAAATGGTTTTGGTGAATCCTCACATTGGTGAGCCTTCTGGTTTAGAAATGTGTCCAGTATTCTGTGTTATGGAAATCTGAAGAATTTAGAATTATTGATGAGCCAAAACATTGCTTTCTCATCACCTTATAGGCAAATGTAAAATATGGAAGGCTGTCAATGTGCATCAGCGTAAACACAAGAAGGTAAGTGTTTCCCAAATGCTTGTGACAAAATATTCATTGTGGTTTTAAAGTCAGGTTAAAGTAGAGCACCCTAAGCTCTTCTGCTTAACTTTTCTGATCACTTTAGCACGAGGTGCTAAATTGTGTCAACCTGTTGGAAGGCAGGGATAACTTTTTTCCCTTTGGTTTGTTCAGGACTTAGGAATTTCTCCCCAGATGATGACTGGGAAAGAATGGGTCCCAGAATGATGGATGGCCAGAGTCACTTTATCCTGCCCCAATAATGCTAAAACAGGAAAAGAGCAAGTGGCATGTGTGAAGTGTGTCAGACATGAGCAAGAGCATAGCCATGGGAAAGAGAGAAACCATGGAGAAAATTAGAATGAACCTGAGGGTTTGGGGAGTTTTCTCATTTCTGTTTGCATTTTCTCTTGAGTATTATTTGTGGTTTCTTCAGCATAATCTATGCTTTCTTTGACTTTTATGAGGACCCTCCATATTTCTTCTCTAAAATCATTTACTGAGAATCTAAATAAAAGGTTGACATTTTTTCGGGTCATCAGAGATGACATCTTCATTCTCTATGCATCGTGTTGGCCTGTGTTTTTTCCCCATTGTCCTTTCTTTATTGTGAAGATTTTTGCATGTATGCTAGGGTTCATTGACTAGGAGAAGATCGCAGCTGCAGAGCGAAGCGGAGTGTCCAGACTCCTCTTGGTTGACCCTTCTTGGGCAGTTCCAGTTCACCTCCAATCCTGTGGCTTATGTACAGGTTTCTAGGTGGGGTTGGTCCCAAATACACAGCAGTGGGTTGAGGCTGCAGGAGCTTGAAAGCTGTGATCCCAAAATATATAATTTTAAAAGAGTGAACATACCAAGTGATAAGCACTGCACATCAACAGGTGTTCCTTCATGCACTGAAAAACAATTAAGTTTTTTTGTGGATATTTGTTCACACCCATCAGTGATCAGGACTTGCTCCTGACTCTACCCAGGGATAACTCCTAATGGTGTTTGGGAATCTTGTGGGTTTACAGGGATCGAATCCAGGTCTTCTGTGTGCAAGGCAAGTATCTTACATGCTATTCTATCACTCTGAACCTGTGGAGAATATTTTTAAAGGATTCAGGTTCTAGATAACGGTTCCAGTCTTGTATTTGATACTCCTTAGGACCTTATTTTACCACTAAAATTTCTACACTTTAGGTATCTCCAATAATTTTTGAAGTTCTACTTAAAGTCATGCATGTAAAAGAACAAAGTTAATGTCAACTAATTTAAGAAACATGTTATATTTTAATATGTGACTCACATGGAAAAAAATGGCCAGGAAACCAGTTATGCATGAATCTAGGTCAGAGGAAACTATAGGGACAGGTCATCTGAATACAACTGTCTTATTGCAGGCCCAGAGACCACGGTCCTCTCCTTGTGAACCAAGTACCTCAAGACAGGTGTCTGAACCTAAACTGGGTAAGAGGTCATTTGGAAGTTTTCTACAAACAATGTCCTTGTTCTGTAGGATGAACTTTCAATTGTTTATGGTTTAAGCAGGACCTGTTGAAGTTCTAAAGTTAATACTGGAGTCTTAGAAAAGAACTAGATATTTCCTGAATGCTAATTTGTGAAGTGTGTGACTTTTGTTTATCTTTGGGACACCCAGCAATGCTCAGGGCTTACTGCTTACTCTGTGCTCATGCATAATTCCTGGAAGTGTTTAGGAATACTAAAAGGTGATGTGAATCAAGACAGGGTCAGCTATGTGCATAAAAGCACCCTATAAGCTGTACTTTTGATACAATCCCTAGTTCATTTAGTTTTTGAAAGTATCATATTAAATGTCCTAGGATGGACACATAAAGTTGTCAAGTAAATACCTTGGTGAAAGCAGGAATCTTACTTTCTGTGTATCCAGACTTTCATTCAATAGACAACAAATATTGTGTCTCAATATAACATTTCTGCATGAATCTTTTTTTTGTGCTTGTGATTAATTCTTGGTAAACGTTAGTGTTTAGGGGCTTATATGGTTTGGATCAAGGTGATGCTTCTAGGAGTCCTCTGGAAAGTCTATATTATTCAGCATTTTGAGCTATATCTCTACACTTGAAAATAAACATATGGGTCCTACTTAACGGGAGGCACTGGAGTTATCAAAAACTTGAAACTCTGGTTCAATACTAAACCCTGGGATATTGTACTGCTTGGAACTTGCAATGCTAGATATTACCTAGACTACCCTCTCTGTACTGAAGGGCCTTTCAGATCACACTTTGTTGCTCCATTCCTATACCCAATAATACTTAGGAGAACTCATTGGATGGGGATTGTTTCTGGCTCACACCTGACAGTGGTTAGGACTTACTCCTAGTTCTGTACTCAGGGATCCATCCTTCCAGGCTTGGGGACTATATGAGGTGCTGGGGATAAGACCTGGGTCAGTATCATTTAAGACAAATGTTTTAATTTTGACAAATATTACTATCCCCTGGTAATGGGGATTTAATCCCAGTAAATTATAAGTGAAATATCTCTTGTGCCCAGATTGAAGATATTTAAATGGAAATTTTGTTAGTAATGGGCTACTAGGGACATGATTAAGTTAATGAATAGACTATTTATATCATATATAAGAAATAAATAAGTGATTATTTAATTGAATTATGCAGAGCTCGAGAGATAACTTGCCTTGTTCGTGGTGAACCTAGGGTTAATCTCTTGCATCTCATAGTCCTCCAAACATCTTTAGGAGTATTTGCTAGAGCAGAGCCAGAGGAAGCCCCTAATCATGAGAGATATAAACTAAAACACACCAAAAACTTGAAATAAGCATTTGTAGTCAATGTGGGCTCCATTGTTCTGAACCATTAATTAAAAGATAGGGGATCAGATGTTATATAAGTACATAATTTCATGGAAGTATATTGAAAATTTATTGGAGGGAAGTAAAGTAAAAAGCTAAGCGTGCAGGACCTCATCCAACTCACTTCTATTCTTCTCCAACACAGAAATCAGGGTATTGGTTCCAAAGTTGAAGATATATAAGTTACGAGACATCAAGGACTCTGTGGATCAGGAGGTCAGAGATTCTGTGGATGAAGATCACCTGCGTAAGTGACCCACCAGCTTTGGCTCACTTGTTAAGAAGACTTTGTGACTCAGTACAATTCTTTCTCCTCAGTTCAGATCCCAATGATGCCAGTTCTGGGCTCTTCCAGCAACTCTATCATGTGCTAAATAGGGATCCTCAAACATTTTAACAGGAGCCAGTTCACTGTACCTCAGACCATTGGATAGCTGGAGTATAGGTTAAAAATAACAGTGAACAATAGTGGCTTTCAGGGTGTAGTTTAGAGGATCGCACCCTAGACTGAGAAGCAAAGTTGAGAGACAGAGAGAAGGAGGGGAGTCAGAGAGTGTGGCACACATCCCACTTATGCACAGTGTGAGCCTAGGACTCCTTCTAAGGAGGACAGGATGCCCAGCAGTCTGGATAAATGTCTTTGGTGGTCTGCAGTAATGTTGAGATGAAAATGAGTTTTGCAGTATCATAACAGGTGGGTATTTTCCCAGCTCTTTTTTTTCTTTCATGTTTTTTGTTTTGTTTTGGGCCACACCTGGCAGTGCTCAGGAGTTACTCCTTCTTCTAAGCTCAATAATCACTTCTGGCTAGCTCGGGGAAAATTACAGGATGCCAGGAATTGAACCCGGATCAGCCACATGCAAGAAATGTGTCCTACCTCTGTGTTTTTGCTCTGACCCTATTTTTTTCTTTTTCTTTTTGGGCGACATAGTGAGGCTCAGCAGATACTCCTGGCTATACGCTCAGAATTAATTCCTAGCTTGGGGGTCTTTATGGGACTCTGGGGTTCTAACCCAGCTGAGGGGGCCCCTGCATCTCTGTCATCATGGAAACAGGCTCCAAGAACTCGTGTGGGTGGGCCCAGTTGGGAACAGGACATCTGAGAGTAGGAGCACAGAGAAAGCACCTTCAAATACCCCAACAGAGAGTAGCCCCTGGGAGCCGTTGGGTCCTCCATGAGCCCAACCATCCCTCAGGCCAAAGTCAGGGGGGCAAAACTCTGAAGGAAAACCCCACACCTCACACCTATAACTGTCCCGAGATGCCCCGTGTCAGCCTGTTGCTTCCAGAGTGAATGGCCCTCAAGGTCCCCTGGCTCACAAGGCCACAGGCGCTTTCTCAAGGCTGCATCCCTGCTCACTCACACAGCTACTTTTTCTTTCCATTTTTAAATTTTATTTTGGATTTAGGCTACACCCTGTGGCATTCAGAGGTTCCTCCTGGCTATGAGCTCAGAAATCGCTCCTAGCTTAGGGGAACATATGGGACACCTGGGATCTAACCAAGGTCTTTCTTAGGTAAGGGCATGCACGGGAGACACTCTTACTACTTTCACCACCCCTCCGGTCCCAAATTTTCTTTTTTTTCTTTTCCCTGCCTTTCTTTTCCTTTCTATTTTCCCTTCTTTTCTTTCTCTCTCTAGCCCCACTAATGTCATGCCTACAAAGCAAAACCATTAGTCCTTGGACCTCTTTACCCGGTTCCCGAAAATACTTTTGAATATTCCATTTGAATCCAGTAATTTTGTTCAAATATTGATTAGTTCTAACAATAGGGGGTGTGTCTGTGTCCCTGTGTGATTATGAGAGAGATTTCTCTACACATATATTGTCAACTATAAGCAGAAGAGTCTTACTTCTTGGTTTCAAATTGGAATATCTATTCATAGATTTTTTTTTGGTTTTTGGGTCACAGCCAATGGTGCTCAGGGATTAATCCTGCTCCTAGATCAGATCTCCTTGCAGGATCAGGAACCACATGGGATTCCAGGGATTGAACTCAGATGAGCCCTCAGTTGGCCATGAACAAGGCAAATGACCCATGCTGTGCTATCTCTCAGTCCCCCCAGCTCAATTGTAGAGACCATATCTGCCTAGGAAAATTTGGAGTGACATCCAGAATAAAGTTGCTTTTTATTTTTTATGAGCAAGACAGTTTTATCTCAAATCCCCAAAATAAAGAGGGACACTGAAATTTTCCTTGTGACATAAGAATTTTGTTTTTATTCCCCATGCCCCCCCCATTCGTTGCTACTTCTTTGGCACCTCCCAGAATCAAAATAATCCTATCCTGATCTTATTTTGAGCAAGAATGAGCTAATAGTAAAAAATAATACTGTGACAACAAAAACTTTAAGGCTTATTTCTCTGCCACCTTGTTAACTTGGGCACAGTGTTTTTTCCAATAACAAAAATACATGTTGGCCAGAGTAGGAGCACAGTGGTAGGTCTTTTACCTTGCAGGCGACCGATCCAGGATGACATGGGATGATCCACGACACACCACATGGTCCTCCCAACCTGCCAGATGCGAACTCATTTTTCTTTCGCCTTTTTTTTTTGGGGGGGTTTTGGGTCACACCCAGCAGCGCTCAGGGGTTATTCCTGGCTCTATGCTCAGAAATCACTCCTGGCAGGCTCAGGCGACCATATGGGATGCTGGGATTCGAACCAATGACCTTTTGCATGAAAGGCAAAAACACCTTACCTCCATGCTATCTCTGCGAACTCATTTTTCTAAGCTGATATTTTTTTAAGATATGAAATCATTATTTAAGCACCATGATTACAAGCATGATTGTAATTGGGTTTCAGTCATAAACAGAATACCCCCCTTCAGCAGTGCAACGTTTGTACCACCATTGCCTCGCTCCTTCCCCACCCTTGCCTCTCACTCAGTTTCTGCCCTGCTTTTTCTTTGGGGGCCAAACATGCTGATAGCACACCGATTTCGGAACTTGCATGCAGCACACGAAATTTCCATCTCCAGCATCCCATAATACCCTAAATTCCGCTAGGAGTGATTCCTAGGTTCAGATCCAGAAGTAACACCTGAGCACCACTGGGTATACCCCCCTCGCCCCACACAAAATGTACCTCCGGAGGCAGAAACATAGCAATGCAGTAGTTCATTTTCTTTCTACCCAGACAACCTGACATAGACCAGGGTTCAATTCTCAGCATCTCATATGGTCCCCTGAGCCTGACAGGAGAAATTTCTTTTTAGTATCCTTGGGTTTCTTTCTTTCTTTATTTTTTTTTTTTTTGGTTCTCTGGTTTACACCCAGTGATGCTCAGGTAATATTCCTGGCTCTATGCTCAAAAATAGCTCCTGGCAGAGTGCTTGGCACATCTCTTCTCCACCGCTGCACAGGGCTGGTACCTCTTCTTCTGGGGCTCTGTTCTATCTACCTGGACGGCTTGCTCCAAGTCTGCCCTTTGGATTGGTGTTCAGGATCCATGTGCCTTTCTCTGAGTCCCGTGTCTCTGCAGTAGACATTTGGAAACATATTTGAATGCCCAATGAGGAAAGGCTAACTCTGGAGCCAGAGCAATAACAAACCAGTATGGCATTTGTCCTGCATGCAACCAACCCGAAAGAATCCAGGTTCGATCCCTGGCATCCCATATGACTCACTGAGGTTGCCAGAAGTGATTTTGGAGCTCAGAGCCAGGAGTAACTCTTGAGCACCGCTACTGGGGTAGGACCCCCCCAAAAAAAGTCTCTATTAGTCCTCGAATTTTTTTCTTTGACTTAGATACATGATTGGCACAGTTGTTTAAAACTGGTTTTTCTGGCATGCATGTTCTCAACTTAGCTCCGCTACCCCATGTTTTCATCCCTTGAGCATATCCCAGATTCCTTCCAATCCCCTAACCTGTCTCCTTCAAGGCTGCATTTGTGGGACTCTTTTGGGTGGGGACTACTATTGGCTGTGCTTAGGGGTTATTCCTGCTCTGTGCTCAGGAATCAATCATAGCAGGCTTGGGGACCATGTAGGATACTTGAGATCGAACCTCAGTCTTCCCAGTGCAAAGTAGGTGCTCTACCTGCTTTGCTGGCGCTAACTCTGGAAACATGCACTGCTTTCTTTGCTTTTGGGATCACACCCAGCTGCACTTAGAGTTTATGCCTGGCTATGCTCTCAGAAATCGCTATAGGTACCAGGGCTATTGGCTGACTGACTGATCCTGGGAGCAAGAGTGTCCAAGCCCTGCAGCATTACTTTAGCTCCCTTTAGGGATTTCCTTGGGTGTGGAGTGAGATTGAGGGAGTGTGGACATGATAAGTAATCATGTTCTAGAGAATACTCTTTGTTCTACACAAATACTCTTCTTCATTCTAGGTCTCAGACCAACTCAGTCAACATTCAAGGAAGACAAAAGGCAGCCCATCAAACATCAGGAAAAAGTCTCTACAGATTCTGATGAAGTGTGGACATCAAAGAGCAAGGGTGAGGGAGCGAGAATTCAAACCTGTCCTCTTAAAACTGACTTGGTTTAGGGTTAGGTCTCAACTGGATTTCAGTCACTACTAAATGGAACAATGGTTTTCAAAAACACAAAGGTCCCAAACACAAAAGAATATTAATAACAGAGCCTTAAATTGTGTAAAACACTGTATGTTTTGCATAATATAAATAAGATTATTATGTTTTTATTTTTGTTTTGGAGTCAAATCTGGCAGTGCTCATTGCTTAGTGCTGTATCAGGATCAGTAGTGAGAGTGCTTTCTGGACCATATGGGTACCAGTTGGACCATACAGGGTACCTAAGACAGCCATGTGCAAAGCAAGCAAGCACCCTACCTATTGTACTGTCTCACTTGCCCTAAATCATTGTTATTTATAATTCATTATTTTACATTGCTGGCGATTGAATCCAGGGCTCTCCACATGCAAAGCATATCCAGCCCCATATTTAAGTAATATTTTAGATTCATTAAGATACGCTCTAATAAGAAAATGTAAACATGAGTAGGTTGCACTATTCAAAATATAGTAATGCAAAGAGAAAGAGAAAGTAATGGCAGATGACTTTGTAACATCTTATTTTATTTACCTTTCCCCTTTCCCCCTTCTCTTTGTTATCTTTCCTTTTGAATTCCCTTTCTGAGGCATACTCAGTGATGCTCAGGGCTTACTCCTGTTATGTGTTCAAGAATAACTCCTTATGGGTTCTTGTGACCATATGTGTTACTAGCTGTCAAACATGGGTCTGATGTGTACAAGGCAAGTGCCATACCCACTGTACTATCACTCCAGTGTCTGTTAGTTTGGGGATGGGCTGGATTGTTGTTGACTTCTGGATATTTTAGGAATTTCTCCTGGCAGAGCTCTGGGGACCATATGGGATACTGGTATCAAACACTGGCCAGTCTTTACATGCCTCTCCAATCATTATTAATTTCTGGTTTTGAAATTTTTATACAAATAAAATATATGAGATGATAGTAGAATGTAGAGATGATAATGAATTTTGCTGAATCATAATAGGTGGGTAGTTATTCAAACTCTTTTTTTTCTTTCTTTCAATTTTTTGTTTGGTTTTGGAGCACGCAGGGCAGTGCTAAGGAGTTACTCCTAGCTCTAAGCTCAAGAATCAATCCTGGTGGGCTTGGGGAACCATATGGGATGCCAGGAATTAAACCCAGGTCAGCCACATGCAAGGCATGTGTCCTATCTTTCCACTATTGCTCTAGCCCCATTTTAAATTAATTAATTAATTAATTAATTATTTTTAGTTTTGGGTCACAAACAATGATGCTCAGGGGTAACTTCTGGGTATGTTGTCAGAAATCACTCATGGCTTGTAGGACCATATTGGACTCCAGGGGATCGAACCACAGTCAGACCTAGGTTAGCTCGTGCAATGCAAAAGCCCTACAGCTTATTCCACTGCTCAGGACCTGTCTTTTTTCTTTTTTTCTTTTCTTTTTTCTTTTCTTTTCTTTTCTTTTCTTTTCTTTTCTTTTCTTTTCTTTTCTTTTCTTTTCTTTTCTTTTCTTTTTTTTCTTTTCTTTTCTTCTTTTCTTTTTCTTCCCTTTCCTTCCCTTTCCTTCCCTTCCCTTCCCTTTCCTTTCTTTTCTGTTTTTCTTTTCTTTTTTTTTTTTTTTTGGTTTTTGGGCCACACCCAGCACTGCTCAGGGGTCACTCCTGGCTGTCTGCTCAGAAATAGCTCCTGGCAGGCACAGGGGACCATATGGGACACTGGGATTCGAACCAACCACCTTTGGTCCTGGATCGGCTGCTTGCAAGGCAAACGCCGCTGTGCTATATCTCCGGGCCCTGTTTTTTCTTTTCTATACTTTATCATTTCTTTACTTTTCCTTCACTTTCTTTTTTCCCTTCTTTTCTTTCTCTATTCTCTACTAAATTCATGCCTACAAAGTGTCATCATTAGTCCCTGGAGCTTTTACATTGTCGCTGAATATGTCTTTTGACTATTCAAATTGAATCCAGTAATTTTGCTCAAAGAATTGAATAATTCTAACTAGAGGTGTGTGTCTGAGTCCTTATGTGATTACAAGAGATATTTCTGTACACATAAGATTGTTACCTATAGGGGCCGGTGAAGTGGCGCTAGAGGTAAGGTGTCTGTCTTGCAAGTGCTAGCCAAGGAAGGACAGTGGTTCGATCCCCCTGCTTCCCATATGGTCCCCCAAGTCAGGGGCAATTTCTGAGTGCTTAGCCAGGAGTAACCTCTGAGTATCAAACAGGTGTGCCCCCCCCAAAAAAAAGATTGTTACCTATAAATAAAAATAATCTTATTTCTTGGTTTCAAAATTGAATATCTTTGCTTTTTTTGTTTTTGTTTTGCTTTGTTTTAGGGTCTAACATTATGGTCTTACTTCGTGGTTCAAAATGTAATACCTTTGCTTTCATTTTGTTTTGTTTTGTTTTGTTTTTGGTTCACGCCTAGCAGCGCTCAGTTGTTACTCCTAGCTCTACACTCAGAAATCGATCCTGGCAGGCACTGGTATCATATGGGAGGCAGGTATTTGAACCACTGTCTGTCCTGTAATCAGCTGCTTGCAATGCAAACACACCACCGCTGTGCAAACTCCCTGGCCCCAAGAATACCTTTGAATTTTTTCGTTTTCATTTCTAATATGTTAGCTAGGATTTACTGTGTCATATTAAATAGTAGGAACAAAACTCTTAAGGACAGAGAGGGGGTAGAGCGAGAATACAGGGGTTCAACATTTGCCCTATGTATCTGATCTGGGTTCAATCCCCTGTACCCCATATGGCACCCCTAGACTACGTGGAGTGATCCTTGAACTCAGAGCCCAGACTGAGCATTGAGCACAACCAGTTGTGACCCCCCCCCAAAAAAAAAGGAAACAAATAAGGACAAGAGATAATTACAGACATTCAGGTTAACTCCATTCAATCCTGCCACCATGTATGGTCCACTGAACATTTCCATAGGTTACTCCTGACCACAGATTCTAGACCTAAAAATTGTTCTTTGTTGTCCCAAAAAAGAGCAAACATCATTATCTTGGTTTTTTTTCTTGTCATAAAAAGCTTACAATTTCATTATTCATTAAAAAATTAAATACTAACCTCTATGAGTGTTTTAATACTATTAAAGTAATTTCCATGTAATCCTAATTTGCTAACTATTTTTATAGAAAGACCAATTTACTATTATTCAATGATACACAGATGCCATATATGTGTTCTACCACTGCCCTGAATGCATACCACACCAATAAATTTTGAAAAGGTAGATATATCATCAAGGATCTACTTAGCATGTGTGAGTTTCTGAATTTGATCCCCAGAATTGAGTCCACAGAGTACTACCATACATAACATTAGTTATGCCCTATCATAAGCCTATACAAAGACCTTAAGATATTTTGGAAAATATTTTTCACAAACCAAACAGATAATACAGGAAAGATAGTCTAGTGGGCAGTTGCTTACATTATGCATGGTTTCAATATTAGTCCCTCCATATTGTCTCCAAACCTCTAACATGAGTGATCCCTGAATGCATACATAGGCAAAAGTAAGCCTTGATCATTGTCAGGTATGACCCAAAATGATATCAGACCAACAAAATTAAAAAATAATGCAGGGATTAGACATGTGCTTTGCACTGGGAAAACCAGGTTCAATTTCTAAAACCACATGACACTGTCAAATAAGGCCAGAAGTGATAGAGCACAGAGCCATATATAGCACCTGAGCACTGTTGGGTGTGTCTAGAAAGAAATGCCACCACCATAACAATGACCTACATATGGTCATGCCACAACACCAGGGGTCACTCCTGAGTACTCCCAGGTGGGGCTGACAGTTCAAAGACCATTTTTCAAATAGTTTTGGTGAATCCTTGCATTCATCAGTCTTCTGGTTTAGAAATATGCGTCCAGTATTCTTTGTTATGGGAATCTGCAGAGTTAAGAAATATTGATGAACCAAAACAATGCTTTCCTATCACCTTTCAGGCAAATCTAAAAAAAGAAAACTGTCAGAGTACAGCAGAGTAAATCCAAAACGGTAAGTGTTTCCCAAATACTGTGACAAAATCTTCACTGTGCTTTTAAAACCAGGTTAAGCTAGAGCACCTAAAGCTCTTCTGCCTAACTTTTCTGATCACCTTAGCACCAGGTACACTATTGCGCCAACATGTCAGAAGACAGAGATAAACTTTTGTCCCTTTGGTTTTGTTCAGGACTTGTTCTCCCCAGATGATGACTGGGAAAGAACGGGTCCCAGAATGGAGACCAGAGTCACTTTATTCTGTCCCATCAATGCTTAAACAGGAAAAGAGCAACTGGCGTATGTGTAGAGTGTCAGACAGGAGCAAAAGCATAGCCATGGGAAAGCAAGAAGCCTGGGAGAAGATTAGCATGAACATGAGGGTTTGGGGAGTTTTCTCATTTCTGTTTTCATTTCCTTGTGAGTCTTATTTATGGTCTGTTCAACTCAATCTATGCTTTCTTTGACTTTTATGAGGACCCTCCATATTTATTCTCTAAAATCTTTTTCTGAGAAGCTAAATAAGAGGTATGCACTTTTCGGGTCATCTGAGCACCCATCTTCATTCTTATGCACGGTGGTGGCCTGCGTTTTCCCTCCATTGTCATTTCTTTAGTGTAATGTTTTTTGCATGTATGCTAGGGTTCATTGACTAGGGGATGTGTGCAGCTGCAGAGTGAAGCGGAGTGGCCAGACTCCTCTGGGTTGACCCTTCTTGGGCGGTCAGCTCACTTCCAGTCCTCTGGCTTCCGCACATGTTTCTAGGTGAGTTGGTCCCAAATACACAGTAGTGGATTGAGGCTGCAGTGGCAAGAAAGGCATTCATCTGTGATCCAAAAATATATCATTTTAAAAAAGTGAACATATCAGATGATAAGCATGGTGCATCAACAGGTGTTCCTTCATGCACTGAAAAACAATTAATTTTTTTTGTTGGGAGAGAGTATTTGGTCACACCCAACAGGTCTTACTCCTGAATCTGTGCTCAGGGATAACTCCTAATGGTGCTTGGGGACCATGTGGGTTTACATAGATCAAACCCAGATCTTCTGTGTGCAAGGCAAGTATCTTACGTATTATTCTATCACTCTGACCCTGTGGAGAATAATTTGAAAGGATCCAGGTTCAAGACATGGGTTCCAGTGGTGTATTTGATAGTCCTTAGGACCTTATTTTCCCCTCTAAAATTTCTACTCTTTAGGTATTTCCAATAATCTTTGAAGTTCTAATTAAAGTCATGCAAGTAAAAGCACAACGTTAATGTCAAGTAATTTAAGAAACATGTTATCTTTTTATTTGTGACTCACGTTGAAGAAAATGCCTGGGTAAAACAGTAATTGAGGAATCGACAGGATCGCATAACCTGAATACGAATGTCCTGATGCATGCCAGGAAACCACAGTCCTCTCCTTGTGAAGCGAGTACCTCAAGACAGGTCTCTAAACCTAAACTGGGTAAGAGGTCATTTGGAACCTTGGATTGTTTTAAGTTTTCTACAAAGAATGTCCTTGTTCTGTAGGATGAACTTTGAATTCTTCATGGTTTAAGCAAGACCTGTTGAAATTCTAAGGTTAATACTGGAGTCTTAGAAAAGAACTAGATATTTACTGAATTCTAATTTGTAAAGACTATATCTTTTGATTGATTTTTGTTTACCTTTGGGACCCTGAGCCGTGCTCAGGTCTTATTTCTTACTCTGTGCACATGGAAAACTCCTGGAAGTACTTAGTGCATCCTATAGAGTGATGTGAATCAAGACAGGGTCAGCTATGTGCATAAAAGCACCCTTCAACTGTACTTTTGAGTCAAACAGTAGTCCATTTAGTGTTTGAAAGCATCAAATTAAATAAAATTAAATAAATAAATTAAATAAATAAATATAGGCAAATGTAAGCCTTGATCATTGTCGGGTATGGCCCAAAATTAAATAAAACCAACAAAATTAAAAGATAATGCAGGGATTAGCCATGTGCTTTGTACTGGGAAAACCAGGTTTCATCTCTAAAACCACGTGATGCGGTCACAAAAGGCCAGGAGTGATAGAGCACAGCGCCAGAAATAGTCTCTGAGCACTGTTGAGTGTGGCTTGTAAGAAATTCCACCACCACAACCCTAACCTACATATGGTCACCCTACAAAATCAGGGGTCACTCCTGAGTACTTCCAGGTGGGGTGACAGTTAAATGATCATTTTCCAATTACTTTTAGTGAATCCTCGCATTGGTCTGTCTTCAGGTTTAGAAACATGTGTCTAGTATTCTGTGTTACAGGAATCTGCAGAGTTCACAAATATTGATAAACGCAAACATTGTTTTCTCATCACGTTTTAGGCAAATGTCAAAAAAAGAAGTCTATCAATGTGCAGCAGGGTAAAAGAGAAAAGGTAAGTGTTTCCCAAATGCTTGTGACAAAATCTTCATTGTGGTTTTAAAGTCAGGTTCAACTAGAGCACCGTAAGCTCTTCTGCCTAAGTTTTCTGATCACTGTAGCACCAGGTACTATATTGTGCCAACCTGTCGGTAGGCAGGGATCAACTTTTTTCCCTTTAATTTGTGCAGGACTTGTTCTCCCCAGTTGATGACTGGGAAGGATCCTGTTACAGAATGATGGATGACCAGAGTCACTTTATCCTGCCCCAACAATGCTAAAACAGGAAATGAGCAACTGCCATATGTGAAAAGTGTCAGACAGGAACAAAAGCATAGCCATGGGAAAGAAAGAAGCCAGGGGGAAGATTAGCATGAACATGAGGGTTTGGGGAGTTTTCTCTTTTCTGTTTGAATTTCCTCTTGAGTCTTATATGTGGTTTCTTCAGCACAATCTATGCTTTTTTGAATTTTTAATTCTTTTTCATATAATTTATATTTTGATCATAGTGGCTTACATATTATTGACAATAATATTTAGGTACATATTAACATAAAATCAGGGGATTCCCATCACCAAATTGTCCTCCCTACACCTCCGTTCCCATCCTACCTCCCTTATCCCCCCTCACCCCCAGGGCGATTAGAATAGGTGGTCCCCTCTGTGCCTAGCTTACTACTTAGTGGCCTTACACCTGTTTGGTCTTGGTACCTTCCTTATTTCCCCCCCACTAACTGGGAGGTAGGACTAGATAGTTCAAATTATGTGGTTTTTTTTGAAGAAGAGTAAAATAATAAACTGGGGTAAAAATCAAATACGCTGAAAATAGGCAGAGTCCTTTGAAGCGGTCATCATCAGTTTGAGAGACAAAGGAGAAAAGAAGGTGAAACACATCAACAGTACAAAAAGAAGTGTCAAATAAAATACTCAGTGAGCACTCCCAACAATAAAGATAAGAACCACATAAAAGCCTTGGTCTTGAGATAAAAAACATGGCAGAGCATATAAAGAAAGAAAAGAATAAGATGAAAAAATAAATATAAATGGAGACAACAACTTCAATAACCACACCAAACAAAGAAATCGTCAAAAACTAGATGATATATAAATAAAAATTATTTTGTGCTTTTTGCCTTTTTTTCCCCTCCTGCACAGGCACAGTAAACATTGGGGTCATTCGAAAAGGAATTTCCTTGGCCTTAGAGATACAGGGTTTCTCCACCCTTGGAGTAGAATGTGACCTGTTTCTGTTTTCTTCTCTTTCCACCCCCAAATACACAGGCTTTCTTTGAAATTTATGAGGATCCTCCATATTTCTTCTCTCAAATCTTTTTCTGAAAAGCTAAATAAGAGGTTGACAGTTTTTCAGGTCATCAGTGCTGACATCTTCATTCGCTATGCATTGTGTTGGCCTGTGTTTTTTCCCCATTATCCTTTCTGCTGTGTGATGATTTTTGCATGTATGCTAGGGTTCATTGACTAGGAGATGAGCGCAGCTACAGAGTGAATCAGAGTGGCCAGACTCCTCTTGGTTGACCCTTCTTGGGCGGTTCCAGCTCACCTCCAATCCTGTGGCTCTGTACACGTTTCTGGGCGGAGTTGGTCCCAAATACACAGCAGTATGTTGAGGCTGCAGTAGCTTGAAAGGCAGTCAGTTGAGATCTCAAAATATATAATTTTAAAAGAGTGAACATATCAAGTGATAAGCACATCAACAGGTGTTCCCTCATGCACTGAAAAACAAGTGTTTTTGGTCACACTCAGCAGTGATTAGGACTTACTCCTAAATCCGTGCTCAGGTATATCTCCTAATGATGCTTGGGAACCATGTGGGTTTACAGGGATCAAACCCAGGTCTTTTGTGTGCAAGGCAAGTATATTAACTGCTATTCTTAAACTCTTTTTTGGGGGGTCACTCCCGGTGGTGCTCAGGGGTTACTCCTGGCTGTCTGCTCAGAAATAGCTCCTGGCAAGCACGGGGTACCATATGGGACACCGGGATTCGAACCAACCACCTTTGATCCTGGATCGGCTGCTTGCAAGGCAAACACCACTGTGCTATCTCTCCGGGCCCTATTCTAACACTCTTAACCTGTGGAGAATAATGTGAAAGGATCCAGGTTCTAGACAAGGGTTCCAGTCGTGTACTTGATACTCCTAAGAACCTTAATTTTTCTCTAAAATTTCTATGCTTAGGTATCTCCAATAATTTTTGAAATTCTACTTAAAATCATGCATGTAAAAGCACAATGTTAATGTCAAGTAATTTAAAAAACATGTTATCTTTTTATTTGTGTCTCGCATTGTAGAAAATGGCTCGGAAAATAGTATTTGAGGAATCCAGCTCAGAGGAATCGACAGGAACTTGTAATCTGAATACGAGTGTCCTGATGCATGCCAGGAAACCACCGTCCTCTCCTTGTGAAGCGAGTACCTCAAGACAGGTCTCTAAACCTAAATTGGGTAAGAGGTCATTTGGAATCTCAGGTTCTTTTTAATTTTTCTACAATGTCCTTGTTCTGTGGAATGAATTTAGAATTATTCGTGGTTTAACCAGGACCTGATGAAGTTCTACAGTTAACACTGGAGTGTTGGAAAAAAACTTGGTATTTACTGAATGCTAATTTGTAAAGTTTGTATCTTTTGATTGATTTTTTGTTTATCTTTGGGATAGTCCGTAGTACTCAGGGCTTACTTCTTACTCTGTGCTCATGGATATTTCCTGGAAGTGCTTAGGGATCCTATAAGGTGATATGAATCAAGATAGGGTCAGCTGTGTGCATAAAAGCACACTACAAGCTGTACTTTTGATCCAATCCCTAGTCCATTTAGTGTTTGAAAGCATCAAATTAAATGTTCTAAAATGGGCACATAAAGTTGTTAATTAAATACCTCGGTGAAAGCAGGAATCTTACTTTCTGTGAATCCAGGTTTTCATTCAATAAACAACAAATATTGTGTCTCAATGTAACAGTTCTGCATGAAACATTTTTTTAATTATCTTTATTTAAACACCGTGATTACAAATATAATTGTAGTTGTATGATTACAGTTATGTAAAGAACACCCCCCTTCACCAGTGCAGGATTCCCACCACCAATTTCATTGAGAAACAATGATGCAAAGAGGACAAGGTAAAGCTACAGTGAAAGAACAATCGCCCATAAACAGAGTTCTCAGAAGAAATCCCCTTGCTGACGCCTAAATATTGAACGTACAGAAAAATATTAAGAAAAATAAGGCAGAACCCATGTACAATTACTTTGTCCACAAGTCCCCAGATTGTAGGACATTATAACATTTCTTAGCAGTACACAAAGCAACGTGCATGAAACATTTTTTGCTTTTGTGATGAAGTTTTGGTAAACACTAGTGCTTTGGAGCTTATACTGTCTTGAACCCAGGTGAATCTTCTAGGATTCCTCTGGAAACTATATATCAGGGGTCTCAAACTCAGTTTACCTGGGGGCCGCAGGAGGCAAAGACAGGGTGATCCTTGAGTGCAAAGTCAGTAGTAAGCCTTGAACATTGGGGGGTGTGACCCAAACAAGTAAACCAAAACAAAACAAAAAAAGATTCCTCTAGGGCAGGACCACAAAATGTTGTACAGAGTGCCGGAAACGGCCTGCGGGCTGCGAGTTTGAGACCCCTGCTTATTATTCAGAATTGTGGGCTATTTATCTACTCCTGAAAATAAGCATCAGGGAGCATACCTAATGAAGGGCTCTGGAATTCTTAACCAATTGAAACTCTGGTTCCATGCAAAACCCTAGGATGTGTTGCTGCTTGGGCCTTGCAGTACTAGAGATTACCTAGACTACCCTCTCTGTACTGAAGGACTTCCCAGATCACAATCTGGTGCTCCATTCCTATACCCAATAATACTTAGGGGAACACATTGGATGGGGATTGTTTCCGGCTCACATCTGACAGTGGTTAGGGCTTACTCCTAGTTCTGTGCAGGCTTGGGGACCATATAAGGTGCTGTGGATAAGATCTGGGTCAGCTTCTTGTAAGACAAATATTTTACATTTGACAAATGTTTTTACCTCTTGGTAATGGGGATTGAATCCCAGCAATTATAACTGAAATATCTCTTGGGCCCAGATTGAACATTTTTAAATTGAAACTTTGTTAGTAATGGGATACTAGGGAAAGGATTCAGTTAATGGATAGATTATTTATATCATATATATGAAATAAATAAGTGATTATTAAATTGAATTATGCAGAGCTGGAGAGATAACTTGCCTTGCACATGGTGAACCTAGGGTTAATCTCTTGCATCTCGTAGTCCTCCAGACATCTTCAGGAGTAATTCTGAGTATAGAGCCAGAGGAAAACCCTGAGCATTAAAGATATAACCTAAAACACAGGAAAACTTGAAATAAGAGTTGGTAATCAATGTGAGCTCCGTTGTTCTGAACCAATAATTAAAAGATAGGGGATCAGATGATATATAAGTATACAATTTCATGGAAGGATATTGAATATTTATTGGTGGGAAGTAAATTAAAAAGCTAACAGTGCAGGACCTCATCCAATTCACTTCTATTCTTCTCTAACACAGAACTCAGGGTATTGGTTCCAAAGTTGAAGAAAAAATATTTAAGAGAAAGGACATGCATTGCAATCAGCGATTCTGAGGATGAGGATGACCTGTGTAAGTGTCCCGCCCCCTTTGGCTCACTTGTTAAGACTCTATGACTCGATACAATTCGTTTTCCTCAGTTCAGATCCCAGTGATGTCAGTTCTGGGTTCTTCCAGCAGCTCTTTCATGATCTACAGCAGGGATCCTCAAACTTTTTAGACAGGGGCCAGTTCACTGTCCCTCAGACCATTGGAGAGCTGGACTATAGGTTAAAAAATAATAGTGAACAATAGTAGCTTTCAGGCTGTAGTTTGAGGATCCCTTTCCAGGCTGAGAAGCGAAGCTGAGAGACAGAGAAAAGGAGGGGAGTTAGAGAGTATGGCACATTTCCTACTTATGCACAGTGTGGGCCCAGGATTCCTTCTAGGCATGACAGGATACCCAGCAGGCTAGATAAATGTCTTTGGTGGTCTGCATAAATGTTGAGATGAGAATGAATTTTGCCATATCATAATAGGTGGGTATTTTCCCAGGTTTCTTTTTTTATCTCATGTTTTTTTTTGCTTTGTTTGGGCCACACCGGGCAGTGCTCAGGATTTACTCCTGGCTCCAAACTCAATAATCACTTCTGGTTGGCTCAAGGAAAATTACGGGATGCCAGGGATTGAATCCAGATCAGCCACTGGCAAGCCATGTGTCCTACCTGCTGTGCTTTTGCTCTGGCCCCATTCTTTTTTTTTCTTTTTGAGCCACACAGTGAGGCTCAGGTGTTACTCCTAGCTATGCACTTAGAATTCATTCCTAGCTTGGAGGTCTTTCTGTACTCCAGGGTATCTAACCATGTTCCTTATTAAGTTACCACATGAATAAAAAAGCCTTACAACTTGTGACACTGCTCCAGCAATTTCCTTTTTTCTTTCTTTCCTCTTTTCTTTCTTTCTTTCTTTTTCTTTCTTTCTTTCTTTTTCTTTCTTTCTTTCTTTTTTTTTCTTTCATTTCTTTCTTTCTTTCTTTCTTTCTTTCTTTTCTTTCTTCTTTTTCTTTCTTTCTTTCTTTTCTTTCTTTCTTTCTTTCTTCTTTCTTTCTTTCTTCTTTCTTCTTCTTTTCTTTCTTTCTCTTTCTTTCTCTTTCTTTCTTTCTTTCTTTCTTTCTTTCTTTCTTTCTTTCTTTCTTTCTTTCTTTCTTTCTTTCTTTCTTTCTTTCTTTCTTTTCTTTCTTCTTTCTTTCTTTCTTTCTTTCTTCTCTCTTCTCTCTCTCTCTCTCTTCCTCTCTTTTCTTTCTTTCTTTCTTTCTTTCTTCTTTCTTTCTTTTCTTTCTTTCTTTTTTCTTTTTCTTTCTTTCTTTTCTTCTTTCTTTCTTTCTTCTTTCTTTTTTCTTTCTTTCTTTCTTTCTTTCTCTTTCTTTCTTTCTTTCTTTCCTTCTTCTCTTTCTTCTTCTTTCTTTCCTTCTTCCTTCCTTTCCTTCCTTCCTTCCTTCCTTCCTTCCTTCCTTCCTTCCTTCCTTCCTTCCTTCCTTCCTTCCTTTCCTTCCTTCCTTCCTTCCTTCCTCCCTCCTCCCTCCCTCCCTCCCTCCCTCCCTCCCTCCTCCCTCCCCCCCCTCCCTCCCTCCCTCCCTCCCTCCCTTCCTTCCTTCCTTTCATATTATTTTGGGGGGTGAGGTCACAACACGGCAGCACTCAGGGGTTACTCCTGGCTTTTTGCACAGAAATCACTCCTGACAGGCTCAAGGGACCATAGGGGATCCCGGGATTCTAACCACTGTCCTTCTGCATTCAAGGCAAACGCCTTACCTCCATGCTATCTCTCCGGCCCCTCTTTTCGTTTCTTTTCATTTCTTCTATTTCTTTTCTATTCTTTCCTTTTGTCTTTCTTTTCTTTTTATTCCCTTACCTTTGTTTCCCTTTCTCTTTTCCTTATTTTCTTTCTCTATTCCCACTAAGTTCATGCCTACAATGCATAATATTTAGTCCTTGGAGTTCTTTACCTGGTCCCTAAAAATGTCTTTTGAATAATCAAATTTAATATAGTATTTTGCTCATGAATTGAATAATTCTATTGAGAGGTGTTTGCCTGTGTCTCTCTGTTTATGATATATATACATATATATATACACATAAGATTGTTACCTATTAAATAGATGTAGTCTTACTTCTTGGTTTCAATATTAAATACGTTTGCTTTTGTTTTTTATTGTTTTTCGATCATACCCAGCTGCTCTCAGAGGTTACTTCTGGCTCATCTCTCAGAAATCATTCCTGACAGCCACAGGGAACTATATGAGATGTCAGGATTCAAACCACCATCTGTCCTGAATTGGCTGCATGCAAAATGAATGCCCTACCACTGTACTATCTCTCCACCCCAAGAATACATTTGCATTATTTTCTTTTGCATTTTATACCTTTGCTAGCATTTAAAGTATTATATAGCAGGAACAAGAACAATCATCTTGAGACAGAGGATGGTTGAGCAATAATACAGGGGTAGAGCATTTGCCCTATGTGCCTGATCAGCGTTCAATCCCTGGTACCCCATATGGTATCCAGAGAACCAGGAGTGATCCCTGAGTTCAAAGCCTGGAGTTAACACTTAGCACCACCATGTGTGACCCCAAAACAAAGTAAAGGAAAAAGAGAGTACAGACATTCTGGTATTTGCCTTGCAGTATAGCTTACTGCAGTTCTATCCCAGCCACTCCATATGGTCCACCGAATATTTCCATAGGTCACTCCTGAGTTCAGATTCAAGACCTGAAAGTTGATAGGTGTGGCCCAAACAAAGAGTAAGGATATTTGCCTTGTTTTTGTCATAGAAAGCGCTTACAGTTATTTTGATTAATTAGAGAAATATGTACTATTATGAATGTTATAATAGTGTTAAGGTAATTTTCATATAGTTCTAATTTACTAATATTTTTGCTAGAAAGTCCAACTTAGTTTTCTTCAATGCTTCATACATACAATGCATGTATTCTACCACTGCTCTGCATGACTACCACACCAATTGATTTTGAAAAGATATATCCCCATGGAGATACTTAGCATGTGTGAGTCTCTGAGTTTGATCCGCAGAATTGAATGCTCAGAGTACCACCATGTATAACAACAGTGATGTACAAGCATAAGCCTATCTAAGCACAGACCTAAAAATATTTGGAAAATGTTTTCCAGAAACCAAACCAAAAAACACAGGGAACAGCTAGATAGAATAGTGGCCGGTGCTTACATTACACATGAGTTAGATATTATTCCCTCCATATGGTCCCCAGATCTCTAACATGAGTTCATACATACCTGAATTCATAGAAAGGCAAGTGTAAGCCTTGATAATTGCCAGGTATGGTCAAAAATAAAATCAAAACAACAAAATTAAAAGATAATGCAGGGATAAGCCATGTGTTTTGCGCAGGAACAACCCCATTCAGTCTCTAATACCACATGACGCCATCAAGAAAGGCTAGGATTGACAGAGCACAGAGTCAGTAATAGCCCCTGAGTACTGTTGGCTGTGGCTAGAAACAAATTCCACCACTGCAACCCTAACCTACATATGGTCCCTACACCACGAGGGCCCACTCTTGAGCACTCCGAGGTGAGGCTGACAGTTAAAAGACAATTTTCCAAATAGCATTGGTGAATCCTTGCATTGGTCACTCTTCTAGTTCATAAATATGTGACCAGTGTTTTATGGGAATCTGCAGAGTTTAGAAATATTGATAAACCTAAACATTGCTTTCTCATCATCTTTCAGACAAATCTAAAAAATCGAAGGCCATCAGTGTGCGACAGAAAAAACTGAAGAAGGTAAGTGCTTCCCAAATACTTGTGACAAAATCTTCATTGTAGTTTTAAAACCAGGTTAAACTAGAGCACCCTAAGCTCTTCTGCCTAACTTTTCTGATCACTTTACAACCATGTACTATATTGTGCCCACCTGTTGGTAGGCAGTGATCAACATTTGTTCCTTTGGTATATTTAGGACTTGTTCTCCCCAGATGATGGCTGGGAAAGAACGGGCCCCAGAATGATGACCAGAATCACTTTATTTTGTCCCATCAATGCTTAAACCTGTAAAGAGCAACTGGCATATGTGAAGAATGTCAGACAGGAGCAAAAGCATAGTCATGGGAAAGAAAGAAGACACGGAGGAGATTACCATAAACATGAGGGTTTGGGGAGTTTTCTCACTTCTGTTTTCATTGTGGTTTGTTCTGCTAGATCTATGCTTTCTTTGACTTTTAAGAGGATCCTCAATATTTCTTCTCAGAAATCCTTTCCTGAGAAGCTAAATAAGAGGTATGCACTTTTCGGGGCATCTGAGTTGCCATCTTCATTCTCTATGCCTGATGTTGGCATGTTTTTTCCCCAATTGTCTTGTCTGTAGTTTGATGTTTTCTGTGTGTGTGTGTGTGTGTGTGTGTGTGTGTGTGTGTGTGTGTGTGTGTGTGTGTGTGTGTGTGATAGGTTCATTGAGTAGGAGATTTGCGCAGCTGCAGAGCGAATCGGAGTGGCCAGGATGCTCTGGGTTGACCCTTCTTGGGCGATTCCAACTCACGTCTGATTCTGTGGCTACCACACACGTTTCTGGATGGGGTTGGCCCCAAAACCCACTGTAATGGGTTCAGGCGGCAGCGGCTTGAAAGATGGTCAGCTGCTATCCCAGAATACATATTTTATTTATTTTTTGAGCCACATCTGTTTGATGCACAGGGGTTACTCCTGGCTATGCGCTCAGAAATCCCCCTGGCTTTGGGGGACTATATGGTACACCAGGGGATCGAGCGGTCCGTCCTAGGCTAGCTCTTGCAAGGCAGATAGATGCCTTACTTCTAGCACCACCTCTCTGGCTTCCAAAATACATATTTTTAAAAGAGTGACTATATCCAGCAATGGACCATGAGCATCAACAGGTGTTCCTTAGTGAACTGAAAAACAAATTTGTTTGCCGGGGAGAGGGTTTTGTGTCACGCCAGCAGTGATTAGGACTTACTCCCTTTTTAATTTTTTAGCAGATACCCAACTACAAACATGTTTATAATCATGATGCTTAAACACATTATTGTAAGAAAAGAAATTAAAAATAAATCTTCAGTCCATTTTCTTTCTTTTCTTCTTTTTCTTCTTTCCTTCTCTTCTTTCTCTTATTCTTCTTTACTCCTCTTCTTCCTCTTCCTCCTCCTCTTCTTCTTTTCTTTTTCCTCTTCATTTTCTTCTTCCTCTTCTTTCCCTGATTCCTCTTCTCCTGTCTTCTTATTCTTCTCTTCTTTTTCTCCTTCCTCTTTCTACTCCTCTTCTGCCTCTTCTTTTTCTCCTTCCTCTTTCTACTCCTCTTCTGCCTCTTCTTTTTCTTCTTCCTCCTCTTCTTCCTCCTTTTCTTCTTTTTCCTGTTCTTCCTCCTCTACTTTTTCTTTTTTCTATTATTTCATTTTTCTTCTTACCCTTCTTTCTTTTCTTCTTCTTACTCCTCTTCTTCTTTTCACACTTCTTCCAACTCTTCTTAATATTCTTTACCTGGGACTCTGGGATTCCAGTGATTCCTATCCTGCTTCTGTTCAGTTTACCAAAGACTTCAATTCTCATCTGCTCAGATTTTTTGAGTATTTTATTCATTGTCTGATCACTTGTTTTATGGTTATTTTCCAATCTCTTTTGCTGTATGGAATTGTTGTGCATTTCATCCTCTGGCTCAGTGACCCCGTCTTCAGTTGCTGACTCTCTGCTGGAGAGGCTTTTCATTGAGGTCTTCATTTCATCTACCGAGTTTTTCACACCTGTTATTTCAGTTTGGAGTTCTATCATGATGTTCTATTCAGCTTTAGTTATGCTTGCTTTGAGTTCTTGGAGCATGCTCCATATTAACACTCTAAACTCCTTATCTGAGGGGTGTTTCAGGTCATCTTCATTCTCTATGCATGGTGTTGTCCTGCATTGTTTCCCCATTGCAATACTTGTATAGTGGTTTTTTTTATATTTTTTTTATTTAAACACCTTGATTATATACATGATTGTGTTTGGGTTTCAGTCATAAAAGGAACACCACCCATCACCAGTGCAACATTCCCATTTGTATAGTGGTTTTTACTATTTACTGTGCTGGGGTTTCTGGGTTAGAATATGTGCATCCTCTGGCTCCACCTCATTGCGTAGGGCCCTTACTGGGTTTGGGCCCTGGAGACTGTGTTCCATGGCATCTTTTTGACTCTGTGGGCAGAAAAGCAGACAGGGAGCAAGGCAGCAGTCCTTTATGATAGCTCTCCTTATTGGGTGGGGCCCTTACTGGGTTTGAGCCCTGGAGATTATGTTCAATAGTGTCTTCTTGCCTGTCTTGTGCAGAAAAGCAGCAGGACTTGCTCCTGATTCTGTGCTCAGGGATAACTCCTATTGGTGCTTGGGGGACCATGTGGGTTTAAAAGGATCAAACCCAGCTCTATTGTGTGCAAGGGAAGTTCTTACCTGCTATAATATCACTTTGACCCTATGGAGAATAATTTGGAAAGGATCCAGGTTTTAGACACGGGTTTTAGTGGTGTATTTGATACTACTTAGGACCTTAATTTCCCCTCTAAAATTTCTACTATTTAGTTATCTCCAATAATTATTTAAGTACTAATTATAGCCATGCATGTAAAAGCACACTGTTAATGTCAACTAATTTAAGAAACACATGTTATCTTTTAATATGTGACTCACGTTGAAGAAAGTGGCCAGGAAAACTGTAGTTCAGAAATCGCGCTCAGAGGAATCGACAGGACCAGGAAATATGTATCCGACTGTCTTGATTCAAACCCCAAAACCACCATCCCCTCCCTGTGAAGCAAGTACCTCTGGACAGGTCTCTAATCCTACATGTGGTAAGAGGTCATTTGGAACTTTGGGTTCTTTTAAGTTTTGTAATAACAATGTACTTGTTCTGTGGAATGAACTTTGAATTGTTTATGGTTTAAGCAGGGTCTAATGAAGCCCTAAAGTTAACACTGGAGTCTAGGAAAAGAACTTAATATTTACTGAATGCTAATTTGTCAAGTATATATCTGTTGATTGCTTTTTGTTTATCGTTGGGACACACAGCAGTGGTCACATCTTACTTTTTACTCTGTTCATGGATAACTTCTGGAAGTACTTAGGGGATCCTGTAGGTGAATTGTAGGATCAGCTATGTGCAGAAAAGCACCTTACAAGCAGGAATTCTGATCCAAACCCCTAGTACATGCAGTAATTGAAAGCATCAAATTAAATATTCTTGGATGGACACATAAAGTTGTTAAGTAAATATGTCGGTGATAACAGATATCTTACTTTCTGTGTATCCAGGAAATAATTCAATGAGCAACAAAGGTTGTATGTCAACATAACATTTCTGCATGAATCATTTTTTGTTTTTGTGCTGAGGTTTAGAAAACACTCGTGCTTAGGGGCTTATACTGGCTTGTACCCAGGTGTTGCTTCTAGGAGTACTCTGGATACTATATAGTATTAAGCATTGTGAGCTATCTCTCTAGTCTTGAAAATAAACATTTGGGGTCTCCCTAACAGGAGGCTCTGTAATTCGCAACCACTGAAACCTATGGTTCGATCGTAAACCCTAAGGATATGGTGCTACTTGGGCCTTGCAGTGCTAGATATTACCTAGACTGTCCTGTCAGTAATGAAGAACCTATAAGATTATATTCTGGTGCTCCAAGCCTATACCCAACAGTACTTAGGGAAACATATTAGATGGCGATTTAGGGTGATTTTATTTCTGGGCCATATCTGGCAGTGTTTAGGGCTTACTCCTGGCTCTGTGTTCAGGGATTCCTCCTTGCAGGCTTAGGAACCATATGGGGTGCTGGGGATAAGACCTGGGTCAGCTGCATGTAAGAAAAATATTTTACATTTGAATTATGTTATTAACCCCAGGTAATGGTGATTGAATCCCAGTTAATTCAATAACTGAAATATCCCATGTGCCCAGATTTAACTTATTTTTTAAATGGAAAGTTTGTTAGTAATGGGATCCTAGGGAATTGATTCAGCTAATAGATTTGACAGTTTATTTATATCATAGATATGAAATAAATATGTGATTATTAAATTGAATTATGCAGAGCTGGAGAGATAACTTGCCTTGCCCGTGGTAAACCTTGGTTTAATCTCTGGCATTTCCTATAGTCCTACAATCACATGCAGGAATAATTTCTGTGTATAAAGCCAGAAGTAACTCCTGAGCATAATGAGATATAACCTAAAACAAACCAAAAATTGAAATACACATTTGTAATAAATTTGAGCTTCTTTCTCTGAACCAATAATTAAATAATAGGGAGATCAGATGATATATAAGAACATAATTTGATGGAAGGATCTTGATTATATATTGGGGGAATTAAAGAAAAAAGCTATCAATGCAGCGCCTCATCCAACTCATTCTTATTCTTCTCCAACATAGAACTTTCTGTAAAGGTACCACTTAAGAAGTTATATGATTTACGGCCTAGGAAGGAATGTGCATATAAAGAATTCAGCGATCCTGAGGATGACGATTACCTATGTAAGTGCCCTGCCACCTTTGACTCTCATTAAGAGAATGTATATCTCAGTACAACTCAGTTCAGATTCCAACGATGTCTGTTTTGGGCTCTTCCTGCAAGGATGCTCAATTTTTTTAAACATGGGGACACTTTACTGTACTTCAGACTATTGAAGGACTGGGCTCTAGTATCAAAAATAACAGTGAAAAATCGTAGCTTTCAGGCTTTAGTTGAAGATCCCTACCTGAAACTGAGAAGAGAAGTTGAGAAACACAGAGGGAGTTAGAGAGTGTGGTACACATCTCACACAGCGCATTGTGGGCCCAGGTCTTCTAAGCAAGACAGGATACCCGGCAAGCTGGATAAATGTCCTTGATATGCTGCATGTGGCCCATGGTCCATAGTTTAGGACCCCTGTCCTACAGTATGAGTTTAAGCCATGCTTGTTAGTGCTCAGAGATTATTTCAGCCTCTGTTCAGGGGACCATGTGGTTCCAGAGCTGAGGCTATTTAGACTAAGTGCCTTACTCCAGTATTACCACTCTGGCTACCAGAAGTATTTATTTTACCTTCCTTAATCCCTTTGTTCTCCCATTCAGATTGTGACAAGTGTGAGATGTTCTTCGTTAACCACTGCTCTACTCATGGGCCTCCAACATTTCTAAAGGATACAGTAGTAGAGATGGGGTCTCCTAACCGTTCAAATCTCACTCTGCCACCTGGCTTGAGAATTAGACGCTCAAACATCCCTGAAGCTGGACTGGGTGTTTTTAATGACGCATCGGAGTTGCCAATTGGTCTACACTTTGGCCCGTATGAAGGCCAGATCACTGAGAATGAAAAGGAAGCCGACAGTGGGTACACCTGGCTGGTGAGAAGCACCTTTTGTCCTATTCCCACCCTCTTTTCTCCATACAGATTAGTGGGCCTCACATTTTTGTTCTAGCACATTTGTATATGGGATTACCTAAGTAGCACTGTCCACCGAGTGAACTCTGCGTGAACATACAGCTCTATGGAAAGTGTAGAGATTAGCACAGTGCTTCTGCCACAGAGAGGTTGCTGCTGCCTTGAGGTTGTCCTGCTCTTATTTGACATTTGACTGCAATGAGCAGATGATGACAGAGAAGCATATGATGTGGTCTCCCTTAGAGATGGAGGCTATGTAGGTGGAAAGCACTGCCGACAGTAGAGATCATTCTTATACTTCATACTCACCAACAAAGCTCTTAACCTTTTCTATCCTTAGATCACCCAAGGGGGAAATCGATACAAGTATGTGGACGGAAAAGACAAATCTTTGTCAAACTGGATGAGGTAAGACCTACAGGCACTACATTCCACAAAGAAAATTCCAGTTCCATTCTTCCTCATCAGACCTCCCACAAAGATTCTCTTGTATACTCTATGCCTTTAGTCTTCTTCATTTCTTTACACTATGAGAAATTCCTTAACAGGATATTAGGGAAAAGAGGAAGAATAAAAGTCACTTTATTCCTTAAAATATAAATTTATATCTGAAAAAAACTTGGAGATGTCAGAGCAATAGTACAGACCATAAGGTGTTGTCTTGCATGAAGATAACCAGGGTTCAAACCCTGAATCTCACAAGGTCCCCTGATCCTACCAGGGGTGATTAGTGACACTACAGCCATGATAAATCCCTGAGAACCACTGGCTTTGTCCCCAAAAACTAAAGACAATTAGAAATAAAAGCCTAGATAGCTTTAATTTTCTAGGGACAATATATTGTACCTATAATTGATCTAATCAGCAAGTATTAAGCCTTGCAATGTTCCAAACAGTGGATTTTATCACCTTAACTTATGATCTATGGCACCAGTTAAAAACAGATGCTAAACAATTCACTTTATTTTTATTTTGTTTTATTTATTTATTTTTAACTGAAATCCAACTGCAAACATGTTTATAATAATGGTGCTCAAAGAAACTACTATAAGAAAATAAAAATAAATCTTCAGTCCATTTTCTTTTTTCTTCTCTACTTTTCTTCTTTCTCTTTCTCCCTTCTTTGCTTCTTCTTTTTATTATCTTCCTCTTTGTCATCCTCCTCTTCTTCTTCCCTTACTTCCTCTTTTCTTGTCTTCTTTTTTCTGTTCTTCTCCTTTATCCTTTCTCCTCTTCTTTCTCTTCTTGTTCTTCTTCCTACTCTTCTTCCTCCTATTATTCTTCTTCCCCTTATTCCTCTTTCTCCTCTTCTTTTTCTTCTTTTCTTCATGTTTACTTTTTATTCCTCTTCTCCCCCATCTTTCTAGTCTTCCCCTTTTTATATAAATATTTAAGCATCATGATTACAAGCAGGTTCATATTTGGGTTTCAGTAATAAACAGAATATGGCCCCCTTCACCAGTGCAACATTCCCACAGTTCCTCCAACCTAGATGGGCTGCATATCCGGTAAGCACCAATCTGCTGTACTATTGCTCTGGCTCCAAATATTGGGTTTCATTTTGTATTTTGGTCACTGTGTTTTATGTGTAATCCTAGTGGAAATAAGTCGGACATGGATTTAAAAAATAGGAACTCATGCCTGTGTTCTTCTTTCTATTACTGTCTCGACACCAGATATATAAACTGTGCCAGATTTGAGGAGGAGCAGAATCTTGTGGCCTTTCAATATAAAAAGCAGATCTTTTATAGAACGTGCCGTGTCGTCCATCCAGGCTGTGAATTGTTGGTCTGGTATGGAAAAGAATATGCCAGGCATCTAGGCATTAACTGGAAAGGAAAGAAAGAGTGGTGGAAAAATGCAGAGTCAGAAAAGGTAGGTGATGCTGAGCAGGGAGAAAGGAGAGCAGGACAGAAGTAAGGAACCAGAAAAAAAAACAAGAGATAAGAAGAGTGGACAGAGGATTTTAGATTTGCTTGGTTGACCAAATGAGTACTGGAAAATGAGAGGAGGAGTACATCAGGCAGTACTAGGGAAAATGGAGAAGTGGGGGAGGAAGTACAGAGGGTAATAACGGAGGTTGGATAGATACATAAGGCATTGGAGCCTCTGATCTATGCAGAGATGTAGGGGTTTCTTTAAAGAATTTTTCTCTGTTGTTTGGGGGCCACACCAGGCAGTGATTGGGGATCATTCATATATTCAGGGTTCAATCTTGGCCCTCACTACTCACTATACTTTCTAATCTGCAAAGAATATCTGATGCAGAAGCTCTAGTTCTGATCCTGGGTACCTTGTAGTATCAAGCACGGAGCCAGTAGTAGCCCCTAGCAAAGATGGGGAAGGCTGAAAATCCTTAGGGAAGGAAGTTTCTGCACGTATCTAGTACTAAGTTCCCTATAACATGAGTGAAGACTGGATGAGATAAAATTTAAACTTGCTGTGAAGTTTAAGAGAAATATATTTCACCTTCTGATTTGCTAAAGCCAAGTGAGCAATTAATGGTCTGCTCAGGGCAGCAAGACTCACTTCCATAGTGGGTCCTGGATCACTCTTGTCCAATATAGAACACTCCTTAAAGGAAGAAGGGCTCCATGAATTATTTTTAAAATTGGTCATTTTAATTTGAGGCTTTAAGGTCAAACTCAATGTTTCTTAGGAGCTTCTCTAGGTGTAGTGCTTGTGACTGACTCCCAGTGATGATGGGGATCATGCAGTAGTGTGGATTTAACCTGCATGCAGAGTTGGCTCTTCTGCCAATAGTTATTGTGATTGAGTTACTAGATCACAACCAGCAGTGCTCACAGGACCACACAGTGCTCTGGGATCAAATTAGGACCTTGTCACTTGAATTATAATCACAACCATAAATATGACTTTTGGATATTTTAGAGAAGGAATTTGAGCTGCACCCATTGAAACTCAAGGTTTACTCTTAGACTTGTCCACAGAGATCACTCCTGGCAGTGTTTGGAGATGTCAAACCTAGATGGGCTGCATGCTAAGCAAGTCCCCTATCTCCTCTATTATTGCTTTGGCCCCAAATATTGAGTTTCATTTTGCATTTTGGTCACTGGCTTTTATGTGTAATCCTAGTGGAAATAAGTCTGAAATGGATTTATAAAATAGGAACTAAAGCCTGTGTTCTTCTTTCTATTACTGCCTCAATAGCAGGTATTTAAAGTGTGCCAGACGTGAGGAGGAGCGGAATATTGTGGCCTTTCTGTATAATAGGCTGAACATTTACAGAGCCTATAATTAATCAACCCGGCTGTGAACTGTTGTTCTGGTATGAAGATGTGTAAAGCCAGAAGCCAGGCATAAATTGGACAGGAAACTGGAAGAGAAAGAGCCACAAAAGGTTGGTATTGTTGAGCAGGGAAACAGGAGAGATGGACAGAGGTAAGGAAAGTGACAAAAACCAGTGATAAGAGGAGGGGACAAAGGATTTAGATTTGCTTGGGTGAGCAAATGAGTACTGGAAGTTGAGAGAAGGAATACATCAGGCACTATGAGGGAATATGGAGAAGTGGGGGGAACTACAGAGGGCATAAGGGTGCTTGGATAGATGCATAAGGCATTGGTGCCTCTGATCTATGCAGTGATGTTGGGATTTCTTTATGGTATTTTTCTCTGTTGTTTGGGGTTCACATCAGGCAGTGATTGGGGATCATTTATATATTAAGGGTTTAATCTTGGCCCTCCCTACTCACTGTACTATATTTCTAATCTCCAAGGTATAATTTTGTATGCAGAAGCTCTAGATCTGATCCTGGGTACCTCGTGGTGTCCCAGCATTGAGCCAGTAGTATCCCCTAACAAAGATGGGGAGGCTGAAAATTCCTAGGGAAGAAAGTTTCCCAAGTATCTAACACTAAATTTCCTATTATATATGTGAAGACTGGATGAGATAAAATATAAAACTTTCTGTGTGTCTTGAGAGAGAATGTATTTCACCTTGAGATTTTTAAAAGCCAAATGAGCAATTAATGGTCTGCTCAGTGTAACAAGAGTCACTTCCTAAGTCAATGGATCATGGATCACTCTTGTCCAATCTGGAACACTCCCTGAAGGAAGAAGGTCTCCATAAATTGTTTTTATTTATCATTCTAATTTGGGGGCTTTAAGGTCAAACTCAGTGGTTCTCCAAAGCTTCTCTAGGTACAGTGCTTGTGACTGGCTCCCAGTGATGATGGGGGATCATGCAGTAGTGTGGCTCTAACCTGCATGCAGATCTGCCTCTTCTACCTATTGTTATTGTGGTTGAGTTACTAGATCACAACCAGCAGTGCTCACAGGGCCACACAGTGCTCTGGGATCAAATTAGAATCTTGTCACTTGGATTATAATCATGACCATAAATATGACTTTTTAGTATTTTAGAGAAGGAATTTGGGTTACACCCATTGAAACTAACTCTTTACTCTTGGATTGTGCTCAGGGGTCACTCCTAGCAGTGTTTGGGGTATCAAATGTCAGGAATTGAATTTTGATTGGACACAGGCCCAACAGTTTAAGTACACAGATCTTAACCCTGCTAATATGACATTTCAGATGGCAATACTCAATTAGAATTTATTCACACATAGTCTCTCAAAACAACTCTATCCTGCTTCCATTGGTATAGCTTCATGTTAGGTGCTTCCTGATCAAATTAATATCTTTCCCCTCATACAAAGTCACTAAGGATGATTTTTCCTCATGAAAACAAGTGTCATTATATTCCAGAAAATTAAAATGTCTTTAGAAGACCACATCACAGAATAATATGACTTGAGGGTGCAGTGTATGGAAAGGTGATAAAAATTTCAGCATAGAGTTCATAGTGATGGTACAGTTGGTAGGGAGTTTGCCTTTCATGACCCAACCCAGGTTCACTCCTTGGCATCCTATATGGTATCCTCCAGCTGTTCAGAAGAGCTTTGAGTGGAAAAGGAGCAATGACCCATGAGCATTGGGAGCTATATCACCAAAACAATGAAAATTTCCTGAGTATGGACTTACTGAATTTTGCAATATTTCATGAATGCAATGGAATGACAAACTGACAGCTTAGGGGCCGGAGAAATTGTATAGCAGGTCAGTACTGGTCTTCCACTCAGCAAACAGGGGTTTAATCCCAGCATTTCATACTGTTTTCTGAGCAAGCTAGCAGTAATCTCAGAGCACAGACTCTGAGCACATTCATGTATGGCTCCCTAAACCAACCAAACAAAATTCCCACCAGACTATTAAAAGAACATGAAGGTATTATCTTGCTTTGTCAAAAAAAGGAAAGCTAGGAAAAGGGACTTTATCAGGAGATAGAGCCATGGCCAAGACAGCTTTGTAAACATCTACTTTGACCTAAACCTTCCTCTTTCTGCAGAACAATAGCCAGAAGTCCTTCTATGACCATTCTGCTCTCATGTCTTCTCCAGTCAGAACTTACTTAGTCATCACATAAAATGTAGTCATCCCCCTATGATCCTCCCTGAAAAATTTGCAAGAAAACACTCTCAGACATAGAATTCCTGTCTAGTTGATTAGAACTAGAGTCAGCAACACTTCAATCCATATAATGACACATGTGATAATCAACAGAATGACAAAGCTGAACTTCAAAAGCACAATGAAATTTCAACATTTTTGTCTAAGAAGCTAAGCATAAAATAATTTAAACAGGCTTTTTTAGTCTGTCTAAAGTCAAATGGGAAGGCCAAATAAACATGAGATGACAATGAAGGAATAAACTAACAGCGCAAAAAAATATACAAAGGGCACAGGGAGAATGGTTGCAACAATGGTAATACCAAGAATTATAAGAGACCAGGATGTAAGTCCTTGGCAAAGCTTCACTTCTGTATCAAATTTCATCACAAATCCAGAGGACTCACATACCAGAGAAGCCCTATATTTGCAGGGAATGTGGGCAAGGCTTCTAGTGGAAGTCACAACTCATCAGACACCAGAGGACACACATAAAGGGAGAAACCTTATGTCTGCAGGGAGTGTCGGTGAGGCTTCAGTCATATTCCACATCTCGTAACACAACAGAGGACACACAAGAGGAGAAACTACGTTTTCAAAGAATATGGTCAAGCTTTCCCTTGGAAGTCAAATTTAGTCACAGACCAGAGGACACACACAGGAAAAACCCTATGTTTGTGTGGACTGTGAGCAAGGTTTCAGCCACAAGTCACATCTCAACAAAGACAAGTGGACACACAGAAAGGGTAAAAGCCTTATGTTTGCAGGGCATGTTAGCAGTGCATCAGTTCAGAGTCAAATATCATCTCACACCATATGACACACATAGTGGAGAAACCCTGTTTGGCAGAGATTGTGGCCAAGCCTTCACTTGGAGGTCAAATTTAATCACACACCAGAGGACACTCAGGGGATAATCTTTATGTCTGCAAGGAGTGTGGGAAAGGCTTCAGTAAG
Source organism: Suncus etruscus (assembly GCF_024139225.1). NCBI lineage: Eukaryota > Metazoa > Chordata > Mammalia > Eulipotyphla > Soricidae > Suncus > Suncus etruscus. Next base: position 121,066,795 of record NC_064868.1, read on the forward strand.
AGGCCACATCTCATCACGCAACAAAGGACACACATCAGGAACAAACCCTTTGTTTGCGAGGAGCATGAGCGTGGCTTCAATAAGAAGTCAAATCTCACCAAATACCAGTTGACACACACGGGAGAAACCTTATGTTTGCAGATAATATGGCCAAGCTTTCACTTGGAGTCTAAATTTAATCACACACCAGAGGACACACACAGGGAGAAGCCTATTTCTGCAGGGTGTGTGGGCAAGGCTTCAGTTAGAGGCCACATCTCATCACACACCAAATGACACAAACACTCCAGGGAGATACACTGTGTTTGCGGGAATTGTGAGCCAGGCTTCAGTCAGAAGTCACTTACGAAACTCCAGAGGACACACACAGGGTAGAACCCTGTATTTGAAGCACAGGTAACTGAGGAATAGTAAATAACATCAGCATCCAAAGTGAACAAATGCAGCTGCCACAAGCTGCATAATATACACAAGTGTGTGCCCAAAGAAGTGTACTGTTCTTTAACCCCTTCCATATTTTTGACCAGTGCACTAATAAATGTTGTTTTCATACACTTCTGATATTTAATATTTCCTTAACCATTGAAAACAAAGGGAAATAAAAAGGATAGAGAACTCTTACTATATCACCCGATACTATACACCAAATGAGTGCCTGATAAAGTGTTTATTTGAGCTCAGCCAGGTTAAGTTATGAATAAGTTGATTCCTCGTACCAGATGGAGAACTTCAGATTTAAGATCAAGACATGGAAAAAATCATCCAGGTATCCTGGGTTATAAACCTTTTTCTTGTGTGTATATGTGCATGTGTTTATTTTGTTTTGAGGCTTCTCCCCACAGTGCTCAGGGAAAACTCCAGGCTTTGTATTCATTTTGACTTCATGTGGAGCATAGGGGGTATTGGAATCAAACCCTGGTCATCAACATGCAAAGCAAGTGATCTACTGACCAAACCATCACTCCAGCCTCAAAACTGTGGATTTCTTTAACAAGCATCATGTATTATGGTCTCTTCATGCGGATGCTTCTAGGAGGAGTATGTGTGTCTTGTGCTTTTGGAAGAGGGGAGCGGACCACTTAATTGCAGCCCCACACAGAAGGAACACCATGGACTTTCCATGTTCTGTGACTTCAGCTGGCTTATCCTAGGGCTGGAGGAACAATAAGGCACTGTTTCCAGAGAACATAAAAGTAGAGGGAGGGTAATCCCAAACTTCCAGATGAACGTCCTATCCTTGTTCCACTAAAAGTGTTCATGCATGGTTGAGCAATTGCTCCTAGGGGGGAGCAAAGGGTCCCCATCAGCAAAAAATCACACTGATAATGTGCCACAATGTCCAGAGTGTCCCCAAATCCACTTCCCATCGCCACAGCCTCTCATAACTGGCCCATATGGCCAAGTAAAATTCACAGCCGCACTGTATCTTACCCTGATGCCTCAATACCTGGTGTGATTTCCAGTAAACTACAGCAAAGAATATGAGTACCACAGTTAAGCATGTGACATCATAATAATGACAACAACAACAATGTGGAGGGAAGGATGGAAAAGATAGTTGAATTTGTAATTCTAAATAGGCAATGTTTCTCGATGAGAAACATGCATTTACATTTTTGATATCTTGGTATGCTTGCAAAACTATTCATGAGTCTGGCTGTCTTCATAGCACTGTATACATTGTTGATATACTTAAACCATAACAACCAAATATTCTATAGTGAAGAATTTTGTAGTGTAAGAACTGTACAAGCTATGTTTTTATTGAGTAATATTCTATTGTGTACCATAGTTTAGTTATCCAGTTATGTTATTGGTCACTTTTATTGTTTCCGATGTTGTACAAACTATGTTTTTATTGAGTAATATTCTATTGTGTACCATAGTTTAGTTATCCAGTTATGTTATTGGTCACTTTTATTGTTTCCAATTTTGGGTTATTGTGAATAGTGTTTCAGTGAATGTAGGGCTGCAAGTATCAGTTCTCCATTGTGTTTTGGAGTTGTTGGGATATATTCAGAAGTGCAATTTCTGGATCTACTCCAAGATTTTTAGGAATGCTCTTACTGTTTTCCAAAAGGATTGTGAGAGGGAAAGACCACTCAATGATCTAATATGAGCAATTTAGGGAAACATAGTAAGGGAATTAAAAATGCCCATCAATATAAGCAAGGAATATGAAAATTGTCTTTTGGTAGAAAACATACAATGGATGACAGCTACAGTAAGAAGAGTTATAAAATAACACTACTTCTCCTTAATTCAGTAAGAGGCCACATCTCATCATGCAACAGAGCCCACCCCAAAAATGAAAAGGAGCCTTGAAAGTTGAAAACCCTCCAACACCGACACACCAGCCCAATATTTTGTTAACTTATTTTTTACAATATTTACTCAGTCTTCTCTCTTGTATTTTTTCCCCTTCTTTCTCTCCCAATCCATATATTAGCCAATTATCTGTCTTTTCTTGACTCAATTATTTCTTAAGAGCTCAGACCCAGCATGATGATCAGGCCTCCACCATCAACCTAAGAATATACCACTAATTTCTGTCTTTATGTGGGCATGAATTTGTAGACAGTGGATTCCTCTCTGAGTGAATTCACCACTCTTTGTGGTAAGGTCCACATCGAGGGCCAGTCCTTCCAGCCCTCATCTCCATGGTCTCTTTGTATTATTAAATAATGTCTTATTTTTCTTTTCTTAAATATCTTAAACACTTTGATTAAAATATTATTGTAGATGGGTTTCAGTCATATAAAGAAAACCCTTCTTCACCAATGCAATGTCCCAAATCTCCCGCCTCCCTGCCCCACCCCCGCCTGTACTCTAGACAGGCTTTCTACTTCCCTCATTCATTCACATTGTTATGATAGTTCTCAGTGTAGTTATTTCTCTAACTGTACTCATCACTCTTTGTGGTGAGTTTCATGTCATGAGCTTGACTTTCCTCTCTTTTTTCTCTGAGAATTATTGTGAAATGTTTTTATATATTTTTTAAAATCCATAGATGAGTGAGACGATTCTGTGTTTCTCTTTCTCCCTCTGACTTATTTCACTCAGCATAATAGATTCCGTGTACATCCATGGATAGGAAACTTTCATGACTTCATTACTTGATGGCTGCAAAATATTCCATTGTGTATATGTACCATATTTTCTTTAGCCTTTCATCTGTTGCAGGGCATCTTGGTTGTTTCCAGAGTCTGGCTATTGTAAATAGCACTGCAATCAATATAGGTGTGAGGAAGAAATTTTTGTATTGTATTTTTGAGTTTCTAGGGTATATCCCTAGGAATGGTATATCTGGATCATATGGGATCTCAATTTCCAATTTTTGGAGGAATCACCATATTGCTTTCCATAAAGGTTGGACTAGGCAGAATTCCCACCAGAAATGAATAAGAGTTCCTTTCTCTCCACATCCCCACCAGCACTGCTTATTTCCATTCTTTGTGATATGCACCAATCTCTATGGATTGAGATGGTACCTCATAGTTATTTTATTTCCATCTCCCTGATGATTAGTGATGTGGAGCATTTTTTCATGTGTCTTTTGGCCATTTGTATTTCGTCTTTGACAAAGTGTCTGTTCCTTTTTCTCCCCATTTTTTATGGTATTACATTTTTTTCCTTGTAAAGTTCTGTAATTGCTTTGTATATTTTGGATATCAGCCCATTATCTGATGGGTATGGGTGAATAGTTTCTTCCACTCAGTGAGTGGCTCTTGTATCCTGGGAACTATTTCCTTTGAGGTGCAGACGCTTCTCAGCTTAATATATTCCCATCTGTTTATCTCTGCTTCCACTTGTTTGGAAAGTGCTGTTTCCTTCTTAAAGATGCCTTTAGTCTCAATGTCATGGAGTGTTTTACTAATGTGTTTTACTATATACTTTATGGTTTCAGGTGTGATATCAAGGTCTTTAATTCATTTGGATTTTACATTTCTACATGATGTTAGCTGGGGGTCTGATTTCACTTTTTTTCAAGTGGCTAACCAGTTGTGCCAACACCACTTGTTGAAGAGACTTTCCTTGTTTCATTTAGGATTTCTTGCTCCTTTATCAAAAATTAGGTGACTGTATGTGTGGGAAACATTCTCTGAGTACTCAAGCCTATTCCAATGATCTGAGGGTCTGTCTTTATTCTAATATCATGCTATTTTGATAACTTCTGCTTTGTAATACAGTTTAAAGCTGGGGAAAGTAATGCCTCTCATTTTTCTTTTCCCAAGGATTGCTTTCGCTATTGAATAAGGAGGATGTAGCATATCCAAACACCACTATCACCATTAAGGAAATTACAATGGTAATCAAATATCTGCTAAAAAAAACAAAGGCCCAGGCCCAGATGGATTCACTAATGAATTCTTTCAAACCTTTCAAGTGGTACTACTACTAATCCTTGCCAGACTCTTTCATGAAATGGAAAAAAACGGATACACTTCCAATAGCTCTTATGAAGCCAAAATCACCTTGATAGCAAAACCAGAGATGCTGTCAAAAAAGAAAATTACAGAACAATATCCCTGATGAACACAGATGCAAAGATTCTCAAGAAAATTCTGGCAAATAGAATCCAATGCCTCATCAAAAAGTTCACTCACTAGGATTAAGTAGGTTTCATCCCAGGAATGCAAGAATGATTTAACATCCATAAATCTACCAACATAATACACAACATCAACAACAAGAAAATAGAAATCACATGATCATATCAATAGATGCAGTGAAAACATTTGATAATCTCCAACACCCATTCTTGATAAAAACTCTCAGCAAGATGGGGATGAAAGGAACCTTTCTCAGTATAGTTAAGGCCATCTACCACAAGCGAATGGCAAATATTATCCTCAATGGAGAAAAAACTAAAATCCTTTCCTCTAAATTCTGGTACAAGACAAGTCTGTCCCTTCTCACTACTGCTATTCAACATAGTACTGGAAGTACTTGCTATAGTGATTAGGCAAGAAAAATATATCAAGTGAATCCAGATAGGAAAGGAAGAGTCAAGCTCTCACTGTTTGCAGATGACATGATACTTAGAAAACCCCAAAGTCTTATTCAAAAAGCTTCTAGAAACAATAGATTCCTATAGCAATGTGGCAGGCTCCAAAATTAACACACAAAAATAATGGCCTTTTTATGCACAATAATAATAGAGAAGAAATGTACATTAAGAAAACAACCCCATTCACATTAGTGTCACACAAACTAAAATATCTTGGATTCAACCTGACTAAATATGTGAAGGACCTATACAAAGAAAACTCTAAAACCCTGCTCCAAGAAATAAAAGAGGACAGTAGGAAATTGAAACACATACTCTGCTCATGGATTGACAGGATTAACATCATTAAAATGGCAATACTCCCCAAAGCATTGTACAGATATAATGTGATCCCTCTATAGATACCCATGACATTCTTCAAAAAAGTGGATCAAAGACTTCTGAAATTCATTTGGAACATTAAACCCCCTCAGGAATTTCATGAACATTCACAAATCTCTGCACATCCTTGTAATCTTCCTGATTTCATGAGGATATTTCAATGCTTTACAAATTCTACAATAAATATCTTTATTTCCTACATATTTTGTACTCGAATACTATATACTTTAAATGAATAAAATATATTTCTGTAGTCTTAAACTTTCCTGGTTTTATTGATTTAGCATGGTGTAACATAATAATAATTTCATGCATATCAATCCTACGCTCATCATCAGAATGACAGTTTCCCTTCCTCAATGTAACAAGGACCTCTCTACTCCACTTTCCTCCTCCATACCATAAAAATTCTATTGATCAACTCTTCTGCTCGTTGCCTCTAGCAATCTAATACTTCTTTAGTATGTCTTTATGTCCCACTTATGACAGACATCATTCTGTATCTGTCCCTTCTCTGACTGTCTTCACTCAGCAGATAGCCCAAATTTGAACCACATAGCATCAAATTGTATGATTTTATCTCTTCTTATATCTGAGTAGTAGTACATTGTGAAAATATACTACATATCTTACTTTCTTTATCCTGGCACATACTCATTTGAGTCACTTCCAGATACTTTTTATTGTGAATAATGCTATAATGAACAAGCGTACATATATTTTTTTCAAAAAATAGTATTTTAGGCTCATTGTATAGAGGTCAAGAAGTGGAATTGTTGGGTCATTTAGGTGCTTATTTCTATATCAAGAGTTTTGGTTAAGTTTTTGTAAGTCTCAACTTTTATCATTGCCTCAAGTTATTTTTAAGTTAAACAAATGCTACTGATTGCTTTGACAAATTTCCTGGATATAAAATAATTCTGAAAAGTAAGAAGTGAGTCAGCTTTAATAAATTCAGATAGGGTTGTTTGTAAAAGAGCTCTGAAACAAGTCAAATAGCATCAAATATTAGAATTGATAATTTTCTGGAAATGGGACTTTTTGAAGAGTTTTAGAAACTATCTGACCCCTATTGTAACTGAAAGTCTGCTTATTTTCACAGCAACCCATATTTTGAAGGCTTCTGATTTTCAGAACTACTATATAGAGCTGCAAAGAGGACAATGAGAAATAGGTTGTTATAAAAATGTAAACTTTGCTTTTATTACCAGAATTCAGCCGTTTTTCTTAAACAAATAATTCTCAAGTTTTTGCTACTCTTGAATTAATTTCTAGTATTCTGAAAAGTTCATTTTAAGAATTTTCTCAGTCTTTATTGCTTATATAAAGGGTGCATTTATAGTTATTTTGCTATTCTTACAGAACTTCTGTGATAGTTCACCTTAGTGGCAGTTATAATTCAGTATCCTAATATTACTATCCAAACTCTGTTAGTAAGTACTCATACTGTCACCATAGAAAGTCAAAAAGAAAATATTAATGTAATGAAAATATTAAATATTATTAAAGATTATAGCATAGCTTCTGATGGGACATCTTTTGTACAAACCTACTGTGGGTATCCCCTCCCCCAACTTCTTATTTATCTCACCTGAATGATCAGAACTGCCCACACCTGGAAAGGACAGGTAAAGAAGGATGACTTGTGGGGAGAAAGGGGTTAAGAAGGAGAGTTAGAGGCAGAAGCGAGAATAGGCAGAAGTGAGAATCAACAGTGAGACTCAACAGAGATTTAGTATCAACAATTCAGCAACAGATTCAGCAGCAGTAGAATCAATAAAGGGAGTTAGTCAGCCTGGAAGCCAGTTAGGAAGCCCGGAAAAAGCAGCTGAAAGGGAGACAGAGGCCGAGAGAGCCAGAAGGAGTAGAGAAGTAGCTGCTAGGAAAAGGCTTAGTATGGAGGCCATCGAGGAGGTGTGCATGGCAGTAGGGACTGTGAAATAAAGCTGGCTGACTCCTGGAACTTCATCTGACTGCTTTGTGAATCTCTCCGCCCTCACCCTGCAACCTTCAAACCTGCCAGACCATAGGGGTTGTAGGAGATGGGCCTAGCTGAGAAAGGCCTCACCTTTCCCCTACCAACAATAGCACTCATTAATTTATATTAAGACAACAACCTACCACATATTCTCCACTAGACTGAAATGATACTACCAATGTAATACTAAGTCTGTTCATATAGTATAGTTGATAAATACACATCATATACTTTCCAATAGTCACATTTTAGTATTTTCATGAAAACACAGTGTAATTATTATGTAAAAGTTAATTTTAATTGACAGATAATAGAGTACAAAATTTTGGCCTTCATTTAGTCCAAAACTAAATTTTTTATGGATAGAGTATAAATTAAAGTCTCCATTGACACAAAGGATTAAATCCTACTTAACAAAGATTTTTACCAAATTCTTAGATTTTTTCACATGCTTATCTAATCATTAAAAAGCTAGAAAGAGATCAACACATTTACTAAATAATTGGGTGTAGGAAAACTGAGAATTGATATTAAGATGAAGCTATAATCTTGGGAGAGATCATTTATTTGATATGTGCTACTTAAAGGTATATGCTGACATATTATTCCAGTGTCTTTTAAACAAGAGAAAAATGTTTTGATAATTAGATATTTATAAGTATAGAGTTCCTTTAAGTAATTGTCTTTCAATCTTGCATTTTGGAGGAAAAATTTGGAATGTTTTTGGCTTAAAAATTAAATAGAAATAAAAAAATTGTTCAACACACCTCATTTGCACTTATGTATAATTGTTGTAGTAATTTTATTATTGCAAATGGAGTTATGGTATGCTATATCTATACAAAATGACCCCTTACCTCTGCAGTTGTGTTGTTTGTCAGAACAATCTGAATAACTGAAAATGCAGAATACTGGTATTTAAGTACCAAGGAAAATTTAGAGACACATAAAGCAAAAAACAAACAAAAATCACATGTCTTTCTTTAAACACATCACATACAAGTAAATCACTAAAGACAAATTGTAAACAAAACAAGGCAAAATACAACAAAAAAACCCAAAGAACAAGAAACGGATTCTGATACACTAGTTAAGTAGGACTTGGATTTCTGCTTTTTCACAAGCTTTTCTGTAATGCTGAGTTGATTTTCCTTGTACCAAAATTTTTGTGTAGGAAAAAATGAATAAACATGACTTCCCATTTTAACCCTACTTTAATGCATAATAGTATTTCTAAATTTCTTATTATATATTGTTGCCAAAGTTAACTCAGATTTTTTCTGGTACAGAAACAAAAGGAGAATGTTAAATTACTAAAAGTGTAAAAAAAATCTATGAATAAGTACAGCATGTTAACATAATTAAAAATGGGGAATATATGTCAAAATATATAATAATTTAACCAGCTTATTTTTCAAAAGTACCTTGAATGGTATGTTACTTTTTATAAAACTCTGCAAAAGTAGATTTGTCTTGGTGTCAAAGCTTTGAATTATACCATGGACTCTATATCTTCTAACTCAGTGTGTGAGAGCTTTGGCAGAGTCCACTGGCCTCATGTCCTTGGGTTCCAAGAAAATGGTTTTGGAACAGTTGATCTTCCAGTTTTCTTGAGCCTCAATCCTTTTTTGTTTGTTTCTCTCATGAAATACTTGGTCAGTGTACTCTAGATTATTTTTTTAGCCTTCCAAGTATACATATTTTAGCCTTTGAAAATCTAAAGTCTCAGTAATGCCATATTCCTTTATACTGAAGAAAAATCTCACATTACCTTCAGGTGTATCTACAAACCTTGCCAGGTTTCCATATAGATTGTTTGGAAATGTTTCCACACAACATTTATTTGCTGGCCTTTACAGTCTCCAATAAACCCAATGGGTTTTATTTCTCTTGACAGATGGTCACTCCAGCTGAATTTTGCCCAAGACCATAGTTCCAAGCAGGAAATTCTTGCAAAGGCCAATATCAAAGTGTAGAGGAAAAATCTACATATACCACTTTCATAAATTCTAAATCTGAATAGTTAACTAATTGCAGATGAATTTTCCTTACAATTTATGTCCGTGAAATTCCAACAAAAATAAAAGACAAATCCTTTTCAGATTTTTTAGTAACTTTTTCTGTAGAGAGATCACTTGTTGAGTTTAGGAATATTGCATTTGTAGAACTGACCTTTCCAAGAAATTTGAAAAATCTGTTGCCTAAATTGTAAAGGTATATTTTTTGTTAAAGTTTAATTAAGAATCAGTATTTTGGGAATGTTGGTGAGATAATATTAAGATGTTCATTTTGCTACTGCATGACAATGGGAAATATTAAATAGTCCCTAGCTTAATTTCTTTCCTTATGCAGTGCATTTGTTTTGAGTATTAAATGAGCTAATCTATATCTTTGATATTATATTTTGTGTGTGTTGTGGTGATGATGGTTGAGTAGATAAAAGTTGGGCCATACCCAGCAACAGTGGTGTTAGTGACTAATTCAAGTTTTCTACTCAAAGGTTACTTCTAGTGTTTGGTAAGCATACCATATGTGGCAAGATCTTCTGCATGCAAGTGTCTTAACTTATATACTATATATTTAGCTCATTTTGATATTCAAATGTGTAATTATAATACCACCAGTAAAATGTAGACTCTCAGGCCCACCATCATCATTGAATCAGAATCTTCATTTTAAACAAGATACTTGTTTGCTAAGAATTCAGCAAATAGCAAGTTTTCATTAATCCAAAAGCATCATTGTGACAAATTATTTATTTAGAATTTATTTCTCACATTAGCCTTACAACTATTCTTTAATGTAAGCAGGCCATTTCTTTAGCCTGCCTGGCTCTGTATATTCTAACTGGAAACTATCACTAGCCTCATAATTACCAGAAGGAGACTGCTGTTGTCCTGCTCTACTGCTACAACTTCTTGTTATCATCTGCAGAATGTAAAGGACCATTTTAGTAAATATCTCACTACCCAACATATCCTTTCTAGATGACTTTGCACACTTTCACATATTTAATTTTTGTACTCAAGCTTGCCATGTTTATTATAATATTTTAATTTTTATGCAGTTATTAACATGATCTTTGAAGTTAAAATTCTGTCACTACTTTATAATTTTGGACAAATGACTTTACTTCTTTTTTTGGTTTGCTTTTGGGCCACACCTGATGGCAGTCAGGTGTTACTCTTGGCTTTGCACTCATAAATCGCTCCTAGCAGGCTTAGGGGAACATATGGGGTGCCAGGGATTGAAACTGGGTCCATTCCAGGTTGGCTGCATGTAAGCCCAACACCTTACCACTGTGCTATCTCTCTGGCCCTTCTTTGAACCTTTTAAGTGAAATGTAATTTAATTATATTAATGTGCTAAAGCATGAGATAATAATTCACAATAAGTGATGGCTCTTTTTATTCTTTTATTTTTGAGGGGATACTCCTGCTTCTGGGAATCCAACACAGGTCAGCCATGTGCAAGGCAAGAAGCCTACTCACTGCACTATTTCTTTTGCTGCAGTAATAGTTTTAATATTATAAATTATGTATTTATTTTTATATTCATGATATTGCCTATAATATCTGTACAAGTCAAATTGTAATCCTTCTAATCTAAAGCCACACATGTAATTTGCACAAAATTGCATTTGTAAGTTTATAATTTATTCTGCTTTCTCATCAGGTAAATATTATGAAGCATTATAAAATACTCTACATAGAGAATGCCACAGATCGATTAATCTACAGTTCAAGATATAAGCTTTAAGCTAGAGGACAGAATAGAATTCTAAATATAACTGCAATTTAGAATTTATAATTCTTTTTTTTTTTTGGTTTTTCGGCCCACACCCATTTGATTCTCAGGGGTTATTCCTGGCTAAGCACTCAGAAATTGCCCCTGGCTTGGGGGGATCATATGGAATGCTGGGGGATCGAACCGCGGTCCTTCCTTGGCTAGTGCTTTCAAGGCAGACAACTTGCTTCTAGCGCCACCTCGCTGGCCCCAGAATTTATAATTCTAACTCCTACTGCAATTCTACAATGATCAATTTCAGGAATAGTCAACATGATACTTACTGAGCCCAAAAAGTGTTCCATTCTTAGAGGACAACATGTCTATTACTGAATTATTTGAAGACGATTACACCTGGGGGAATTATGAGTCAACACAGAAAGAATTAATATTAGTCCAAAATGCCTAAACACTGCTCAGAATGGTTTGTAAAATGCAATGTAGATTTTTTAAAAGGCACATGAACATAGGTTTATTCAGTTAATTACTAAACAAATGAAATATTATATGGTTCCTAATAGACTAAAAGTGTAAATATTCTGATAGTTTGGGAGACTACCTCCATGATATTATGCCATTATTTCTAATCGCAGTAGAAATCGAAAGTCCTTTGAAGAAACATTTTGAAAAATAAATTGAGTCTTAAGAAGCTGTTGCAAGTCAGCCCCTGAAGAGGTTGACTGATGGAGGGATGGAGGATGAGGTCTTTTCCCAATATGTTGCAAGTCAGCCCCTGAAGAGGTTGACTTATGGAGGGATGGAGGATTAAGTCTTTCCCTTCCAGCTCAGAGCACGTGTCTGCCACCCTGTTCAACCAGTGGTCCTGAGGTGAAGCGGTGGGTAAAAGGCTAGCAGACAGTCAGGCTTGTGAAAATTCAGCTATATTTGGAGGACAAGTCTGAAGTCCAAATCCTTAGCATAAGTCCCAGCCAACCGCCCCTCACCTTCCACAGACCTTTGTTTTTATCCCCCAGAATTAGGTACCACCCAATGGTGGGATCAGATACCATCCAATGGTGCAATCAGAATCAGGTACTACCCTAGTGTGGGGGCAGAATGCCAGGTCACACCCTAGGGTAGGGCAAAATCACTGATCAGGGTAGGGTCAGTAACATAATAATCCCATAAAATGTTTACATACACAACAAGAAGCCATTGACTACTTTTTTTCTACTTCAGGGAATCTGTCTATCCTAGAGAGAGAATACTAAATCCAATGTGAGTGGTGGGTGGATGGGGTGGAGTTCTATTTTTAGCAAAGACCTATGCCTCATGGGGAAATCTTCCATTGTTTGATCATTTGCTTTAAGGCTTTTTTCCAATGTCTTCTGCTGTATGGAATTGTTATTCATCTCATCTTCCAGTGTACTAATTCTATCCTCAGCTGCTGTCAACCCGTGGGAAAGCTCAACCATGTTTTTCTTCAATTCATCTACTGAGTTTTTCAGACCTGTCATTTGACCTGAAATTTCAGTTCGGAGTTTTCTGATTTCTATCTTCATGTTCTCTTGATTCTTATTAGTTTTCTCTTCTATACTTTCTTTGAGTTCTTTGAACATCTTCCATATTGCGACTCTAAACTCCTTATCTGAGAGACTGACTAGTTGGTTGGTCATGTTCAAGTCATCAGAGTTGCCATCGTCATTCTTTATGTCTGGCGTTGGCCTGCGTTATTTCCCCATTGTCACACTTGTATTGTGGGTTTTTCTACGTGTCATGGTTGTATTCATTGGCTAAATGATGTGCACGTCTGGGAAGTGAAGTGGAGCGGCCGTGCTCCTCTGGCTCCACCCTTCTGGGCTTGTAAACTCACCTCCAGGGAAGGCTAGCTGTCTGCAGATGAGCCACACATAGGATGAAATCAGGCTGAAAATGCAGCACAGCACAGAAGACAAGCAGATAGGGGTGATCTGATGGGGAAATCTTAATAGCATGATTGATGAACATGAAGTCTGAAGCTGTCTTGTATGCAAATTTTAGTAGTCATGCTAAAAAGGGGCTCTAATCTGGCATGGACTTTATCATATTTTATTTTTATTAGAGGAGCATAAATCTCTGATTTTACACTTGTACATGTATCCTCAAACTCACAAAAGCTGAATGCCTCAAAGGAATTAATCACTTCTTGGAAAACTTGGCTTAAGATTTTCTCTTTTTTTTGGGGGGGGGGCACACCCGGCGGTGCTCAGGGGTTATTCCTGGTTGTCTGCTCAGAAATAGCACCTGGCAGGCACGGGGGACCATATGGGACACCGGGATTCAAACCAACCACCTTTGGTCCTGGATCGGCTGCTTTGCAAGGCAAACGCCGCTGTGCTATCTCTCCGGGCCTGGCTTAAGATTTTCTTACATATCAAGTTTATTTAGATTATTTATCTACTTGTTTTCATGAAAATTTTGTTGAAAAGATTAAGTTTCCTGCATTATTCAAGTTTCTCCGATGGACTAGAGCACAGATAGCATTGCCAATTGGAAACCAACCAGCAATGCTATTCCACTGTTATTTTGACCTTAAGGAAAAATATTTTTACATAACTTTTCAGGATTAGAGCTATTTCATAAAGCTGAGTACATCTGCAGTTCTTTTCCTGACTTAGACCTATTCACAGTAAGATTTAATGCAAATTTCCTCCTGTTTTACTTTGAACACATATCTGAGCTCAGAGCACCTTAACTGTCACTAAAAAGCATGAACTTTTCAAGGTTAAAATTGATGAATAGGTTTAGATGGGCCAGAAAACATTCCATACTGAGTCCCTATAATATTAATGTTCATTAATATTGCAATATTGGAAGCAATTTTGTATTGGTATTTTCACAATAAACTTATACCTTTGTTAGATGAAAATACCAGTGGGTTTTATGAATAAATTTATATTTAGTTGATCATGCTTATATAATTAGTCTAAGTATACTTTATTACCGTATGAGTATAAGTTAATGTAATCAGATATAACATATAATTACACAATTAAGACATTGTAAAAGTCTTTTGAAACAAAACTATAATTTTTGAATTTGCATAAGATAAATATTTGTATTTTTATTTGATTTAGTTAAATAGGCTGTTGTGTGTGCTTTGAATGGTTACCTTGTTCATGGTTGTTTTTTGTTTTTTTTTTTTTTGGTTTTTGGGCCACACCCGGCGGTGCTCAGGGGTTATTCCTGGTTGTCTGCTCAGAAATAGCTCCTGGCAGGCATGGGGAACCATATGGGACACCGGGATTCGAACCAACCACCTTAGGTCCTGAATTGGCTGCTTGCAAGGCAAACGCAGCTGTGCTATCTCTCTGGGCCCACCTTGTTCATGTTTTATGATATTTCACTTAGTGTTTAAAAAAGGTAATACTTACACTTAATCATCTTGCAAATTTATAGTGAAAATCTGTCTGTCGCCCAAGCACCTTATTGATCTAGTACACACTTGTTTAAAAAGTTTTCTATACAAAATTTGGAGCCCTAAGAATGCTGAAGACTATGGCAGGAAATCACTCTGAGATAAATAGTCATTAATTTTCAATTTCTATAGATATACTTGTGCACATCTATCTAAATCACAAGTTATCATTATAACACAGGGTTAAGAATTTTAGTTCTTTTTATTTTGTTTCTTTCTTTGTTTTTGTTTTTGGGCCACCCTCAGGGGTTACTCCTGGCTATGCGCTCAGAAATCGCTCTGGTTGGGGGACCATATAGGACGCTGGGGATCTAGCCGCAGTCAATCCTGGGTCAGCCACTTGCAAGGCAAAAACTTACCGCTCCGGCCCCAAGAATTTTAATTCTTTTTAACTTTATTTTTGTCATTATTATTGAGGGGTCTATATTTTGTGCTGCTCAGGGCACTATTATGACCTTCACCCAGAGGTGCTTGAGGGAGCAAATCATATCAGGACTTGAACAGATGGCATCCTACATGCAATGGATATATTCTGCCACTTGAGCCATATCTACAATCCATTCTTTAAGTTTTCAAATCATCTTTTTTCCTTTTATACACCTACGTTTTATATTATAACACCACGATTTACCAATTTATTTATAATATAATTTTAAGGCATTAAATATTCAAACACCAATCTTACCACTAGTGTGACCTTCATTTCACCCTTCTTCCCGGTTTCCCACAGATGATGATAGCCTGCCTCAATGCAGGCAAAACAAATTTATTTCATTTACCAAAATGATGGGGGGAAATGTTTGTGCATCTTATAGAGCAAATGCCACCTGGAGCTGAAATCTGAGTGCAGGGGTGGAGAGCAGGTACTAACCACATCTGCAATCTGATGCCCCCCTTTTTTGCGCAGACATACTACATGGTATGAACTTTCGTTTATTTGAGCATAGCTATGACTTTTATGTTTTATATTAACAAAAAAGTATTTAAAATGTTTTCTTATTTTCTGATGTAAAAAAAATTTAGGTAAATTTATTTAACCAGCTGGGGATAGGCGTATTGTAAATTACTTCAGCCTCACAGACTGGTTGGTCCCAGCCTCCAGAGATGGTGTCTTTATTTGCTTTACAATATTTTTTCTTGTTTTCCTTGTCTAAAAACTGTGCATCTTATGGTCAGGTGTGTCTTATAGAGCAAAATATGGTAGTTTTCTCTTTTTTATAACACTAAGGCAAGTAGAATTATCAAAACTTTGATCATACAAGGATCAATTTGAAATGATTGCTTTATCTCAATGATGTTACAAAGTTCGTATCTAAGAATTTACTGGGCTGGATTACCTTTTAGACTTGTTGAGCTTAGTGGATTTCTATAAATCTTTCCCAGTAGATTTTCTGTGATACTACTGAGTTGACACTACTATGAAATTTTGAGATGTCCTGCAGCTACTTTCGGCCTTTTGGACTATGTCCTATAAATCTGAAACAAATGTGAAGATTTAGAAGTTTGATAATATGAAGATGTGAGGCTGGGCCATTGATATTGGCATTGGGTGCGATGCTGGGCTGCTTTGGTTTTATTTAGAAAGGGCAACCTTTATTCAGCCATTTTAAGAATGCTCCAAGAAATTTCAGCCCTATCCATATGACCTTGGAAAATTATTGTCATTACTTTCTTTTGGAACTTGATAGAAAAGCTGGGCTGTTTTTCTGCCATGGAGATGATGTTTGTGGGTGGAGGCTGCCAGGCTTTCTAGTGAAAGATGGTGGGGTTTCAGGAAATCAGCCCCACGTTCTTCTACAAAATATCACCGTACTGATAGTCTGGACCCACTTGAGATTTTTCATCTGCTCATATTATTTAAGTTCAGTCACAGGCCTGGGCCATTCTGTCAAAGGAAGTTGATAATAGCCAATATTTTAATTAAAAACTTTAATCTATCCTGATCTATAAAATAAACTGGGTTTTAATTTTGAGATGAGCATTTCCTTTTTTAACTTAACCTACCATGATACAAAAATATATTAATATCTGAGGTTTAGACATACAATGTTCCACTCCCAATACCAACAACAGTGTTTCTAGATTTGCTCCATACCTCCTCCTCCCAGAGTACCATCTAGACAGGAATTTTTTTTGAGTTTGGTTGTTAAAGTTTAGTTTTCTTGATTTCAGTCTTGTTAACTCTGTAGTTTAGATATTTAGCTCTGTTCGTCCTTAACACCACCAATGTACCTGAATTTCCTTGAGATTTGCCTCCTTGTATTTCTCGTTTGTCTTTCTCACACTCCGTTCTTTCTTTTCTCCCCTCTATACTCTGGAGCCAAGAGTGAGCTAGGCATCTCAACTTTAAACCATTGCATCCCCTCATGCAGGTATTTTAAACACTACATATTAGTGATAGCATCTTGTATTTATCCTTCTTCTTGTGGCTTACTTCATTTGACATATCTTCTGGTTTCATCTATGTTGTAGTGAATCACACAATCACTTCACTCTTTAGAGATTTACTGTATTCCAATGTACAAATATAACATACATCTATGATCCACTCTTCTACCATTAGTCATCTAGGTTAATTCTAAATATTAACTATTTTACTTAGTGCTGAAATGAGTATTAGTGTGCATACATCCTTTGAATGAATGTTTTCTTTTTCCTGACCTTTGAATAGATCCCAAAAGTAGAATTGCCAGTTTTATTCTGAGTTTATTGAGAAGTTTCCTTAGTGTTTTTCAGAGCCATTGAACCAGACAACATTCCCAACAGCAGTGGATGAGAATTCCATTTTCAGCACATCCTTGCCAACACTGATTGTTCTCACTATTTTTGATACTTGCCTTTTTGAGTGGTATAATATATTTAAGATCAAGTTGTCTTGATTTGGATTTCCCTAATGATTAGTAATGATGAGCATTTATTTATGTGCTTGTTTGCCATCAGTTGGTCTTATTTAGAGAAGTGTCAGTTCATTTCCTCTTGACGTTTTAGTTTTTTAATTTTTATTTTGATCAGAATGGCTTACGTATCTTTCACAGTACTATTTTAGGTACATATTAACATTGAATCAGGGGAATACCCATCAGGAAATTTGTCCTCCCCCACCTCTTCACATTTTATGATAGTAATTTTAAATTTTAGTAGGTTAATCTTGTGTGTATGTTGTATATCCTGGATATCAACATCTGACGTGTTGAGTGCAAATATTTTCGCCCACTATTCAGAAATTCCAGATCATTTTAGTTTAACTTTAAAAGGTTATAGGAGTCCCCAAAATTGTCAGTTTCCTCAAAGTATTCCCGTGCATAAAGATTCCTAAAGTTATTTCTCATTAGACTTTGAAATTCCTGGTATCTGTGGTGCTGGTGGCATTGCTCTTTTCATTTATGATTAAGTTTATTTATTATTTGCTAATGGTTTATTGATCTTATGTCTTTTCAAAGAACCAAATCTTACTTTTGTTGATATTTTGAATTATTTTGGGGTTTCCAGTTTATAAATTTTTGCTGTAAGTTTCATTATTTCATTCTGCCTATATTTGGTTGATTATAATAGTCATTTCCCAATTTTTAAAGTTGTGCCATTAATTGTGTTGGAACTTTCTTCCTGGTGAATATTTGAAAAACTAAATTTTCCTAATAATACCTCTTTTGTGTGTCCCAGAAATATTCATAACTCATTTTTTTCATTCTCATTTGTTTCCAGGAAATTTTTGATTTCTGCTTTGATTTCCTCTCTGACCCATGTATTATTCAGTGGAAGCTGTTTAACTTCCAGGTATTAAAATTATTTCTCTATTTCTGTTTGTAATTCACTTCTATTTCAGTGCCTTATGATCTGAGAAGATAGTTGGTACAATTTCTATCTTCTGGATTTTATGAAGGCATGTTTTATGTCCCAGCATGTGGTGTATCTTGAGTGATTTCCCAAGTGCATTGGAGAATAATGTTTATCCAGCTTTCTGGGGAATGAAGACACCTACCTCTATCTATCTATCTATCTATCTATCTATCTATCTATCTATCTATCTATCTATCTATCTATCTATCTATCTATCTATCTATCTATCTATCATCTACCTACTCTATCTATCTATCTATCTATCTATCTATCTATCATCTACCTACCTACCTACCTACCTACCTATCTATCTATCTATCTATCTATCTATCTATCTATCTATCTACCTACTAAACCACCATCTTTATTTATTTCTTCAAAGCCAAAATGTTCTTGTTAAATTTTAGCCTGACGTATCTATCAAGAGGTGAAAGCGGTGTTGAATTCTCCTACTATTATTATGTTCTGATTGTTGTCTTTCTTCAAGTCTCTTAGCAGTTGTTTTAAGTATTTTGCTGACCCCGCATTGGGTGTGTATATGTTTAGGAGTGTGAATATTTTCCTGATGGATGCATCTCTTGATTATTAAGAAATCCCAAACTCTGTCTGTTATAAAATTTTAAGCTTAAAGTCTTTGTCACTTTATATTAGTATGGTGAACTTGAACTTTATAAGAGATTTGTTTGCTTGAAGGATGGTCTTCCAACCATTGACTTTAAGCCTGTGTTTGCTCTCAAGAGATAAATCTGTTTCCGGCAAGCAGCAAAATGTTGGATTCAATTTTCTGATCTGGTTTGCCACTCTGAATAGGTTTGTCTCTGAACAGGTATATTTGTCAATTAATGTTGAGAGAGATGATTGTCATGGGATTTTTTTTGGCCATTATTTGTAGACGTTGGTGTGTTTGTGGAATTTGTTCTGTCATAACATAGACTCTTCAGTTCTTTGTATGCTGTTTCTGAGTCTGTAAAGTTCTGGTGCTACTGTTTATCCATGAAACAGTGTATCTTTCCTTCAAACCTGAATGAAAGTCTGGCTGGGGCAAGTATTTGTAGTGAGACATTCATTTCATTTAGTTTTTGTTTTTTTTTAAACTAAATCCAACAACTGCCTTTGGCCCAGAGGGTGGCTTGTAATAAAGCTGATACAAATCTTAAGGATGCTTCTTTATATGTAATTACCCTTTTTGATCTTACTGATTTCAGTATTCTATCTCTATTTGTGTTATTCATCATTGTGACTAGGATGTGCCTTTGGGTACTCTCTCTCTCTCTCTCTCTCTCTCTCTCTCTCTCTCTCTCTCTCTCTCTCTCTCTCTCTCCTCTCTCTTGTTTTTGGAACACACACGGTGACACTCATGGGTTACTCCTAGCTATGTGCTCAGAAATTGCTCCTGGTTTGGGGGACCATATGGGACACCAGCGGATCTGACCAGGGTCCTTCCTAGGTCAGCCATATGCAAGTCAAACACCCTACTGCTGCACCACCACTCCACCCCCTTATTTGGGTCCTTTTAGCTGGTATTTTTCGGCTTACAGGATGTGGCGCATGCACTCTTCAGGTCTGGAAATTTCTCAGTAATTATATCTTTGACTATTACTCTTTCATTAGGGTTTTCTTCCTGCCTCTCTGGAACCCAAAGAATTAGTTTTGAAGTATTTTTCAATCTTCTGCTCATATTACATTAATGATTTTTTCTCAAATTCTTCTGTTTTGGGAGGTTATATGAAGCTTAATATTCCAGCTTACAGATTCTGTCTCCAACAGTTATTGCTCTGTTTGAGAACTTACAGTGAGTTTTTAATTTCACCTAATAAGTTTTTTACTTCCATCAAATTTCTGTTGAAATTTTTTATTTATTCTTTCATAATATCTTGAATAATATTGGCTATCCATTCCAAGGCTTTCCGTTTTTATTTTTTAGATTTTTGAACATGCTGAACATTTACTCTCAAAAGTTCTTATTAGAGAGGCTATATAGGTGACTGATACTAGTCGGATCTGCACAACTACTTCTTCATTCACTAATTGTGATGATTTCAGCATTGCTTTCCCATTCTGACATTTGCACTTTGGTGATTTTTATGTGATGTACTAAAAGATTTGTGCGGATGAAGAGTGAAGGGAAGCAGCTGCACTCTTCTTGAAGAGCCACTGTTCAGGTACAAGTTGCCTCCCTGATGAAAGCTGATAGGCTGCTAGATCTCCTTGTGCACATGCTCACAACCCAGGTTCTCCCTCTGTTCCCTGAGCACTTTTTTCAGGCCTTGATTTTAAATAACCAAGAAACTAGGAGAAATGGCATAGCATATGTATAACAGAAGTGATGCCGCCATGATATATATTACTACTTTAGAATTAAAGTGCACATCCACAGTTTGGGCAAAAGTTAATGGAATGTAAAATATATACTAAATCTCTACCATAAATCATACCATTAAACCTGATGTTAAAGATATGTATTACATATTACCTAATATCCCAACGTCTTAATCTGCTCAATTTTAAAATTGACTATGCCCTTTTTTATCCCCTTATTAAGTGACAGGGAGCCACATTTCTATGGCATCTCTGTAGTAAATGCATACATTAAGAATTTCCAGAGTAGGTATCGGGACTCAAAGTGCTTTTGCTGTCAAGTATAGTAAGTTAGACTTGCACCTTTAAAACATACTGTATTTTCCGGTGTATAAGACTACTTTTGAAACCAAAAAAAGGTCAACCAAAAATCGGGGGTCGTCTTATACACGGAGTGTATCCCGAAAAATGTTTCAATATGCTGCTAAACGAAAATTGTCTGAATATTGCCACAAAACGAATTTTCCAACTCGATCCTGCACCAATCACTGCAAGGCTGCTCGGACCGCCTCTCTAACTCAGCCAATCCAAGCAGGCTTTTCATGCATGCAAATTAGACAATGTTCTGGCCCCAAACCTACACTGTCAAAAGCAGGCTCAGATTGGCCAGAGTCAGAGAGGAAGTCTATTACAGTATAACCTTTGAACCTCTGCTTGTTGTGATGGGCTCACTGTGGTACATGAACACAGAAACACATGCAGCACATGCAGCACAGGAACATTCTGTCTGATACAGCGAATATAGGCCCAAACCTATGTTTTAACTGCAAAATTATGTGGTCGTCTTACATGCCTGGTCATCTTATACACCGGAAAATACAGTATTTAGGGCCAGAGAGACACCCCAAACTCTGGAAATGTATATTTTCTCATCTCTTACCTAACAAAGAATTAATATGCAAGATATTCAAAACACTTGTAGAATTTGACAAGTAAAAACACCGTTTTTACTGTGCTCCTTTGACTCTAATCCTTAAAATGCACCCACTTAAAATTTGAGGTTAAATGCACCCACTTAAAATTTGAGGTTAACTTAAGCTAATATGCATGTACATGGAAATGTAAAAACTACTATGCCACTAATGTTTAAGGAGTTACGTAAGTTTTATGGCTTTAGATTGCCTTGTGTGCTGTGAAGAAATATTATAATGTGCTACAATCTGGGACTTGAGGGACAAAGTAATTGTACATGGATTCTGTTTTATTTATCTTAACGTTCTTTGGATGAAAGTTCAAAGTTAAGATATCAGCAAGGGGACTTCTTCTGAGAATTATGTTATGGCTGATTGTCCTTCCACTGTAACTTTACCTTGTCCTCTTTCTTTGCATCTTTTGTTCTCATAATTCAAAATAAAAAAATAAAAAAAGGGGCCCGGAGAGATAGCACAGTGGCGTTTGCCTTGCAAGCAGCCGATCCAGGACAAAGGTAGTTGGTTCGAATCCCGGTGTCCCATATGGTCCCCTGTTCCTGCCAGGAGCTATTTCTGAGCAGACTGCCAGGAGTAACCCCTGAGCACCGCCGGGTGTGGTCCAAAAATCAAAAAAAATAATAATAATAAAAATAAAAAAATGGGAAAAAATTTTAGGCCTAAACAATAATATAGCAAGTGGGGCACTTACCTTGCATATGGACAACTCGAGGTGATTCCAGACCCCATATGGAATCACAGACCCAAAAGTAGTGATTCTCTGAGACCAGAGCCAGGAGTAAGCCTTGAGTAGCACCAGGCGTGCCTCTCCAAATCATTTGATTCTATCAAAACATGAGGAGAAGAGGTGAAGAGAAACTTCCTTAAAGAAAACATAAATGCCAGAGAGATGACATGGATATAAGGCTTTTGCCTTGCATGCAGAAGGTCCGTGGTTCGAATTCCCTCCATTCCATATGGTCCCTTCCAGGAGTGATTTCTGAGCATAGAGCCAGGAGAAACCCCTAAGCACTGCCGGGTGTGACCAAAAAAAAAAAAAAAAAGAAAATATACGTATGTCCAATAAATATGTGAAAAAATGCATCATTTAGATTCAGGAAAATGCAAATAAAAACAATGAAATATCACCTTCTACTGGAACTTATCAAAAAGAACTAAGAAAAAAGCAGTGTTGGCAGAGGTGTAGGGGATACTGAACTCTCATCTACTTCTAGTTGGAACGGGGTCCTTATTTCTTTCCCATTGTGACCTTTGATGTATGGTGATGTTTTTCATTTGTAGTGGTGGGATCCTTAACTAGAAGAAATGTGCAGCTGCTTCGCTCTGCTACATGACCACACTCTTGTCTGCATTCCCTCATCTAAATTCGAAGAAACCACCCACCACTTTGCGACTACCATCATTGCTGTCAGTCACCAGACCTTTGCAATGTAAGCCCACACTATTGCCTGGATGCACCTCTTGTTTTCACACCCTTATACATTAAGTTTTTCTTGTTTCCTACTGATTTAAAATGTAACTCTCTTTGGGTTTTACATTTTGATTACTATGAGTCTTCATTTTGTTCTGTGTAGGTCTATTTTGTTTGGCACTATTTTGGCCTCTGAACTGCCTGCATCCAAAAAGTGGGGGTTTCTGCTATTATCTCTTGCATCACCAATTTTTTTCTCCTTTCCTTTTTTCCTTACATTTAGTTATTGATGTAATTTTGATATTATTATTGTCTTTGTTCATTAAGTACCTTACATGTTCTTCCACCTGTTTGTCTCTATTTTCATTTTATACTTTCATCTCAATACTCTCTTGCATATTGTCTTTCTGTTCTTTAAAAACAATTTGCTCAAACTTACCAGATTGTGTGTTTATTTTTGGTTTCAGGGATATTTTATTTCTTTCTTGATTTCTTTTTTGATTCAGTTGCTATTTGACTATGATTTGTTTAGTTTCTTTGTATTTGGAGTCTTCTCCATCTCTTTTTTTAAATTAATACTTACTTTCATGGCATTATGGTCAGAGAAGTTATTTTTGTAAATATATATATATGTTTTGGTTTTACCCTAATATGTCATCTCTCTTGGAGAATGTTTATATTTACCAGAGGAGCAGGGTTATTGTTATGTTGGGTGATGAAGATCCCCTTATTTTTTGTGCTTATTTGAAAGTTACTTCCTTTGCCAGGCATATTTTCTATATCATATATTGCTGAATTGGTCATTTTCTCCTGGACTATATTCTATGCTTCATTGTGGTAATTTGCACAACTAGTTTCAAAACTTCCACCGCTGTTCTATCTCTCTTACTAGAATGTGTGCTCCTTGAACACAGTATACCCAAGGCAAGTAACATAGAAAAAAATAAAGCAGGTCTCTCCCTCATTTCTAATTTTAAAAGAATGCACCTAATGGCTATATGAATGAATAGATTGTAAAATGTATTAGGAATGTGAGTGTTCCTTCCTTGGAATTATTTTTATTTAAAATGAAATGTGCATGGAACTAATTACTTTTCAAACAAGAGTAATTAATCTTCTTGGGTATAAATGTAAGAACACTGGAATAAATGGCATCCTATGTTAGCTTACATAATCCTGAGATCTAGCTGGTAAGACATGACAGGCAGAAATATCTTCCTTCAAATGGTTCAGTGCCAGATATAAGCTCTCTTTGTTAAATCCTCTACCTGTGACAAAATCTGATGATCTGGACTATGTTTGTACAATTTTATCTTCTATTTGAAGGACCATTAACAGCTGATAGAAATAGGAGGTCACCAAATAACAATTCTAGGTGGTCACTTTTATTTTCTCATAACTGTACATAATCCCGTTCAGCATGGATTACTGATTCTTATGTCACTATTCATACAAAAAAAGCAAATAGTGTCGAAGTCATTAGTTTTTATAGTACTCAGAAATTTCCAACATAT
Source organism: Suncus etruscus (assembly GCF_024139225.1). Lineage (NCBI taxonomy): Eukaryota > Metazoa > Chordata > Mammalia > Eulipotyphla > Soricidae > Suncus > Suncus etruscus. The sequence goes on from NC_064868.1 coordinate 121,091,397, forward strand.
TTTCTGAGAAGTATCTTATGGTATCATTATGCCATTATATAAGGTATCTTCTATAGCAGTCAGTACATTTGGTTTAGTTTTATTATATACGTATTTTTATAAGGGCAAATCTGAAAAGCATCCACACAAAAATGTCTGATAATTCAGTAACATGAAATTTGGGGTATAAAAATAGGATTTCAGTGTATAGAATATAAATTTTAAAGATTAGAAAGCAGTATTAATTTAACTTTTTGTATTGTTACAAGATTCAGTAGTTACATGCTTTCAGTAGTGTTAACATTTATGATTTTCATTTAAAAATTTATGTATCTTCACCACTAACATCAAAGTGCCCAAAACTCTGGAACTTCTAGTCCATATGCAATTAATTTTTTGTTGTGTTAAAAATTAAACTCAGGAACTCACACTTGCCAGGTAAATTTTTTTTTGTTTTTGGGCCACACCCATCAGTGCTCAGGGGTTACTCCTGGCTGTCTGCTCAGAAATAGCTCCTGGCAGGCACAGGGAACCATATGGGACACCGGGATTTGAACCAACCACCTTTGGTCCTGGATCGGCTGCTTGCAAGGCAAATGCCGCTGTGCTATCTCTCTGGGGCCCACTTGCCAGGTAATTTGGTATAACACTGAGCAACATTTCTGACACCATGTAATTGAATTTTACAGAATAATATTACGGATGATACCAGTGGAAATCCCTAGGCGACCTATGTGAAGTGGGGAAGCGAGAGGCAACAACCTTGAGAAGGGAAGCTGCTTTTTTCTCTCTCTCTCTGCTTCTGCCACCTGGAATGACTGAGGAGATATAGGACTGATAAAATATTCAATGAGCCGCAGCATGGTGTAGACCTCAAGTCACATGCTTTTTTTATTTTTTAGTTTTGGTTCTTCGTAACTCTTCCACATTTCCTCTCAAAAGTCCTTATCAGAATAGTTGGTCCATACCTAGGTGGGGTCACACTCAAGTTCTGAGATGGTCCCACCAAGGGCAGAGCAGGGCCATGCTCCCTTGGTCTGTCTTTCTGATTTTGTTCTTTCCTGGGAAGGCTGGTCACTGTGCGGAGTGATCGCTTCATGGATAGAATAGGTCTATTCTTCCTGGGCCTCTGGACCTTATGATCAGTCTTGTTTACTCTTTTAAAGAATAGACTCCTGCTCTTGTTGATTTTGTATATTGTTTTCTTGTTCCCTATATTTTTATTTCTGCTTCAATTTTTATTATCTTCTGACTTCTATTTCTGTATTAATTTGTTAATTTTCTAGTTTCTCTTATTTAGGCCTCATGTTTTATAAAAGTTTTAACATTTCAGACATTTAGAGTTCTAACTCCAAACTCACCACTGTGTCCATTTGTTATAATTGGGGTTAGTTTGATTGGCATTAGTTGGGAATCCTGGATTTGTGCTCCAGTCTCCCATATAAGATATATAAGCTGTTTCCTCTTCCTCTTTCTATTTCTTCTGTAATTCCTGTGATTCTAAAGTTGTTCCTACTAGCATTACCAGCAATATCTTCTATGTCCTCTTCAGTATGGATTAATTACATTCCCATTGCTTGTTCTTTGCTAGTGAAGGTGAGTACTGTTTTAATTCATTAAGTTGGTTTTCAGTTTCATCAATTCTGAATTCATCAATGCTGAATGAGTACAATTAATCTGAAAAATTCAAATTTGAAAATTTCAAAATTTATGTTTCAGTTGTTATGTAAAATATTGCCATGAGAAACCTGGTGGTTAGTCTTAGGTGAACTATAAAATTGATCCACATTTTCTCTGAAGCTCTGCATATATGTAAGAACAATTGGAAATGAGTTAATTAATCTCCAAAAAAATACAGATGGGGGCCGGAGAGATATCATGGAGATAAGGTGTTTGCCTTACATGCAGAACAACTGTGGTTCGAATCCCGGCATACCATAAGGTCCCCCTAGCTTGCCTGGGACGATTTCTGAGCTTAGAGCCAGGAGTGGTCCCTGAGTGCTGCCAGGTGTGACCCAAAAACCAAATAAAAATACAGATAACTAGGTTATGTGTGAGGTGGGGAGGGCTTTAAACATAAACATTTAGCATGATCCAGAAATTGCCCATATTAAAAATCAACTAATAATATTATTTTCCGTTTCAAACATATCATTTTTACTTAGCTTAGCCATATTAATAAAAATAATCAATAGGATTTTTTTTAGTTATAACTCATCTATAAAACATGTAGAGTTAGATATGATTATCCAGTTTAGGAATTGATCACAAATATATAGAATTGAGTAGATGTTTGTTTTCCTTTTCTATGGATAAATTTTCTGACTTACTAAAAAGATCACATTGCAGTGAAGTTGTTGAGAAAAAGCAAGCCAGGACTTTATACTCTGCAAGAGCAAATGCTATAGTGTCTTTGCTTTCATAATCAAAGTTTTTCCTAGGCTTTTTTTTTCTTTTTGAGTCACACTTGGCGATGCTCAGGTGCTACTCCTGGCAGTGCACTCAGAAGTCACTCCTGGCACGCTCAGGACCATACAGAATGCTGGGAATCAAACAGGGTTCTCTCCTGTGTTGGCTGATTGCAAGGTCTTAACGCTGTGCTTTCTCTCTGGCCCCAGAAAGATTTTTCTATATTGTGTGTGTATTTTGGGGGGGCTTTTGTACCATATTTTTATATTTGTAATTGCTGGGTCATGTGGAAACTCAATTTTTAGGGTTTTTTTTTAGGATTATTTATAATTTTTCCAAAAAGACTCAACCAGTCTATATTCCACCAACATTGAATCAGAGTCCCTTTCTCCCTATATATGTTACAGCACTAGTCATTATTATTGTACTTTGTGGTGTGTATCAGTCTCTATGGTGTGAGATGATAACGAATTGTTGTTCTGATTTGAATATCCCTGATGATTAATGTTGTAGGTCATTTCTTTTTAATTTAAACAACTTTTACATACATGATTGTGTTTGGGTTTCAGTCTTCTAAAGAACACCACCCATCACCAGTGCAACATTCCCATCACCAATGTCCCAAATCTCCCTCCTCCCCAACCGACCCCCGCCTGTACTCTAGACAGGCTTTCTATTTCCCTCGTACATTCTCATTATTAGGATAGTTCAAAACGTAGTTATTTCTGTAACTAAACTCATCACTCTTTGTGGTGAGCTTCATGAGGTGAGCTGTAACTTCCAGCTCTTTTCTCTTTTGTGTCTGAAAGTTATTACTGCAAGAATGTCTTTCATTTTTCTTAAAACCCATAGATGAGTGAGACCATTCTATGTCTTTCTCTTTCTCTCTGACTTATTTCACTCAGCATAATAGATTTCATGTACATCCATGTATAGGAAAATTTCATGACTTCATCTCTCCTGACAGCTGCATAATATTCCATTGTGTATATGTACCACAGTTTCTTTAGCCATTCATCTGTTGAAGAGTATATTGGCTGTTTCCAGAGTCTTGCTATGGTAAATAGTGCTGCAATGAATATAGGTGTAAGGAAGGCATTTTTGTATTGTATTTTTATATTCCTAGGGTATATTCCTAGGAGTGGCATAGCTGGGTCGTATGGGAGCTCGATTTTCTGTTTTTGGAGGAATCTCCATATCGCTTTCCATAAAGGTTGAACTAGATGGCATTCCCACCAGCAGTGGATAAGAGTTCCTTTCTCTCCACATCCCCGTCAACACTGCTTGTTCTCATTCTATGTGATGTGTGCCAATCTCTGGGGTGTGAGGTGGTACCACATAGTTATTTTGATTTGCATCTCCCTGATGATTAGTGATGTGGAGCATTTTTTCATGTGTCTTTTGGCCATTTGTATTTCTTCTTTGTCGAAGTGTCTGTCCATTTCTTCTCCCCATTTTTTGATGGGATTAGATGTTTTTTCTTGTAAATTTCTGTCAGTGCCTTGTATATTTTGGAGATTAGCCCCTTGACTGATGGGTATTGGGTGAATACTTTCTCCCACTCAGTGGGGGGCTTTTGTATCCTGGGTGCTATTTCTTTTGAGGTGCAGAAGCTTCTCAGTGTACTATATTCCCATCTGTTAATCTCTACTTTCACTTGCTTGGAGAGTGCAGTTTCCTCTTTGAAGATGCCTTTAGTCTCAATGTCCTGGAGTGTTTTACCTACGTGTTGTTCTGTATATCTTATGATTTCGGGTCTGATATCGAGGTCTTTCATCCACTTGGATTTAACCTTCGTACATGATGTTAGCTGGGGGTCTAAGTTAAATTTTTTGCAAGTGGCTAGCCAGTTGTGCCAACACCACTTGTTGAAGAGGCTTTCTTTGCTCCATTTAGGATTTCTTGCTCCTTTATCAAAAATTAGGTGATTGTATGTCTGGGGAATATTCTCTGAGTATTCAAGCCTATTCCACTGATCTGAGGGCCTGTCTTTATTCCAATACCATGCTGTTTTGATAACTATTGGTAGGGTGTTTATTGTTTCAAATGAATTTCATGGGTATCTTTAGAGGGATTGCATAATGCCTTGGGGTATTGCCATTTTGATGATGCTAATCCTGCCAATCCATGAGCAGGGTATGTGTTTCCATTTCTGCGTGTCCTCTCTTATTTCTTGGAGCAGAGTTTTATAGTTTTCTTTGTATAGGTCCTTCACATTTTTAGTCAAGTTGATTCCAAGATATTTGAGTTTCTGTGGCACTATTGTGAATGGGGTTGTTTTCTTAATGTCTACTTCTTCCTTATTACTATTGGTGCATAGAAAGGCCATTGATTTTTGTGTGTTAATTTTGTAGCCTGCCCCCTTGCTATATGAGTCTATTGTTTCTAGAAGCTTTTTCGTAGAGAGTTTAGGGTTTTCTAGGTAGAGTATCATGTCATCTGCAAACAGCGAGAGCTTGACTCCTTCCTTTCCTATCTGGATTCCCTTGATATCTTTTTATTGCCTAATAGCTATAGCAAGTACTTCCAGTGCTATGTTGAAGAGGAGTGGTGAGAGAGTACAGCCTTGTCTTGTGCCAGAATTTAGAGGAAAGGCTTTCAGTTTTTCTCCATTGAGGACAATATTTGCCTCTGGCTTGTGGTAAATGGCCTTAACTATATTGAGAAAGGTTCCTTCCATTCCAATCTTGCTGAGAGTTTTTATCAAGAATGGCTGTTGGACCTGATAAAATGCTTTCTTTGTGTCTATTGATATGATCATGTGATTTCTATTTTTCTTGTTGTTGAAGTTGTGTATTATGTTGATAGATTTATGGATGTTAAACCATCCTGGCATTCCTGGGATGAAACCTACTTGATCGTATTGGATGATCTTCTTAATGAGGCATTGAAGCCCATTTGCCAGGATTTTGTAGAGGATCTTTGCATCTGTATTCATCAGCGATATTGGTCTGTAATTTTCTTTTTTGGTAGCATCTCTGTCTGGTTTAGGTATCAAGGTGATGTTGGCTTCATGAAAGCTATTTGGAAGTGTTCCTGTTTTTTCGATTTCATGAAAGAGTCTTGCCAGGATTGGTAGAAGTTCCTCTTGAAAGGTTTGAAAGAATTCATTAGTAAATCCATTTGGGCCTGGAATTTTGTCTTTGGGCAAACATTTGATTACTGTCTTAATTTCCTCAATAGTGATTGGTGTGTTTAGATATGCTACATTCTCTTCATTCAACCGTGGAAGATTATGAGTCCAAAAATTTATCCATTTCTTCCAGTTTTTCATTTTTAGTGGCATAGAGTTTCTCAAAGTAGTTTCTGATTACCCTTTGGATCTCTACCATATCAGTAGTTATCTCTCCTTTTTCTTTCCTAATATGAGTTATCAAGTTTCTCTCTCTTTGTTAGTTTTTCCAGTGGTCTATCAATCTTGTTTATTTTTTCAAAGAACCAACTTCTGCTTTTGTTGATCTTTTGGATTGTTTTTCGTGTTTCCACTTCATTGATTTCTGTTCTCAGCTTTGTTATTTCCTTCTGTCTCCCTATTTTTGGGTCCTTTCGTTGAGTACTTTCTAATTCTATGAGCTGTGTCATTAAGCTATTCAGGTATGCCCCTTCTTCTTTCCTGATGTGTGCTTGCAAAGCTATAAATTTTCCTCTCAGTACTGCTTTTGCTTTGTCCCATAGGTTCTGATAGTTTGTGTCTTCATTGTCATTTGTTTCTAGGAAGGTTTTGATTTCCTCTTTGATTTAATCTTGGAATCCTGGTTATTCAGTATTAGGCTGTTTAACTTCCAGGTTTTTCTTCTGTGTCCCTTTGTAGTTCACATATAATTTCAGGGCCTTGTGGTCAGCAAAGGTAGCCTGCAAAATTTCTATCCTCTTGATATTTTGGAGGTATGTTTTATGTGCTAGCATGTCGTCTATCCTAGAGAATGTCCCATGTACATTAGAGTAGAAGTTGTATCCGGGCTTCTGGGGGTGGAGTGTCCTGTATATATCTACTAGGACTCTTTATTCCATTTCTCTTTTCAGGTCTAGTATATTCTTGTTGGGTTTCAGTCTGGTTGACCTGTCATGTGTTGACAATGCCGTGTTGAGGTCTCTCACAATTATTTTGTTGTTATTGATATTATTTTTCAGATTTGTCAACAATTGTATTAAATATTTTTCTGTCCCCTCATTCGGTGCATATATGTTTAGGAGAGAGATTTCTTCCTGCTGTATATATCCCTTGATTAATATAAAATGTCCATCTTTGTCCCTTACAACTTTCCTAAGTATAAAGTTTGCATCATCTGATATTAGTATGGCCACTCCAGCTTTTTATTGGTGTTGTTTGCTTGGATGATTTTCCTCCAGCCTTTTATTTTGAGTCTATGTTTGTTCTGATTATTCAGGTGTGTTTCTTGTAGGCAGCAGAAGGTTGGATTGAGTTTTTTATCCATTTAGCTACTTTGTGTCTCTTAACTGGTGCATTTAGTCCATTGACATTGAGAGAAAGAATTGTCATGGGGATTAGTGCCATCTTTATATCGAATTTTGGTGTGTCTGTTCGTCAGTGTTGTCTTAAAGTAGACTGTTCAGTTTTACTTTTAAGAATGGTTTTGAGTCTGTAAAGTTTCTGAGCTGTTGTTTGTCTGTGAAACCATGTATTTTTCCTTCAAACCTGAAAGTGAGTTTTGCTGGGTGCAGTATTCTAGGTGAAGCATTTATTTCATTGAGTTTTGTCACTCTGTCCCACCACTGCCTTCTGGCCTTGAGTGTTTCCTTTTATAGTCTGCAGTAAATCTCAAGGATGTTCCCTTGAATGTAATTTCTCTTTTCAATATTGTTGCTTTCAAAATTATGTCTCTATCTTTGGGATTCGTCATTGTGACTAGGATGTTTCTTGAAGTGTTTTTTCTGGGGTCTCTTTTAGTTGGTACTCTTTGGGCATGCAGGATTTGATCGCATGTATTCATTAGCTCTGGTAGTTTCTCTTTAATGATATTCTTGACCATTGATTCTTCCTGGAGATTTTCTTCCTGGGTCTCTGGAACTCCAATGATTCTTAAGTTGTTTCTATTGAGCTCATCATAGACCTCTATTTTCATTTGTTCCCATTCTTTGAGTAATTATTCCATTGTTTGATCATTTGCTTTTTTTTTTTTTTTTTTTTTTTTTTTTTTTTTTATAATTTTTTATTATGAATTATGAGAACAAAAGATGCAAAGAAAGAGGATAAGGTAAAGTTACAGTGGAAGGACAATCACCCATAACATAATTATCAGAAGAAGTCCCCTTGCTGATATCTTAACTTTGAATTTTCACCAAAAAAAGTTAAGATAAATAAAACAGAATCCATGTGCAATTACTTTTTCCCTCAAGTCCCCAGATTGTAGCACATTATAATATTTCTTAACAGCACACAAGGCAATCTAAAGCCATCAAGCTTACGTAACTCCTTAAACATTAGAGGCATAGTGTTTTTTACATTTCCATGTACATGCATATTAGCTTAAGTTAACCTCAAATTTTAAGTGGGTGTGTTTTAAGGATTAGAGTCAAAGGAGCACAGTAAAAACGGTGTTAGAGTGGCAATTGTTGTTTGCATAGGCCCACCAAAATATGAGAGGCATGGAAAGGAATAGCCTTGGCCTAAATACAAAGAGATCCTACCCCTGAAGTTTCCTGGCATAAGACCAGCTCTAGGCCTCAGGAAAGTTATCGTTCGCTCCAAGACATTGTCCGTAGCGCCAACACACTTATCACAGAGTCTCTGTTGTTGGTCTCATGTTTCTGTATTAAAGATTCTGGAATCTGCATGTCCTACATTGAAGTCATGATGAGGAGTGCCTTCTCGTTTCACTTCACCATGAAAGGGGAATGCAGGAAGCCCTGTCCTATAAGCAGGTTGTTGTTGTTGTTAAGTCTTCTCAGTGTTAAAGGAAGTCTCTTTTGAGCAGGACGATGTCTGAGCAGTGGTAGGGTCTTCCGTGGTAGAGGATTGCTTCCAGGTGATGTTATAGACAAACCTCACCATAAATGGGCAATACAGCAAGCCCTGTCCAGTAAACAGGTCATTGTTCTTGTTGTCTTCTCAGTGCTAAGGGATGTCTCTTTTGAGTAGATCGATGTCAGAGCAGCTGTAGGGTCGTCCCTGGTACAGGAATGCCTCCGGGTGATGTTATATACAACCTTGGATGTTTTGTAAATGTCTTCTGTAGATCAAGGGGTAAATGGAGAATGTCCATTCTTCTGAGGCCTGTGCCAGGTCTTTATGTCAATGTTCAGGGTGTAAGGTCTCATTGTACTACAAGATTTGTGTGTTCCCCTTTCTATTAGATAAGAACTTATTGGTATGTGTAGTATTTTCCCATGTCAGTGTGCCTACGCAAACAAGATATAAAGCCACGTGGTGCTATCAGATATATGGGGGCATAAGAACATTTCCAACAAGACCCATGACTTGGTTCAAACATAAGTATTAAACTGAGGGATTCTTTCACACCAAATTCCATATTGAGTAGTTCACAAAGAGAAGATAAAAAAAAATGGGGGGGGATCATCACTGTATAAGAAAGTATTTAGCAAAAGTTATAGCCGTCAAAGAAAACACGCATAAAATGTTGAAAAGATATGTGTCCTTTTTATGCCTTTTAAAATAGTTGTGTGGGTGTTAACTCTAGGGCACCACTTTGGTCTGTGAATTAGGACTCAAGAGTACTTAAGTTAGAAAGGGTAAAAAAGGAGTAATGATGATAGGAGTTAAAGAAGTTAAAGAGAAATATGAACTTATGAAGGGGTATGCAAAAGGGCAGAGTACAAAATGGACATTCTGCATACATAAAAACATAATTCAATGATAGTGAGTACTAGTAATGTTTCTTGTGAGAGTACTATTAATGTTTCTTGTGCGCGCGGGGGCAATAGCCCCCACGCGATTTTGAAAATGTAGACTGGACAGAGATTACCAGTGCCAGCCAAACCTCCTCCTGCCTGACTCCCGGCTCCCAGGAAGGAGAGATCCTTCAAGAAGCTGGGAGAACAGAAGTTCAGAGCCCCACCCAGACCCTCCCTAAGGAGCCGCATGGATAGTGGGGGAAGGCCTAGGGTCCTTCAAGCTCCACCAAGGGACCCAACTCACCGGCTTGCCCAGGGGTGTGGCCCGGGGAAGCCCTGGAGATCTGGAGCAAGGCGGCAGAGGGGTGCTGGGGTTACCCAAATCCCGCACCCCCCCTAGGCCTGGCCAAGCAGGCCTCCGGCATGGCGTGGGCCTGCCAAACCTCCTCCTGCCTGACTCCCGGCTCCCAGGAAGGAGAGATCCTTCAAGAAGCTGGGAGAACAGAAGTTCAGAGCCCCACCCAGACCCTCCCTAAGGAGCCGCATGGATAGTGGGGGAAGGCCTAGGGTCCTTCAAGCTCCACCAAGGGACCCAACTCACCGGCTTGCCCAGGGGTGTGGCCCGGGGAAGCCCTGGAGATCTGGAGCAAGGCGGCAGAGGGGTGCTGGGGTTACCCACATCCCGCACCCCCCCTAGGCCTGGCCAAGCAGGCCTCCGGCATGGCGTGGGCCTGCCAAACCTCCTCCTGCCTGACTCCCGGCTCCCAGGAAGGAGAGATCCTTCAAGAAGCTGGGAGAACAGAAGTTCAGAGCCCCACCCAGACCCTCCCTAAGGAGCCGCATGGATAGTGGGGGAAGGCCTAGGGTCCTTCAAGCTCCACCAAGGGACCCAACTCACCGGCTTGCCCAGGGGTGTGGCCCGGGGAAGCCCTGGAGATCTGGAGCAAGGCGGCAGAGGGGTGCTGGGGTTACCCAAATCCCGCACCCCCCCTAGGCCTGGCCAAGCAGGCCTCCGGCATGGCGTGGGCCTGCCAAACCTCCTCCTGCCTGACTCCCGGCTCCCAGGAAGGAGAGATCCTTCAAGAAGCTGGGAGAACAGAAGTTCAGAGCCCCACCCAGACCCTCCCTAAGGAGCCGCATGGATAGTGGGGGAAGGCCTAGGGTCCTTCAAGCTCCACCAAGGGACCCAACTCACCGGCTTGCCCAGGGGTGTGGCCCGGGGAAGCCCTGGAGATCTGGAGCAAGGCGGCAGAGGGGTGCTGGGGTTACCCAAATCCCGCACCCCCCCTAGGCCTGGCCAAGCAGGCCTCCGGCATGGCGTGGGCCTGCCAAACCTCCTCCTGCCTGACTCCCGGCTCCCAGGAAGGAGAGATCCTTCAAGAAGCTGGGAGAACAGAAGTTCAGAGCCCCACCCAGACCCTCCCTAAGGAGCCGCATGGATAGTGGGGGAAGGCCTAGGGACTTCAAGCTCCACCAAGGGACCCAACTCACCGGCTTGCCCAGGGGTGTGGCCCGGGGAAGCCCTGGAGATCTGGAGCAAGGCGGCAGAGGGGTGCTGGGGTTACCCAAATCCCGCACCCCCCCTAGGCCTGGCCAAGCAGGCCACCGGCATGGCGTGGGCCTGCCAAACCTCCTCCTGCCTGACTCCCGGCTCCCAGGAAGGAGAGATCCTTCAAGAAGCTGGGAGAACAGAAGTTCAGAGCCCCACCCAGACCCTCCCTAAGGAGCCGCATGGATAGTGGGGGAAGGCCTAGGGTCCTTCAAGCTCCACCAAGGGACCCAACTCACCGGCTTGCCCAGGGGTGTGGCCCGGGGAAGCCCTGGAGATCTGGAGCAAGGCGGCAGAGGGGTGCTGGGGTTACCCAAATCCCGCACCCCCCCTAGGCCTGGCCAAGCAGGCCACCGGCATGGCGTGGGCCTGCCAAACCTCCTCCTGCCTGACTCCCGGCTCCCAGGAAGGAGAGATCCTTCAAGAAGCTGGGAGAACAGAAGTTCAGAGCCCCACCCAGACCCTCCCTAAGGAGCCGCATGGATAGTGGGGGAAGGCCTAGGGTCCTTCAAGCTCCACCAAGGGACCCAACTCACCGGCTTGCCCAGGGGTGTGGCCCGGGGAAGCCCTGGAGATCTGGAGCAAGGCGGCAGAGGGGTGCTGGGGTTACCCAAATCCCGCACCCCCCCTAGGCCTGGCCAAGCAGGCCTCCGGCATGGCGTGGGCCTGCCAAACCTCCTCCTGCCTGACTCCCGGCTCCCAGGAAGGAGAGATCCTTCAAGAAGCTGGGAGAACAGAAGTTCAGAGCCCCACCCAGACCCTCCCTAAGGAGCCGCATGGATAGTGGGGGAAGGCCTAGGGTCCTTCAAGCTCCACCAAGGGACCCAACTCACCGGCTTGCCCAGGGGTGTGGCCCGGGGAAGCCCTGGAGATCTGGAGCAAGGCGGCAGAGGGGTGCTGGGGTTACCCAAATCCCGCACCCCCCCTAGGCCTGGCCAAGCAGGCCTCCGGCATGGCGTGGGCCTGCCAAACCTCCTCCTGCCTGACTCCCGGCTCCCAGGAAGGAGAGATCCTTCAAGAAGCTGGGAGAACAGAAGTTCAGAGCCCCACCCAGACCCTCCCTAAGGAGCCGCATGGATAGTGGGGGAAGGCCTAGGGTCCTTCAAACTCCACCAAGGGACCCAACTCACCGGCTTGCCCAGGGGTGTGGCCCGGGGAAGCCCTGGAGATCTGGAGCAAGGCGGCAGAGGGGTGCTGGGGTTACCCAAATCCCGCACCCACCCTAGGCCTGGCCAAGCAGGCCTCCGGCATGGCGTGGGCCTGCCAAACCTCCTCCTGCCTGACTCCCGGCTCCCAGGAAGGAGAGATCCTTCAAGAAGCTGGGAGAACAGAAGTTCAGAGCCCCACCCAGACCCTCCCTAAGGAGCCGCATGGATAGTGGGGGAAGGCCTAGGGTCCTTCAAGCTCCACCAAGGGACCCAACTCACCGGCTTGCCCAGGGGTGTGGCCCGGGGAAGCCCTGGAGATCTGGAGCAAGGCGGCAGAGGGGTGCTGGGGTTACCCACATCCCGCACCCCCCCTAGGCCTGGCCAAGCAGGCCTCCGGCATGGCGTGGGCCTGCCAAACCTCCTCCTGCCTGACTCCCGGCTCCCAGGAAGGAGAGATCCTTCAAGAAGCTGGGAGAACAGAAGTTCAGAGCCCCACCCAGACCCTCCCTAAGGAGCCGCATGGATAGTGGGGGAAGGCCTAGGGTCCTTCAAGCTCCACCAAGGGACCCAACTCACCGGCTTGCCCAGGGGTGTGGCCCGGGGAAGCCCTGGAGATCTGGAGCAAGGCGGCAGAGGGGTGCTGGGGTTACCCAAATCCCGCACCCCCCCTAGGCCTGGCCAAGCAGGCCTCCGGCATGGCGTGGGCCTGCCAAACCTCCTCCTGCCTGACTCCCGGCTCCCAGGAAGGAGAGATCCTTCAAGAAGCTGGGAGAACAGAAGTTCAGAGCCCCCGATCATTTGCTTTAAGGCTTTTTTCCAGTTACTTCTGCTGTATGGAATTGTTATTCATCTCATCTTCCAGTGTACTAATTCTATCCTCAGTTGCTGTTAACCCGTGGGAAAGCTCAACCATGTTTTTCTTCAATTCATCTACTGAGTTTTTCAGACCTGTTATTTGACTTGAAATTTCAGTTTGGAGTTTTCTGATTTCTATCTTCATATCCTCTTGATTCTTATTAGTTTTCTCTTCTATACTTTCTTTGAGTTCTTTGAACATCTTCCATATTGCGACTCTAAACTCCTTATCTGAGAGACTGACTAGTTGGTTGGTCATGTTCAAGTCATCAGAGTTGCCATCGTCATTCTCTATGTCTGGCGTTGGCCTGCGTTGTTTCCCCATTGTCACAGTTGTATTGTGGGTTTTTCTACGTGTTGTGATTGTATTCATTGGCTTAATGATGTGCACGTCTGGGAAGCGAAGTGGAGCCGCCGTGCTCCTCTGGCTCCACCCTTTCTGGGCTTGTAAACTCACCTCCAGGGAAGGCTAGCCATCTGCAGATGAGCCACACACAGTATGAAATCAGGCCAATAATGGAGCACAGCACAGAAGACAGGCAGTTAGGGATGCTGGCATCTGAGTTCCAGCAGAGTTCAGCGTCTTCCCCTTTCTGGGCTTGTAAAGTCAGCCATTTCTTACTCACTTATTCGCTCACTGGGTAGCTTCAGAATGTAATTTTTTTGGGCTTCTCTTCCCAGGCCTTGAGGAGAGCTTCAAGGATTCAGAAAACACAGAGAACCACAGGAAAGGGGTCCCTTCAGGTCCTCAGTTTCCTCAGAAGAAGCACACCAGGGCAGAGACTCCGCAGGTGAAGCAATCAGCACTTCACCTGGCAGTCCCCACAGTCAGCCATTTCTTACTCACTGTAGGTCATTTCTTAACATATATTTTATTCATCCAATATTTTTATTTGAGGAAATACTTTTTTCATTTCTTCTCCCCATTTTTGGATTGGGTTAGTTTTTTTTCTTGATAAGCTCTACCGATAACTTGTATATCTTTTATATGAACCCATTATTAGATGGGTCCTGGGTAAATAGTTTCTCACTTTCTATCTGTAGCACTTGTATCCTAGTCACCATTTCCTTTGACATGTACAAACTTCTTAGTTTAATGTAGTCCCATATTTTTTTTCTTTGCTTCCACTCGCTTAGCCAGTGGTATTTCTCCCTTTAGCTTAAATGGCATGGGTTTTCTGCCTACACGTTTCTCTATATTTCTTATGGTTTCAAGTCTGATATCAATTTCTTTTCTTTTTTTTTTTTCTTCTTTTTGGTTTTTGGTCACACCCGGCAGCACTCAGGGGTTACTCCTGGCTCCACGCTCAGAAATCACTCCTGGCAGGCTCAGGGGACCATATGAGATGCCGGGTATCAAACCAATGACCTTCTACATGAAAGGCAAACACCTTACCTCCATGCTAGCTCTCCAGCCCCTGATATCAATTTCTTAACTCCATTTGTTGACTGTTATTCATGACGTTAAGTAAAGGTCTGGGTTCATATTATTTTGCATGTCGTTGACCAGTTTGTTAAACATCACTTGTTGAAAAGGCTTTCTTGCTCCACTTTGTATTTATTTAACTGATAACAAAGATTAATTGGTTATGTAACTGATAATCTCAGAATAATCAAATCTATTTCATTGATGAGTGGATCTGTCTTTATTGCAATACCATGCTGTTTTAGTAACTACTGCTTTGGAAGTGATGCATCATATCTAATTTTTACAAAAATTTCTTTCAATTTTTATGCATTTATTATCCTATATTAATTTCTGGAGTTTGACCTATTTATTTAAAAATTCATGGCATTTTTACAGGGATTGCATTAAATTTTCACAATGCTTTTTAAGGTATTGCCATTTTAATGCAGTTAAACCCTCAATCTATTAGCAGGTATGTACTTCCATTTCTTTGTATCATGTTTAATTTCTTGAAGTTATAGTTTGTTTTCTATATGCCTTTCACCTGTTTAGTTTAGTTGATTTCAAAACTTAATTTTTCAAGGCACAATTTTGAAAGGAATTGCTTTTCTAATATTACTTTCTTCTCTTCTATTAATTTTATATAGAAAAGACATGGGGTTTTGTGTATAAATTTTTTGAGCTTGCTACATTACTATACAAATCTATTGTTTTGAGAAGCATTTTGGTAGATTCTTTAGGATATTTTAAGTATTTTATCATGCCATCTGTAAAAGTGAGAGATTATCTTTCTTTCTTATCTGGATACTTTTGATAACTTTTTCTTGCATAGTTGATATGACTGTTATTTCTAGTATTCTGTTGAATATAAGTGTGCAAGCAGGCTACCTTTTCTTGTGCCAAATCTTAGAAAAAGGCTTTTGGTTGTTCCCAATTGATTATAATGCTTACCATGAGCTTATGATAAATGTCTTTGACTAAATTAATGAAGGTTGCTTCAAATCTCAGCTGTTTTTGTTTGTTTTTGTTTTTCGGTCACACCTGGCAGTGATCAGGGTTTACTCCTGGCTTCATGCTCAGAAATCGCCCCTGGCAGGCACGAGACCATATGGAATGCTGGGATTCGAACCCCATCCTTCTGCATGCAAGGCAAACACCTTATCTCCATGCTATCTCTCCGGCCACAATTCCCATCTTTTTGAGAGATTTTTATCATGGATGGGTGCAGCACCTTTTAAAATGTTTCTCTACATATATTGCTATGATTATATGATGTTTGTATTTTCATTTTATATATACATATTTTTCATTGGCTTCTGTATATTAAATTCTCTCTGCATCTCTGGAATGAATCCTTCTAGATCACGATAAGATCCTGAATTCTTTTGCTAATATTTTGTAAAGAATTTTGCATCTGTGTTCATAAAAAATATCAGCCTGTAATTATCTTTTCTTGTGGGTGTCTTTAAGCTTTTTGGTATTACAATGATGTTAGATTCATAAAAACTCCTTGGGAATGTTTATGTTTCTTTAACGTCCTGAACAGCAAGAAAAGGATTGACAGTAGAGCCACTCTAAAATTTTGGAAGAATGCACTAGTGAACCCATATGGGGCTGGGCTTTTGTTTTTGGAAAGCTTTTTGATTACCATTTTAATTTCTTAAGTAGTGAATGATAGATCTATTTAAATATTTCACATCTTGATTCAACCATAGTAGGTTATAGAAGGCCAAGAGTTATTTATTTCTTCCAGTTTCTATGGTTCTTTTGCATGAAGTTTTTGAAATAATCTGATTTCCCTTTGACTTTCTGGAGTATCTGTAGTGACATCTCCCTTTCATTTCTGAATCAGTTTATTAACTTTTTTTTTATCTTTGTGAGTCTTGCTAATGGCTTATAGACTTGTTGATATTTTTCAAAGATCCAACTCTTGCTGTCATTGGTCTTTGGGGTTGTTTTTTAGGGTGTCCAGTTAATTAATTTTTGTTCTAAGTTTTATTATTCTCTTCCTCTTACCTGTTTTTTGGATTATTTTGTTTGTAATTATCATATTTCTTAAACTATGTCATAAGTTATATATGTAAACCCTTTCTTCTTCCTGAATTTGTTTGAAAAGCTATAAATTTTCCTTTTAATACCACTTTTTCTCTGTCCCACTAGTTCTTGTAATTAGTGTCTTCATAGTTACTTGTTTCTAGGATTCCTTTCAATTCTTCTCTGACTACTGACTTCATTAGTGAGATATTTAATTTATAGGTGTTAATGTTCTTTTGCTGCAGGTGTCTTGTGTCTCAGCAACTCTAGTGGGAGAAAATATCCTTCAAGAGAGAAAACAGGGTGAACACGAAACCGACAAGCAGAATAATATTGAAGAAAATCAGATCACACACAAGTATTGTATATGGGGACCAGCGTCTTCTGGCACAGAAGTAAAACAACTTTACTCTTCCATGTTGGTAGTAGATATACATGGCAAACCCAGTCTTAGGCATGAAAGGAATTTCCACAATGACAAAAGGTGAGAGTAATAGGAAAATATAAATTTTATTTTATAATTTCTTTATTTAAACAACTTGATTACAAACATAATTTTAATTGGGTTTCAATCAGAACAAAAACACACCCCTTCACCCGTGCAGAATTCCCATCACCAATGACCCTATCTTTTCCTGCCACATCTCCACGCCTGTATTTGAGACAGGCTTTCGACATCCCTCTCTCACTGACATTTTTATGATAGTTATCAGTGTAGTTATTTTCTAACTGCACTCACCACTCTTTGTAGTGAGTTTCAAATTGTGAGCCAGTTCTTACAGCCCTCATCTCTGGGAATTACTTCAATATCTTTAATTTTTCTTTTATATATATCTATATATATCTATATATAGATATATATAACCTTTATTTAAGCACCATGATAACAAGCGTGATTGTAATTGGGTTTCAGTCATAAACAGAATATCCCACCTTCACCAGTGCAACATTCCCACCACCAATGCCTCCCCCTCCTTACAGTTATATTTAAGGTACATAGTGACAATGAATTAGGGCAATTGCCACCACCAGTGTTGACCTCTTCTGCCACTGTTCCCAGCATGCAACCCATAGCTCCAATCATCCCCCTGGACTGCTAGTGTATCAGGTCTCTTTTGCATATAGCTTGTATTAGTTTGGGTCTTGATTCTATTGTCTTTGACTTTGGGTTGGATATTTAGGTCTGATCATTTTTTTTATTTCCACTCAATACCCATGTTTCTCTTCTATTTTTTAAAAATTTTCCCTATATTTAAACATCTTGGTTACATATATGATTGTGACTAGGTTTCAGTCATGTAAAGAACACCCCCTTCACCAGTGCAACATTCCCAAAACCAATGTCCCAAAACTCCCTCCATCCTACCACACCACCACCTGTACTCCAGACAGGCTTTCCAATTCCCTCATTCATTCACATGTTTGTGGTAGTTCTCTGTGTAGTTATTTCTATAACTGCACTCACCACTCTTTGTGGTGAGCTTCATGAAGTGAGCTGGAAGTTCCAGCCCTCCTCTCATTGTCTCTGAGAATTGTTGCAAAAATGACTTTTATTTTTCTTAAAACCCATAGATGAGTGAGACTATTCTGTGTCTCTCCCTCTGACTTATTTCACTCAGCATGATAGATTCATATGTACATCCATGTATAAAAAAGTTTCATGACTTCATCACTCCTGATGGCTGCATAATATTTCATTGTGTATATGTACCACAGTTTCTTTAGCCATTCATCTGTTGAAGGGCATCTTGGTTGTTTCCAGAGCCTGGTTATTGTGAATAGCGCTGTAATAAATATAGGTGTGAGGAAGGGGTTTTTGTATTGTATTCTTGTGTTCTTAGGGTATATCCCTAGGAGTGGAATAGCTGGGTCGAATGGGAGGAAATCCATCTGGGCCTGGGCTTTTCTTTTTGGGCAGATGTTTGATTACAGTTTCGATTTCCTCAGTAGTGATGGGGGTGTATAGATATGCTACATCCTCCTTACTTAAATGTGGACAGTTATAAGTGTCCAAGAATTTTTCCATTTCTTCTAGGTTCTCATGTTTAGAAGCATAAAGTTTCTCAAAGTAGTCTCTGATTACCCTTTGGATCTCTGCAGTATCTGTATGATCTCCCCCTTTTCATTTCTAATACAGGTTATCAGATTTCTTTATCTTCCTTTGTGAGTTTTGCTAATGGTCTGTCAATCTTGTTTATTTTTTCAAAGAACCAACTTCTGCTTTCGTTGATATTTCAGATTTTTGGGGGGGTTTCCACTTCATTGAGTTCTGCTTTCAGCTTTGTTATTTCCTTCTGTCTCCCTATTTTTGGTTCCTTTTATTGGTCATTTTATAAATTTTTGAGCTGCATCATTAAGTTATTCAGGTATGCCCCTTCTTCTTTCCTGATGTGTGCTTGTAGAGCTATAAATTTTCCTCTCAGGACCACTTTTGCTGTGTCCCACATATTCTGGCAGTTTGTGTCTTCATTATCATTTTTTTCCAGGGAAGTTTTGATTTCCTTTTTGATTTCATCTCAGATCCACTGGTTGTTCAGTAGTAGGGTGTTTAATTTCCAATTGTTACAGTTTTTCTTCTGTGTGGCTTTGTAGTTCACATCTAGTTTCAGAGCCTTGTGGTCAGCAAAGGTAGCCTGCAAGATTTCTATTATCTTGATTTTATGAGGTATGTTTTATGTGTCAGCATGTAGTTTATCCTGGAGAATGACCCATGTACATTGGAGAAGAATGTGTATCCAGGTTTTTTGGGATGGAGTGTCCTATGTACTTCTACTAGTCCTCTTTCTTCCATTACTCTTTTTAAGGCTAGTATGTTTTTGTTGGGTTTCAGTCTGGTTGACCTATCAAGTGTTGATAGGGCCATGTTGAGGTCTCCCACAATAATTGTGTTATTGATTTCTTCTTTTAGATTTGTCAGTAATTGTATTAGATAGTTTGCTGGTCTCTCATTGGGTCCATATATGTTTAATAGTCTGAAATTTTTCTGTTGCACATATCCCTTGATTAGTACATAGTGTTCATCTTTGTCCCTAACCACTTTTCTGAGTATAAAGTTGGTGTCATCAGATATTAATATGGCCACCCCAGCTTTCTTGAGGGTGTTGTTTGCTTGGATGAGTTTCCTTTGTGTCTATGTTTGTTCTGACTATTCAGGTGTGTTTCTTGTAGGCAGCAGAAGGTTGGATTCATTTTTTTGACCCATTTTGCCACTCAGTGTCTTTGAATTGGTGAATTTAGACCATTGACATTGAGGAAGATGATTGTCATAGGATTTAATGTCATCTTTGTAGATAAGTTTGCTGTGTTTGTTGGTCTCTTATCTTAGAGTAGACCTGTCAGTTTTTCCTTTAAGGCTGGTTTTTCATCTGTTAAATTTCTGAGCTGTTGTTTATCCACGAAGCTATGTATCCTTCCTTCAAACCTGAACGTGATTCAGGCTGGGTGCAGTATTCTCGGTGAGGCATTCATTTCATTCAGTCTTGTCACAATATCCCACCACTGTCTTCTGGCCTTGAGAGTTTCTTGTGACATGTCTGCTGTAAGTCTTCAGGATGCTCCTTTGAATGTAATTTCCCTTTTTGATCTTGCTGCTTTCAGTATTCTATCTCTATCTGTGGGATTTGTCATTGTAACGAGGATGTGTCTTGGTGTATATTTCTTTGGGTCTCTTTTAGCTGGTACTCTTCAGGCATGCAGGATTTGATTGCATGTAGTCTTTAACTCTGGGAGTATCTCTTTTAAGATGTCTTTGACAGTTGATTCTTCCTGGAGATCTCCTATCTGGGTCTCTGGGACTCCGATGATTCCTATGTTGTTTCTGTTGAGTTTATCAAAGACTTTTATTTTCATCTGTTCACATTCCTTGAGTACTTTTTCTATTGCCGGATCGTTTGTCCTAAGGTTCTTTTCCAGTTTCTTCTGCTGTGTTGAGATTTTCTGCATCTCATCTTCCAGTGCTCCGATTCTCTCCTTAGCTGCTGTTATCCTGCTGTGGAGGCCATCCACTGAGGTTTTCAGTTGAACTACCGTGGTTTTCAGATCTGCTATTTCAGTTTGGAGTTTTCTGATTTCTGTCTTTGTGTTCTGTTCAGATTGATCTATGCTTTCTTTTAGTTCTACAAACATCTTCCATATTTCTATTTTAAGTTCCTTATCCGAGAGGTTAATCAGATGGTTGGAATTTTTAGGCCATCCAAGCTATCATCTTCATTCTCTGTGCATGGTGTTTGCCTGCGAGTTTTCCCCATTGTCACGCTAGTAGTGTGATATTTCCTGCGTGTTGTGGTGGGGTTTATTCGTTTTAAAGAGTGGGGGCCTCTAGGTGACAGTTTTTGGGGGTTAGCTTCCCAGGGCTCTGAGGAGAGCTTCAAGAATTCAGGAAAGACAGAGAAGCACAGGACAGGGATCCCTTCAGGTCTTCAGTTTCCTCAGAAGAAGCACAGCAGGGCGGAGACTCTGCAGGTAGAGCAATCAGTACTCCACCTGGCAACCACCACAGCCAGGCCTCCGCAGGCCAGAGAGTTCAGCTTATTGGATAGTGACCCCCCACTACCAGAATTTACTCACTGGGCAGTTTCAAAATGCAGTTTTTTGGGGGTGCGCTCCCTAGGCTTCTGAGGAGGCCTTCAGGTATTCAGAAACACAGGCAGACAGGCACAGAAGTTTCCCTTGATGTCCTCAGAGTGCTAATTTTCTTAAACCTAATAGGTAAGTGAGACTATTCTGTGTCTCTATGTCTCCCTCTGGCTTATTTCACTCAGCACAATAGATTCCATGTACATCCATGTATAGGAAAATTTCATGACTTCATCTCTCCTGACGGCTGCATAATATTCCATTGTGTATATGTACCACAGTTTCTTTAGCCATTTGTCTGTTGAAGGACATCTTGGTTGTTTCTAGAGGCTGGCCATTGTAAATAGTGCTGAGATGAATGTAGGTTTGAGGAAGGGATTTTTGTATTTCATTTTTGTGTTCCTAGGTTATATCCCTAGGAGTGGTATAGCTGGATCAAATGGGAGCTCAATTTCCAGTTTTTTGAGGAATCTCCATATTGTTTTCCATAAGGGCTGGACTAGATGGCATTCACAGCAGCAGTGAATTAGAGTTTCTTTTTCTTCACATCCCCACAAGCACTGATTGTTTTTATTCTTTGTGATGTGTGCCATCTCTATGGTAAGAGATGGTACTTCATTGTTGTTTTGATTTGCAACTCCCTGACTATTAGTGATGTGGAGCATTTTTTTCATGTGTCTTTTGGCCATTTGTATTTCTTCTTTGAGAAATTGTCTGTTCATTTCTTCTTGCCATTTTTGATGGGGTTAGATTTTTTTCTTGTTAAGTTCTGTCAGTACCTTGTATATCTTAGCTATTAGCCTCTTATTTGATGGTTATTGGGTGAATAGCTTCTCACATTCTGTGGGTGGCTTTTGTATCTTAGACATTTCCTTTGAGGTGCAGAAGCTTCTCAGCTTAATATCATCCCATTTGTGTATCTCTGCTTTGACTTGTTTGGAGAGTGCTGTTTCTTCCTTGAAGATGCCTTTAGACTCAATGTCATATAGTGTTTTACCTACGTGTTATTCTATATACCTTATGGTTTCAGGTCTGATATCACGGTCTTTAATCCATTTGCATTTGATCTTGGTGCATGGAGTTAGCTGGAGGTCTGAATTCATTTTTTGCAAGGGGCTGACCAGTTGTCCTAACATCACTTGTTGAACAGGCTTTCCTTGCTTCATTTTGCATTTCTTGTCCCTTTATCAAAGATTAATTGATTGTATATCTGGGGAGCATTCTCAGAATACTCCAGTCTATTCCACTGATCTAAGGGTCTGTCTTTATTCCTATAACATGCTGTTTTAATGCCTATTCCTTTGTAATACAATTTAATGTTGGGAAAAGTGATGCCTCCTATATTTCTTTTCCCAAGTGTGACTCTAGCTATTCTTGGGTATTTGTTGTTCCAGATGAATTTCAGGAGTGTTTGATCCATTTCTTTGAAGAATGTTATGGGTATCGTTAGAGGAATGTCATTAAATATGTACAATGACTTAGGGACTATAGCCATTTTAATGATGTTAATCCTCCCAATCCATGAGCAAGGTATATACCTCCATTTCCGAATAATCTTCTTTTATTTCTTGAAGCAGGGTTTTGTAGTTTTCTTTAGTTAAGTTGACTCCAAGATACTTGAGTTTGTGTTGCACTAATGTAAATGGAACTTTTTATATCCATTTCTTCTCTATCATTATTTGTGTATAAGAAGACCATTGTTTATTGTGTGCTAATTTTGTATCCTGCCACTTTGCTATATGAATCTACTGTTTCTAGAAGCTTTTTGTGAAGTCTTTAGGGTTTTCTCAATATAGTATCATGTCATCTGCAAACAGTGAGAGCTTGACTTTTCCCTTTCCTATCTGGATGGCCTTGATATCTTTTTCTTGCCTAATCACTATGACAAGTACTTTCAGCACTATGTTGAATAGTGGTGAGAGAGGGCAGCCTTGTCTTGTTCCGGATTTTAGAGGAATCACTTATAATTTATCTCCATTAAGAATAATATTTGCCATTGCTTGTGGTAGATTGCCTCTTGTATATTGAGAAAAGCTCTTTCTATTCCCATTTTGAGGAGACTTTTTATCAAGAACAACTGTTGGACCTTAGCAAATGCTTTCTTTGTATCTATAAATATGATCAGATTTTTTTTCCTTTTAGTTGATATGGGGTATTATGTTGATTGATTTACATATGTTAACTCATCCTTGCATTCCTGGATTGAAACCTACTTGGTCGTGGTGAATGACCTTCTTGATGAGGCATTGGATCCTGTTTGCCAGAATTTTGTTGAGAATCTTTGTATCTGTGTTCATCAGGGATATTGATCTGTCATTTTCTTTTTTTCTTTTCTTCTCTTTTCTTTTCTTTTCTTTTTTTTTTTTTGCAGCATCTCTGATTTTGGTATCAAGGTAACTTTAGCTTCATAAAAAATTGTTTGGGAATGTTCCTTATTCTTCAATTTCATGAAAGAGCCTGAAGAGGATTGGTAGAAGTTTCTCTTGAAAGGTTTGAAATAATTTGTTAGTGAATCCAATTCGTTAGTGAATCCATCTGGGCCTGGGCTTTTGTCTTTGGGAAGATTCTTGATGACTGTTTTAATTTCCTAAGTAGTGATGTGTCTGTTTAGATATGTAAGATCATTCTGCTTTAACTGTGGAAGATTACACGAGTCCAAGAATTTATCCATTTCCTCCAGGTTTTCATGTTTCTTGACATAGAGTTTCTCAGAGTAGTCTCTGATTAACCTTTGAATCTCTGCAGAATCTGTGGTGATTTCTCCGTTTTCATTCCTAATCCGGTGTATTAGATTTCTGTCTCTGTTTCTTTTTGATTTTTGCTAATGGTTTATCAATCTTGTTCATTTTTTCAAAAAACCAACTTTTGCTTTCATTGATCTTTTGAAATTTTTTTTGGATTTCCACTTCATTGATTTCTGCTCTAAGCTTTGTTATTTCCTTATGCCTATCTATTTTTGTTTCCTTTTGTTGGATATTTTCTAGTTCTAAAAGCTGTGTCATTAAGCTGTTTAAATGGGACCCTTCTACCTTTCTGACGTGTGCTTGCAATCCTGAAAATCAAATTTTTAACAACAGGCCTTGCTAAAATATACATATCAAACTAGCCAGTTCAAGTGAAAAGAATATTACTAAAAGGTCCTGACCTAGGAAGAAGAAAGTAGCATAATAAAGAGAAGGGTATATAGCTTGATTAGAATAGAGGATCTATAACAAAAGATGAAAAACTTGTTTTGCTGCAATTTGGGGGCTGGGCCCAGATGGAAGTCTCTATAAGCTAGCACAGTGAAGGTAAAAACTGTTTGTTTACTATTTAGAAGCTAAAACCAGAAAGGCAGGTTTTTGCAAGTTAGATGACTGACTTGCTTTTTAAGTGTAAATTTTTGGCCAGAGGGAAAACTTTTCTAAGTAATTTTTAGTGCTGCATTTCTCTGAGCAAAAGAGTTTGAGGCTATATTTTTGTCTGTGATTTTACAAGGAACGATATGCCAGATAATGTGAAAGAAATGTAATGTCAGTACCATGGCATGAATTTCAGAAATATTGCCAGTAATCCACGTAGGGGGTATAACTAGCGTCCACAAATGGGCCTATTTGGACAAATATTTCTCCACTCCAGGAAAATCCGTAGATACATATGGTAGGTCTGCTCAATTTCCCTTAAGTGGAGGAGCCTTATGTTATGGCATGGCAGTCTTTATCTATTACCATATTTAAGTCACTTCTATTTTCAGTGCATCATGGTTCGAGGAGATATTTCATACAATTTATACCCACTTGATTTTATATAAGTGTTTTATACTTCTCAACATGTGGTCTAAATTGGATGATGTTCCAAGTGCATTGGAAAAGAATGTGTATTCATCTTTTGGGGTATAAAGAGCATATATTTATATATTCTAAGTCACTTGCTTCCCATTCTTTTTTCATGCCAGTATATCTTTGTTGAGTTTTAGGCTAATTGACATCTCAAGTGGTGATAGAGCCATTTGGAAGTCTCCCATTACTATTGTGTTGCTCTTGATATTCTCTTCAAGTCTATTAGCAGTTGTTTTAAATATTTTTGCTGGCCCTCATTGGGTGCAAATGCTTAGGAATGTGATTTATTCCTGATGTGTGTACATACACCTTGATTATTAAGAAATGACTTTATCTGTCTCTGAAACCTTATTAAGCATAAAATTTATGCCATCTAATGCTAGTATGGCCACCCAGGCTTTTAATGGGAGCTGTTTTCTTAAAGAAATGTATTCCATCCTTTGACCTTGAGTCTATATTTATTCTGACTATCATAATGTGTTTCTTGCAAGCAGCAAAATGTTGGTTTCAATTTTCTGATCCATTTTGCCACTCTGTGTCTCTTATCTTCTAGCTTAATTTCTATAAAATGTACTTTAGGAATATATTGAATAGTTCTGGCAAGTATGAGCAAACTTGTCTTGCTCTACATAATAGAGGTAAGGTTTTTGTTTTCCCAATTGTGTATAATGTTTCTTGCATCCCTGGGGTGATTCCTTATTCATTTTATATGATGTTTTTGATGAATTGTTGGATTTTATTTGCTAGTATTTTGGGGGATCATTGTATCTTTGTTCATCAAGGATATTAACCTGAAAAGAATCCCTTTTCTGTTATGTCTCTGTTTCTGTCTGCTTTTGTTATCAGGGTGATGTTAGCTTCATAGGGAAATGTCTGGGAGTATTTCTGTTTTTTCAAGTTCCAAAAGAAGCTTGAACATGGTTGGCAATAGTTCATCCTTAAAGTTTGTAAAGATTTCACTAATGCATCTATTTGGCTTTTCTTATTGGAATGAATTTGATTACCCTTTAAATTTTCTCAATAGTGATAGATCTGTTTAAGTATTCTAATATATCTTGATTCAATCTTGAAAAGTTTTGGGAATTGAGGAGTTTATCCATTTCTTCAAAGTTTTCTACTTTTGTGGCATGTAGATACTCAAAGTAATCTCTGATTTTCAAATTTTTGTAGTATCTGTTGTGACATCCCAAGTTCATTTCTGATTCTGTTTATTACAGTTATCTCTCTTTTTTGTGAATCTAATATTTTAGCAATCTTGTATATTTTTTCAAAGAACCAACTCTTACTTTCATTGATCTTTTGAATTGTTTTTTGGGTTTCCAGTTCATTAGTTTATTTTTTATTTTTTATTATTTTCTGCTGCCTGCCTGCCTTTGCTCAGTGTTTTGGTCATTTTTCAGTTTCTTTTAAGCTGTACAGTTACTTATGCAGACACTTCATTTCTGATGAATGCTTGCAAGCTAGTCTTTTTCTCTTAATTACACATTTATTTTACACAAATTCTGATAATTTGTGCTCTTTTTCATTTTTTCCATAAGTATTTTTATTTCCTAATCCAATGGATGTTTAGTAGTGGTTAGTTAGAAACTGCTTAGTTTCCAGGTGTTGAAGTTATTTCTCTGTTTCTCTTTTTAATAAAGTCTATTCTATTTTCAGTGCGTCATGGCCTGAGAAGATAGTTGACACAATTTTCTATGCTTTGAATTTATGGAGTTATGCTTTGCTGCCAAGCATATTGGTCTATCTTAGACAATGTCCATGTGCATTAGAGCATAGTATGTATTTGCTTTAGAAGGGGAAAAAGCCTTTACATATCTAACAAGCTCCTCTCCTCAGTTTCTACCTTCAGTGCTAGTACAATATAAACTTGTTGAGTTTTAGCCTGGTTGATCTATAAAGAGCAGACAGAGCAGTGTTGAATTTTCCAACTCCTGGTTTATTTCTGTTAATGTATTTCTTCAAATATATTGCAGCTGTTTTATATACTTTGCTGTCCTCACACTGTGTTCTTATATGCTTAGGAGTATGGATTCTTTGAGATGTATACATCTCTTGATTAAGAAATTTCCCTCTCTGTATCTTATCAACATTTTATGTTTTAAGTCTATGTTATGTGATATTAGTTTGATCACCCCAGTCTTTTAAGGGAATTATTTACTTAAAGAATTATCTTCCAACCTTTGACTTTGAATTTGTTTCTTGCAGGTAGTAAAATGTTGAATTAAATTTTCTGATCTAATTTACCATTCTTTGTCTCATAATCGATACATTTTGTATTGAAAGGGATTATTATCATTAAATTTTGTCCCACAATTTTGTAGATGTTTATTTTTTCAGCTTTGTCTTGCCTTAAGGTACCCAAATTAGTTGTTCTTATAATGTTGGTTTTGGGTTTGCAAACTTTCTGAACTTCTTTATCAGTGAATGTGTGTTACCTTCTTTCAAACGTAAAATAGTCTCTCTGGATAATATACTCTTGTTGAGGCATTCATTTCATTAAGTTTTTTCCCATCATACCCCATCTCTGTCTTTATATCTGCAGGATAGCTTCTAATAACTCTGCTGTACATCTTAAGGAAGTTTCTTCGTTTGTAGTTTTACTTTTTAATTTTACTGCTTTCATTATTCTATCTCTATCCATGGTTTTCATCCTTGTGACTATGATGCACCTTGCAGTGTTTTTATTTGGATCTCCTTTGGCTGCTACTCTTCAGGTGTTCATTATGTGGTTAAATGAACAGTTCAGCTCTGGGAACTTCTTAGCAATGATGTCTTTGTTTCTTCTTCAGAGGGTTTTTCTTAATGCTCTGTACTGCAATGATTCTTATGTTGTTTCTGTTAAGTCATACAAAAGTTCTATTTTGTCTGTTCACATATTTTGATGTAGTTTTCCATCATCTGTTTTTGTTTGGGGGTGTTATGCAGCTCATCCTCGAGCTCACTGATTCTTTCCTCAGCAGCTGTTTTATTTTGGCAGGCCCGCCAATGAATTTTTCATTTTGCATGCCAAAATTTCCAGTTGTGTCATTTCTGTACTTTTCTCATTTCTGATCTCACGTTCTTTTGTGGGTTTTTTTTTATGGCAGTATGTGTGCTGACCCTATCATCTGGCAAGGTTCAACTTCCTTCTTCCAGTACATTTGGGGATTGAGCACATTTTCTCCAACTCGTGACCTGGAAAGAATGGGTTTCAGGTTGATGACCAGAGACAGTTTATTTCCCTTCAACAATGCTTATATAAGACCAAAAGAGGAACTGGGATAGCTGAAGGTGAACAGGACATGGGGGGGGGGTAGGAGGGAGAGAGGCACTGGGTAGAAGCTCAGTGTGAACAATAGGGCTTGGGAGTGCCCTGGAGCTAGGAAGTGTTGATAGGTATAATAACCAGAACTCTATTTTAGGAAGGAGGAATGGCACAAGGTCAAGCCCAATTAGAGATAATTGATTATGGGGGCGGTGCGTCTTTTTGTGCTGTCCTTTCCCATCACTGGTATGCTTGTTTCTCCAATGTTTTGAGCCTCAAGGAGAGTCCCTGAAACAATCTCTCTAGTTCTACAGGGGTTCTGCTTGCCAGGTGTTTTAGGAACAGCGTTACAGAGGGTATTCAATAGTATGTTCCATTGTTTCCTTGAGCTTATTGAACATCCTAAGCATTTCTACTCTAAGCTCTATTTTAGAGAGCTTATATTGATGACTGGTACTGACTGCGTCTTCAGAATTTCAGTCTTCACTCAAGGGTGAGAAGAATTTTTGTGCCCTTTTACCATGTTTCCTTTTGTAGTCTCATGATGTTTCTTTCCTATGTCACTGTAGTCTTTCCCATAGCCAGGTAAGGCTCAGAATGTTTATGTGTTTGAGAGATTATCTGTGGCTTAGAAAACTGCTGCCCATTTGGAGAACACACCTGTGATCATGGCTTCTACCTGCATAGGCTGGCAAAACTTTATTGTTTCCTATAGCTCTGGTGCCTTAAGAGCCAGTATATGCCATCTTGTCAGGCTCGGGTGAACCTTGGACCCATGGGGGTGGCCTCTACCTGTGTGAGCATGTCGGAGTTCATTGTTTCATGTAGCTCCAGGCCTACAGTATATCATCCTATGCCTTTATGTGTACCCTCTCAAATGCAAGGGTACCATAGCTGGCTGTGTAATAATACCTTTGCAAAAAAGTGCATACTTTGCGGACTAAAATAAAATGTCCCATTGAACAATGAAGAGTTTATTATATAACCACAGCTTATTCCTTAGATAATTACAGAGAGAATTTCAATCTAGGCAAAAATTCAGATTTCACTTTGTTCCTACTTCTGCATGTTTTAGTACAGTGCATATACCTTGTTACAAAGTAGAAAACATTCAGAAAAGATAGGACTAATGTATCATTTCCATAAAATATATCATTATTTTATGGGGTCTTC
Source organism: Suncus etruscus (assembly GCF_024139225.1). Classification (NCBI taxonomy): domain Eukaryota; kingdom Metazoa; phylum Chordata; class Mammalia; order Eulipotyphla; family Soricidae; genus Suncus; species Suncus etruscus. The sequence continues at coordinate 121,120,402 of NC_064868.1, forward strand.
TTGGTTTTATCAAAATAATATTATGGGCTTTTAATGCCTTACTTTTTGGAGTCAACCAAAGAACACCATGCTGTCATTGCACAGAGGAAGGTAAATTCTGGGGTTTTAATCACTATCCTGATTTCTGAAAAAAGAATCCCAGAGACATGAAACTAGGTACCCATTGTTCATGTACCTCTTTGGTTACTAGTACATATTTCATTGGCTTACTACATTCATATTGGCTTACTACAAGAACTTGATTCCTGTTAAGATTTTAATTCTGTGCAGATGAATTTTTTGTACTTGCTAGTCCCACAGAGGTATGTTTTTAGTTTGTTCACATTTTTTTCAGAACTATGCTGACAAAAATCACTCCTTTGGGTCATTACTGTATTAATGACCACAGTTATACCTTCTTTCAATATTGGAGTAGCTATCACATTTTTACTATTTTTACGGCACACATTTACTTTCCTCTCGTGATCTGGACCTTTCCACCTTGTTGATTTCTTTGATTCTTTGATGTTTATTGTATTATAGATTGAAGCATTTATTTGCAGTGAGCTAGCATAATTCATAAATTAAATGTTATTTTAAGATCACTTTTGCAAAGAAGAAAGACAATAATGCCAATACAATTATAAGAAAAGCAAAGATTGCTTTTCCTGTAGTAGAATGAGGAATATGATTAGATATAACCAATTCAAGCAAAAGTAGAACATAAACATCATCCTTTTATTAACTAGATGGATTATACAGCTTTCTACTTTGTCAAATGACAGTTAAATTTTTAAAATTTTATCTGTTACATGTGGAAAATATCAGTAAGTTCATCATTTTAAAGGTGCAGCTTCTCCTGGAACCATTTGATCTCCATGGGAGCAATTTCATCAAGAGATTTTAGTTCAAATGCAATCTACCAATACATATGGTCCTCAATATCACATTGTTGTTTACTTTGGTTAAAGTTATTTTGCCCTTTATACCTGTATTATGTCAAGTTTCCAAGTTTAATAGGTGGTTTGCTTAAAAAATCATTCTTTACAAAATTTTTGTCCTTTATCAGAAATATTTTATTTCTCATATACCATACATGCCTATTTATTTTGGGACATACATTGGGCTATGTTTGAAATAGTTCAGAGAACCATGCAGATTGAATGTACAACCACTCACCCTTTGTTTTTTTTTCACAATTTAGAAAGGAAATTGGTTCTCTTCTAATGTGTTTTTTGAAATGGTCTAGCAACCACTCATGGGAAAAACCCTAATGTTATCGCATATAACTCCCAAACCTAACTGAACTATAGGGAACTGAATTTATTATTAGTTTGTGGGGTGGAGAGCTATCAAAGTACAACTGTGAAAAGTACCATATTCAGTGCTCAATACCACATTGTCCACCCTTTTTTCCCATCTCCTCAGAAAAGCTTAATGTGGCCTTGTGTCCCCTAGCACTTTTGGGTCACAGCATTACTGCATGTCCTGGGGGAGCATTGGACCTTCAGTGTTCACAGCCCTTCCAAGTACTGCTGGTAATACTACCACAACCTTCAATACCCACCTTCTGTGCATAACTGGGATAGCCCCAGCCCCTCCAGTAGTAATTTGCTGAACTAAAGCAGAGCATGCATATCGTGAATTGTAATTTGTTTCATTCCGAAATACATTTAGATTGCTAGTTAATGATTATCTGAAGATTAAACAAAATTTCTGTCAAAACAACACGAGATCAAAAATGTTAAAGCATGGGTAATCATTACTTGCAATATTGTTTGATCAGCTAACCTGTTTCCACTATTTCTAAGGTATCCACTTTAGAGTGACCTTGTTCACTTATTATTGTCAATTCTTTAGGAAGCAAGATGGTCCCTAACAAGGCAGCTGCCTGCATTCCATTTTTAATAGGCTTATCTTGCAGAGTTAATAAAATCACTGTCTTTTTTTCAGAGTATTCCAAAATCATATACCTCCTCTAGTTCATATCTATTGCCAATGTACATGCTTGAAGTTTTCCCTTTAAGTGGCAAGTGCTAGTCAGTGCTATAAATTCTACTTAAGGGATTGATAGAACTTCTGAAAAATAAATACTTTCAAGAATAAACACCAATGGTTATAATGTATCCAGCTTACTTTTTCCTCATTGGTCCTAAAATTCATAACCTTTGCAAATCACAAAACTAAAGTAAATATTGGTTACAGAGCTTGCATGCAAGTCATTGATAGGTGACAAGAGCAAATAAGTTACTTCTATACAATTATGATCCAATTCTTTTGAATCTATTTCACCTGTTGAACTCCAATCTGGTTTATCTGATTGAAGTAATGTTTGGAGAAAATAACACGATTTCATAAAAAGCTGATGGATAATTCTGGTATGGAATTCTGATGGAGTAATTCTTGCATGTTGTTAATTTAATAGGGTTTCAACTGAGTGAATACTCAAGGCAAAGTATTACCAGTTTCAGTTTCCTTAGAGGTCTGACAATAATATAGCTACTGATGGAGTCATAATCGTCCAATTTATACTGAATCTTTTGCTAATTATAAGAACTTAGAGGTTTTTGATGATTTCCATGTTATTAGGTTAGAAATACTAAAACTGTTTCCATATTTCTGAAGGAAAAGGAAGAAGGGCAGATCATAATTGAAATTTTCTGGTGTTGGCAGGTAGTTACAGACATTTTAATAATTTCCTTTGTTCTCATTTGTTGTTGGGCCCAATTTAGTGATTCTGGTTGTTTTTCTTCAAGAACTCATTAAAAGTTCAACTAAAGTTGGAAAGTGGAGAATCTATTTTGGCAGTTGCTACTTCTTCTAAGAATGCTGGGTTTTTAGTGCTTAGAAATTCAGAAACACTTTAACTCTAGATCTAAAAAGAGTCTGGGCACTTAAATTATGTTAGACAAAATTGTATTTTTCCTTTGGACATTTGATGGCCTTTAAATGCTATTTTCTGGAAAAGATATGATGTGCCTTGTTAAGAATCTGGAAGAGATTTGGGATGTGCCTTGTTAAGAATCTGGAAGAGATTTGGAAGGAAAAATCAATATATATGCCTATTGTATTAGAGTTGGGTGGGGTGCTGGGAAAATTAAGGATGATTAAGATTATTGACTTAAAATTTAAGGTAAAGGAGGATTTTCTGTCCTGCTGATGTGAAAACAAAAAACAAATGCTGAACTTCCAGGTAGCCTGGTATAGTAAAATATCACTGCATGCTTTAATTTAAAAATTGGTAACTGGGGCCGGAGAGATAGCATGGAGGTAAGGCGTTTGCCTTTCATACAGAGGTCATCGGTTCGAATCCCAGTGTCCCATATGGTCCCCCATTCCTGCCAGGAGCAATTTCTGAGCATGGAGCCAGGAGTAACCCCTGAGCACTGCCGGGTGTGACCTAAAAACCACCAAAAAAATTGGTAAAAGTCCACTGGTCCACTAGAATAAAAGACTGTGATTTGTGTGGATTAGGAGCCAGAGGTTGACATGGTATACCTATGGCATTTGCTGCCTTTAGACCATATGAATGAACCTCTATGAGTGGGCTTTGGTTTCTCTACAGGGAAGATAAATGTATTACAGGGATTTGCATGACATTTAATAAGTCCATTTTATAACTAAGACTGCATTAAAGGCTTTGTAGATTCTGTACTTAAAGAATAATGTCAAATATTCAAATGTCAAATGTGGTAATAATCTGAGTCCAAGCAAATTGTATGATTTTTACTGAATGGATTATCTCTGTGACTATGGATGTTTAAGCCCTACGTTCTTACACAACTTGATTAAGAATTTTGTTTTAAGTAATTATTTGTGTTTAAAAATTTTAATTTATAACATGATTTGGGTTTGAGATATTTATTTTAGATTTAAATAAATTTCCCCTTTGAGGGTGAGTGAGATTTGGACTGAAATATCTTTCTAATAGATCTTTCTACCAATTATTCATTCTGTGAAATGTAAATTTTTACTAAATGAAAAGAATAATCACCTTCACTTTCTTACATTCATATACTAATAGAAACAGATACATATTCTGGTTAGTTGGCTCTGCTATCATTTATACCATTATATTACTAAAAACAGGAAATTTAAATAGGAAAGTATTGAGCATCAGTTTTCTCTAGTACTTATTATGGTAGTCTCTTTGTTGTATTTGTAGTTATCCTAAAGTGTTTGAAAGAGGAATCCTTGGAATTTGCAGCACACCAGTATTGTTGTTTACCATTATATCATTGTTCATTCTGGTCTAATCGAAATTCTTCTTTTCCTTCAGTCTTTTTGTTCCCTTGGTGCTTCATGGTTTTTGCAACAGAACTGAATCCATGCTTTTAAAATAAGAGCCATAAAAACATTTTCTATAGCCCTCAAAAATGTCAAATTAAGTAAAAGTTAGGTTAAACATTTCAATAATTATTAACAAATAATGTTTAAAAAGTTTTATTTCAAGTCACTAATAAAATATGTGCTTAGTTTATTAGGTTTGCATTTATATCATTGCATCATTTTATATATTATTTTATTGAAGCAAGAAATGATTATGTATATACACATTTTATATAATATAATATATTACATATTTTATACAATATATTTCTTTTTAATATATAAATTTTTATTTAAGCACCATGATTACAAGCATGTTTGTAGTTGGGTTGGGTTTCAGTCATAAACAGAATACCCTCCTTCACCAGTGCAACATTCCCACCACCAATGTCCTCCTGTCACTGCCTGTATTCACAACAGCCATTCTACTTCTCTCATTCTTTTTTTTACTGCTCTCATTCTTTAACATTGTCATACTAGTTGTTAGTGTAGTTATTTCCCTAAAAGCATTCACGACTCTTTGTGGTGAGCTTCAAGTTGTGAGCCAGTCCTTCTGGCCCTTCCAGCCCTTAACTCTATTGTCTGTGTGCCTTATTGCAGTAATGTCTTTAATTTTTCTTAAAACCTATAGATGTGTGAGATTATTCTTCGTCTATCTTTCTCACTCTTACTTGTTTCACTCAGCATAATAGATTCACTGTACATCCGTGTATAGGAAAATTTCTTGACTTCATCTTTTCTGATGGCTGCATAATATTCCATTGTGTATATGTACCACAGTTTCTTTAGTCATTCTTCTGTTGAAGGGCATCTTAGGTCGTTTTCAGAATCTGGCTATGGTAAATAACACTGCAATAAATATAGGTGTGAGGAAGAGATTTTTATATTGTATTTTTGTGTTCCTAGAGTATATTCCTAGAAAGGAATAGCTAGATCATATGGGAGTTCAATTTCCAGTTTTTTGAGGAATCTCTATATTGTTTTCCATAAAGACTGGACTAGATGGCATTCCCACCAGCAGTGAATAAGAGTTCATTTCTCTTCACATCCTCGCCAGCACTTATTGTTCTTGTTATTTGTGAAGTGTGCCAGTCTCTGTGGTATGAGATGATACCTCATTGTTGTTTTAATTTTCATCTCCCTGATGATTAGTGATGTAGAGCATTTGTTCATATGTCTTTTGGCCATTTGTATTTCTTCGTTGAGGAAATTTCTGTTCATTTCTTCTCTCCATTTTTGATGGGGTTATATATATATTTTTTCTTATTAACTTCTGTCAGCATCTTGTATATATTTGATATTAGCCCCTTGTCTGATGAGTATTAGGTGAATAGTTTCTCCCATTCTATGGGTGGCTTTTGTATCTTAGGCACTATTACCTTTGAGGTGCAGAAGCTTCTCAGCTTAATATAGTCCCATCTGTTTAACTCTGTGTCTACTTGTTTGGAGAGTGTTGTTTCTTCCTTGAAGATGCCTTTAGACTCAATGTCATATAGTGATTTACCTATGTGTTGTTCTATATACCTTATAGTTTCAGGTCTGATATCAAGGTCTCTAATCCATTTGGACTTTATCTTCTTGCATGTTGTTAGAGTTCACTTTTTGCAAGTGGATGACCAGTTTTGTCAACACCACTTGTTGAAGAGGCATTCCTTGCTCCATTTAGGATTTCTTGACCCTTTTTAAAGATTAGTTGATTGTATCTGGGAACATTCTCTGAATACTCAAGTCTGTTCCATTGATCTGAGGATCTGTCTTTATTCCAATACTATCTTGTTTTGATAACTATTGATTTATAGTACAGTTTAAAATTGGGGAAAATGCCTCTCATATTCTTTTCCCCAAGAATTGCTTTAGCTATTCATGGGAGTTTATTGTTCCAATGAATTTCAGGAGTGTTTGATCCACTTCTTTGAAAAATGTCATGGGCATCTTTAGAGGGATTTTATTAAATCTGTACAATGCTTTGGGAGTATTGCAATTTTAATAATATTAATCCTACCAATCCATTAGCAGGGTATGTGTCTCCATTTCTGTGTCCTCTCTTATTTCTTGAAGCAGGCTTCTGTAATTTTCTTTGTATAGGTCCTTCACCTCTTTAGGTAAGTTGGCCTCAAGATATTTGAGTTTGTGGGGCACTAATGTGAATGGGATTGTTTGGTTAATGTCCATTTCTTCTCTATCATTATTAGTGTATAGAAGGCCATTGTTTTTTGCGTGTTAATTTTGTAGCCTGCCACTTTGCTATATGAATCTATTGTTTCTATAAGCATTTTTCAGAGTCTTTATGTTTTTGTAATACATTACCATTGTCATCTGCAAACAGTAAGAGCTTTACTTCTTCCTGACCATCTTGATGCCCTTGATATTTTTTTCTTGCCTAATCGCTATGGAAAGTACTTTCATCACTGTATTGAATAGGAGTGGTGAGCGAAGGCAGCCTTGTCTTGTACCAGATTTTAGGGTAAAGGCTTTTAGTTTATCTCCATTGAGAATGATATTTGCCATTGCTTGTGGTAGATAGTCTTGACTGTATTGAGAAAAGTTCCTTTCATTCCCATCTTGATGAGAGTTTTTATCAAGAATGAGTATTTGACCTTATCAAATGTTTTCTCTGCATCTATTGCTATGATCATATGATTTTTGTTTTTCTTTTTGTTGATATGGTGTATTATGTTGATTGACTTACATATATTAAGCCATCATTGCATTCTCTGGATAAAACCTACTTGGTCGTAGTGGATTACCTCTTGATGCGTTGAATTCTGTTTGCCAGATCTTGTTGAGGATATTTGCATCTATGTTCATCGGGGATATTGGTCTGTAATTTTCTTTTGTGGCAGCATCTCTGTTTGGTTTTTGATATCAAGGTGATATTAGCTTCATAGAAGCTATTTGGAAGTGTTCCTGCTTTTTCAATTTCATGAAAGAGCTTTAAAAGGATTGGTAGAAGTTCCTCTTGAAAGTTTGAAAGAATTCAAAAAAAAAAGAAAGTTTGAAAGAATTCATTAGTGAACCCATATGGGCCTGGGCTTTTGTTTTTGGGAAGATGTTTGATCACCATTTTAATTTCCTCAATAGTGATGGGGCTGTTTAGATATGCTACCTCATCCTTATTTAACCATGGAAGGTTATAAGAGTTCAATAATTTGTCCATTTCTGCCATATTCTTATTTTTTGTGGTCTTCAATTACCCTTTGAATCTCTGCAATATCTGTAGTGATCTCCCCTTTTTATTTCTAATCCAGTTTATCAAGTTTCCCTCTCTCAGTTTCTTTGTGAGTTTTTCCAGTGGTTTATCAATCTCGTTTATTTTTTCAAAGAACCAACTTTTGCTTTCTTTGATCTTTCAGATTGTTTTCTGGATTTCCACTTCATTGATTTCTGCTATAAGCTTTGTTATTTCCTTTTGCCTACCTATTTTTGTTCAATTTATTGATCATTTTTTAATTTTATAACTTGTGTCATTAAGCTATTCATGTAGGCCCCTTCTTCCTGATCTGTGATTGCAAAGCTATAAAGTTTCCTCTCAGTACCCCTGCCGGGTACCATAGATTCTGATAATTTGTATCTTTATTGCCATTTGTTTTAAATAATGTTTTTATTTCCTCTTTGATTTCATCTCTGACCCACTGGTTGTTCAGTAGTAAGCTGTTTAATTTCCAGTTGCTAAAGTTTTTCTTCTCTGTCTCTTTGTAGTTCACATCTAATTTCAGTGCCTTGTGATCAGCAAAGGTAGTCTACACAATTTCTATTCTCTTGAATTTATGGAGATATGTTTTATGGGCCAGCATGTGGTCTATGTGCTTAGGAGAAGACTGTGTATCCAGGATTTTGGGGATGGAATGTCCTTGATATATATACTAGCCCACTCTCTTCCATTTTTCTTTTCAGAGCTAGTATATTTTTGTTGGGTTTCAGTCTGGTTGGCCTATTAAGTGTTGACAGGGCTGTGTTGAGGTCTCCCACAATTATTTTGTTATTATTGATATCCTCTTTCAAATTTGTCAATAATTGTATTAAATATTTTACTGGTCCCTCATTGGGACAATACCATATTTTACCTTAAAGTTCTCACTCCAGTAGTTTATGATATGCCACTATGGGGTTCTTCCTGTTAGAAGTGCCTTTCTGGTGAGTGATGCTTATAATGAATGTATGGGACCAAAGGTATATGAGAAATCTTTAAAATCCCTCTAAATTTTGTTATAAACATTTAATTGTGATAAATGAAGTCTAAAAGTTATGTAAAATAAGAATCACTTATCAAAAAATTAGAGATAGTACACAAGTTAAATGTCTAATATAATTCCTATTTTATTCCTACCTTTTAATAAAAAATTGGTCATTGCTTAATTACACATGGCCATAGTTCTCTGTTCTCTTAGAATGTAGTATATTACAGGGGCTAAGTGATAGTAGGGAGTTTGCCTTGTATGCGGATGACCCAGGATGGACCTCGGTTTGATGCCCAGCATCCCATATAGTACCCCAAGCCAGGACCAATTTCTGAGAACATAGCCAGGAGTAACCCCTGAGTGTCACTGGGTGTTCCCCCCTCCCAAAATCAAAGTAGTATATTACAATAATGCAAAGGATAAGAAAATTACTGACGCTGAGCAGACAACATATTTCATTCTAAGATAAAAATTTACTGTAAAGAGTCCCAATTGTTGTTGTTTACTACTAGTATAGCCATGCAAATCTTTTATTTGAGGTTGTTTGCTTGAAACTAGTCTACAGCATTTGACTTGAATCTGTGTTTCCCCTTACTATTGAAGTGTGTTTCCTATAGGCAACAGATGTTTGGATTCAATTTTCTAATCCATCCTGCCACACTGCCTCTCAATTGGTATGTTTTGGCTGTTTACCGTGAGGCTTTAATCATGGATGTTTCTTGCCATCTTTCTGTAAAAGTTTAGTGTATTTTTGAAATTTGACTTATCTTAAAGTAGCCCCTTTAGTTCTTGTAAAGATGGTTTTGAGCTTATGAATTTCCTGAACTGTTGCTTATCTGTGAAGTTTTTTTTATCATTCCTTCAATTTGAACAAGAGTCTGATTGGGTAAAGAACTTGTTGAGCTGCTCATTTCATTGAGATTTTTACTATATCCCACCATTGTCTGCCTGCCTGTAATTGAAAATGTGCTGTAAATTTTAAGGATGCTCTTTTGTATGTAATTTACTTCATTGATCTTGGTGCTTTCGGAATTCTATCTCTGCCATTCCATCATTTGAATAGAATATTTCTTAGTGTCTTTTTATTTGGATTTCTTTGAGCTGGTTCCTTTTGCTCACAAGCCATTTTATGGCTTTTTTTTGTTCTCACTGACTGTTTTGTATGGTCTGAGATTTCTCATTCCCATGTATCTATCTTAATACTTTTTTAGGCATCCCCCTTGGCTCTCTGGAAGCAGTTCTAGCTAACATACTTATCCTAGGATGCTCTCCTTTGCCTTCTTGGGAGACAGAAACAGTGGTAAACTGAGCTGTCCTATCTGAGTTCCTCAGAAGTCTTTGAGATCTCTCTCTAGGAGTCATGGCCTTATGGAAGCAATCCTAGTTAGAGGTGTCTTTTGCTGCCAACCCTCCTTAGTCTTTCTCTTTCTCTGTGGTCTGAGATCTCTTTACCCTTCTGGGACCCCCTGGGCTTATTTATCTCCAGGGGCAGCAGTTCTTAACAGTGGCAACCTGACAGCAGCTGTCTAATGTTGTAAATGCTGAAGGGTCAGGAGCTACTTTGCTTCTGAACAAAGGGCTCCTAGTTGTACTCGTCCCAAAACAAGGACCCACAGTTTTTTTGTGGACCATCTTGTACCAGGATTTGTGGGTCAGGGGTTACAAATAATATTGATCAAGGAGATGAACAAAGCCCAAGTCTCAGGCAAAAGGCAATATGTAGAAATAATACTTGGAATATCCTAAAGTCATTAATGTATTGCCACAAGAAGAGGTGCAATAAACTGAGATAGAACACTTTCATTTGGAACTATGAACAAAGTGAGCAGGAACTTGTGTGAGATACCATCTTGCTTCAAGTTAGGGAGTGATCTACATTTCATTATTCCTCTTTTTTCAAGACCTCATTCCCTTAAGAATTTTCTAGTGGAATGTAGATACTTCTTTAGAAACTCTGTCAAGAATATGGATAAAGCTAGCTTCTCTACCAAGCTCCAAAAGAGAAAAATGGCCAACAACTCTTACATGTAGTGTGGCCTGGGATGATACCTTTGAAATATTCTCAGAAGTGTGTGTGTGTGTGTGTGTGTGTGTGTGTGTGTGTGTGTGTGTGTATCTCCAAAAATATGGGTTACCTGGTGAGCAGAATCTGAAAATGCATGAGAGGTCTACTGGCTTGTGGTCAAATAATGAATTTATTAGGATTCCTTTTGCTTTTTATAATATACACTATTTTCTGGTCTCAGTGCCTAGGTCCAGATGGCTATTAATGATTGAAGTTAATCACCAGGACTGACAAAAAAAAACACTCAAGATGTTCCTGCTGCAAGAATAATGAAACCAAATATTAGCAGAAGAAAACCAAGGGTGTTTGCCTCTTGCAAAGAGACTGAAAAGTCATATAAAGAAAAGAAAACCAGATAATTGCATAATAAAAACAAGGGTGTTTGCTTGCAACTTGGTTTAATTTTAAGTGTTACATTGAAAGATGATTTGGTCCATATGGATATATATGGGAGGCTCTATATCATTCTAGGCTGGCCTTTTCCAATAAGACTGTTGCTTTATTTTCCAGAGCATTCTCACTGATGGACAGACTGATCGTGCCTGGACTCTAAAAGATGGAGGCAGATTCCCCATTCTGCCTGAAGCCACAGCAGCCCAGTGCCACACCTGACAACCTTGAGCAGAAAGAACCCAACTCCACAACATAACCTTATCACATTGTCAAGCCACCAAGTTTGTTTGAGATCTATAAACACCTCAGAATCTCATAGTAATCTCAGTCCAATAGTATCAGAGGAAAACTGATGGAAATGTTACATAGAAATTTACCTGTAAGGCTTGCTGGAGTTACAAATCAGGCAGTCCCCACTTCCACTAGGAGAAGTTTCGCTATTAGTAAAGATACTGGATGATGACTGAGTGACAGAGAATAGCAGAATGTTTGCCTGTACCATAAATCCTGAGGACTGACTGACTGCAGAACAGCAAGATGTTTGGTCAGTAAGGACTGACCATTGTGAGACCCCAGCCATCCTATTGTAGGGGCAATGGAAAACTCTTTACACTAACTAAGAACATGCCAACACAGACCTTTTCCCATGCCTCTACCCTTTCCAGCCTGGTGAAAGCTATCTAAAATCCTACTGCAGGTTGTGGGCAGTTGTGACTCTGCAGCCTCTCTGGAGACTCTCAGTTCACCCCCCACACACAATGGGAGCACTCCCCAATAGTTGGTCTATTGCTAGCAAATAGGGAGCTAGTGCTCCCCTTGTAGGTCAAATCTGTCTGTTTCTGATTCTTCTAGCTTGCTACCAAGCTCTGTGAGGCTAAGCAGTAACATAAGACTCCACTAACAAACCACAGCCCAGTAAATTCTTAGACATTGACTTTGTAATACACAGAGTGATAAAACAATTATTTGAAATTAACACTTGCTGATCTAAGTTATGATAAATAGCTGCCTTTGTATTATAACAAAAATACTAAATAAATTTGCTTTTTTCTGTAAAAAAGGACAGGATAGGGTGTTAAGTGCTAAAATTGGGACAATGGTGAAGGGAAACCCACTGGGGGTGTGATTGGTGTTTGCACAAATAATGCCTAAAATGACTGTATTCTGAACTATTTAGTAAATCATGGTGTTATTATAAAACACTATTTTTATTCACACCTTTAGATCACATATTCAAATAATATTAGAGTAACAGAAAAAGATAATTTCTAGGAATTTTTATTGTGACTAAAGTCACAAATCTTTTTTATTTTTTTATTGTCACTAAAGTTACAAATCTTTCACAGTAATATTTATAGTACATAGTGACTATGAATGAGGGGCATTCCCACCACCAGTGTTGTCCTCACTCCACCCCTGTTCCCAGCAAGCATCCCATGTCTCCCTACTTTACCCCCCAGAATACTAGTGTAACTAGTCTCCACTTTACAGTTTGTTGTAAATTTGGTATCTATTTTGTTGTCATTGACTTTGGGCTTGGTGTTCAAGTCTGATCATTTTTTTATTTCCTCTACATGTTCATATCATCCTGGTATCATCCTTCCCCCCTCAATTTATGAGGCTGAATGATTCAAGTTATGTGATTCTGTTGGAGATAAAAAGGATAAGAAAAAGAAAACAAAAAATTTGATATCAACTACCAAAAATGCAGCCAGGGAAAAAAGTCACCAAATAATAACAAGAGTGAAAAAGAAAGAAAAAAGTGGAAGAAAAAAAAAGGAAAATAATATCAAAAACAAACAAAACAAGGAAGAGGGAGTGCTAGCATGGCAGGGTTCCCCCACCTTTTTTTTTTTGCATAGGCACAGGAAGTATTGGGGAAGAAAGGGAATTCCCATGGCCTAAGAGATTCAGGGTTTCTCCGCCCTTGAAGCACACTGTCATGGGAACAACCACTGACTTCATATATACTCATTACCACACCCCAAGGGCTTTTTTGTAAAACACTATTTTTTTCTTTTTTTCATTACTTAAACATCTTGATTAAAATTTGATTGTGATTAGGTTTCAGTCATGTAAAGAAACCCCCCTTCACCAGTGCAACATTCCCACCACCAATGTCCCAAATCTCCCTCCATCCCACCCCACCACCACCTGTACTCTAAATAGGCTTTCCAGTTCCCTCATTCATTCACATGATTATGGTAATTCTCTGTGTAGTTATTTCTATAACTGCACTCACCACTTTTTGTGGTGAGATTAATGAAGTGAGATGGAAGTTCCAGCCCTCCTCTCATTGTCTCTGAGGATTGTTGCAAAAATAACTTTTATTTTTCTTAAAACCCATAGATGAGTGAGACTATTCTGTGTCTCTCTCTCTCCCTCTTACTTATTTCACTCAGCATGATAGATTCCATGTACATCCATGTATAGGAAAATTTCATGACTTCATCTCTCCTGACGGCTGCATAATACTCCATTGTGTATATATACCACATTTTCTTTAGCCATTTGTCTGTTGAAGGGCATCTTGGTTATTTCCAGAGCCTGGTTATTGTGAAAAGTGCTGCAATACATACAGGTATGAGGAAGGGGTTTTTGTATCCTATTCTTGTGTTCCTAGGGTATATCCCTAGGAGTGGAATAGCTGGGTCATATGGGAGCTCAATTTCCAGTTTTTGGAGGAATCCCCATATTGCTTTCCATAGAGGTTGGACTAGACGGCATTCCCACCAGAAGTGGATAAGAGTTCCTTTCTCTCTACATCCCCGCCAGAACTGCTTGTTCTCATTCTTTGTGATATGTGCCAATCTCTGTGGTTTGAGAAGGTATCTCATCGTTGTTTTGATTTGCATCTCCCTGATGATCAGTGATGAGGAGCATTTTTTAAATATAATTTTTATTTTGATCATAGTGGTTTACATGTTGTTGACAATAATATTTTAGTTAAATATTTACATAACATCAGGGGGGATTCCCATCACCAAATTGTCCTCCCTACACCTCCGTTTTTGTCCTATCTCCCGTATCCTCTTCCTCACCCCCAGGGCTGCTAGAATATGTGGTCCCCTATGTACCTATCCTACTACATAGTAGTCTTGCATCTGATTGGTCTAGGTGACTCCCTAATTTCCCCCTCTAACTGGGAGGCAGGCCAAGCTAGTTAAATTAACGTGGTTTGGTTTGAAGAAGAGAAAAGTAGTAAACTGGGGTAAAAGTCTAATACTCGAAAATGGGCAGAGTCCTTCTAGAGGCTTTTATCATCGATTTGAGGGGTGAAAGAGAAAAAAGAAAATGAAACATTCCATCAGTAAAAAAAAAATTGTCCAATATCCAGTGAGGACTCCAACAATAATGGTAAGCACCACACACACAAAAAAAAAAAAACCCGCCATGGTCTTGAGATAAGAAACATGACATAGCCCATAAAGAAAGAAAAGAAAAGAAGAGAAAAAAATAAGTATATCTGGGGACAACAGCTTCAATAACCACACCCAAACAGAGAAATCGACCAAAAATAGTTAGGTAAGTAAGAATAATAATAATAATAATAATAATAATAATAATAATAATAATAATAATAATAATAATAATAATAATAGAAGGTAAAAAATAATATATAAAAAGTAAACAATGTTTTGTGCTTTTTTTTCCACTCCTGCCCTGTCACAGTAAATATTGGGGTCATTCCCCACTTCCAAAGGTCTAGCAGAGACAATCGTAATGGAACCTGGCTTCTGGAAGCACAAAGAAAGATTCTATCCTAAGTGCCATCCTAGGTACAGTGCAAAGACCAAGACCACCAACCGCAGAAGATGAAGAGCATTTTTATGTGCCTTTTGGACATTTGTATTTCTTTTTTATCATGTGATTTTTATTTTTCTTGTTGTTGATGTTGTGTATGGTGTTGATAGATTTACGGATGTTAAACCATCCTTGCATTCCAGGGATGAAACCTACTTGATGATGCATTGGATCCTATTTTCCAGGATTTTGTTGAAGATCTTTGCATCTGCATTCATCAGGGATATTGGTCTGTAATTTCCTTTTTTGGCAGCATCTCTGTCTGGTTTTGGTATCAAGGTGATGTTGGCTTCATAAAAGCTGTTTGGGAGTGTCCCCGTTTTTTCAATTTCATGGAAGAACCTGGCTAGGATTGGTAGTAGATTCTCTTGATAGGTTTGAAAGAATTCATTAGGAAAACCATGTGGGCCTGGGCTTTTCTTTTTGGGCAGATGTTTGATTACAGTTTCAATTTCCTCAATAGTGATTGGGGTGTTTAGATATGCTACACCCTCCTTACTTAACTGTGGAAGATTATAAGTGTCCAAGAATTTTTCCATTTTTTCTAGGTTCTCATGTTTAGTAGCATAAAGTTTCGCAAAATAGTCTCTGATTACCCTTTGGATCTCTGCAATATATGTATGATCTCCCCCTTTTCATTTCTAATACAGGTTATCAGATTTCTCTCTCTTCCTTTGTGAGTTTTGCCAATGGTCTATCAATCTTGTTTATTTTTTCAAAGAACCAACTTCTGCTTTCGTTGATCTTTCAAATTGTTTTTTGGGTTTCCACTTCGTGATTTCTGCTCTCAGCTTTGTTATTTCCTTCTGTCTCCCTATTTTTGGGTCCTTTTGTTGAGCACTTCCTAATTCTATGAGCTGTGTCATTAAGCTATTCAAGTATGCCCCTTCTTCCTTCCTGATGTGTGCTTGTAGAGCTATAAATTTTCCTCTCAGGACCACTTTTGCTGTGTCCCACATATTCTGGCAGTTTGTGTCTTCATTATCATTTTTTTCCAGGGAAGTTTTGATTTCTTCTTTGATTTCATCTCGGACCCACTGGTTGTTCAGTAGCAGGCTGTTTAATTTCCAATTGTTAAAGTTTTTTTCTGCGTGCCTTTGTAATTCACATCTAATTGTGGTGAGCAAAGGTAGCTTGCAAGATTTCTATCCTCTTGATTTTATGAAGGTATGTTTTATGTGTCAGCATGTAGTCTATCCTGGAGAATGACCCATATACATTGGAGAAGAAGGTGTATCCAGGTTTTTTGGGGTGGAGTGTCCAATATATATACTAGTCCTCTTTCTTCCATTGTTCTTTTCAGGGCTATTATGTTTTTGTTGGGTTTCAGTAGGGTTGACCTATCAAGTGTTGACAGGGTTGTGTTGAGGTCTCCCACAATTATTGTGTTATTATTTATGTCTTTCAGATTTGTCAGTTATTTATTAGATAATGTGCTGGTCTCTCATTGGGTGCATATATGTTTAATAGCCTAATTTCTTCCTGTTGCACATATCCCTTGATTAGTACATAGTGTCCATCTTTGTCCCTTATAACTTTTCTGAGTATAAAGTTGGTGTCCTCAGATATTAATATGGCCACCCCAGCTTTTTTAAGAGTGTTGTTTGATTGGATGATTTTCCTCCAGCCTTTGATTTTGAGTCTGTTCTGACTGTTCACGTGTGTTTCTTGTAGGCAGCAGAAGGTTGGATACATCTTTTTGACCCATTTTTGCCACTCTGTTTTTTAGTTGGTGAATTTAGTCCATTGACATTTAGGGAGATGATTGTCATAGGATTTAATGTCATTTTTGTAGTTAAGTTTGCTGTGTTTGTTGGTCTCTCTTGTCTTAAAGTAGACCTTTCAGTTTTTCCTTTAAAACTGGTTTTTCATCTGTGAAGTTTCTGAGCTGTTGTTTATCCATGAAGCTATGTATCCTTCCTTCAAACCTGAACGTGAGTCAGCCTCATGCAGTATTCTTGGTTAGGCATCCATTTCATTCAGTCTTGTCACAATATCCAACCACTGTCTCCTGGCCTTGAGAGTTTCTTGTGACATGTCTGCTGTAAGTCTTCAGGATGCTCCTTTGAATGTAATTTCCCTTTTTGATCTTGCTGCTTTCAGTAGTCTATCTCTCTGTGGGTTTTGTCATTGTAACCAGGATGTGTTTGGGGGTGTTTTTCTTTGAGTCTCTTTAGTTGTTACTCTTCGGACATGCAGGATTTTATTGCATGTAGTCTTTAACTCTGGTAGTATCTCTTTGATTATGTCTTTGACAGTTGATTCTTCCTGAAGATCTCCTACCTGGGCCTCTGGGACTCCAATGATTCTGTTGAGTTTATCAAAGACTTTTGTTTTTTATCTATTCACATTCCTTGAGTACTTTTTCCATTGTCTGATTGCTTGTTTTAAGGTTTTTTTTCTATTTCTTCTGCTGTGCTGAGTTTTTCTGCATCTGATCTTCCAGCACGCCAATTCTGTCCTCAGCTGCTGTAACCCTGCTGGCGTGGCCATCCACTGAGGTTTTCAGTTGAGCTACCGTGTTTTTCAGATCTGTTATTTTAGTTTGGAGTTTTCTGATTTCTGTCTTTGTGTTCTGTTCAGATTGATCTATGCTTTCTTTGATTTCTACAAACATTTTCCATATTTCTATTCTAAACTCCTTATCCAAGAGGTTAATCAGATGGTTGGAATTTTTTAGGTCATCCATGCTATTGTCTTCATTCTCTGTGCATCGTGTTTGCCCACGAGGTTTCCCTACTGTCACGCTTGTAGTGTGATTTTTTTCTGCATGTTGTGGTGGGGTTCGTTGGTTAGAAATAGTGCGTGGCCGTGTGGCGTGCTCTTTTGGAGCCTCTGGGTGAGCTATTTTTCTGGGCCCTTTTCGGCCCACTCCCAAGAGGTTCAGGAGTCAAGACAGTGGAGAAACACGCAAGGCAATACTCACAGTTTCTCACAGTCAGGAACCACTGGGCGTGCATAGATATTCTCAGCCTGACGTCACAAACAGGGCACTAGCCTTTCTGCAGAATACTGTGGATAGCCAGTTTTCATAGTCAGACACAGTTCCTTGGAGTTCCAGCCCTTGGATGAGCCTCTGGGAGAGCTATTTTTCTGGGCCCTTTTCTGCCCACTCCTAAGAGGTTCATGAGACAGAACAGTGGAAAAACACGCATAGGCAACACTCACACTTTCTCACAGTCAGGAACCACTTGGTAGGCATAGATATTCCCAGCCTGACGTCACAAAAAGGGGACTTGCCTTTCTCAAAACACTATTTTTTAAAGAAAAAGAATACATGCTAAATGTTGCTTGAGGAAAACATTTTTGTTTGTTTTTATTTGGGGGCCACACTAAACTGTGCTCAGGAGTGATTTTTTTTAATCTTCACTCAGAGATTACTCCTACCAGGCTTGCAGGAATTTATGTGGTGCCTGGAACTAACATGGGTCAAATTACAATGATAGTGGCTAAATTTTACTTAAAGACTACACAGTAAACACTGATATTGACAGCTTATCTAAGCTTCTAAAACAATGAGTTATGCTAAAGGGAGTTATCCATGAAAATATGTTTTAAAATAAATTTATTATTTATTATAAAATATAGCTAAAGTTAGAAAAATACTTATTTCTAAGTCCAAGAATAATAAAACCTTCCAAAAGAGAATACATGTAGGTATGTCTAGGGACTACAACCTGGATTTAGAATACAGTATGTCTTTCCTGCCACCTTTTACTAATAATCCAGAAGAAAAGTTCCAGAGCCTGCATGCAAAAATTGTAGGTATCATACCAGGGATGAGTATTTCTATAGGGCTAGTGGTCCATAGTGTGTCTCTAACCTTATGACTATCAGTTAAGGAGGCCTGACTATGAGAAACCTAGTTTTCTTCTAAAGTCTGATTTCATTTGCGCTCTATTCAATCAGCTAAAGCATATTTTACTATGGATACAGGACTATCTTTTGATGTTTTAAACAGTAGCCAAAATAAACCTTTTTTCCTAATTTGTAATTTTCTAGATGGGAAATGTTGACCTTGTGAGATTTATTAAGTTAATCATAAAAGGAAAAATAAAATTTATGTAAGAAAACACCTTTGCTTCAATAAAACATTTAGTGGAAATAAACCAAATCTTATGTATGTGAAGATATTTGCTCTATGTGTAATAGAAAATATTTTATTGTCTTGTTTTATGATTTAGAATAGTATTTATAACTGTTGCCAATAATTATATATTTTAATAAATTTAATTCAATATATACTTATCTGAGAGATAGTCAAAAGACTGTTGTTTCTCTTCTGAATAATTTTTATATGTTTGGGTAGAGGGAGATGGGGTGCATTGGTGGTGGTAATGTTGCACTGGTAAAGGGGTGTTCTTTTTGTGACTGAAACCCAACTACAGTCATGTTTGTAATCATGGTGTTTAAATAAAGATATAAAAAGTTACGAGAAAAACAGTGTCACTGTCAAAGTAATTCTGGACTTCTGGGATGTAAGCAATGCTCATGTCAATGAAGATATCTTACTTCTTGTATGTTCATACTTGATAAGTTACTTTTCTCTTTCAGTTTTTTAATCCACCCTCGTTTTACTCTTGGTTTATTACTGGCTCTTCACTCAAGTATCATTTCTGGTAATACTTTGGAAACTATATGAAATTCCAAAAATTGTAATGGGATTGTCTGAATGCACTCCAGACACAACAGCAGTCTTAAAGTAAAAAAAATGAAATCTGTGGTTGGAGATCAACAGCCCATAATTATTTATTCCTCATTATTTTCCTGTTGTAATAGGCTGGGAGTGAGTAGCTTTACAGGAAACAAATACCCTTTGTAGTCACCATACAGAAAGTGACCTTTACAAAAGACAACAGTTACTACTATACTATATCTGCGCCATCCTGGCAACAGAAGAGAATTTACCAATACAAATTAGGTAAAACCCAGTACAGCTATCATTCTGAACAGTGCCTGAATCAAAAGTCTGAAGACAAAACTATCTACATGGTGTAATAACTATATACTGGGTTTTAAACAGTTTCTATAGGAATCTGCATATTGTTTAATCACAAACAATAAATTTATAAACCACTTTGGTGACTTGCAAATCCCAGAAATTAACACAAGTAAACGAAGCAGTTATAAAGAAACAGTGTTAGAAGCTGGAAAATTGGGGGATACATGTTACGCTAAGTCGGGCAGCTATTTTTCATTTGATGCAGCCTGTTGCCATGTGGGACTACAAACAGTGTTGCCAGAGCTTCTGAACTTTAAAATAAACTTGAAGTGGTTTTTATTAAAATTTCCCAATTTCCAAATCAGCTGACAACTGTAAATCAGATAGGCCCCATTGTTGGTCAACTTTGAATTTTTGTTAAACTGGCAGTTTCTCCTCTATATTTAAGTATATAATAAATACGTATATTTATAATATATTCTTCTATCTGTATATAATATTTAAATACATATCTACTTATATATTAAATATGTAATATATTTATATATAATGTATAATAATATATAAATAAATATATGTATATATAATAGAATTTTTTTCTATATTATTTTTCTTACCTATATTAGAAACACTAGGTCTTGATCTGAAGTGATTAGTCTATCTCACTGCTTCTCTGGATTAGCTTCATGTGTTAACTTTATTTGGTATTTCTCTGTTAATAATTCCTGTGCTCATCTAAATCCTATTGTTTACATCACACAGTCCTTATAATATCAAAATATAATGAATAACTAATACCGATCCTTGAATGTCCTTTTTCAAAATTAAGCTTTCAAATTCAAAACCAAGGGGTGAATCAATACAAGAAGCAGTACAAGAAGTAGCGTGTTTGCTTTGCACATAGATGCCCTATGTTCAATTTTTGTCACCCCATATAGTCATCTGAGCAAGAGTGATTGTCAGGAGTGATTCTTGAGCTTGGAGTCAGCCACACTACCAGCTGTGGCCCAAAAATAAAACAAAAAATATTCAAAACCATGCCTTGAATAAAGAAAATCTACTTGGAACCGGGGAGATAGCACAGTGGTAGGGCATTTGCTTTACATGCTGCTGACCTGGGACAGGCCCAAATTTGGTTCCCAGATTCCTATATGATCCCCTGAGCCTCCCTGAAGCGATTTCTGAGCACAGAGAGAGGAATAACCCCAGAGTGCTGCTGCTGGGTGTGGCCCAAACCACCCTCCTTCCCCCCAAAGAAAATCTACAGTGTGTCTATTTCTCTACCTATTTTCTTTTCTATTTATTACTGTTAAATATAGTCGGTGCTAAAATGCAGGGAGTGCCATGACCTCAGCATAATAGTAGTCTCAGCTAATGACTTCTGCAAAAGAACTTTTGGGTCTGCAGTGAAATGAACTTTATAACTTCCATTACTGTAGTGAAGGAAAAGAACAGGTTAAGTCCTGCTTGAAAGGTTTTGTCCCCTGAAATGCTATGAGTTCTTATGGTTTCATGTTTCATGCTATCAACACTTGAAATTAAAGAGAGTTAGGTTATGTATTCTTAAATGTAATTATTGTGTCCCACTATGTGACTCTATCTTAATCTTAATTAAATCCTCCACTAGACTATGCTCTCCACTAGATTATAAATGCACAAACTGCATCATTTTTATTTCAATATATATGTGTTAAGCACAATGTTTGGTATATAATGATGCTTACTAAATGCGGGGTCCTGCAAGCCCCCCGGAGGGGTCCGGCCAGCAGGAATCAGTCGGGAGGCTTACGGACGACCACACCTTTATTTAGCAGGGCTAGAAGTACAACCACACCTGTAAAAAATCTGAGAGAGGTTAGTAATAATGACCTTAGGCGATTAAACCGGTCTAAGGTGTCTTTATTGGGGTCCAGCATCTCTTATATAGAGGAGGAAAAAGGGGCAGGCAAAAGTTGGTGTCAATCATACATTTTGGCGCGAAAGCCATGAGACAAAGGCAGTAAATCATCCTCCAGAGGGGAGGGAGAGGCAGTGACAATTTTACAATCATTCCCAAGTCAGCAGCTTTCAAGAAATTGCCCTATGACCCTAAAGTAGGGTCTGTAGCTCACTATCCGGAACTCTTAGCAGTTTGTGATGGGGCAAGCTTTGTTGCATAGCCATTAACTCCGGAATGAAGTTAAAGGGAGTAGCTCATATCTGGGAATGGTATCGGGGTGTTTGCTTTCTCTCCGGGCTTCAAAGTGAATATTTCTGCAGCTGTAAATACCTTTCCTGTTAGCTCAAGGGCTCACAGCAAAGACTGCACGTAGGCAGCTTTTAGATGAAAAAAGCTGCATTAAGACAGAAGACAGAAAAATTGATCTCTGACAGGGAACTGTCTCCAACAACTAAATGTATATTATATGAATAAATGAATGAATTTCTGCAATCTCTTTATATAGACTTTCTTAACCCTACTTCACTGAAATAATCAGAACTAGCTAGTATTAACTATCATGAAATTGAAAACCCATGCTATTTATGTACCTCCTAAAATGTACACATATACCCAGTATATAAGCACTGATGTGTAATACACAAATCAACAATGCCTAGACTTTATGAATTTTATCTCTTGAAGAAAACATGAACATAGAACACATAGTATGCAAAACTCTGCTAGACTTGATAATAGTTCTTCAAAGATATCCATGTTCTAATCCTCAAAACTTATGAATAAGTCCTTTAGGAGGCCAAGGAACTTTGCAGACATGATTAAATTTAAAGGTCTTCAGAAGAGGAGATTATCCTAGATTATTCAAGTGGGATAAATCTAATCACATACATCCTCAATAACAAAAACTTTCCCAACTGTATTTACCGAGTGGCATGATGGCAGAAACAGGGTCAGCAAGATGCTAAATTCCTGACTTGAATATGGAAAGAAAACAATGAACTTCAGAAACCTTTTAGATCATTTAGAAGAAACACAACTATGATAAGATGTTAATTTTAGTCCAGTGAGACCCATATTGGAATTATAAACAAGAAAGCCTTAAAACTATGAATATATCTTTGTTTTGTGCCACTAAGTTTGTGGTGCGTACATGTGTTTTTGTTTTTTAAGAGTAGCAATAGGAAATAAAAAAATAAAAAAAAAGAAGAAGAAAAAGAAAAAAAAAGAAAAAAAAAAAAGAGTAGCAATAGGAAATGACAAACCCAGTCTTCAAATTGAGGAATTTCTAGCCATACATTGCTATATAGAATTTTTCCTTTATTGAACATTTGCTGTTAGATTAAAATAGTATTAAGCTTTTGAAGGTCAAACAAGGATATACTTTAATGGCAGCAATGGTCAGTAGAATATTTTATCAGCATCCTGTTTATGGTTTACAACATCCACTTCAAGGACTACAGCAATTAATAGAAAAAATAAGCAATTACTAGAAATTTTTGAGATAGCTCATTAGCTTATGCACTTACTTCGCAATCATGAAGCTGTACATTCAATCCTGGGTGATAATCTGCATTACGTAAAAGCTCCACCATTTTCCTGACAGATTTTCTGCTTGTGGTTCCTAGCACCACAAGCAAATTCTGGCTGCACCACAGTAGATGTATGAGCATTGCAGCCAGGAGAACAACCTCTGACAAGTATATGTGAGAGCACCACAGGGACTCCCAGTGAACGATGCAAACAGAAAGCACACAAGTATCAGAGTTTAGGGTGTTACCACTGACAAGCATAATAAAAAAGAGTTTGACATACACACACACACACCTGTACCAGCTTGTGTATGCACATCAACCTAATTTATGTGCAATTGCTGGCAAGCATGGCAGGTAAATGTGCAAGCATTTTTTAGTAAAAGCATATGATGTACTTAGGTATTGCAACAATTTTGACAAGGGAAAGGATGGCTGGAGAGATAGTACCATGACTAAGATGTCCTTGCATGTTACCAACGGGGCTTCTATAACTGGCACCACATTTTGCTGAGCTCTCCCAGGTATGGTTTGTGAGCACAGAGCCAGGAGTAAACCCAGAACACAGAAGGTACAGCTCAACAAAACAAAAATGGGGAAGGAGTAAAATACACGCAGAGTGTACTTAACCATACCTCAGCTGGGAATATAAATCGCTCATATTATACTGTCAACACTATCATAGGGCTGGAAAGAGAGAATGCTGTGGGTAGGGCAATTGACTTTCATGCAGAAAGTTTGATACCTGGCACAATAAAGCTCTTATTTATAGAAAATGTTTCTTGTAGTTTCAAGCCAATTAAAAATTGTTTCTAAATTAAAGACTTGTTTACAGAGTTATTGGTAATTATTGATAGTTATTGATCCACCTTGGCAGGCACATTAACATTTGGTTGTTGTTTCAGCTCGGATATGATGTTTTCAATATTGCAGAGCCTTGGATTTGAATATTATAACTAAACCACTGTCCCAGTTCCTCAGTATAGCTGGTTCCCAGAAATCTGTCCCCCCATTAATTCCTTCTCTCATCTTGTTCCTTCCCAAACTCTTCTCTTTTCTTCTCTCAAATTTCATTCCCTAGGGCGTTGGGTCAGAGTTGATCTAGGCATTCCTACTTTACTACATTGCATTTCCTAACACAATTATTTTGTATGCCACAGATAAGTGATATCATTCTGTGTTTGTCTTTCTTCTGGCTTACTTCTCTCAACGTTATACCTTCCAGTTCCAAACAGGTTGCAGCACATTGGTAATTTCATCAATTCCTGCAGCTGCAGTGTATTCCAAGGTGAATTAAAATTCATCTGTCATTAGACACCTAGGTTGATTTCATATTTTAGTCATTGTACTCACTGGAGCAATGATTACTGATGTGCATACATCTGTATCTTTTTTTTCACATTTTTTATTATTATCTTTTTTTATTTAAACAACTTTATTACATACATGATTTTGTCTGGGTTTCAGTCATGTAAAGAACACCACCCATCATCAGTGCAACATTCCCATCACCAATGTCCCAAGTCTCCCTCCTCCCCACCCGACCCCCGCCTGTACTCTAACCAGGCTCTCCATTTCCCTCATACATTCTCATTATTAGGACAGTTCAAAATGTAGTTATTTCTCTAACTAAACTCATCACTCTTTGTGGTGAGCTTCCTGAGGTGAGCTGGAACTTCCAGCTCTTTTCTCTTTTGTGTCTGAAAATTATTATTGCAAGAATGTCTTTCATTTTTCTTAAAACCCATAGATGACTGAGACCATTCTGCGTTTTTCTCTCTCTCTCTCTGACTTATTTCACTCAGCATAATAGATTCCGTGTACATCCATGTATAGGAAAATTTCATGACTTTATCTCTCCTGACAGCTGTATCCTTTTGAATGAGATGTTTTTAACTCCTGAGGATAGATATTAAAATGTAATCGCTGGGTCATATGTTAGCTCAATTCAACTTTTACTGAGGATTCTCCCTGACTTTTTTCTCAGGGGTTGATCCAGACAAAAATTCCCATCAGCAACGGATGAGAGTTTCTTTTTCTCCACATTTCTGCAAATGCAAAAATAGATTTACTATTTTGGATATGTACAGTTCTCACTGGTGATAGATGCTATCTCGACCACAGTTTGATATGTCATGTGACCACTTTTGGCTGAGCGGTCTAGGATCTCTAGATTGAAACAAATTGGTGGCTTGACAGTTTGATATAAGTTTAGGTTGTAGAGCTGGCCTGTTTCTGTAGGAGACTGTTTGGCATAAAAGTGGGCTGCTGTAGCTTTATGCCAAAAGGGACATCTGTCCCTTCACACTCAGAGAATATCCAGGATGTTTCAGCCTGGACCAGACTACCTGGGAAGAGTCAGTGACTAATTTTTTTTGGAGTTTAGTTGAGGAAATGGGCCATTTTTGGTTGAGAACATATTGTGTGTGTGCATGCAGAGGTTGCTGAGTTTTCTAGTGGCCTGGTAGGTGGGAGTGGGAGTGGATTGGTGGTGGGCATACATTATTTGAAAATAATTATGCCCTGGGGATAGAGTAATAATAAAGCATGTAGGGCATTTGTCATGCATGTAGCTGACCCAGGTTTGATCCGCAGCATCCCAAATGGTCCTATAAGCTGTCCAGGAGTAATTCCTGAAAGCAAAGCCAGGAGTAATGCTTGCGAACCACCAAGTGTGGCCTAAAAATAAAAAAAAATTATGTCAGATAAAAAATTTATTATTGAAGCAAGAATTAGTCAAGTAGTTTGGGCCATTTGTCTTGCGTGTAACTGATATGTTCCATCACTGAGACTCCAAATAGTTCTGTGAACAGCACCAGGAGTGATCTCTGAGCACAAAGCCAGGAATAAGATGCCCTGAACATAACTAGGTGTGGCCAAAAATGAAAAATAAATACTATTTTATATATATTATTTACAAATAACCTCTGAACTTAAAAGCAAATGAAAACTATCTTTTTCCAGGAAATGGGGTAGGTTAACTATGTACCACTCCAAGATCATTATTGATGATGTCTCAAATGAGAGTTTGTATGTGAAGAATGTTGAAATGATTAATTACTCTATTTATCTAGGAATAATTATTTTTTCCAAGTTTTCATCTACCTATTCATATGTCTCATCTAGTCTCTAGTCACACCTGCCAATTTATTAATAGTGATATTTTTGCAAAATTATTGTAATCATCTACTCTTCTGTTATGGGCATCATTTCACTTTTTTCTACAAAGAAAAGTGCAACATATTTATATCAATGTTTAATTTTATCAGCAGAAGAGGAAATTGAGGTTGAAATTCAGGTTTGCTACAAAACAATTATACTAAAAATCATTGAACTGTATACTTTAAGTGTATGGTATATATATTATAGAATCTATTATATAAACTTATTATATGTATATTAAAATATTAGGTGATGGAAGCAAGTTCCATAGACCATTGTATTTAAACTTGTATCTTGTAACAACGATGAAAACTTAGGGAAGTAGAAGGAACAAGGAAGCAGAATAGTATTTATTATAAATTACTAAATATTAGGTTGTGATATTTGGTAAGTTCAAAGTCTGTTTAAAACTGAACTCTCTCAGATAGTGTCCCACCCAATACTAAAAAGAATTAATTCAAAAGGATATATGTACACCATTATTCATTGCTCAATGAGAATAGCTAAGATATAGAATAAAAATTGATTTTAAATGACAGAAGATTAGATTATAAGGATGTGGCACATATACACAATAAAATATTATGCAGCTTAAAGAAGTGATGCAATCATACAATTTGTTACACTGTGGTTGTAACTGGAAACAATCATGTGGAGTTAAGTAAGTCAGAAGAAGACAAAACAAGATGATCTTTACTGTGCAGAACTTCTAGAACCAAAATGAAATATTATCCTAAGCTTTGGCCTAGGATCTGTGCAAAAACCAAGACCTCCAATTACAGAAGAGTGATTACAATAAAGGTGATAGAACAGAACTTCTAAAACTGTAAAGAAGGACTCTATCTTTGGCTTTGTCCTATGACCTGTGCAAATAGCAGGATCTTTAGTTCCAGAGGCCTGATTCTACCATCCACAACTGAGCAGAAGACCTTGGGGTGTGAAAATAAGTGTGTGTGGAGCCTGTACTTATTCCCATGACAGTATTCTTCAAGGGTGGAGAAACCCTGTATCTCTTAGGCCAAGGAAATTCCCGCTCTAATTTCCCAATACTTATTGTGCCTATGCAAAAAAAACAAAAACAAAAACAAACCAAAAACAAACAAACAAACAAACAAAAGAGCAAACAAGCAAAAAACACAAAGTCTTGCCATACCAGCCCTCCTTTTTTATCTTTTCTTTCTTGTGGTTGTTGTTTTGTTGATGATTTTTTTCTGCTGTTATGTTTTTTGTAGTTGCTGGTTTTGGTATTTTGTTCGTTTTTTGTTTTCTTGTATATTTTTATGTTTTTCTTCTTTTTTCCCTTTTTCTTTTAAATTGATATTTATAACCACTAGATTGGCTCCTCCAATTTTTCTTTTTTACTTTTTTTCCCAAACAGAACCACAGAACTTGAATCATCTTGTTCTGCCTCATAAATTGAGGGGAAGGAAATGAATGGTACCAGGACCAAACACTTGTAGGAACATTGCATAAAAATAAAAAATGATCAGACTTAAACACCAAACCCAAAGTCAACAGAATTGACACCCAATATACAAAAAGCTACACACAGAGGGGATCAAGCTATAGACAGGGCGGCAAAGGAGGGAAATATGGGATATATGCCGGGAGCAGGGGTGGAGGGAGGACAACATTGGTGGTGAGAATGCCCCGCTATGTACCTTGTCACTGTGTACCTTAAATATTTATGTGAAAGATTTGTAACTTTGGTCACAATAAAATTATTTAATAAAAAATGATCTCAATTATCTGTGGTATATAACATAATTGTATTAGGAAATGTAATGTGGTAATGCTGAAATCATCTTTGACCCAAGAGCCTAGAAAGGATAGAGAAGAGATATTGGGAAGAGAAGGAAGATTAGAAAGGGAAGTAATGGGAGTACAGAGGTCTGGATCTCAATTATACTGAATATGTGGAAGAGTGATATATATACACACACATACATACATACATCCCAAATACAGACTTGACAACACTGAAAACATGACATCTAAACTTAAACCACTGAACTTTAATGGCAGACAAGGAGTAGGGAGGTTCATTGGGGTATGGAACTTGGGATCACTGGTGATGTGAGTTGACACTGGTAGTAGAATCGAGTTTCTTTAATTAAATAAAAAAATTAAAAATGAAACTATTTCCTACTTTTCAGTTAGGAGCCCCAGGTATGAAATCTAGCACTTCAACGTATGCTAAACATGGGCAGTAGCGACTGACAAACACATAGCCAAGAGTAGCCCCTGAGCATCACTAAGTGTAACCAAAAAAGTAAACAAGATAAAACAAAACTCCATTCTGGGTTCTCCTCATCACAAATCCCTCTGAATATTTTAATTTTCTTTACATCTTGACCAACTCCTCACGTGGTATGCTAACCTAAACCTAGAGTTGAAGATTGTTGACAAATATTGCTCTGTAAAGTAAATTAGAAAGAGATAAAGTGTTGGGCCAGAGCAATAACACAGCAGGAGGGCATTTGCTTTGAAGGATACCAAACCTGGATGGACCTTGGTTCAATTCTAGGCATTCGATATGGTTCCTAGATCCTGTTTGCAGCGATTTTGAGCACAGAGTCAGGAGTAACCACTGAGTGCCAAAGGGTGTGACCCACAAAAAAAAAAGAAAGAGAAAAACTGACAATAGTGAAGATTTACTTTCCCAGTGAACAATGTTTATTGACTTGTGCTCTGTTTTTCTCAAATATAATGTACTAAGTAAAAGTAATTATTCCAGACTTATTTAGGTGAACAAATCAGGTATTAATGAAACAAAAAGAATTTTTAACTGCTAAGTATACTCTATAATTTCCATTGCCACTTTTAACTAAGAGGAAAAGAAACTAATCATCTACAACATGATGACCATAAAAACTTAAGCTAAGAAAACAGTTCATTTTTATGCTAAAGTTAAAACATGATTTTATCATGAAACAAATATTATTGATCATTTTCTAAGCCTAACTCTGTTTCTCTCCTTATCCCCCCAAATGATATATGCAGATTTTACTTTCACATAATTCCCAGCGTGCACCTGATCTATGGGCTGACATTTCTTTGTGAATATTTATGCTAATGTCTGGTCTGATCTTCTGTGCAGAATTCAAACTTTTCCCACTCAACTTTAGTCTAGTCTTATTTATTTGCTTATGAGCATTGCCTGAGGAAAATGGGTCATCTATTTTAAGGGGATCATTTTGTATCTATATTAATGATGCTCCCTAAAAGGCTTTGGGGGTATTTTATTCACAAAGAACACATTTCAAAGAAGTTTTACATTTACCCAGACTATCGAAACCTATCCCATCTGGAAAATGAAAATACCATCCTACTAATTAAATCTTTTCATTATTGGAATAAAGTTCAGTTAGATGTACCAGAGGTGCTTCAGCAAATAATAAACTCAAATGTCTTTATCTGAGGTTGAAGGGCATCCAGGACACAGTGTCCTTAGAATTATGCCACCTGAAAAAAGAAAGATCTGATGATCTTGTAACTTTATAGGAAACCTATTGCAAATGCCATTTTGTGTTGAGAATTTACCATTACTGAAACATTAAAACTATAACTGATATACATATAAAATATTATACATTTAAGCTTCAATAATTGAAACATAAAGGAATATACTAAATCTCTCCACAGAATTGTTTTTCAATTGTTTTATGGGTTTTGGCCACACCCAGTGATGCTCACGGGTTACTCAGAAATGTCTCCTGGCTTGGGGGACCATATGGGACTCCAGGATAGAACCCAGGTTTGTCCTCAGTCAGCCACGTACAAGGCAAACCCCTACCACTGCTCTATCAATCTGGCCTCTGTTTTTCAATTTTGACTACTTTTTATTGTGCTTATATAT
This sequence comes from Suncus etruscus, assembly GCF_024139225.1. Classification (NCBI taxonomy): domain Eukaryota; kingdom Metazoa; phylum Chordata; class Mammalia; order Eulipotyphla; family Soricidae; genus Suncus; species Suncus etruscus. The sequence continues at coordinate 121,150,581 of NC_064868.1, forward strand.
ATCCACATTCCTGTGTGTTCCTGTTATTTCCCAAAATGTTTTGGCCATTGTAAGTTTATTATCTTCCACCATATCTCTAATATTTATTGGGCTGATTCAAGTGTCACTTCCATTCTTTCTTAACAACTGGATCTAATACATGCAGATGAAATACACATTGTGATATATATTTGTGTTTATAGTTTGGTAATATGAATAAACAGTTAACAGGAATATAAAATGAAATATAAGTATTCAAAAAAAGTATATAAGGGCTTTAGAAGCCAGTTGGCCTGGAGGAGGTCACTGAGTGAACATAACCAAAAACTGACCTGTTTAAGAAATTAAGAGGTTCCTTAAATTCTATCTTGTTATGGAATTTGAATGTTGCTTGACTTTTTTACACTACAAGATTACATTTTTGAGAGACTGTTTGGGTAATATAAGTGATTGAACCCAGTTATGGCCTCCCTACAGATTTTAAAGTTTTGGGGTGTGTAGGTGAACATCTACTTGTGATAATCTAAGACAGATTTTGAAAGTAAGTTTGTTGTTTATTAAAATCTACAACAGAGTACAGTAGAGCATATAGTTATAAAATCAATATACAAAATTGATTATATTTCAATCTTATAAGAAAATGATGAAAAAGAAAGAAGTGCAAAAAGTGATGCCATTTATAATCAACTTCCAAAGCATTAAATATTCAGAAATAAATTTAGCAAAGGGTATGAAATGCACATATGATGAAGACTAGAATGCACTATTTAATAAGAGGCATTTAAGATACAAGAGACTGAAAGATATTCCATATACATGGATGGAAAGAATTTAAAAAGTAAAAAGAGTCTTATCCACCATAAACCAAATGAAGACAATGAATTCCCGATAAAATGTTTGATGATATTTTTAAAAATATAGAACAAAAAAACACCGATTTTAATGTAATCTTACTTGACCTAGAATAGCTAGATCAATCCCAAGGAAGAAAAATAATGTAGCTATCATGCTACCTTACTTCATATTGAATAACAAAGTGATAACTTAAAACTATATGGTATAGATATAGACATAAAGATCAGGGAACAGAATTGAAATTCTGGAAATAAACTCATAGTTATATTCAATGTATGCATAAGAATCTAAGACCATACAGTGAAAAAAGGGAGATTATATTCAATCAAAAAAGTAGGAAAAATTGAATATCCATATGAAGAAGAATAAAATTTGTCATAGTACACAAATATTAATTTAAAATGAGCTTAATATGACAGGAAGATAGGGTGGAGGTATGGGAGATAGTGAGATAATTTTGTATGAGGTTGCACCCTAATAGAGGGAGTGGTATTGGGATGTTGTTGCATGCATTAAACTCTATATTTGACAGTATTGTAGATCACATTTAAAAAATAATATATGATAGGCAAAATGCCCAAAATATGGACCTCAATGGTACCTTCTATGATACAATGCTAATGACAAAGTCTATAGAATCAAAATTAAACAAATGGGACTACATCAAATTAAAGAGTTTCTGCACAGCAAAATAAAAGAATGCAATAATTCTAAAAGACAGCTAGCTGAATGGGGGAAGATATTTGAACTAAATATAGGAGATAAAGGGTTGATATCTAGGATATATAAAATATTCACAAAGATCCCTCAACAATACCAAAAGGAAATGAACTGAGACTTCCCTGAACAAGATTAGCAAATGGCCAAAGGGACAAAAATGTTCAGTATCATTTACTATTAGGGAAATTCACATTATGAAGACAATGAGATATCTTCTTATACCAATTCGTGGCACATATAGAAAATATTGCAAAAAATTTTTGTGGGTGAGTATGTGGTGAAAATAGAACTCTCACCACTGCTGGTTGGAAAGTTTACTGGTTCAACCCTTATGGGAAACAGTATGGAGGGATCCCAGTAAACTCAGAATTGATCTGCCATATGACCCAGCGTATTCATTTTGGTATGTATTTCCAGGACAGAAAAACATTCATTAAAAAGAACACATGAACACCATTATTTATCACTGCACTTACTGCATTAGCTAGGATTTGGAATCAATCTAGATGTCCAACAGCAGATGAGCCTAAAGAAAAATGATAAGCACAGAATAATTCGCTTATATGTAATATTTAGAATCTAGGGAATTCAATGGTTAAAAGAGGATGCATATATATGTGTATATATATATATATATGTGTGTGTGTGTGTGTGTGTGTGTGTTTGTGTATCATTCTTTGCCCCAGAGTATAGGGAGTAGAAGGATTCAGTGGTATAAAGGAATGCCCTAGCTACATATCCAAACCACCGAAATAATGAACTCCAAACATTAACAACCAAACTTCAAAATGGTACCTGTCAAGTATCAGGCTGCAGAGGGGTTAGTGAGGAAGGGAACCAGGTAACACTGGTGGAGGAAAGTTGACACTGTTGGTGGTATTGGTGCTGGAACACTGATGTATAAAAATCAACTATAAACAGCTTTCTGAATCATGGTGCTTTAATAAAAAAATTATATATTTAAAAATTAAAAACAGACACAGAATATTGTCACTAATCTATGGTATTTAAGAAAAATAAAATAAATTATTGTAATAATACCCAGAGAATTGAAATGTGAGATGGAAGGACCTGCCACAGTATAAAGTTTACCACAAAGAGTGGTGAATGCAGTTAGAGAAAAAAACTACACTAATAACTATCATGACAATGGTAGTGAGTGAGAGAAATAGAATGCCTGTCTCAAATATAAGCAGCGGATGGGGGAGGAGGGTGATGGGGGCATTGGTGGTGGGAAGGTTGCACTGGTGAAGGACAAGTTCTTTTCTATAACTGAAACTCAACTATAAAAGTGTTCATAATCATGGTGCTTAAATACATATATTAAAAATAAGAAATTAAATTAAATTAAAATTAAAAAATAAAATATTAAAAAGTAGACCTAAAATGTTGGTGTTACGATCAAAATAATAAAATACATAATAGAAATATAGGTGATACATTTTATGATATTACAGTTAGAGACATTTATGTAATTAGATCCTAATATCATCAAAAATTAAAGCAAAGATAATGGAACTAAGTTAAAGTGAAAAAACATTTGTTCAGGGACTGGAGCAATAGCATAGTGGTAGGGAGTTTGCCTTGAACATGGCTAAACCTGGACGAACCCAGGTTTGATTCCTGGCATCTCATATGATCCCCCGAGCCTGCCAGGAGTGATTTCTGACCACAGAGCCAGGAGTAACCACTGAATTCAGCCGGGTGTGACCTCCCCTTCCAAAAAAATAACAAAGAAAAAATTGAAAAACTTTTGTGCATCAAAAGAAAATATGAATAAAGCAAAAGACAATCTGCTGCTTCCTAGTCAAAAAGTGGGAGGAAGATTTAAATAAACATTTCTTCAAAGAGGACAGATTTTATGAAGAAAAGCTTATTACTGATTAATACAGAAAATTCAGCAATAATAACTGTTGGGGCATATAGAGAAATAGAACTTTTGTGAACTGTTACTCAGAATGGATATATTTTTTTCCTTTGGAAAACATTATGTAACTTACTTAAGTAGATAAAAATGGAAGCCAGGATACTCTTTACAATAGAACACATTCGTGAATGTGTGAAGCCTTGAGTTCAATATCTGACACCAGCAAGAACAAGAAAAAGTCCATAAATAAAAAATGATAGAGCTATCATATAATATAGCAATTCTACTTTGGTTTATTTATCTGAAGCATATGAAAACATTATATGTAATAGCTAAAACATAGACCAAAGTGTCTAGCAGTACAAGATTAAAAAATTATACATTTATATAATAAAATAAAAAATAAAAGTTTATTATAAAGAAAAGATGACACATTTGTAACAAAATAAAAAGAACTTTAGGGAATTCTTTAAATCAAAGTAAGTCAGAAAGAAAAAGGACTGAAGGGGCTGGTGAGGTGGCGCTAGATTTAAGGTGTCTGCCTTGCAAGAGCTAGCCAAGGAAGGACCACAGTTCGATCCCCCGGCGTCCCATATGGTCCCCCCAAGCCAGAGGCAATTTCTGAGCGCTTAGCAAGGAGTAACCCCTGAGCATCAAATGGGTGTGGCCCCAAAAACCAAAAAAAAAAACAGAGAAAGGACTGGAAGATTTTACATGTGTCCTATATAAAATATATGAACAGACAAAACAAAATAAAGAGAAACCAGTAGACAAGGATAAAAGTGCAAAGATTACCAGAGGATATATACGGGGAAGAGATACAAAGAGAAGAGAGATTTGTTAAAAAAAAGTAATAACTGAAACAACAAAACCTGCCATCTACCAATCTGGAGTTTTGCATTTTTACATATAGAAATATAGTCTTTGTTCTATAAATAGAAGGGTTAATTTGCAAATGAATGTCTATGACCATATATATCATAAAAAGAGAAAAATATTTCTTCTCAAAAGTCACTATTCAATAACAAGAATTGGGGACACTGGAACACAGGTTCCCTAGTATATTTTATCTATTTCTAAATTTTAGCTGCATCTCTCCACCTTCCAGATTCCTAAACACATCCCCTCATTCATCTAGCTTGGTTGTGCTTTCATCTGTTTTCTTTTTTTGTATCCCCAGGATGGTCTGTGAATACTGTTATTGTAGTATCCATCATGTCATGCTGATATAGTTGATTTTCTTACATTTTCCTATAGGATTATGGATTTCTTGAGATCAATAACTGGGTCTTGTTCATATATAAATCTCATGTATAAAATTATACCTGACACAAAATAGGTAAACATCACATATTCATGAAATGAAGTTGGATATTTGATTTTGTTATCAATATTCAAATTAAAATGACATTAAAATAGCATTTTTACCTATTGGGTTGAAAATAATTTCCAAATTTAGCAATATATTTTTTGAAGTGTAGGCCCTGGGGAAGAAACTACTAAATAATTGCTGATAAAAAATGGAATACACTGTAATAGTAGTAGAGCAGAATTTGGCAATATATAGAAAAATTGTGTATGTATTTAGCCCTTAGCCCAGTAATCTCACAGGGAGGAATTCATCTCAATGCTACTCTGGAAAGAATATGGATATATGGGGACAAACATTATTTATTACAATGTTCATAATAGCCTAAGACTGGGAAATCACACAAACATTAACCAATAAAAGACTAAATTAATAGACTACAGTACAGCTACAAAATAGAGTGCTTTGTATTTCTACATGTCTCTCTCTCTCTCTATATATATATATATATGTGTGTGTGTGTGTGTGTCTGTACATCCTGTTTTCAAGCAATATTCAGAATAAACTGTTCAACAAAAAGCAGCAAATTAGCAAGGGAATAACAAATTGTTTATTATTGTATTGTTTTATCTAAAATGTATTTTATTTCAAAGAAAGAATAAATCATAAATAATAAAATATTATTTCCTAGTAGAAGACAGAGGGCTGAAAGAAAGAACCAGTGATAGAAACTAGACTTCTTGTTTTACAGACTTGCTCAGTACTAGACAATATCTTGACTTTAACTACAACTTACTTTGTAGCTTTGTCCGCAAAAACTTCATTTTATATCTTTAAAACAAAATTTCACTTAGAAAAGAAATCACCAAAAAAAAGTGAAAGCAATGTAAAAGATATGTACCAAACTGTGTATATAGTTGATAACAATCATAACATGAGGAACCTTTCCAAGCAACTGTAAATTATCATAATTTGGTGGTATTGATTTTCTGGTGAAATTACTATATAGAGCTGCTTAAGCTTTTTTTTAAAGCAATCATATCAATGTTATTACTATTGGCATTGCTTTTGTGAGGCAAAAGCTAATGCACAATTATATTGGAAATGTTGAGAAGCACTGTTTTCAGTGTAGTTAAAAGAAACATAAAAATCACTAAATTAAGTAGAATAGAAAGTATTGGTAGTGACTTCAATATATTTTAGCCTAAATATAAATTGAAATAACAAATTTCCAGTTTTGAATATTTAAAAAATATGAAACAATGGTTTTCTTATTAGCAGTAAGTCCCTCAAAGCAACTTGTCCATAGTTTTAATATAAAACTTCCTACTAAATAGAATCACAGCTCCTTACAGAAATGGCTGCTCTCAGTCCTGGCACATGGGCTATACAAAATGAGCTTGGAACATGGCTTAATGCTATAAAGCAAGAAAACTGTCAGAAACATACTGTCATGTCAAAAGAACTCACGATCAAAGCTGAATACATTCAGAATGGAATTAGAATAAGCACTGTAAAAAAGTAATTAGAATATTAAGTTGAGATCAAATGAGCATCAAGAAGACTACATGCTCTAATAAATGTAAATATCTTAAACATGATATATACATGATTTTATAATGATATTGAAAGACGCAGGGCACACTTATAGAATACCAGAAAAGAAGCCATTATTCTGTAGAAAATTTCTTTTCCTATATGACCTACACCTCATGGTAAGTAATAATTTAATATGAAGAAGTTACACTTTGTCAAAATATTCCAACTAATACATGAAAGAAGTTCACTTCAATGAGAATAACACCATTTGGATAAACCATGTTGAATTTATGATCTGGAAAATAATTTTCAATGGTTGGATGACAACATAAAGATCATCCAGATATCAGACAATTCTGAAATGTACACTGCACCTATGATACAGTCTTGCCAAAATTTTAATTATATATCTCACCAAGCCAAATATTTTATTATATCTAATCAAATCAAATGCTATAATGTTATTAATCTGTTAGTAGTTTTAGCTGTCAGTTTACAAGACATACAGGGAACAGAGATATATATTAACTACATTGCAAGCATGCTACCAATACAATCAAATTGATATATTCCAAAAGCGAAATTTATGTACTAAGAATTCAGGATAAAATTATATCCTTATAAAGAGATCCAGGGGTAGGACCTGGGCTTTGCAATGTGTGACCCAACCTCTATCCACTGCAATGAAAACTTTAAATAAAACAATCTAGAGATTAAGATATTAAATATCCTTATCTGTCAATTGCAATATATGAATCTTATTTGTATTCCTATTTTAAAAAGTACCCTTAAATTTATTTTCAAACATTTTTGAAACTATTTCAAAATTTTTTCGAACAAAATAATACTGCACCTTAAATTTGTTTTTAAAATAATATCTGTGGTTGGTACATAGATTAACAAAAATCAATCATTCATGCTAACACCTGAAACTGAAGGAAAGTAGCATGTGGGTTTCTCTCTACTTTCATATGTGCTTGAAAATTACAATAATAAAATATTTACAGTTTCATTCTGGTTTATAAATAAGTAAATAAAACATTTAATATTTCTTTCATCAGAACCATTTTAATCTCTTACCTGAACAATATATTGAAAGAAGAGATTGGCAGGTGAATCTTTTCTGTATATCACTAAGTCTTGTTGAAATAAATGTAGTTTGTATTTCCTCAGTTCACACCTAGGTAAAGGCAGAAAAAAGTGCTTGGTGTTCTTTGATCTTTCTATATTCAATCGGGATAATTTCTTTTTTTTTAATAATATAATTTTTATTTTGATCATAGTGGCTTACATATTGTTGACAATAATATTTTAGGTATATATTTGCATAAAATCATCCCTAAATTGTCCTCCTTACACCTCCGTTTTTGTCCTACCTCCCCTTTCCTCTTCCCTCACCCCCAGGGCGTCTAGAACATGTGGTCCCCTCTGTATCTAGCCTACTACTTAGTAGTCTTGCATCAGTTTGGTCTTGACGCCTCCCTTATTTCCCCCTCTAAGTGGGGGCAGGGCTAGCTAGTTCAAGTTGCATGGTTTTGCCTGAAAAAGAGAAAATAAATAAACTGGGGGTAAAAGTCTAATACCCCGAAAATGGGCAGAATCCTTCTAGAGGTTCTCATCATCGATTTGGGAAATGAATGAGAGAATGAAGGTGAAACACTCCACCAGTACCAAAAGAAGTGTCAAATATCCAGTGAGGACTCCAGCTATATCGATAAGCACCACAAAAGACAGATAAACAAAACAAAACAAACAAAAAACAAAAACAAACAAAAAAACAAACAAAAAACCCGCTGTGGTCTTGAAATAAGAAACATGGCGTAGCACATAACGAAAGAAAAGAAAAGAAGAGAAAAGAAAAAAAATAAGGATAATTGGGGACAACAATTTCAATAATCACATCCAAACAGAGAAATCGACCAAAATAGCTAGGTAAATAAAAATAATAATAACAATAAAAAATGAAGGTAATATATATATATATATATATATATATATATATATATATATATATATATAAATGTCCAAGGTTTTGTGTTTTTTTGTATTTTTGTTTTTTTCCCTCCTGCCCTGGCACAGTAAATATTGGGGTCATTCGAAAAGGAATTCACTTGCCCTGTGCGATATGGGGTTTCTCCGTCCTTGGAGTATACTGTCATGGAATCAGCTCTAGTCTTTGCTAAGGATCATTACTCTCCCGGTGGTGGGTTTCTGTCAGCAACTTTAAGAAACAGTATGATGACAAAACAACTTTGAGGTACCACCTCACACCACAGAGATTGGCACACATCACAAAGATTGAGAACAAACAGTGTTGGCGGGGATGTGGAGAGAAAGGAATTCTTATCCACTGCTGGTGGGAATGCCGTCTAGTTCAACCTTTATGGAAAGCAATATGGAGATTCCTCCCAAAACTGGGAATTGAACTCCCATATGACCCAGCTATACCACTCCTAGGAATATACTCTAGGTCGGAACACAAAAGTACAATAACAAAATCCCTTCCTTACACCTATATTTATTGCAGCAGTATTTACCATAGCAAGATTCTGGAAACAACCAAGATGCCCTTCAACAGACAAATGGCTAAAGAAACTGTGTTACATATACACAATGGAATATTATGCAGCTGTCAGGAGAGATGAAGTCATGAAATTTTCCTATACATGCATATACATGGAATGTATCATGCTGAGTGAAATAAGTCAGAGGGACAGAGAAAGATGCAGAATAATCTCACTCATCTATGGGTTTTAAGAAAAATAAAAGTCATTTTTGCAACAAACCTCAGAGACAATGAGAAGAGGGCTAGAACTTCCAGCTCACCTCATGAAGCTCACAGCAAACAGGGATGAGTTTAGTTAGAGAAATAACTACGTTTTGAACTACCCTAATAATGAGAATGTACGAGGGAAATAGAAAGCCTGTCTAGAGTACGGGCGGGGGTTAGGTGGGGAGGAGGGAGATTTGGGACATTGGTGATGGGAATGTTGCACTGGTGATGGGTGGTGTTCTTTACATGACTGAAACCCAAACACAATCATGTATGTAATCAAGGTGTTTAAATTATATATATATATATATATATATATATATATATATATATATATATATATATATATATATATATATATATATATATATATAAAGAAACAGTATGATGAACTAAAGAGGATTTACCTAAGTAATGGACTAGTTTCAAGGGAAAAAGCAGCAAATCTGCCACATAAAATCTATTATAGAAAACAATTCAAAATAAATAAATAGAGGGCCAAAGGGATGGTAGGGACTTTGTCCTTGCATGAGGTCAACCCTGTACAGACTTTGGTTCGATTCCCGGCATCCCATATGATTGGTTCCCAGAACCTACCAGGAGCGACTTCTGAGCTCAGAGCCAGGAGTAACACCTGAGTGCTGCTGGGTGTGACCTAAAAACCTAAATAAGTAAATGAATAAATAAAATAAATAAAACAAAAACTCACACAGTATTGAAAAATAGGAAGAATAGAAATCGATATAATCAATGTAGGTTGTTGTAACTAACCAAAGATTTATCACAAAAGGTTTTAATCAATTGCCATAATTAGGTTAGTCATATCACCTTAGTTATATTTTTATTCACTAAGAACTTATAGTATGTGTAAAGCAATAAGGGATATCAGACCTAGCCTTCAAAAAATAGAACTGTCTACAGGAAAATATTTCCCCAAATGGGTGAGGTTATACAGACTCACCTAGGGAGTACTGGGTGGATGGGGAATAGTAATAGCTACAGGTAAAATTGAGTGGAATATCCTAGGGGATGCTGAGTGATTTTTCTTTTTTGGTCGAAAAAGTAGGTAGTAGGCCAAATAAGTTTCATATCTTCTACTCTAGAGTACTTAGGACCCTTTCAATTAATCTAGTCTCTCCAGAAGGAGTTTGATGTATGAATTAGAGAGTTAAGGCAGATTTCTCATGACGTGTGTTTGACAAATATAATAGTAGTTGGAGAATGTTATGACTCAAGTCTCTGTGTTGTCAAAGTTGGAAAATAAATAAGATCATGAACACCTGATTGACTTGTCAAGTTTAGTTTTAAAAATGGGTTGTTCTATGCTTGCAGGCTGAAAGGATTCAGTATCTATAGCTAAGTAGGGATGGAAAAGGAAGGAGCTAATATAATACATTCTGGTTATTTTATTGTGTCTAGATCTACCTTTAATGTATATGCTTAGTTTGAATTGCTCCTATTAATTTTTTATAAATCAGATCAAATGTTATATTTTCTAAAAACCATTTCCTGATTGAGTTGTAAAGGATTGATCATCCAAACCATCAGGATATTAACTGTAATTACTTTATGCCTTTTATCTTCCATTGCCTTTTTTCTTTCCTTTGTGCATTTACCTTGCCCTACTACTCTCCCCACCACAAAATACAAATTACAACATTGTATAATTGATAAAAAAATTTTGACTTTTCCAAGTTAGCATGTTTATCCTGAATTTCTGGGTTAAAGTGATGCTTATTAGCAATTCCTATTTCACACACACATATGAAGAACAGAAAAAAACTTACAAAGCAAAAAGCAGGTGAGGACTTGCATGTTATTGTCAGAAACATTTTTCACTAATTTTTAGAACATATTAAATGAAAATTGGTAAGCACATTTGGAAATTGGCATATGTTTTTGCAAATAGAAGTAAAGACCACATGTTGTCTTGATCAAATTAGGGAGAGAGGTGTTATCTCCTCCAACACTGCCTGGACTCTGAGTATGTAATAATTAAAAAAAAACGCTGGTCATTCAACTAATACAATGCAAGTGTTATTATAAAAAAGTGACCAAGTTACTATAAAACATTTATTTCAATTTTTTCTTTAAGTCATTCAGTATTCACTCGAGAAAACTCTGTGACAGAGGGTGTGCAGTAGAAAATCAATATTCCAATTTGTCAATAGATCTAAAATCACTGCTTTGTTTAAATTACAAAAATATGTTTCTTCTTGATGGTTCTAGCTTTATACACACGCGCATCTTAAGAGGAAGTAGTACATCCATTGTCCACTAGACTAAATACCCCTGTGTGGAGAAAAATCTTCACAATCATACTTAGCAGCTATGAAAGTTTCAAGAAGTAAATGGGTATGATGTTCTAAAAAGAAGAAAAATAATTCCCTACTGTTAGAGGCTGGAGTGTATGATTCTGTTACTTGGGACCAATATGAAACCCACCATAAATGGAAGCGTATTCACTGAATGGCTTGTATGAAGTGAGCAGGAGAGAAATGGCAGCATAGAGAAAGAATTCCCTCTCTTCCTACCTCGGTCATCCAGAGAAGTGAAGAGATAACACTGATGAAAGTCTGCACAATACAGACCTCAAGTTTCACCTGTCCTATGAGGCAATTCTCAACATGATCCCCAAGTCAATTTGTCATGCACGGCATGAGAAATGATCCCTGACACCTAATTTCTAGGGAACTTTTGAACTCAGCATGGAGTGGGGAATTGCTCCTTGAAGGAAAAAAAAATCAGGCCTAAATCTTCTTTAACTTTTTTAAATGAATCACTGTGAGATACATTTACAAAGTTGTTCATGATTGCGTTTTAGTCATTCAATGCTCCAATGCTCATCTCTTCACTCTTGCATATTTCCCAATGCCAATGTCCCTAATTTCCCTCTCACCCCACCGTAGTCTCTGGTAGATATCTCCCTATATATTTTTCTTTTAGACACTGCGGGTTGCAATATTAATGAAAGGGTATTGTACTATGGTCTTGATGTACAGCTACCTAACTCTTCTATCTCCAAACTACCCAAAATCCTCAAAAAAGTCCTTTTGTCATCTCCAATTAGCTTAATTTTCTCCTATTGCCTTCCACCCACATATATTCTCCCCCTTAATTTAATATTCTCACTTTATAATCCAGCAAAGGATTATATTTAATTCTACCTTCTTGTTTCCCTATATAAACATAGATAAAAGATTGTTTCTCTATATAAATATAGATAATATATGATTCCTCCTTTTCCCTTTAACTTAATTTGATTAACGTTGATGCTGGTGGGGGTTTCCAGGTAACACATCGAAGTGTGGTGGAGGAAGAGAGATGGCAGCTCCAAGAAAAAAAAGCTTCCATATTCTCTGGGGTAAGTAGCTGGGGAGATCTATGACTGGGAGTCTTACTCTTTGCAAGAAAGTAATTTCTAGAACTTACCTAGTCTTTCCAGGTTTATTGCCTTTCTCTTAGAAATAAATTTCAGGAGGAGAAGAGCAGTGGATAAAAATATATCTGATTTAGAAATTCTGAAGAAGTGGAAGAATGAGTGGGTGGAAAGATAGAAAGCAAGAGTAAGAGCGAGAGCGAGCAAGTGAGAGAGAGAGAAAGAGAGAGAGAATGCATGCAAGAAAGCATAAGCTTCTCCAAAGGCAGATATAGTCTCAGTACACAATCTGATTGAAAGTATAAAAGCATGAAACTATAAATCTCAAGAAGGGTAATGAAGGCCAACAGTATTGCTGGCTCCATATGCATGATCTGGCAACAAAATATGCATTTCCTTGTTTCAAGTTTGTTTTTATAGGGTTTCTCCCAACCTGCTCCTATGGTCATTGGGTGGGTGGGACTTATGGCCTTCATTCAGGCTGGAGCTTCTCTCTGAGGGAGGGTTGAGCCTTCTCTGTACAGGTTTTGGGTAAAGATATTATCAGTGACAAAGAAACTTTATGAAATCCCATCTCTTGGTTTTATTATATACCAAGAATCCCTTGCTGTGATGGGAGAAGATGTTTCCTTCCAACCTGCCTATCTGTTTCAACATGGTACCTGTCAGTTCTATCCATATTGCATGATTTCTTTTTGTCTTTTGTTGTATTGTATGCCATTGTTTATATGAACCAGGACTTCTTTATATATTCATCTATATTGGACATTTGGATTGTTTTCATACTCTCTGGTTGTTGTAATCAGAGCTATAGAGCTATAATGAATATAAATTTTTCAGCTTATTATTTTGTGTTTTAGGAATAAAACTTTCAATGTATCAAAAATTAATATTAAAATATAAAAAGCACTCACAATTTCAGCAACATAAAACTAATAATCCCATCAAAATAGGAATAGGAGATGAACATATATTTCTATGCAAAGGACATATATATGGCCAAAAGGCATATAACATTTATTTCCACTTATAACTAGGGAAATGCAAATAAAATGGCAATGAGATATCATCTAATGCCAGTGAGAATTCCATCAATGTTTTATAACTTAAGCTTTCTACCCTTAGTGAGGGAAAAGAGAATGGTCAAAATTTGAAAAACTATATACCATTCAGTTTTACATATAGCTAAACAGTCATGAATGTTCATACCTCCATGCCAGAAAAGAACTTCTATTCCAACACACTCCAGCCATTGGCTGTCAAAAAAATAATAATAAATAAGAAAATGCATTAGTGTGACAGGCAGAAAAATAGGGACTTATACTGAAGATAGGGATATATTGGAATATATATTGGAATTGGGATAGAGATATATTGGAAAATACATTATCTAGAACCTAAACCTAAACCTAAGCCAAAAAGTTACTCAGGATTCATTTCAAGAGTCCAGCCTCAAAATCCATTTAAATACAGAATTTCAGGCCCAGAGCATGGCTGGACTGCCAGAAGGATTGGCTTCACTGTTGAAATAAAGGACGTACTAAGAAAATCACCAAAAATGAAACTGTTCCAAACTCATCCCCTTGGCAACCACCTTAGCAGTAATTTGGAGGGAAATTTTGTAAAATTAACTTGAAATAGGAAAAAGCATTCATTTACTTACATCTCTTCCCGAGTTGTGTACTTTCTTACTTTGGGTTGCAATTTTCCACTCTGGGAAAATGACTCACATCATTGATGGGTGCTTTTTTTTTCTACTCTGGATAAGCTCATGTTTTCTCTTGTATGCATCATACTCTTTTTCAGGTGCACTGAGGGTGAGAGAGGTCAGTGGGCTGAAGTGGGTAGAGCTAGAAGCAGTAGACTCCCTTCTTGAAGTTCTTTCCCTTCTTTCACACTTCAAATAAGCCAACTATAGAACCTCTGTTGCTTATAGTAGTAACCAAATCTCCTACCAGCAATATTAGCATTTATAGTAAAACATAAATTGCGCCAATAAATATCAGTTTAACAACTGTGACTCTCTTAAACAGAAATGATTTTTTACCAAGAAGTAGGTACTAATTGGAGTCTCAGAGTACTCTATAGATGTGTCCGGAAACATCATTAATAGTCACTGTGACATGTATTATTAGATACAGAGGCCTCATATGCTGCTAAGCTTCCTATAGCATACAGACCAGTCTCCCATATGTAAAATTATTATTTGGGCCAAAATTGACAATAGTGCTAAAGCTAAGAATCTCTGGATTTTGTTGATATCTGATAACAATGTATATTTAGCTGGGAAATAACTATAGCAATATATTCTGAGAATAAGTTTCTATATATTTGGATAGATCACGGGAAAGGTATGTCTCACATATTTGACAACATGGTGATTGATGATAGCTCTGCTCATTCCAAAGCAAGGAAAAAATTATTAGTATCGGGTCTATGATAGGACAGGCAGATACAAGGAAAGTAATTTCTTTAAGACAGTAGAGGATTCTGAAAGTTATTTCTTTAGAAAACAAAAGAAAAATTCCACTTCTTAACATTCTGCATAGACTTCAACAAGATGTAAAATAAGAATAGATGAAATGAATAATTATTAAGAAAATTTTATGGAAATATATTTATATGTGCTAACAAGAAACTGAAAATATTTTATTTCCAAGAAACTAAAATAGCAAACACTGAATAAAACTCCCGACCAGCAGAAAACAGAAACATCAACACTGAAGAAAATGAATTCAATGGTGAATAAATTGAGAAACAATATCAGAGATGAAAAGACATGTACAATGAGAAAAAACAGTGAGATTCAACCACAGAATTGGTATTCCTTAAAGAAAGTTTAGAATAAATCAAAATATATTATAAAGCTATAATAACTGAACACTTTAATGAGTTGAACAAATATGAGTTTAAATTTCTTGGAAGTTAGTGAATATGAGCCAAATAGTTTAAAAATCCACTGTTACACTTATTTTATTAATGGTAATAAAAATTATTTTACAGTGTTGAGGCATGCATGAGAAAGGGCAAGATTATCTCTATATGAATAAAATCAGCTATTTGAAACTTCACAGTATTTCTTTTTTTTTGGGGGGGGCCACACCCATTTGATGCTCAGGGGTTACTCCTGGCTAAGAGCTCAGAAATTGCTGCTGGCTTGGAGGGAACATCTGGGACACCGGGGGATTGAACCGCGGTCCTTCCTTGGCTAGAGCTTGCAAGGCAGACACCTTACCTCTAGCGCCACCTCACTGGCCCCAGTATTTCTTGATATACTCAGAATTACATATTTTCTGATGTAGAGAAATTCTGTTCTAAGGACAATAAATATAGCCAAATTGCCACTTATATTAGATTTTTAAAAAAAAATAATTGGGAAGTGCACCAACCAAAATCTCTTATTAAAGAAAAATACTTAAATATATAGTTTGGCAGATATAGTAATTAAACAAAGGTAAGTTACTCAAAAGCTAGTCTACCTTAGGATGGTTATTACTAACTGAATTGAATGGAACATAGTGTACTCCATATTCATAATTGGTAAATATCAATACTAACTGTAAAATGTTATAATATAAGCTATCTATGATGAAGACAGTATAACTGCAAACTCAAAACTAGATCTTAAATTCAAATGGAGAAAGATGGGCAATTGATGAGGAAATGTTTGAGTACCTGAAGAAATTTATAAAATAATCATAAGTTCATTTAATAATATGGAGCTATTTAGGATGCTGTGTTAGAGAAAACAGGATTATTTACTTTCAGACAATTACTTTCTCAGGATGCTTCATTGATGCTGAAACCTAATGTGAAAGAGGTGCAGAATAGACTATGGATGACTATCACAGCACTAACCCTTGTGGAAGGAAACAGTATCTATGGCACTTTGGGAGATCCCAGCTAGAATCTAATCACAGAGCATCAGAATGAATCTGGAAAAGCATAGATTGAAAAGATTCTAAATTATTTGGAAAAGGCAGCCACAACATACTAGTTCTTATGGACCAGAGTGCAGATTTTCAGGTTTAATCCAAGAGCAGTAAAATTTAAACTGAAAAGAGATATCTTTTTTTTTTCAAAAGAAGAAAGTATAACATCTCTGTGGAAATGTATTCACAAAGAACAAGATATTACACAATTTATATAAACCATTTCAAATTTAAATAAGAATATACTTTAAAATATAGAAGTCAATATGCATAAATAAAAATGTAAACTACATCCTCTATAATTTCTTATGTAACAAGGGAGAAAAACCTGGCAATGACAGCTCAAAGTGAGAAAGCTACATATAAAATTCACTGACAATATAGATGAGTTCTAATATAATGGCAAAACAAATTTATTGCTATAGTAACAGCAAATATTTTATAAAAATTCCAGGGACATGTAGATACCAATGACATGTTTACTATTAGGAAATATACCAATTAAAACACCAAACCAAGAAAATAAGAATCAATTCTCCATGGATGGAGATACAAACCATTTCACAAAACTTAAGACCCGATTTTTAAATTTTTAAACAAGGTTTATAAGCAAGTTTTTTAAATGGTATAATTTATTTTTATAATACCCATAACAAATACCATTTACATGTTTTTAATATTTCCCATCATTGCAGAAAATGTAACCATCAAAAATCACAGAAATATAAATGACATTTTTATACATATGAAAGGAAAAGTCTTCTTAAAATGTCTTTAAATTTATATTCTATTTCAGGTCTTAATATTAGAATGGTGAGAATGCCGTCTAGTTCAACCTTTATGGAAAGCAATATGGAGATTCCTCCAAAAACTGGAACTCGAGCTCCCATACAACCCAGCTATACCACTCCTAGGAATATACCCTAGGAACACAAAAATACAATAAAAAATTCCTTCCTTACACCTATATTCATTGCAGCACTATTTACCATAGCAAGACTCTGGAAACAACCAAGATGCCCTTCAACAGACGAATGGCTAAAGAAACTGTGGTACATATACACAATGGAATATTATATTATGCAGCCGTCAGGAGAGATGAAGTCATGAAATTTTCCTATACATGGACGTACATGGAATCTATCATGCTGAGTGAAATAAGTCAGAGGGGGAGAGAGAAACGCAGAATAGTCTCACTCATCTATGGTTTTTAAGAAAAATAAAAGTCATTTTCGTAACAATCCTCAGAGACAATGAGAGGAGGGCTGGAACACCAGCTCACTCCATGAAGCTCACCACAAAGAGTGGTGAGTACAGCTATAGAAATAACTACACAGAGAACTACCATAACCATGTGAATGAATGAGGGAACTGGAAAGCCTGTCTGGAGTACAGGTGAGGGTGGGTGGTATGGAGGGAGATTAGGGACATTGGTGGTGGGAATGTTGCACTGTGAAGGGGGTGTTCTTTACATGACTGAAACCTAATAATAATCATATTTGTAATCAATTTGTTTAAATAAAGAAAATGATGTTAAAAAATAGATATAGCAACCACATATAATGGAGGAAACAGATGCGATTATTTCTTACATCTTGAGATATTATTAAAACTACTATCATTTTGAAATTAAGTAACTAAATCTAACTTGGAGACATATAAAATTTAATACCCAATAGAAATAGTGCCTGGCATTTAAGAAAAGATAATCATTAAAATAATAATATAAAAATAAATAAATAAGTATTTTAAACTTTAATTCAAGATATATGTATAATCCTGGGCAAGGCATAAATCTTAAACTTCTCACTTTAAAATAATAAAACAAAAGGAATTGTAATAATTTATCTTTAGGTATCATAAAACATACATATCTACTGTAATAATAAGGTCTTTGAATTGGGGCATCTTCCTTTGTAGTGGTAAACTTTTATTTATCATGCCAAAGAAAAGTAGAATACAGTAGACTCCTATGTGAATGAATATGTTGGTAGAATAAGTCAGTGACAATTCCCTTTCAACATGGCCAAGAAAAAGACTAGACATCAGCGTTCTGCACATAGTAATTTTTATATTTGGTTTATGTCGGTGATCCCAGCCAAACCCATATTTCTGTGTTGCTGGAGAAGATGCAATTTGTTAGATGCTTTTGTCACTTACAGTTACAAAAAGAATGATTCAACAGTTTTTTTTTCTTTTGGAAAAAGAAAAGCTTTGTCTTAGAAAAGCTTTCAAATTAGTTTGACCCTTCATATCCATCTATTTGACAGAATGAATTGCTCTTCCAAGAGAAAAGCAAATGTACAAATGTAGTTTTAAAATCTCAGAAAAGCTGCTTCTATCGAGAGAACAAAATATGAAGGAGAAATATCATAAACTAAGAACCTCTGGCTATCACCTTTTAGCGAATCCATAAATCAATTGTTTTCAATCGGAATAATAAAAAAGTAAAAACGTCACTCTCTGAAGTTCAGATTTGTTATACAAAAATTTGAACAATATATTTACTGAAACAATGGAAATAAATTTAAATCTTGGTTCTCTAGTATTTTATCTAAAAGAGATTCTAAACCAAAAATTAAAAAAGGGGCAATATTGTAAAACCTGTTGTAGAGTAATATTTTGTAATAAAAGAAATAACAGATATGATTTTTTTCATTCATACAGAGCTTAGAATTGTTTGTGGCAAAAAAAAAAGAAAAAGAAAAACCTGCCTTAGAAGCTAATGGACCAGAGGGATGCTGCGGTCATTATAAATCTTGGCAGTAATTATAGAAATAATAATAGCAACTATTGATTGAACAGATATTATATGGCTAGGATATATTCTAAAATTTTTACACATGCCATTTTATTTCTTTGTGTGTTTTTGGGGAAAGAAAGATTTGGGCCATACCCAGTGCTACTCAGATATTACTCCTGACTCAGTTCCACGATGACTGGACAGAGCTTGGGGAAGCATATGGAATGTTGGAGACTGAGCATAGGTCAACCACATGGAAAATAGGAAGTGTACTTGCTGTACAACCGATCTGGTCTTCATTTCATTTTTTATGAAATTGGTACTAATATTTTTTGCAGAGCTTCTTTATTTTTAAATATAATTGATTTATTTAAACACCATGGTTAAGAATTGTTCCTAGTTGGGTTTTATCATACAATGTAAACCATTCTTCACCAGTGCAACTTTCCCAACACCAATGTCCCCCATTTCCCTTCCACACCCCACTTCCACTTGTTTCTAGGACAGGCATTTTGCCTCTCTCTCTCTCTCTCTCTCTCTCTCTTTCTCTCTCTCTCTTTCTCAACCTCTCTGTCTCTCTTTCCTTTTTGACACTATGATTTGTCATCAATGAAGGGGTGCCATGAATGTCTCTATCTGTCCTTTCAGCATTCTGTTCTTGTCCAGAGTGATCAGTTTCAAATATCATTGTCATAATAGATCCTTTTCTACTCTACCTGCACTCAGCACTCTGTGGCAAGCTTCCTGCCATAAACTGGTCCTCTTAATCTTCATCTCTATTGTCTATAGATATTAGTATCACATTGTCTTTTATTTTTTATATATCCCACAGCAAGTGATATTATTCTATGTCTATTCCTCTCCCTTTAACTCTATGTACTCAATATAATAATCTCCATGTCCACCCAGATATAAACAAACTTCATTATTTTATTTTTCTAACAGCTGCATAGTCTTCAATTGTTTCTGTAGCCACTCATCTGTTGTCGGGCATCTGGGTTGTTTCCAGATTCTGCCTATTGTAAATAGTGTTGTAATGAATATAAGCATGTAGAAGGCAATTTTGTATTGAGTTTTTGTATTTCTAGGGTATATTCCTAGGAGTGGTATTGCTGGATCATATGGGAGATCAATTTCTAGTTTTTTGAGGAATACACATATAGTTTCCTAAAAATGCTAAAATAAACATCATTTCCATCAGCAGCTAATGAGAGTCCCTTTCTTCTTGCATCCATGCCAGCATTGATTGTTCTTTTTCTTTGTAATATGTGCCAGATACTGTGGTGTGAGTTGATACCACACTGTTGTTCTGATTTGCATAATTAGTGATGTGGAAGATTTTTTCATGTGCCTTTTGGACACCTGTATTTCTTTCTGGATATGTCTGTTCATTTCTTCTCCCCATTTTTGTATACGGATAGATGTTATTTTTATTGGTAAGTTCTTTCAGTATGTTGAAAATCTTAGCTAGTAACCCTTTATATGATGGGTATTGGGTAAATCACTTCTCCTATGGTTTGGATAACCTTTATATCCTAGACATAGTTTCCTTTGAAATGCAGAAGCTTCTCAGTTTAATGTAGTCCCATTTGTCTATTCTTCTACTTGGTTGGCCAGTAGTTTTTCCTCCCTGAAGATGCTGTTAGCTTCAATGACATGAAGGGTTTTGCCTAAGTTTTCTTCTATTTACCTTATGGTTTCAAGTCTTATATCAAAGTCTTTAATCCATTTTGATTTGATCTTTGTGCACAGTGTTAAGGAGAGATCTGAGTTCACTTTCTTGCATGTAATCAACCAGTTATCCCAACACCACTTGTTGACTTGTTGAAGAGGTTCTCCATATCTGACTATTTCTTATAACCTTGTTAAGCCAGGGAGCTGTTTGCTTGAACCTTTGACTTTGAGTCTGTGTTTTCTCTGACTTTTTAGATGTGTTTATTTTAGACAGAAAAATGTTGGATTCAATTTTCTGATTCACTTTGATCCACAATTTTGCCACTCGGTGTTTTTTCACTGGTGTGTTTAGTCTATTGACACTGAGAGACAAGATTGTGATGGGGACTTAGTGTCATCTATTTGTAGAAGTTTGGTGCATTTGTTGGGTTTGCCCTGCCTTAAATTAGACCCTTAAGTTCTTCCTTCCAGGTTGAGTGTAAACTTTCTGAGCTGTTGTTTATCCAAGAAGCTGTGTATCTTTCCTTCAATCCTGAATGACATTGTGGCCGGGTGAAGTAATCTTAGCAAAGCATTCATTTTTTGAGATTTTAAACTTTGTCCCACCACTGCCTTCAGGCCTTGAGGGTTGCTTGTGATAGATTTGCTGTAATTGTTTGTTTGGTTGGTTGGCGGTTGGCTGGTTTCTGGGTCACACTGGTTTCGCTCAGGGATTACTCCTGGCTCTATGCTCAGAATCACCTTTGGCAGGCTCGAGACCATATGGGATGCCGGAATTCGAACCACAGTCCATCCTGAATTGGCTGCATGCAAGGCAAACACCCTACTGCTGTACTATCTCTCAAGAACCCAACTTTGCTGTAATTCTTAAACATGCTTCTTCGTATGTAATTTCTCATTTATATCTGCTCCTTTCAGCATTTCTCCCTATCTATGGTTTTCATCACTGTGACTAGGATGTACCTTGGGGTGCTTTTATTTGGGTCTCTTATTCTCCAAATTCAAATTCTTGAGTCATTTTTCTATAATAGCCTCTTTCACAAATTAAGAACTGAATACAGTAGGGTTTTTTTTTAAGACAAACTTTTCTGCACATGAAGTACTGAAAATGTAGTGTTTCATTTATGTTGCCTCTTCTTGAAAGTTTATTACTTTCAAGATAATCATTAATCACAAATCTTTATTTAGATTTACAAATACAATACAATAAGTGACTCACAACCTTTGCCCACAAGGGACTTACTAAACATGTTAAAACCTACAGTCTATAATATTTGCCTTTCAAAATAATGTGTTTAGGGGGAGGTTTTGGTTAGCTACATAGACACTTTTATGGCCATCTGGCAGATATGTTTTATAGAATTTGATCATCTTATACCTACTGGTATGTTGTTAATAAAGCTTTCTTAGCCCATTGCCTTCTCTCTTGATTGATAGGCCCATCAAACAGTCATGAAATTTACCCTGGAGGTTATGGACTCAGACTGAAGTTCAGGCACAAATTATGTCCAGTGGATTTGGTGTGCCTCAGAAATGAACATACCAATATATTTCCATAAATATTATTCACTTATGAAATTGTTATTTAAATAAGTCATCTGTACACACATACACACATAAACAAACCTCCTTAATTCTCATTATATCCCTTTATTTCTCAAATGCAAAATTGCCAATGTGCTCCAATTAATCCCTAAACTGAAAAAATATGTGTCTTTTAAGAATGATTTTTCTTGGGGCTGGAAAGATAGATAGTACAGTGGTAGGGCATTTGCCTTGCACACAGCAGGCTCAGGACGAATGGTGGTTTGAATCCTGACATCCCATATGGTCCCCTGAACCTGCCAGGAGCGATTTCTGAGCAAAGTGCCAGGAGTAGCCCCTGAGTGCTTCCAGGTGTGATTCCCCCAAAAACAGTAATTCTTTTTTTGTCCCAAAGTTACAAAACAGATTTACAGAAATAGCTTCTAGATGCTTCTGTTTAAGAAAAAAAGCTATAGGGTGCCTGTCTGTGTTTCTTGAATACCTGAAGGTCTCCTCAGAGGCCTACGGAGCGCACCCCCCAAAATCTGCATTTTGAAGCTGCCCAGCTAGTGAGTGGGTAAAGTCTGGCTGTGAGGGTCGCCAACAAATAAGCTGAGCCCTCTGGCCTGAGGAGGCTCTGCACTGCTGTGCCTTTTATCACTCTGAGGACTGCAAGGGAAATCTTTCCTGTGTCTGTCTGTGTTTCTTGAGTACCAGAAGGTCTCCTCAGAGGCCTAGGGAGTGCACCCCCAAAAATCTGCATTCTAAAGCTGCCCAGTGAGTGAGTAAAGTCTGGCTGTGGGGGTCGCCAACCAATAAACTGATCCCTCTGGCCTGCGGAGGCTCCGCCCCACTGTGCCTTTGATCACTCTGAGGACTTCAAGGGAAAACTTCTCCTGTGCCTGTCTGTGTTTCTTGAATACCTGAAGCTTTCCTCAGAGGCCTAGGGAACGCACCCCCCAAAAAATGTCAACTACAGGCAGCAAAAGAGTGCGGTCATTCCGATTCACTTCACAGCGGCGCAATCTTTCTAACCAATGATCCCCACCACAACAGGCAGGAAAAACCACACTAAAAGTGTGACAAGGGGAAACCTCGCATGCAAACACCATAAACAGAGAATGAAAACGATAGCTCGATGACCTAAAAAATTCCAACCATCTGTTTAACCTCTCGGATAAGGAGTTTAGAATAAAAATATGGAAGATGTTTGTATAACTCAAAGAAAGCATAGATCGATCTGAACAGAACACAAAGACAGTGAATTTCAAAAGTGCCTGATCCACTTCTTTGAAGAATGTCATGGGTATCTTTAGAGGGATCGCATTAGATCTGTACGATGATTTGGGGAGTATTGGCATTTTAATAATATTAATCCTGCCAATCCATGAGCAAGGTATGTGCTTCCATTTCCGCGTGTCCTCTCTTATTTCTTGGAGCAGGGCTTTACAGTTTTTTTTTTGTATAGGTCCTTCACGTCTTTGGTCAAATTGACTCCAAGATATTTGAGATTGTGTGGCACTATTGTGAATGGGCCTGTTTCTTTTCTTTTCTTTTTTTTTAATTTTGTTATTTTTAATTATGAGAACAAAGATGCAAAGAAAGAGGACAAGGTAAAGTTACAGTGGAAGGACAATCACCCATAACATAATTCTCAGAAGAAGTCCCCTTGCTGATACAATGTGGATTGTATTGATTGTATTGCTGATACTTTGAACTTTCAGCCAAAGAACATTAAGATATTTCCAGGAAGGTTTTGATTTCCTCTTTGATTTCATCTCAGATCTACTGGTTATTTAGGTTGTTGAACTTCCAGGTATTAAAGTTTTTCTTCTGTGTCCCTTTGTAGTTCACATATAATTTCAGGGCCTTGTGGTCTGCGAAGGTAGCCTGCAAAATTTTTATCCTCTTGATATTATGGAGGTATGTTTTATGTTCTAGCATGTAGTCTATCCTGTAGAATGTCCCATGTACATTAGAGAAGAATGTGTATCTAGGTTTTTGGGGGTGGAGTGTCCTCTATATATCTACTAGGCCTCTTTCTTCCATTTTTCTTTTCAGGTCTAGTATATTCTTGTTGGGTTTCAGTCTGGTTAACCTATCAAGTGTTGACAATGCCATGTTGAGATCTCCTTCAATTATTGTGTTGTTTATATTATTTTTCAGATTTGTCAACAATTGTATTAAATATTTTGCTGCCCCCTCATTTGGTGCATATATGTTACTACAACAAAATTTATAGGGAATTTATACATCAACATTCATTAAACAGACAGGTTCCCCTTTCTGTATAAGGGCATTATGGTCTGAACTGAAAATGGTCAACGTGATGAGTGAGACATAAAATTTAAATTATTAACTATGGAAAGAAATCAAGAGGGATTCCAATTAATAAAGAACAAACTCTTTATTAAAAGGAAATAGAAACAAACACTTTATTAAAAGGAAAAGAATAGGGGCTGGAGCAATAGTGCAGCAGACTGGGCCTTGGATTATACGCAACTGATGCCATTTCAATCCCATGGTATTTCATATGTTCCCCTGAGCACTTCCAGGAGTAATTACTGAGCACAGAGCCAGGATTAAGCTCTGAACACCATCAGGTATAGCCCTCAAAATAAAAAAGAATAATGCACTCAAGTACTGACATATATGAGGAAGTGCAGCATTGTTTCTAAACACATTTCTAGTATATATTATAAAAATCTAATAAGTAAGTTAGTAAGGCAAAATATAAATAAAATTCCCGAGAAGAGGGAAGGCAGTGGGTTGATGATTTTGTGCAATCAAAGTTTCAACTAAATCTTAAGGATAATTTATCACTGGTGATAGTTGTCATAGCAATTATAAATTGTCATGGAGCAAATAGGTTGGGTTTTAAGATGTTAACTTATTATAATAAGTCTATCATGAAGTTTATGCTCATCTATTGCTCACTTTGTTTATCTAATTTCACTCTTTTTAAATCATTCCTACTTTTATTATTTATTTTTATTTTCAGGTCGCCTCAGTGGTACTCAGAGGTTACTCCTGGTTATATACTCAGACATTATTTCTGGTTGGCTTCGGGTCCCATATGGGATGCTGAAAATTGTACCTTGGTCAACGACGTGCAAGGTCTACACCCTACACAGTATTGCTCTGGTCCCAACAGCTCGTTTTGTTTTTCATTTTTTTAATTTTAATATCTAGCACCTTACTCTAATTACAATTTCTCTATTAAATTTTACTGTAACATATATGTCATACTAGATCAGCTGTGTACCACATCTGCACTGGTCATAACCCTGTCTCATAACTGGGCAATGTTTTTAGGAGAGAGAATTACATTGTTTCTGTTCTCAGGAAACTTGTAATCCAAATATGACCAAAAGTGAACACACACTAAGGTAAATCTTTAGGTTCTTTTGGTTCCTGATTCTGATTTATTGGTATATTTCAGTCTTCATGCATACTATTAAAAAGCGCTTTCCCAGATGAAGGCTGAGTGTATGAGAATTTAAAACAATTATGTAAGAGACTGTGTGCAATTCCAGAGGTTAAGGACTCAGTTCCACAGAATTGAACTACCCTTTTCCAATTCATAAGCAGTCACAAACAAGATGCTTTTGAAGGACTATCTAAGTTTGTAGTTCCACAGCCCTCTTCAATTTGATTACTTTGCTAAAGCAAGTAACAAAAAAACTTTTTATTTTTAAGAATACTTAATTTTAGTAGCCTGACAGAAAAGAAGCAGAGGATAGTGAGGCTCAGAGTCTCTATGCCTTCTGAGGGTTTCTTCACAGATATTCACATGTTCCTCAACTAGAAAACTTTCAAAACCCTGTTCTTGTGGCTTATACCATAATTGACTAAATCATTGACCATTAGTGATTGATTTGCATCTCCAGTTCCTTTATTCTCTCTGAAGATTAGGGGGTGGGATACATATCTGGATATGGCGTGGCCAGAAATTGTTAGCATTACTAGGGATAACAGGATTGATTCTGGGCTCCAACAACAGAGCTGGCAGAATTGCATTTGGTGTCTTTAATGACACCAGATAATTGAACTGCTTCACCATATCAAAAAGGCAGGTGATTATTGAGCCCAGGCCAAGTGCATGTACAAGAGCCCTAACACTTTATTATCTCTACAGATCCACCTTAGGTTTGCTTTAAGGTTAACCTGAGAACTATATGTTTGTTATAGTGTTTATGTTTGTACAGAAAGTTCTACACCTGTGACCTAACAGATATCTCATACTTATTTTATTGGGTTAAATTTGTAGTATTCTCACCTACTGCCCATGGATAATATAATTTATCATTTTGGTATCTTACATATACATAGAATTTATTTCTGTTTCATAAGAGAAACTTTAATTATTCATGCAAGGAGAGCTTGATGGTAATTATTTTAATTTTTGTGTACCTGAAAATTTTAATCTTTTCTTTGACTCTTTGATAATACTCTAAACTTGGAGTATTATCACTTGACAACTTTGACTTTTTCTCTTTTTTGCTTTTTGTTTGGATGCTTTTGGCCATATCTAGCCATGCTCACTCAGGAATCAATCCCGGTGGGACACATGGGACATATGAAGTTCCAGAAGTTGAACCTGGGTTGGCTGCATGCAAGGCATGTTATATTGCTCCACTCCTCAAAGTCCTTTTCTTTAACTCTGTGTACCCTTTTCCTTCTTCCTGCAAGCTTTCTGTTGAGAAATCATGGATAATTATATTGGGATTTTCTTGTTTGTAATTTTCTTTTACCTCTATTTTTGGAATAATTTGTTTTTATTTCTATACCTTTGTTGCTCTTGATACTGCTAATGCAGTACTGATGTTACTTCTGCTGCTGCTTTGCTACTCAGGGGCCACAATTAGAGATGGTTTTGTGTCAGGGCCATTCCTTAGCCACACAGGTTTAGACCTAGGAACTCACACATTCAATGAATATGACTTTCCCTGTAAGTCAAATTTCTGACACTTAAGTTTATCTTGAATACTTTAGTTATAATATCTGATTCTAAAATTCTGTTAATGTTCTAAAACTATGGGGAGAAGATGAGCTTGATATTCTATGTTGTGGTGGAGGTAAAACCTGCTTTGAAATATCTTGGTTGACTGCTTATAAGACAAACATCTTACCCACTGGACTATCTGCTTGGCAAAAGCCTAAATCTACATTAGAAGAGAGTGTTTTCAGAGCTATGGGTTTTCACTCTGGCCAGGACAAAGTCCCCAAAGCAGTTATAGATGGATAACAGCAGGATATTCCTAAGAGCCAAGAGCTATCATCTCTAAAACTCTGATACCTAGACTCTTTATTCAGGTGTACTTTAGCTCTAATAGAGGCATCAATTTCTATAAGCAAATAAAAATCAGGTGATAATCCTATATATGGTTGTGAAAGGACTTCAAGTAACTAAAAGACATGTTTCAGAGAGGAGTCACTCTTAGAAGATTTCAGATTGAGATTACTCAGCTCCCAATAAGCTCCAATTGCACATCTATCCGAATGTAATTTTTTTTTGTTTTTTTTTTTTTGGGTCACACCTGGCAATGATCAAGGGTCACTCCTGGCTCTGCCCTCAAAAATTGCCCTGGCAGGCTCAGGGGACCATAGGGGATGCTGGAAATTGAACCACTGTCAGTTCTGGGTCGGCTGCATTCAAGGCAAACACCCTACTGCTGTGCTATCTCTCTTGCCCCCCAGAATGTAATTTTCACTGCCTGTGCCTAAGATTCACAGTCACCACTCTGAATAAACTCCAGGCTTTTGTCAGAACTCAGGCATCTACAACATTATGAATAAGAATATTTCCCACTTAAGGCCTTGCTCTTTGTTTGCTTCCTGGTCAGCTGGTATCCACCTTGCCAGAATCTATGTACTGCCCTAGTATTTAGAACTGAGTGTCCACTCTCCAATGAAGTCTCCAGAGTTTCATATAGCTTTATTTTGCACTCAGGAATAGGAGCTTCCTTCACTATGCAGGTCCCAAAGACCAGGATCCAGGACTGAGTTATTGCATATTCAAAATGAGATTCCTTATTACAGCCTGTCTTGTTCTCTCAAGTTTTAGTTCTCTATAAAATTATTTCACCCTTTTTTCTATCTTACCTGATATCGCCTGTTGTCTTTTCCTATAAACACTGTTTCTCGAGCTATTCAGGCCTTTATCAGGAAACTTGATTCCATAATTCTATTAGTGCACTAAAAATGTGAGGAGTAAATGAGTTGGGTATCCTTACTCATTCTACATTTTCAGGAGCACATTCAAAAGAGATATTTGCATTACTCACATATTACTTATGAGGAAACTGAAGTTCTGGTAATCCTAAATCAATAAAAAGATGTCCAGTCATAAAAAAAAGTCAATTTTACCCAGTGATTCATTTTACTAAGATGAAAAATTTTATCTTAATGCCTTTGAAAGTACTTTAAGTAAGAACAGAAACAAATGAGGATAGATAAGCAAAATTTTCTAGTTAATTTAAACTCAAAATACTTACATATATATTCCAGGACTAAGTTCTATTGCTAATCAAGCTCTTAAAGTTCATAGTCTCTTGGGAATATTCTGTCTTTTAGAATGATCAGAAAATGGGTTTAGTTAGAGATGTTGGCGAAATAGAGCTTGGAATAGATTTCATAGAAGAGTTGATATGATTAATAAAATGATTTTACAGAAACCAAGTGGAAGTGAATGATGATGAATAGTCAAAGATGGAGCTCAGAAGGCCTAAATTAACAACAGATTGGTACATTTGATTTAGAATGAATACATTTGGAGTTGCAGACCAACAAAGAAAAAGTCAACATTTTTTCCTGCTGTAAATTTCTCACTAATAGAGGAAAGTTTCTTCTATGTCCAGCTATGTCCAGCTAGATTTTTTAGAGCTGTAACTTCAAAATATGTGGGCCCATTTTCTTTCCTAATGCCTGTTTACTTTTCTGTCAAAGTTGTACCACTCTTTGTCATTTTTATTCGATTTGTACTAAGGATTTGATAATTAAATCATTTTATTCTTGCAATATTGATTCTCACATTGTACTTCAAGCCTTTCACGGTCCTGTTTTTTTAAAGTGCAGTGATTTCAAGTTTTAATTCTGCAGCATACTCACCTATATTAACATCTTTGATATTCATGGGCAAAATTTCCTTATTAGACTTTAAAATTAGATTTCTTGGTGAGATGAAACAGTGCCTTTCACTTCTCTACAATAAGAACATGATTTTAGCATTTTATTTCACATGTAAATGTAGCTATGGCCCAATTTTTAGAGAAATCATATGGTCCAAGGTTGAAGCAATTCAATGGTTTCCAGTGCAGACCAAGCCTGCAAGAGTCATATTATAATGATTCAAGAGTTCTCAACTCTTAGTGGTGATATGAAATATTTGATTTTTAAAAATGTCTTTAGGAGATCATAATGTAGATGAAAAATGATGAGATTGACAAGAGTGAATGGAAATGATTTGCAATCAGGTCAGAAGCACTTCAAAAAATGACACTTGAGAAATTGAATGTCACTTTTTCTGTTGAAGGCCTATCTTGTCTTTTCTGATAACCTACGCAACGACAACTGTAAGACCCACATTTTAGACCCAGACAGGTCATGTATAATTGAAAGAAATATGTCAGTGGAATCAGTCAACATATTTAACAGGAGTAATTACAGTACACATGATTGAGCACTGGACTGACACTCCAGAGATTTAACCTCATCAAGAGAAAATTTTCAAAAATTTTATTTTTGTGTGCCAGGATCAATCAAATCTAGGGCCTTAGACTTGAGCCATATAAAGAGAGATATTTTAGTTAAGCAGAAAGAATAGAAATCTTCAGTTAAATAAGGGCCTAAAGTCTTCTATCATCCAGTGTTTTAACTAAAGTAATATTAGAAGGGTGTTAAGGTTGAAGGAATTTTTTTGTAGCATAGAGGAACATTGAGCCTTATTATTTTGGTCATTAGTATCATTTCTTGGATAACACCTAACAATTTATTTTTAATTATACACCCGAGGTTCTGCTAAGTATTTTCTGTAGATTATCTACTTTAGTAAGTCAAAATAATCCTGTTTGTCAGGTGTAAGACTATGAAGTAATAGGATAGGTACAGAGGGGACCACATATTCTAGCAGCCCTGGGGGTGAGGGAAGAGGATATGGGAGGTAGGACAAAAACGGAGGAGTAGGGAAGACAAACTGGTGATGGGAATCCCCCCTGATTTTATGTAAATATGTACCTAAAATATTATTGTCAATAATATGTAAGCCACTATGATCAAAATAAAAATTATGTTAAAAAAGGAAAAAAAAGAAGAAAAAAGAAAAAAAGAAGAAAAAGAAAAAAGGAAAAATGAGAAAAAAAGAAAGAGAAAAAGAAAAAGAAAAGAAAAAACAGGGATTTTTCTCCCCCCCCCCAGTATAGGCGTAGTAAATGCTGGGGGTATTAGGAGGGAATTCCTTTGGCCTAGGATATACAAGGTTTCTCCCCCCTTGAAGTATGCTTTCATGGGACTGTCTGTAGACTCCTTGTCTGTTCACTTACTCTGCCTTTGGTGCTTATAACTTAGTTTTTAATGAGTCTTTCACATCTTTGTTCATTTGATCTAGTCATAATTATCAAATGCTTTTGTTTTGGATAATATTCTATTTTACCATTATTATTTTTGGTGGGGTTTTGTGTAAATCAAGCAGTAGTCAAGGACTACTACTGGTTTTATGCTCAGGGATCACTACTGTTGATGATCAGGACACTATATGTAGTGGCATAAATCAAACAATGGTGAGCTATGTGCAGGACAAGCCTTAACTCCATGTTCTATTTTTCCAGTCACTGACACAATTTTTTTTAATTTCTTTTTTTCCAAATTTTTTTTCTTTATTTAAACATCTTGATTACATAAATGATTGTGATTAGGTTTCAGTCATGTAAAGAACCCCCCCCCTTCACCAGTGCAACATTCCCATCATCAATGTCCCCAATCTCCCTCCATTCCACCCCATCCCCATCTGTACTCCAGACAGGCTTTCCAGTTCCCTCATTCATTCACATGGTTATGGTAGTTCTCTGTGTAGTTATTTTTATAGCTGCACTCACCACTCTTTGTGGTGAGCTTCATGAAGTGAATAATGGTAAAAGTACCACCAGGAATAAAAAATGTCAATGTGAGTAAGGTTTCTATGAAGCAAACCTGGGGCTGGGGTAAACTATAACAATAAAGTTTAATAAGTAAGCTATTTTCTCTTTGTGGCCACTGTGCTGGACCATCAAACTTTCAAGCTTACAAGTCAAAATGCTGTTTCATTTTGCAGGTCTTGGAAATTTTGTGCAATGGCTACATGGATAAACTTTTCCACTTCAGTGAGAGAAGCTCAGGATTTGAATTTTTCTTGTATTAACTCTAGGATGAGTAGTAGAGATCAAGATCAATAGCACCTATCAGAGATAACTCTGAAACTAGCTAAACAGATGGTGGTCCACAGGGAGGCCCCTTAGATTTGTTTGGAGACTCCATGAGGTTTAAAGTTAAAATTTCTCTTTTTAATTTTATGGTGCTGCACTGAAGCCAGGGTCTCCAGTGTAAGGGTCTGCCCCTATAAACTTCTTCCAAACTCTAGTAAGTTGGGTTGCATATTCTGCTGAGGTCCTACAGAAAATTTTCAATTGAACTATTTCTTTATAAAAGTTAATGTGCCTGTAAATTGTTCCTGACTAGGTGTATTTTTGAAGAAGGATCAAGGCTGGTGTTCCCAAAGTGGATGACTGTATAATATGGGGTGGTATTAGCCTTCTATGCAATTGAGGGTCATTTTCTTTTTGTTAACTTAAAGTACATAGATTTCTAGGGAGCTTTGAGCAGTTGTGTTTTTGTTTATTTCTTTTGTTATTTCCTAAAACGGTGCTGTAGGTCAGATAAAGTTGGGAACCTCTCATCTAGGGCCTCTGCCATCTTGCTATGGGCAAACCTCTTGTCAACTTTTCCCTAAAAGCCTCTCACTCTCTCTTTCTCCTCTCTCTCTACACACACAGAGGCATGCATGTTTTGTTTTGCTTTGCTGTATTTCCTACTTTATATTAAACAAATTTCAATAGAATCCTCCAGAAATCTTCATGGAAATTAATTGATTTTTAACTCACCACAAAGAGAAATGAGTGTAGTTATAGAAATAACTTCACAGAGAACTACCATAATCATGTGAATGAATGAGGGAACTGGAAAGCCTGTCTGGAGTAGAGGTGGGGGTGGGGTGGGATGGAGGGAGATTTGGGACATTGGTGGTGGGTATGTTGCACTGGTGAAGGGGGGTTTCTTTACATGACTGAAGCCTAATCACAATCATATATGTAATCAAGATGTTTAAATAAAGGAAAAGAAAGAACTGCCACCAGTTTCTTCATTCATCTCACATCTGTGTGATCTTCCTGTCCTTCATTCTTCCCACCACTGTTAATAAGATTTATAGTCCAATGACAAATGTCTGTTATGTCTGCTACTATTTCTCCCTTTTTTGTCTATCCATAAATCACTGTAATATCATCTTGTATTTTTTCTTCACAACCTGACTAACTTTGCATAAACTGATATCTATGTTTACTTTAAGCTGTAGTTTGATACTTTTGACTTTACATTAAAATCTAAGTGGATAATTCCATTCTTCAAGAGTTTTGAAGGAATTCTACTGTGGCTTTCTAGTTGTCAACATTAAGAAGCCAGGCATAAGAAGAGATCAAATGATTTTCATGCAGAACAATGGTTTTTATCCTGATCATAAGCTCTACATTATTCCCTCAAATATGTCTAATCCAAGTTCCTGCCCTACCCTCCAAAAAGAGTCAGACAACATTTTTATTACTTAAAAATTATAACTTTGGGCTGGAGAGATAGC
The DNA here is from genome assembly GCF_024139225.1 of Suncus etruscus. Classification (NCBI taxonomy): domain Eukaryota; kingdom Metazoa; phylum Chordata; class Mammalia; order Eulipotyphla; family Soricidae; genus Suncus; species Suncus etruscus. The sequence goes on from NC_064868.1 coordinate 121,183,757, forward strand.
ATGCCTTGCATGCAGAAGGATGGTGGTTCGAAACCCGGCATCCCATATGGTCCCCCGTGCCTGCCAGGGGTGATTGGCCCGACCATTGTAGAGCAAGAGTAACCCCTGAGCACTGACGGGTGTGACCCTCCCAAAAAAAAATTATAACTGCCCTGTTTATAATATTTATGGGATCCTAAAATAGTTTCTTCATCCCAATTATTCTGACATTTCGCTGTTATGAACGTTTTTATCTGGGTCTTTTTCCACATATTTTTCACAGTTGACTCATTCCTTTCATATTCAAGACTCCTTTAGTTCTGGTGAATGAAAATGATTTTAATCAATTGTTTAAATTAATATCCTCTAATAAAATGGCCTGTCCCTAAAATATTTCTATTATTCAGTATTTAACTTCCTATGTTGATCTCCTGACTTACTTATATTTTATATTTGTTTTAATCCAGTCTGGTTTTATGTAAAAGTTCCTTTTTTCCCTTCATAAATTATGTGCTTTAATTCTGCTTACAGGAGAATAAGAGTTAGTTTTAATTTTATTTATATGTACTTTGTGATAGCATGAATAGATCTAATCCAGGCAGTCATGCATACAAAGAATACTTTCTATTATTTAGTCACAACTCTGTCACCAAACACTAATTTTTCAAATCTTGATGCTAAAATTTTACCAAAAAATAATTTTAAATGAGTCATATATTAGTAATTCTTGTGAACATCTCTGTCACGAAGCTTCAAAATACCTTCATAAATAGTCAACTGAATTTAGCAGGGTAAAGTATTCGGCTTCCAGGGCCAGAGAAATAGCACAGCGCTAGAGTGTTTGCACGCTGCCAACCCAGTAACCAGGCTCAATCCCTTGCATCCCATATTGTCTCCCAGCCTTCCAGGGGCAATTTCTGAGTGCAGAGCCAGGAGTAAATCCTGAGCATTGCCAGGTGTGGCCCCTAAACTGATCAATCAATAAAGATTAAAAAAAATCATCTTCCACTTGTTGCCTTGCAGGAACGATTCTGTTTACAGATGACATGATACTCTACTTAGAAAACCCTAAAGACTCTACCAAAAAGCTTCTAGAAACAATAGATTCATATAGCAAAGTGGCAGGCTACAAAATTAACACACAAAAATCAATGGCTTTTTTATACACTATTAATGATAGGGAAGAAATGGACATTAAGAGAACAATCCCATTCACATTGGTGCCACACAAACTCAAATATCTTGGAGTCAACCTGACTAAAGATGTGAAGGATCTATACAAAGAAAACTATAAGACACTGCTCCAAGAAATAGGAGAGGACACTCCGAAATGAAAACACATAGCTTGCTCATGGATTGGCAGGATCAACATTTAAATGGCAATACTTCCAAAAGCATTGTACAGATTTAACGTGATTTCTCTAAAGATACCCATGACATTCTTCAAAGAAGTGGATCAAACACTTCTGAAATTCATTTGGAACAATAAACAACCTCGAATAGCTAAAGCACTCCTTGGGAAAAGAAATATGGGAGGCATTACTTTCCCCAATTTTAAGCTGTATTACAAAGCAATAGTTATAAAATCAGCATGGTATTGGAATAAAGACAGACCATCAGATCAGTGAAGGTTCCTCAGACATATAACCACCTAGTTTTTGATAAAGGAGCAAGAAATCCTAAATGGAGCAAGGAAAGCCTATTCAACAAGTGGTGTTGGCACAACTGGTTATCCACTTGCAAAAAAGCGAACTCAGACCCCCAGCTAACACCATGCACAAAGGTAAAATACAAATGGATTAAAGACCTTGATATCAGATCTGAAACTATAAGGTATATAGAACAACATGTAGGTGAAACACTCCAGGACATTGAGACTAACGGCATCTTTAAGGAAGAGACAGCACTTTCCAAACAAGTGGAAGCAGAGATAAACAGATGGGACTATATTAAGCTGAGAAGCTTCTGCATCTCAAAGGAAATAGTGCCCAGAATACAAAGGCCACCCACTGAGTGGGGGAAATTATTCACCCAATACTCATCAGATAAATGACTAATATCCAAAATTTACAAGGTACTGACAGAACTATACAAGAAAAAACAACTAACCCCATCAAAAAATGGGAAGAAAACGTGAACAGACACTTTGAAAAAGTGGCCAAAAGGCACATGAAAAGATGCTCAACATCACTAATTTTCAGGGAGATGCAAATCAAAACTACTATGAGGTACCACCTCACACCACTGAGATTGGCACACATCACAAAAAAGGAAAACAAGCAGTGCTGGTGGGGATGTGGAGAGAAAGGAACTCTTTTTCACTGCTGGTGGGAATGCTGTCTAGTACAAACTTTATGGAAAGCGATATGGAGATTCCTTCACAAACTGTAAATTGAGCTTCCATAGGATCCAGCTCTACCACTCCTAGGAATATACCCGAGGAACACAAAAATACAATACAAAAATCCCTTCCTTACACCTATATTCATTGCAGCGCTATTTACAATAGCCAGACTTTGGAAACAACCAAAATGCCCTTCAACAGATGAGTGGCTAAAGAAACTGTGGTACATATACACAATGGAATACTATGCAGCTTCAGGAGAGATGAAGTCATGAAATTTTCCTATACATGGATGTACATGGAATCTATTATGCTGAGTGAAGTAAGTCAGTGGGAAAGAGAAAGACACAGAATGGTTTCACTCATCTATGGGTTTTAAGAAAAATGAAAGACATTGTTAACAGTATCTCAGAGACAAGAGAGATGAGGGCTGGTAAGTGTTAGAGGATCCACAGTCCATCCTAGGTGAGTGTGTGCAAGGCAAATGCCTTACCACATATGCCACCATGCTCTGATCCTCCTCTTTTTTTCTTTTTCTTTTATTCTTTTTTTGAGTCTTTGTCCATGTTTAACAAAATAGGCTAATAAATTGTCCTTTGAGCTTTTAGGTCTTTCTGGAAGAGTTTTTCCATAGTAGTAGAGATTCTCTTTGTGGCAGATTTTAGGACATTTATAGAAAATAAAGATAAGGATAGGAAATCAAGTGGAGGTGTTACCTGTTTTTTGTTTTTCAAAAATTGGGTTTTAAGAGTCCTCTACACATGTTCAACAATGAAGGATTATGAGATATTCCTGTAATATGCTTAATTTGTCATTCGTTACAAAAGGATTGAAAAGTTTTACTTGTATAAACTGGTCTATTATCTGATATGTTAAGAACTCATAAGAGAAACACATAGTAACAAACAAACAAACAAAAAGGAACAGATGGCGTTATTTTTAAAATGGTAATAAAAATACGTCATGACCAAGCAAACTTTACCTCAGGAGTACAAGAATTCTCTAATTAGCAATTATATTATTAGACTAAATGAGAAAATATATTTCAAATTATATGGAAAATATTTACATCTCAAAATGCAGGTGAATACATTTAATAGTCACTTATAATTTAAAAATATATGTATACATTATTACTAGAAATATATAAAGAGATATTTCTGAGACTTACTAATCAGCCATCATACTGTGCAATAAAACTAAGAAATGATCTTTATTAAAAGAAAAATAGGACAACTGTCTAGGCTATTACCAAAATTACTCAATGTGCATTAAAAAAGTCTAGTCAATGTGGTGAAGTGAAACATCAATAACATATAAGATTGGAAAATAAGAGAAAGTTTTAAGATAAGTTATTAGAGATAATAAACAAATTTAGCAAGTTTGAGGCATATTCATTCAATCTACAAGAAATAATCAATGCCGTATCAGAAAGCATACATGAAAAGTTAGTTCTATTCAGAAATCATCTGCATATTTTAACAATTTGTCTTGATAATCTGAAATAAAGTAATAAAAATTATACAGAACCTTCAAGAAGAGATTTATAAAATAGCATAAATAATACTTGATAGTGATCATAAATAGGAGAATCCAATCCTACAGAGATAGGAGGGAACAATTCAATGTCCTTTTAATTTTAGTAGAAAAGTAATTAGAAAAATCCACTAGCATAACAAAAATAATAAAAAATACTTTAATTGAAATTATTGTGATTTAATAAGCTCTTTATAGCTGGGTCTCAATATTTTAGGGCCAATCCCACCACCAGTGTCGACTACCAATGGGAAGCAATGTTCCCAGAGTGCATCTCAAGCCACCACTCTTACCCGCCCCCCCAGACCCCCCACCTCAATCTGTCAGCAGGCCCATTATAAGTTTTGATTGTTAAGGTTTGGGTCTCATGATTTCATTGTTGTTGGCTCTGGCTTGAATATTTAGTTCTATTTTTAACACTACAAATATATCAGAGACCTTTGGGCCCCTGTTCCCCATCTTTTAATATTTGTGTTTCTCCTCCACTCATTTTTTTTCTTCTCCTCACTATGCTTTGGGGCCTCTAGTGTTCTTGACAACTTCAATTTAGTATTCTATTCAATGGAATACTACACATCTGTAAGGAGTGATACAATCATGCAATTTGCTGTGACATGGATGAAACTGTAAGATATTATTCTAAAGGGGTCTCAAACTCAATTTACCTGGAGGCTGCAGGAGGCAAAGTCGGGGTGATCCTTGAGTGCAAAGTCAGTAGTAAGCCTTGAACACTGGGGCTGTGACCCTAACAACTAAAACAAAACAAAACAAAAAAAATTCCTCTAGGGCAGGGCCACAAAATATTGTATGGAGGGCCGTTTGTGGCCCGCAGGCCGCAAGTTTGAGACCCCATTTAGAATCTAAATGAAGTAAGCCCGAAGAAGAAGAAAAGAACAGAATTATATCACTTATATGTAGTCTTTAGAATAACTGTATGAAGAAATGTAATGGTTTATATAAAAGAACAAAAACAATTCTTAGAGAAAAATTAAAAGTATGGAGTATTTCCCCTACAGAACTCAGGTCTTATAGTTGCTAAATTTGATATTTAGTATTCCACTTCTGCTTATTAATAGAACAGCATCCTCTTGCTATGAACTAAGCAAAATATTTCCTAAAATAATTTATTCTATATTTCTGGTATTACAGAAAATAAAAAATATCATATAAAGGAAAAAATGTTGCAGAGTTGCAGAGTCAGGATGTTGAGTGTTGGGTTGCAGTGTTTATACATTTGCTGTGGTGCCAGAAATTGCTACATCCCCCTGTTGACAAATCCTGAGATGTTGGAAGGCACTAAGTTTAAAAAGGCCCTAACTACCTGAGGCACTACAGCCCTGCCCACTTGAGAACTGAACAAAGACTGAGGTTCCTTTTGATCCTAACTCAGTAAGGCTACTAAGACCAATTTCAGAAAAAATAAAATTCCTTATAAGAGGAAGTATTTTCAGTTTAGATGCTACATTATGTTCAGAATTATGTCTAAATTAATTCATTATTAAAAAGTAACCAATTGACTAGTGGAAATGAATGAAATGGTGCAATAAGCATAACATTTAGATAGTATCACCTAAGAAATTTATATTCATAAATGATCATACTGAAAATGTAAACTACCAATGGGTTTTCAAATGAAACTGCACTGTCAGTTAAGCCAAATAAGTCAGTAGATGGGTCTTTTTCTTTTTCCCTATCACCTACCATGTAATGATTGCCTGTCCTATAACTTTTAGACTTTCTTAATCAGTACGTATAAATCCAAAATCCATAGGACAGGCTCTCAAGAAATAAAGTTTATGCGCTGTCTCAAACTCCACAATAATGGGTAGAAGATATAGGTGATAGAGTGTATTTTTTCTTTCTCCATTCACTTGGGGGAAATTTTAGGCCAGCGTTTAAGTCATCCAAGAAATTCTATTAGGTACCACAAGATTATACTAGATTATCTCCCTTACATAAAATCAATTGAGTACAGACATAATATATATCTGCAATATACTTGCACTCCAATACCCAGATTAGTATTTTATTGAATAATTGAACACTGTAGGCTAGTTAAGTTGACATATCAATAAAGCTATTACGTAAACTCTAAACAGAAAATTCAGCCACTTGAAGGCTGTAGAATTAAAAAACACAAGGAAATATTGGATTTATATTTAAATTTGAAAGAATATATCGACAAAGTTGTTTCCTATTTTTTTTTTTACGAATTTTTCATCACAGTAGAGAAACAAAATAATGCCACAAAATTCATGCTTTTAGAAAAACACCAGGTGGGGAAGGGTAGATAGTTCAAAGGTCTGGAGTATTTGCAGGAATATTTAAATTATTAATAGAGACAGCTAAAATGGAACTAATCACAGCAAGTGAGTAGGGGAAATCTACTTTCTCGTTCAAAACTCTTGTATTATTTTCCAATTTTTAAATGTATTTTTATAGTGAAAAGTTTTAGGACTGGAGATACAGTACAAGGGTTAAGATTTTATATTTGGGAAACTCTTGGGAGTGGGGCAAAAGAGCTCCAGAAATCTGCTCTCCCTACCCCGGAGGCCATTTCCAGGGCGGGATTCAGAACATAAAAACCGGCCGGCAGACTGCTGCAGAAGCTGGATTCCCTGCTTGGGACATCAGGCGGGGAAAAGACACGAATCTAAGCCTGCGCAGAGGGGCCCAACTGTGAGTGTGAACTGTAAATATCTGTCTACTGTCCTCTTGTGTGAAACTCTTGGGAGTGGGGCAAAAGAGCTCCAGAAATCTGCTCTCCCTACCCCGGAGGCCATTTCCAGGGCGGGATTCAGAACATAAAAACCGGCCGGCAGACTGCTGCAGAAGCTGGATTCCCTGCTTGGGACATCAGGCGGGGAAAAGACACGAATCTAAGCCTGCGCAGAGGGGCCCAACTGTGAGTGTGAACTGTAAATATCTGTCTACTGTCCTCTTGTGTGAAACTCTTGGGAGTGGGGCAAAAGAGGCTCCATCAGAGCACGGCCGCTCCGCTTCGCTACGCAGCCGTGCGCTCCTTCTAAGAAAAGAACACCATTGCAACAATAAGAAAAAATCACAATAAGAACTGTGCTATATCAGAGAAGCAAGCATTTCTCTCTGGACTGTCTTCTCTGTTGCATGCTCGGGCCTAAGATTTGACCCAGTGTGAGGCTTCATCCACGGAGGACTCCCCTCCCTTAGAGGCAAGTCAGCCCATCCAGAAAGGGAGGAGCCAGAGGAGTGTGCTGCCTACATCATATAGACAATGAATACCACCACAACACGTAGAAAAACCCACAATACAAGTGTGACAATGGGGAAACAACGCAGGCCAGCATCAGACATAGAGAATGAAGATGACAATTCTGAGGACCAGATAATGACTGAACAACTAATCAACCTCTCAGATAAGGACTTTAGACTAGCAATATGGAAGGTGCTCAACAGACTCCAAGAAACCATGGATCGAGTTGAACAGAACACTAATAAGAACCAAGAAAATATGAAGGCAGAAATGACAAAACTCCAAACTGAAATAACATGTCAACTAACAGGACTGAAAAAGTCAGTAAACGAGGTGAATGACAAAATGGATAAGCTCTGGGACAGGGTATCAGAAGCTGAGAATAGACTTGGTGCTGTGGAAGATGAGATACATAACAATTCCATACAGCAGGAGAGATTGGACAAAAAACTTAAAGCAAATGAGCAGACAACGGAAAAATTAGTCAAAGAATGGGAACAGATGAAAATAGAAGTCTATGATAAGATCAACAGAAACAACTTAAGAATCATTGGCGTCCCAGAGACCCAGGAAGAAAATTCCCAGGAAGAATCAATGGTCAAGAACATCATTAAAGAGAAACTTCCAGAGCTAAAGAATATAGGTGATCAAATCCTGCATGCTCGAAGAGTACCAACCAAAAGAGACCCCAGAAAAACCACCCCAAGACACATCCTAGTCACAATGACAAATCCCACAGATAGAGACAGAATTCTGAAAACAGCAAGAGCAAAAGGGGAAATTACACTCAAGCAAGCATCCTTGAGATTTACAGCAGACCTGTCACCAGAAACACTCAATGCCAGAAAGCAGTGGTGGGATATTGTGACAAGACTGAATGAAATGAATGCTTCACCCAGAATACTATACCCAGCAAAACTCACTTTCCGGTTTGACGGAAGAATACATGGTTTCACTGACAAAAAGCAGCTCAGAAACTTTACAGACACAAAACCAGTCTTAAGAGAAAAACTGAAAGACCTAATTTAAGACAAGACTAACCAAAAGACACCAAATTTCGATATAAAGATGGCATTAAATCCCAGGACAATTCTTTCTCTCAACGTCAATGGTCTAAATGCACCAGTCAAGAGACACAGAGTGGCTAAATGGATCAAAAAACTCAATCCAACCTTCTGCTGCCTACAAGAAACACACCTGAATAGTCAGAACAAACATAGACTCAAAATAAAAGGCTGGAGAAAAATCATCCAAGCAAACAACACCCATAAAAAAGCTGGAGTGGCCATACTAATATCAGATAATGCAAACTTTATACTCAGGAAGGTTGTAAGGGACAAAGATGGACATTTTATATTAATCAAGGGGTATATAGAGCAGGAAGAATTCACTCTCCTAAACATATGCACCAAATGAGGGGCCAGCAAAATATTTAATACAACTGTTGACAAATCTGAAAAATAATATCAATAACAACACAATAATTGTGGGGGACCTTAACACGGCTTTGTCAACACTGGATAGGTCAACCAGACTGAAACCCAACAAGAATATACTAGACCTGAGGAGAGAAATGGAAGAAAGAGGCCTAGTGGATATATATAGGACACTCCACCCCCAGAAACCTGGATACACATTCTTCTCCAATGTACATGGGACATTCTCCAGGATAGACTACATGCTGGCACATAAAACATATCTCCATAATATCAAGAGGATAGAAATTTTGCAGACTACCTTTGCTGACCACAAGGCTCTGAAATTATTTGTGAATTCCAAAGGGACTCAGAAGAAAAACATTAACACCTGGAAGTTAAACAGCCTCATACTCAATAACCAGTGGGTCCGAGATGAAATCAAGGAGGAAATCAAAAGTTTCCTGGAAACAAATGACAATAAAGACACAAACTATCAGAACTTATGGGACACAGCAAAAGCAGTACTGAGAGGAAAATTTATAGCTTTGCAAGCACACATCAGGAAGGAAGAAGGAGCTTACCTGAGTAGCTTAATGACACAGCTAATAGAACTAGAAAGTGCTCAACAAAAGGACCCAAAAATAGGAAGACAGAAGGAAATAACAAAGCTGAGAGCAGAAATCAATAAAGTGGAAACCCAAAAAACAATCCGAAAGATCAACGAAAGCAGAAGTTGGTTCTTTGAAAAAATAAACAAGATTGATAGACCACTGGCAAACCTAACAAAGAAAGAGAGAGAGAGAAACTTGATAACTCGTATTAGGAATGAAAAAGGAGAGATCACTACTGATATGACAGAGATTCAAAGGGTAATCAGAAACTACTTTGAGAAACTCTACGCCACTAAAAATGAGAACCTGGAAGAAATGGATAAATTCTTGGACTCTTATAATCTTCCACGGTTGAAGGAAGAGGATGTAGCATATGTAAACACCCCCATCACCATTGATGAAATCAAAACGGTAATCAAAGGTCTGCCGAAAAACAAAAGCCCAGGCCCAGATGGATTCACTAATGAATTCTTTCAAACTTTCCAAGAGGAACTACTACCAATCCTGGCAAGACTCTTTCATGAAATTGAACAAACGGAAACACTTCCAAATAGCTTTTATGAAGCCAACATCACCTTGATACCTAAACCAGACAGAGATGCTACAAAAAAAGAAAATTACAGACCAATATCGCTGATGAATGCCGATGCAAAGATCTTCAACAAAATCCTGGCAAATAGGATTCAATGCCTCATTAAGAAGATCATCCACTACGATCAAGTAGGTTTCATCCCAGGAATGCAAGGCTGGTTTAACATCCGTAAATCCATCAACATCATACACAACATCAATAACAAGAAAAATAAAAACCACATGATCATATCAATAGATGCAGAGAAAGCATTTGATAAGGTCCAACACCCATTCTTGATCAAAACTCTCAGCAAGATGGGAATGGAAGGAACCTTTCTCAATCTAGTTGAAGCCATCTACCACAAGCCAATGGCAAATATTATCCTCAACGGAGAAAAACTAAAAGCCTTCCCTCTAAATTCTGGTACAAGACAAGGCTGTCCTCTCTCACCACTCCTATTCAACATAGCACTGGAAGTACTTGCTATAGCGATTAGGCAAGAAAAAGATATCAAGGGAATTCAGATAGGAAAGGAAGAAGTCAAGCTCTCACTGTTTGCAGATGACATGATACTCTACTTAGAAAACCCTAAAGACTCCACCAAAAAGCTTCTAGAAACAATAGACTCATATAGCAAGGTGGCAGGCTACAAAATTAACACACAAAAATCAATGGCCTTTCTATACACCAATAGCAATAAGGAAGAAATGGACATTAAGAAAACAATCCCATTCACAATAGTGCCACACAAACTCAAATATCTTGGAATCAACTTGACTAAAAATGTGAAGGACCTATACAAAGAAAACTATAAAACTCTGCTCCAAGAAATAAGAGAGGACACGCGGAAATGGAAACGCATACCCTGCTCGTGGATTGGCAGGATTAACATCATCAAAATGGCAATACTCCCCAAGGCATTATACAGATTTAATGCTATCCCTCTAAAGATACCCATGACATTCTTCAAAGAAGTGGATCAGGCACTTTTGAAATTCATTTGGAACAATAAACACCCTCGAATAGCTAAAGCAATCATTGGGAAAAAGAATATGGGAGGAATTACTTTCCCCAACTTTAAACTGTACTACAAAGCAATAGTTATCAAAACAGCATGGTATTGGAATAAGGACAGGCCCTCAGACCAGTGGAAAAGACTTGAATACTCAGAAAATGTTCCCCAGACATACAACCACCTGATTTTCGATAATGGAGCAGGAAACCCTAAATGGAGCAGGGAAAGCCTCTTCAACAAGTGGTGTTGGCACAATTGGATAGTCGCTTGCAAAAAATTGAACGTAGACCCCCAGCTATCATCATGCACGAAGGTGAAATCCAAATGGATTAAAGACCTCGATATCAGCCCCAAAACCATAAGATATATAGAACAGCACATAGGCAAGACACTCCAGGACATTACAGGCATCTTCAAGGAGGAAACTGCACTCTCCAAGCAAGTGAAAGCAGAGATTAACAGATGGGAATATATTAAGCTGAGAAGTTTCTGCACCTCAAAGGAAATAGTGCCCAGGATACAAGAGCCACCCACTGAGTGGGAGAAACTATTCACCCAATACCCATCAGATAAGGGGCTAATCTCCAAAATATACAAGGCACTGACAGAACTTTACAAGAAAAAAACATCTAATCCCATCAAAAAATGGGGAGAAGAAATGAACAGACACTTTGACAAAGAAGAAATACAAATGGCCAAAAGACACATGAAAAAATGCTCCACATCACTAATCATCAGGGAGATGCAAATCAAAACAATGATGAGATACCACCTCACACCACAGAGAATGGCACACATCACAAAGAATGAGAACAAACAGTGTTGGCGGGGATGTGGAGAGAAAGGAACTCTTATCCACTGCTGGTGGGAATGCCGTCTAGTTCAACCTTTATGGAAAGCGATATGGAGATTCCTTCAAAAACTGGAAATCGAGCTCCCATATGATCCAGCTATACCACTCCTAGGAATATACCCTAGGAACACAAAAATACAGTACAAAAACCCCTTCCTTACACCTATATTCATTGCAGCACTATTTACCATAGCAAGACTCTGGAAACAACCAAGATGCCCTTCAACAGATGAATGGCTAAAGAAACTGTGGTACATATACACAATGGAATATTATGCAGCTGTCAGGAGAGATGAAGTCATGAAATTTTCCTATACATGGATGTATACGGAATCTATTATGCTGAGTGAAATAAGTCAGAGAGAGAGAGAAAAACGCAGAATGGTCTCACTCATCTATGGGTTTTAAGAGAAATGAAAGACATTCTTGCAATAATAATTTCCAGACACAAAAGTGAAAAGAGCTGGATGTTCCAGCTCACCATAGGAAGCTCACCACAAAGAGTGATGAGTTTAGTTAGAGAAATAACTACATTTTGAATTTTCCTTATAATGAGAATGTATGAGGGAAATGGAGAGCCTGTTTAGAGTACAGGCGGGGGTTGGGTGGGTAGGAGGGAGACTTGGACATTGGTGATGGGAATGTTGCACTGGTGATGGGTGGTGTTCTTTACATGACTGAAACCCAAAAACAATCATGTATGTAATAAGGTGTTTAAATAAAAAAATAAAAATTAAAAAAAAAAAGAATAAAAATATGATAAAAAAAAAAAAGATTTTATATTTGGCACTGTATGACCTGCCAAGCAAGACGGATTTGGCCCTGGAGGTCCCCAAATACTGCCGATGTGTCCCTGATGGTTCTAATGCGACAGTGCCTGTATAGCACTAGGTATTTGGTCCTAGAATGAACAATTCACTGGTTGGCCAAGTATTGTTGGGCATCTCTTCCCCAAAATAGAAATTTTGCTTTGCAAAAGAAAAGAAAAAAACCTCTAGAAAGGGTGAAATAATAAACTACAGAGTGGGCAGAAAATATTTTAAAATACTGTATCTTTAAAAATATTACTATTAAAAATATATACAGAGTATTATTAATAAAGGACATTGAGAAAACAAATCTTTCAATTGGAAAATGGGGAAGGCACATGAAAAGTTATTTCATTAGAGGAATTGCAGATGACAAATAAGTACTTGAAAAGATCAACATCAGTTATATGAGAGAAATATAAATCAAAACCATAAAAGATAATAATGTATCAGAATTACAAAGTTGTAAAATAAAAATCCATGAGTTGTGAGGTCACCCCAAATGTCATGTTTCTAACCCCTTAAGTGGAAGGGTCTGAAGAAGCATGGTAAAAGAAATAATAAGCAAAGAAATAATAAGCCAAGACAGTCAGGATAGAACCCTGGAACCAGTCTGCACCTTATGGTATCTCTGAGCACCAAGCCAAAATTGATATTTCTTTATTATACCAATACACTTTTGCCAGGAGGGGGAAGATTTAAGAGTGAGAGAAAAAGTATCTAGCAAGTGAATTTTTACATATCAAAGGAAGAGACTTAAGGAAGGAGGAAGTGGGGGAACACCTTTGTTTGGGGTTGATAGCTGGGTATCATCTCATAAAAAGTAATAAAGAAGAGGTGACAAAAACTGTTAATCATTCATCCCTAGTAGGAATGTCAACTGACACCCCAAAAATTTTTAGTCATTTCTTTTTTTTGTTTGTTTTTTTGTTTTTTTGGGCCACACCCGGTAACGCTCAGAGGTTACTCCTGGCTATGTGCTCAGAAGTTGTTCCTGGCTTGGGGGACCATATGGGACACAGGGGGAATCCAACCGCGGTCTGTCCAAGACTAGCGCAGGCAAGGCAGGCACCTTACCTTTAGCGCCACCGCCCAGCCCCCTCCAATTTTAGTCATTTCTTTCAAAATTAAAAGTGGAAATTGCTATACATATCAGCAATTGCAATACACATAACTTGAAACATCTTATTAAGCCTCATAAATTGAGGGGGGAAATGGATGGTACCAGGACCACACAGTCGCATGAACATTTACTGGAAATAAAAATCATCAGACTTAAACAGCAAACCAAAAGTCAACAACAAAACGATACTCAATCTTTCTACAACAAACTGTACAAGTGGGGAACGGTTACACTAGCATTCTGAGGGGTAAAGGAGGGAGATAAGGGGTGGAGGGAGGACAACACTGGTGGTGGGAATGCTCCTCATTCATTGTCACTATGTACCTTAAATATTACTTTGAAATATTTGTAAGTCACTTTGGCCATGATAAAAGTTAAAAACAAAATAAAACAAAACAAAAAACACCATATGACAGGACCATTAAAAGATGAATGGTAACAAATAAAAATGCATTTTATATATAATTAAAACTAAATATATATTATTCAAATATAGTTTTAGCTAAATATGTGTATGAACACATATGCGATGGAATATGACTCGAAATATAAAGAATAAGTCATTAGGATTGTCAGAATCATGTAGCATAAGATGTCGCTTCTTTTTTCCCCTTTTGCAAAACTAATTTTATATCCATCCATGGATCAAAGCTTCCCTGTGGGAGTTATAGGATTCTTCACCATATGTCAAGGGACCTGAAAAAAAATCTCTTAGCCATTGTACATATGTAGACAGAACTTCCTTAGTTTTGGTTCTGGAAACAGTAAAAATTTGCAGAAAATTTTTACTGCCCCTCTAGGGGCCAAGAAAAAAATCAAGAGCATTCTGACTTAAGCAGGCACCCAGAAATAAAGAGCCCTTAAAGAAAGGATGGAAATAAAGGATTCCAAAACTCCATTGGAAGGGTGAAAATGAATTTCTATGTGTTGGTGAGAATAAGAACTGCCTCTCTAACAAGGCAGTACCCCTCAGTGCTAAACTACTTGGAAGGTAAAAGCTAGAAAGGAAAAATGCTGAATGCCTGTTTTATTCAGATGTGTGAATACTACAAGAACGGCCATTTCTCTTCCACAGCACTAGAGAGTATGGAGATGGGCCCTTCATGACTCTAAGGAAGAAGAAGAGGAAAGAGGCAGGTAAGATTTCTTTCTTTTTGCTTTTCTTTTCTTTTCTCTCTCTCTCTCTCTTTTTTTTTTTTAGTTTTGGGTCACACCCGGCAGTGCTCAGGGGTTGCTCCTGGCAGACTCGGGGGACCACATGGGATGCCAGGATTTGAACCACCATCCTTCTGCATGCAAGGCAAATGCCATACCTCCATGCTATCTCTCGGGCCTTGGCAGATAAGAATATTAAAGGAAATTTAAAGGACACAATTCCTGCCCACTGTGTTAATAAGTCCAGAGAAAGCCCATGCATGAGCTACTGAAAGAGTCTGGGGTATTCCTTCAAGTGAAGGAACAAATTAAATAAATCCACTCAATTATTTTTACTCAAAACAGTATTTAGCTCATGATTAAGACTGGAATACAAAACAAAAAACAAGGAATTCAAATTGAAAAGGAAGAACTAAGCAGTCGTTATTTGTAGATGTTATGATTTTACATACAGAAAACATTAAAGACCACGACAAAATTGCTGGTATTAATCAACAAATTCAATGAAGTTTCAGGATATAACATCAATACACTGAAGTCAGTTGCATTTATATTCACTAAAAATTATATTCTGAAAAGACAAAATAAATCTATCAAATTAATAAATTTAGCAATAAATTTAATATGGAAGTAAAAGACTTTTAAGATGAAAACTTCTTACCTATTGTCTTTGGAGATATGAGCACAGGGAGGATCAGCTCATGAAATGAAACTTACCACAGAGAGGTTAGTGGACTTAAAGTACTAACTGCAATGACAACTATCATGACAATGATTGTGAGCCAGAGAGGCAGAATGCTTGTCTAAGAGATAGACAGGGGGTTAGTGTGGGGGAGGGAAATGAACGACATTGTTGGTGGGAAAATCACACTGGTGAAGGGTGGTATACATTCTCTGAGTGAAATTCAAGCATGAAATTACCATGATGTTTAAATAAAAAATAAAAAATGGATACTGCAATCCTTTGGTTTAAATAAAGTAAGGCAAACAAATAGAGATATCCTTTGTTCTTTAATCCAAGTAATATTGTTAATATGTTCATTCTATCCAAAACCATCTACATAGATTCAATACTATGTCTTTCAAAATCTCAATGGCATTCTTTCAGAATAAAAAAAAATAAATTTGGGGAACAGAGCTATAGCACAGTGGTAGGGCATTTGCCTTGCATATGGTTGACCCAGGATGGACCTGGGTTCAATCCCTGGTGTCCCATATAGTTCCCCAAGACAAGAGTGATTTCTGAATTTATAGCCAGGAGTAACCCTTGAGCATCACTGGGTGTGGCCCAAAAACAAACAAAAAATAAAATAAATTTGTATAGAACTACAAGATAGTGAGTATTTGACACATTCCTGATAAACAATGACAAAACTGGAGGCATGAAACTTTCTGATTTTAAAATATATTGCAAAGCCATAACCATCAAAACAGATACGTACTGTCATAAACAGATATATAGTTTAATGGAATCACAGAACACAGAAATTAACCACATTTAACTTGAAAAATGGGATAAAAAGGCTCAATAGAGAAGATAATCTTTTCAACCAACTATGCTGGGAAAACAGTATAATCACATGCAGAACAAAATAAAATTGCAATTGTATTGAGACAGGAGATCAACCAGCACAAATGTGATAAACAACTCACTTTGACCAGGAAACCAAAAACTTTGTTTCATGAAGAAATTTCTGAGTGTAACAATTATTACTACCTGTAATTTTCTTAAACACTTACATGTTTATATAAAGTCAATAAAGGTTGTACTCTCAATAAACCAGTAATATTTCATCTCATTCCCATGTTTGACCAGGTTTTTTTTTTTAATTTCTTTTTTTATTTTAATTAGACAACAAAGATGTAAAGAAGAGGACAGGGTAAAGTTACAGTGGAAGCCCAATCACCCATAAACAGAATTCTCGGTAGTCCCATCGATATCCCAGCCTTGAACTTTCAGCCAAAGAGCATTAATAAAAACAAAACTGAACCCATGTACAATACAATTCCTTGTCCCTCAAATCTCCAGTTGTAGTACATACTATTTCTTAGCAGCACACAATATAATCTAAAGACATTATACTTATGTAGCTCCTTACACATTGAGGGCAAAGTACATTTCTCTAGTTCCATGTACACACAAACTAGTTTAAGTTAACCTCGAAAGTTTTAGTGGCTTGTTTTTCTTAAGAATTAGAGTCAAGGGAACATAGTAAAAATGGTATTAAAGTGGCATTTGTTTGCATAGGCCCATCAAAACATAAGGGACATGGAAAGACAAATTATGGTCTAAATACAAGGAGACCCTAACCCTGAAGTTTCCTGGCACAGGACTGACTCTAGGCTCCAGGCGAATTAGTTTGTCCAATTCGAGTCATCGTCTGTAGTGGCAATACACCTCCATTCCTCACATAGTCTCTGTTGTTGGTATCATGCTTCTGTATTAAAGATCCTGGAGTCTGCATATCCCATATTGCAGTCAGGATGGTGCATAGCTTCCTCTCGTTTCACCTCACACTTAAGGGGCACTAGAGAGAACCATGTCCTATAGAGCAGGTCATTGATGTTGTCAAGTCTTCTCAGTGTAAACAGAAGTCTCTTTTTAGGGGGTCGATGTCAGACCCTTGATAGTGTCTTTCCTGGTAGAAGACTGCTTCCAGCTGTTGCTGTAAAAGACCTTGGATGTTTCGTAGATAGCTTGCCTGGTTCCGGCGTGAATGGAGGATGCCCATTCTTCTGATGCCTGTGCCAGGTCATTATATCAATGTTCAGGGTGTAAGGTACATTGTACTGAGATTTATTAGATAAGAACTTATCTGTATGTATGGTGTTTTCCCATTTTAATGTGTCTATGCAAACAAGGATCAATGCCATGGGGCGTTATTGGTGCATCTGGAGGCAATAGGAACAAGACCAGCAATTTCCATGACATAGTTCAATCATAGGCATCAAACTGAGGGACAGTTCCACCAACAATCCTTACTGTACAGCTTACAAAGAATAGACAAGATGAAAAGTGAATAGAAACATCATGGTAGAAGAATATATAGAGAGTTACATCAGTTAAAGAAAATACCCATAAAAAATTCAAAAGATATATGTGTTCAATTTGTGTCCTTCTAAATAGTTCTGTGATTTGTTAGATATACTGTATGTCTTAGGTCAGAGATTAGAACTATGTGTTACTGAAGTTAAGAAGGGTAAATCTGGGGTAGTGATGGTTGGAAGGAGCAAATATTCGCGGGGGGCGCTAGCCCCCCGCGCTTTGCAAAATGTAGACTGGTATGAAATTACCAGTGACAGACTGAGTATAGCTGAGCAGCTATCTGTCACCCACCAGATCGAACTCTACCCCCTAAGCCCCACCCTAGGCCAGTGTCCCGGCCCGGCCTGGGAGTGGGGAAAACCCAGGGTGCCCCGTCAGCTCCTCCCAGAAACCCACCTGGAGATCCGGAGGAATGGGCCAGGTTTTTGTGCAGGTTCATACACAAACCCCAGAAACTTGGTATATAAATACTGACAAAGTTAATTACTTTCAGGTAGCAGATATAAAAATGTAAAAATAATTTAAAAAAACTTGATACTGGGACTGGAGCAATAGCACAGCGGTAGGGTGTTTGCCTTGCATGCAGCTTACCCAAGATGAGCCCAGGTTCGGTCCCTGGCATCCCATATTGTTCTCTGAGCCTGCCAGGAGCGATTTCTGAGCCCAGAGCCAGAAGTAACCCCTGAGTGCTGCCTTGTGTAACACTAACCCCGCAAAATAAATAAATAAAATATTAAAATCTTGATACTAACTTGATAGTATCAACCTAGTATCTTATTCCTCCATCTCGTATTTATCTGGTTGATACTAGGTAAATTCTGGATGGAGTAATAAGTGGACTGAAAATAAAAACCAATCACATTATTTTGTCTTTATTATGCATTTCCATTATAAACGTCAAATTCACTTGGTTGGAGTAAGAATATAATTGCCATAATATACCCTGGAAGTATGCAGATATGGTAAAAAAAAAATCTGGAGGCACTTTGATTCTCCTACCTCATTAATCTATCCTGGTTCTATTACTACATAACCTCAAAAGTTGTTAAAAGCCGTGATCCCTTATAGTATTATGATTTTGAGTGTATAAATTTGCTTTTAGTAAACTCCTCCACTGTGATTCATCTTTGAATTCTTTCCTGAGATAAAGTCAACAATCTGGATCCTTCGGGACAGGTTTGGTCCTCACTGGGTTTTTCTGCAACATTATCTTAGCACCATATGTAAAAATTAACTTAAACAGTATCAAAGCTCAATTATAAGACCTAACATTGTAAACCAATATTAGCATAGTACCAAGAATATTTTAAGAGAACATAGATGGTAAAGAACTTCTTGATACTTGTCTTTATATTGATTCATGTGTATATGCATGTTCATGTAGTGCTGTGTATAGACATGAGTTGATCATGTGTAAGATTAAAGACCTCCTTGGTATATTATTGTTCCAGACTCTAATGATTTTAATGTGACCTCAAAATGAAAAGAAACAAGTGTAACTCAATCAAATAAAAATGTTTTGCAGCAAAAGAAACAGTCAAAAATTGCAAAGACAGCATAGCCTTTATAATAGGAGGCAAACATAAACCAGAGAAGATTATATTCAAATATGAAGATTTTTATACAACTCAATAATGAAACATTACATTCCACAAATAATACATTGAAATATCCAAAAGATATGTAAAGGATAGATATCCAACATCACTAATCATTAGAAAAATGAAAATAAGAGCTACATGGAGATTTACCTCACTGCTACAATGGCAAGTTAGCATCAAGAAAAAAAGAAATAACAATTGTTGGGAAGGGAACACTAGAATTTTTTGTGTACTGATAGTGGGGATGTAATATGTGAAGCCACTCTAGAAAAAAGGAGGTTCCTCAAAAAATTATGTACAATCATCCCATGTGCCACATCTCCCAATTCCGGTGAACAAGTCTGAATCAGGGTCGCACAAGAAATAATTCAAAATTGGCTGAGGATTAAATAGGTGGAGTCTGGCACTCTTCTACCTAGTATGGAGAGCCTCCCCCTGCTGCCTGTCAGAATGGCCATTTTTATTGAGTACAGGGACCACCCCTGGGTGGGACAGTAAACCCACTCAGGTTTACTAAGTAAAGCAATCTCTATTTTGAGGTAAATCCAAGTTTTAAACAAACATACAAAGGAACCAGGGATGTTTTGGGTAAAATAAGGTGTTACCCAACAACTGCCCCTTTTCGTTAAAAATTTTGTGAGGTACATAAGCTGTGTTCTATTGTTCTCTGTTCGAGTCAGGAATTCCAGATCAGAACTTACAAAAGTGGTTATTTTGTGTAGGCACAGTAAAAGTTGGCTGTAGTAGCATCAAACAGAACCAGAGTATTAGTACACGATGTATGTGCTTGCTTTGTATGTAGCTCATCCTGATTTGATCTCTGAGACCAAGGATGGTCCAATGAGTACTGTCAGAAGTAATCCTTGTTCCCAGAACTAGGAATAAACTCTGAATACTTCCTAGTATGTCCCCCAAATAAATTAAAACTATAATAAGCATGTGATTCAGCAATCTCATTTCTAGGCATATGTACAAAGGAAATGAAGGCAAAATATAAAAAGAGATCTGATATACAATATTTATCTGGTTAGGGGCCACACATGGAAGTGCTCAGGACTATGCCTCACTGTATGTTTGAGATACTCTTCATATGATTTTCAAGGGACCAAATAGGTCTTAGGGATCAAGCCTGGATCTCCATACTTAGTATGTGTTTCAACCATTGATATCTGGTTCCTTCACTCCCTTATTTGGTGTAGTTTTATTAATAATAACCAAGACATGGAAACAATTTTAATGTCTATTGATAGATTGGCAATGATTAAAATATGATGTACATATGTACACAATAATCACTACTCAACCATGTTGCCATTTGCAACAACATTGATGATTCCGAGACCTTTACAATTAATGAAGTATACTAGAAAGAGAAAGATAAATAATAAGATACATTGCTTTGAACCATGACACAAAAACACCAAATTTAGATTGGTGGTAGAGTGCCTGTGTTAAATGCATGAAGTTCACAATTCAATATTTGTCACTGTTCCATATGCTGTACCTGATAATTGTGGCACTACCACTGGTTATACATATTGCCATGACAAAGTGCAGACTATCCAGTGTATTGAAACCAGGCGTGAGACTTCAGGGAAAGCCACAACTCTATGTGAGACCCATGGCTACCACAGACATTACAAGATAGAGAAGGGAAATTGTTATATTAACAGAGTATAAGAGTAAAGGCTTACTGGAAAATCATGGAGCATAATAGATCTCAGGTAACTGGAAATATGATGCTCAAATCATAGTACCCACAAATATTTAAGAATAATGGGGGACAAAGGAATTTATCTGCTCTGATTGAACAGGTGGTTAGTTTCAGAAAATCATTGAGCTGAAATAAATTCTCAAGCCTCATCAGTGAGAAACTTAAATCAATGTTTCATGCAATGTTCATGGAAATAAATCAATCCCTTGAATAAAATTTAAAGCAAATCAAAGAATAACTTATCCAGTGTATCAAAGAATTTATACAAATGGGATTAAAGGCATTAAAAATCTAATAGCAAGTCACAGCACCAGAATTCAACATGCAGAGGACTGTATCAGTGAAATTAATGACAAAGTATGAACCATAGCCAATAATAAAGTGACCAAATAAAACAGAAGTAAATAAATAGACAAGAATGAAGGAATCATAATATATAGGAGCAAGATGATCTTCAAATAAAAGGGACGTATAGCTGATGCAATAAAAAATAACCAAGAACTTCTCTGATCTCTGGAGAGAGGCACCTGTACAGATTCAAGAGGCCCAAAGAATACCAAACAAAATAGACTCAAACAAGTCAATGCCATAGTAATCAAAATGGTAAATCAAAAGACAAAGACAGACTACATAAAGCAACATAGGCGAAGAATGCCCTCAAATCGAAGAGAAACAACATAAGAATTGCAACAGGCCTTACATATGATATATATTATAATCTGGGAAATAGTGGAATAACATATTCAAAGTACTGAATGATAAAAACTTTTAACTAGAGTTCACTACCCTGTAAAGCTATCATGCAGACTTGAAGGAGGGTTAAGAACCTTTTTAGAAATACAAGAGCTGTCAGAGTTTGTTAGAACTAAACCAATCATGTAAGAAGCATTCAAAAGCCACATATAAAAACAAATAGACTATTGCAAAAATTACTTGATTACACATATACATACATGTAAATTGTAACACAACACTTTGTACATTAGTCTTTCTCAATGTCAATGGACCAAACTCCCCTATGAAAAGAAATAGAGCAACTGAATGCACCATGAACAAAATCTATACATTTGCTTCCTACAGGAAACATACCTAAATTCACAGAATTTAAATTCACAGATTTGAAGAAAAATGATGGAAATCTATCATACAAACACACTAAAGAACAAAAAGCTGGGACATCTATATCTATATCATAGTAAATAGCATTCAATATAGAAAAAAGTAATAGAGACAGTGATGGACACTACTTATTAATAAGAATAAAATAGATCAATAAATGCTGTCACCAACATTTATGTAGCAAATGAAAAGCCAGCTAATTTTACAAAGCTTGTGCTAAGAAACCCAAGGAAATACACCGACAGAAATGCAATAGTAATGTGAAACTTCAAATCCTCACTTTCACTACTAGTAGAGCAGAAATCAACACCAAAAACAAAAAATCAATTCAAATAATAATACCTGGAGTTGGTTCTTTGAAAAGAATACACATATTAGATAAATCTTTAGCTAGATATACAAGAAAAAAGAAAATATTCAAGAATATCAGAACAGAGATTAAGGGGGAGAAATTAACAAAGGCACTGCAGAACTTTAAAATGTAATGTAATGAGACATTAGTATGAACATATGCTTTTAAGCAGGAGAAATAAAAAGAAATGCATAGATTCTTAGAGTTATGTAATCTCCCAAAGCTATGTACAGAAGAAATTGAGAGCCTAAACAGGCCAGTCACAAGTAAGGAAATGAAAATAGTAATTAAGAATCTCCCCAAGAAAAAAGTCCCATTGCAGACTAATTCACTGATGTGTCTCTCAAAACTTTAGATATTTATTCCCTTTACTCATTAAACTCTTCAAAAATATTGAAGACACGGGAATCCTTCCTAACATCTTCTATAAAGCTAACATTACACTAATACCCAAAGCAGACAGAGACACTTCCAGCAAAGAAAATTCATATTAAATATCCCTGATAAATATTGAAGAAAAAAAACTTTAACAAAACCTTACATAACCAATCAAAAATATTAAAAAAAATCTTACACTTTGATGAAATAGAATTACTTCCAGAGATGCATGGATGTTCAGGATACTCAAAACAATTAACATAATCATTGTATTAATAAAAGGAAAGATAAGAAGCATATAATCATATTCATTGATTCATAAAAAGTTTTTGACAAGATGCAGTAGTTATTCAAAATTAAAAAATCAACAAATCAAAAGTTTTTCCAATGACCTTTGGCAATGGAAACATTGGTGGAGGAATTTTGACCGTGGTGATTGGACTGATGTGCAAATATTATATGCCTAAAATTAAAATCATGCTTTTTAATTAAATATTTTTAAAGAAGCAGAGAGTACAATGGTGGTGGTGATATTAGGGGGGTAGTGTAGGTATTGTTGAAGATCTGCACAAACTTCCAGTTAAGAAAATTAATATGTTCTGGAGACAAATAGGATAGCATTAGTAAGTATAATGAATGATATATAATTTATATTTCAAAACTACAAATAGATTAGATTTTAAATGTTTATATGACAAAAAGAAAGTATAACCCACAAAGAAATTTGTATTCTCTAATGTATTAGTGATATTATCTTTAGATTAATGGCAGCCATTTGGGAAGATGTAAGTATATTCAATAAACATGTTGTATACCATACATCATTCAATGTAATTTGTAAATTATCTTTCTCTTCTTTTAAAGAATTTCTTGACTAATTCTTTTCAGAAATGATAATGAGGTCTTGAGAGATAGTAAAAAGGTTAAGGCACTTTCCTTGCACAAAGTTCGCCCCATTTGATCCCTGACACCACAAATGGTTTGCCAAGCACCACCAGGAATGAACCCTGACCTCTGATCCAGGAGTAATCCCTGAGTAGTGCTGGGTGTTCTCTTAAAAACCTTAGAGAAACAGAAATGAAAACCAGTTTTATTGTACTAAAGTTCCCTTATCGAAATGAAAATTATCATTTTTAAAAGTATTTGCAAAGAGTTTTCAAAATACATGGTGCCAAAAAATGAGATACATTCATAATAATATGATTAAAAGAATTGAGTTTTTATAAGTTAAATGGAACAGTTTTGTAATTAAGTATAATACCGTTTCTGAACATACTTTATAGTTAATACACAGAATCAGTGGCCCTTTCTTGGCTTTGCGTGCATCTGTGAATACTTGCATGCAAAACTTAATTGCCTAAGTGAACCATACTAGACTAGATTTCTCAGTCTTAACTTCCCTAATTGCAAAAGTTATTTCCACTGCTTTCCATGCAAATGCAGCTGCCTCTCTATAATTTAACTCTGTGAGAGTCTGGGGATTTGATGGTAAAGTCATCACTCATTAGACAGTTTTGTAAGAAATAATTTTAATTATGTAGAACGAATGCAGACATGAAAACATTGCAAGCAGAACAGTGGAAAATTTTAATTACTTGGTATAGACTAATGGAACAGTTGGCAATAAGAATCACCCTCCTTCCCACACCTCCCACAATTTTTAAAAAGAATACATATATACACACTAGAATTTATAGACATTCTTAATAATCTTATTTATTGTACTGACTTTGGCAATGAATAACAGTGTGCATGCATCCTTGTGGATGAATGTTATTCTGTCCTGGGGATAAATACCCAAAAGAGGGATTGCTGGCAGATATGTACAATAGCTAATATTTGGAATCAACCTACATGTCCAACAGCAGAGGAGTAGATAATGAAGATGTAGTGCATATATACAATGGAATACTACATAGC
Source organism: Suncus etruscus (assembly GCF_024139225.1). Lineage (NCBI taxonomy): Eukaryota > Metazoa > Chordata > Mammalia > Eulipotyphla > Soricidae > Suncus > Suncus etruscus. Next base: position 121,208,536 of record NC_064868.1, read on the forward strand.
TGTAAGGAACGATGCAGTCATACAATTTGCCACAACATGGATGGAATGGGAAGATATTACGTTAAATGAAGTAAGCCAGAAGCAAGATAAATCCAGAAATACACTACTATATGTGATATTTAAAATAACTGCATGAAGAAATGCAATGATCTAAATAGAAATCGTGTGGCATAATCTAGGCCTCAGGGTATAAAGAGGAGAAGGAAAAAACTGAGCGGAAGAGGAGAAAGACAAATATGAAAGGATGGGTGCCAGGGTCTAAGAGGTCTCAGGTGCATTGGTGGATATTATTTTTTAAAAAAAGGATCAAGCTAAATATCCAAACCAAGGTCAATAGCAATGTACTCAAGATGTTCAAACTCTTAACAATCTAAACTTAAAATGGGCCTGTTATATTGGCAGGCTGGGTGGTATGGGGGCTGGTATAGGATGCACTTGGGCAAAAGTGGAGGGAGGTAGATACTGGGGCTGGGAATCACAATGCTTTCAATAAGATAAAATTTAAGAAGAATTTCTTACAAGTATGAAAGTGGTAATCTTTTCAGATATTCAAAATTTCACAGAGAATTTACATACCACATGAATGAATTATACATATAATTTGAATAAAGTGTATGGTTGTCTTTTTTTAACTTTTTATTTTTTTTTATTTTAGGCCACATCCAGTGACGCTCAGAGGTTACTCCTGGCTATGAGCTCAGGAATCGCTCCTGGCTTGGGGACCATATGGAACACTGGGGGTTGGAACCAAGGCTCGAGACTCTGGGTCCCATTTTGACATTTCATGATCCCCTAAACACTTTTCGATGTGGTTCCTCTGGCCCTGAGCATACCCAGGTATGCTCCCTGCAGCAAAAGATATTTATATATGAATATGTAGATGCTTGTATATATGTATTTCTATGCATATGTGTATATATGACTCTGGGTATTGATTTAGTATGTTCAGTCAAGAACTCTCAGCTCTAAATTAATAGGTAAAGAACTAATTGAGATTGGGGTATGTTGTGTAGAAGGAACCCTGGGACATGTAAAAGAGCAGTGCTTAGAGATTATTTTGGCATCTGAAGATGTTTGGTAGCATTTAAAAGTTTAAAATTGCATGTGGAAGCTTTTTTTTTTTTCAAATTTCAAAGGCAGGGTTTTCAAAAAATGGTTTGCAACTTTATGGCAATTGGAAAGACTTCTTGAAGGAAGTGATAGAAATTTGTGTCATTTGATTTGAGCAGTCATTTGATTTCAACTTTATTCAATTGAGGATGATTCCGTAGCATGTGAAGCTAGAGAGAGCAAAAGCAAAGCAGAAGAGAGGACTTTTTTCCCCTCCAGTTGCTTAAACGTCATTCAATAGGACTTCTCTTACAATGGCTTAATTTAATATTAGATTAATACAAACTTTGAGCTGTTTCAGGGAAATGAAGACACAAAATAAAATTATTGGAGAAAGTTTAGAATACAGAGATCTAAACCTGGTAAATTTAAGTTTCTAATATAGTCTAAAATGATAACAATTAACTTATTCTTTTGGGGGTAACAACAATGGATCTCAGAGGTTACTCCTGAATCTATGCTCAGAAATCGCTCCTGGCAGATTCAGGGGACTATATAAGGATGCTGGGGATCAAACTCAGATTAGTCCAGGGTCTGCTGGGTGCAAGGCAAATGCCCTACCTGCTGTGCTATTAGCTCAGATCCCTAAATTATTAATTTGTTTTTCTATGATCTGACCGGAGGCCAGGCTGCTTCTCAATACTTATTTACCACAAATACCTTACATTACATAACAATCAAAAGGTGGTTTCTTTTGTTCCTTTCTTTATATGATAGTGGTATTGTGAAAAAGGAGAGATTGCAAAGGAACTTTTCTGAAATTATCATTTCAATACTTCCTGGCTTCCTAGAACAACAAGGTTGTTCCTAAGAGTTCATACCAAAAGAGTTTTAAGGGGCTGGAGCAATGGCGCAGCGGTAGAGCATTTGCCTTGCACGCAGATGACCCAGGACAGACTCCAAGCCAGGGTGACCTTTCTAAACTCTGACACTACATGGTCCAAACATAAATGAATCCTCAGGCTCTCACTCTGATCCACCAGTCAAGAGCTGTTCTCAGGTACCCTGAGAAACCCTTGGGAGGCCCCACCCAAATATGCATTTAAGATTAATTTTTAAAAATAATTTCAGAGAAAGATCCTATATATATTTTACACAGTTTCACTCAATGGTAATATGTTGCAAAGTAATAAAGGAACAGGGTCATAGCAATTGTATAGCATATAGGCTGAATCCTTGTACATCATTGAACTGGATTCACTCAGCAGCAGTAAATATGGTTCCCTGAAAGAGCTAGAATTGATTTCTGAGTGAAGAGCCAGGAGTAAGCCCTGAGTATCACTGTTTAGGTCCCCCAAACCAAAACATCCCCAAAGGCAGAGCGAGGAGGCCAGTACACATCACAGCGTGAAAGAACGAAAACATTGAATATATCCAGATGTACCATATGTACTACAAACACACACACACCCCACCCCACCCCACATCACACTACACCACACCACACCACCCTCCCACCTAAGTTCCTGTTTTTTTTCTTTTCTTCTTTTTTCTTTTTTTATTGTTTGTTTCTTTTTTGAGGAGATGGACCACCCCACCCACCCCCATGAGTTCCTGTTTTTTTTTCTTTTCTTTCTTTTATTGCTTGTTTGGTTTAAATAAACATCTATGTATATCCTATGAGTATATCAGGTTTCTTTTTTGAGGAGATGGACGTTGGTTGCTTGTATTGGGCCATGCTTTGGAGCAAAGGAGAGGGGAGGACTCAAACATGTAGGTGATATAGGTTTTCTTTTTCTCTTGAGTTTATTTCATTCAGGATTTTCATTGCATGGGATCGCAGACAGATCCCCTGAGCAGAGAGAGCCAACCTAATACCCATTGTGAGGGTACATTGTAGGGGTACTGCCCAGCAACTTGCTTTTGGGTTTTGTCCACGCCACACGCCTCACACACAGACCTTATTCTATGAATAAGTGATCACAATCATATACTGACATTAATATTTTTGAGGTTCAGAATATATGCACCAACAAAATGATTCCTCATCGATAACTAAATAGATGTCTTTCTTGTTGCCTCCAGGATTACCAAAATCATTAATGTTTTTGAGCTGAAGAAATGTTTATGCAGGAGTGGAAATTGTCCTACTAAAGCCTTTTTGTGCGAGGAATATATAGTTATAGTTGTGTATATGTCAGGCACAAATAACATGGAAATAGACGAACATGCTCAAAAAGAAGCTAATTTTTTTTTTTTTTTTTTTTTTTTTTTTTTTTTTTTGGTTTTTGGGTCACACCTGGCAGTGCTCAGGGGTTATTCCTGGCTCCAGGCTCAGAAATTGCTCCTGGCAGGCACAGGGGACCATATGGGGCGCCGGGATTCGAACCGATGACCTCCTGCATGAAAGGCAAACGCCTTACCTCCATGCTATCTCTCCGGCCCCAGAAGCTAATTTTTAATATAGTTATATATTAAAGAAATAAAAAAGTTCCCACTTTTCTAGTTTCTATTGTTGCTGATATCAACTGAAAAGTCATAGTCAATATAAGAAGTCATAATTTAGAGATCATTAAATCATAAAATCCTTAATATGAGAATCTTTATGAAGATAACTGAATTAATATTCCTTCGTGGAAGACATTGACTCTTGTAGACTTATTTTTCATAAAAAGTAAAATCTGATCAAATTGTTTTCTAGTGTTACTCTGGTATCCAAATATAAAAAGCAATTTTTATCTCAACTTTGGATATGATTGGAAAAAGAATATTCCTCTTTTTCTGACAGACTTTGATTCATTGGTGATATTTTCAGCTATCTACTTGTGTGAGAAGACTTTTTCTGCCTGTCAGTGAATAAAAAAACAACAAACAACAAAACTGAATGACACCAGTACAGTACTTCATTTCTCTGAAATAATGTTAAAGATACAATTATCAAGTATTTCAGCAAAAAAGTAGCTACAGATTTCTCACTAACATGATTTAAATTGAATGCAACTTTCTCAAAAGTTGAAGACATTCTATTAACTTTTTGTTTATTGATTACTCTCTTGTTATTTTAAATTTAAATAACTGAATGCTTATTTATAATACTAGATTTAAAATAATGCATAAAATTCTATTCAAATGTTTTTGTGCCCTAGAAGTCATTGCATGATTTCTCCTATTCACAAGTTCACAGGTGTAAAGCTTCTGGACTACTATTGGAAAGTCTCTGGACTATCCCAAATAAGTCTACATGTATAGTAGGCCATACTATATAGGTTTATGTAATGATATTTTATGACATTTTCAAAATGACGAGATTGCCTTACAATAGAAAGCTTTCTTGTCATTAAGTGATATGTGACCATATTCCGTTTTGAAAATCCTCTCATAGTATATATTCTAGATACTGAGCCATTGGTGATGTGTTTGAAAATATTATCTCCATCTTCATAGCTTTTTTTTGGGGGGGGTCACACCCAGCAGCACTCTACGCTCAGAAATCACTCCTGGCAGGCTCAGGGGACCATATGGGATGCCAGGATTCAAACCACTGTCCTTCTGCATGCAAGACAAACACCTTACCTCCATGCTATCTCTCCGACTGTTTGTTCCAGGCCCCATCTTTGTAGCTTATTTTTAAAATTCTTTTAACAGGGTTTCTATAGATAAAAGCATTTTCATTTTTTAGAGTTTAGGCAACATGCTTCCTTTTTATAGATCATTTCAAGCCTAAAAATATTCCTACACCTTATATTCTGAAGATTTCCTCAAGTTATTTTTATTCCTAAACATTTTATATTTTCATACTTTACAATTAACTTGATGATCCATTTTGAGTTTTGTGTAGGATATGAGATATAGGTCAGAAAGTTAGTATAAAGTGTTGCTGTTAACCATGGAGAAAGACCAATACAAAGAACCAGTGTTATATGCTTTACAATATTCCCTATTCCTTTTGAGAGTTAACAAACCCACGGTAGTATTGTAGAGAAACTAAAGTAGAAGACTAATGCTGTCCTTCCATCCACCGGCACTCTGGCTGAAATTCAATGAAACCCTGATTATATTCCTGGCCATATAGAAGGGATGAGAACAGAAGTATAATTAGAGTAGTTTTTGGGCCACATCTAGTGGTGCTCAGATGAGGTTAGGAAACAAAATTGTATTTTAGTAATAGGTCTCTTTTGTGGATATAATATTCTGTTCTCTAATAATTTTTGAAGGTTTTGTTTTTTATTTGCAAGCTACAATGTCTTCTATTTTTTTAATACCTAACTAGAACTTTCTAAATTTTCCCATTTTTCTAGTTCACTTGAATTGAGGAAGAACTATTATTCTTCCTAAGGAGCATGCAAAGTGAAGAGAAGGAATTTTATATAGAGTGCAGAGAAAGAACCACAGTGATGATACTTGGATAAAACTTGTACTGTTTTAAGACCAAACTTCCTTGGAAGAATATTTATCTGTGTGACGCTCACCTCAGTATTCTCAGAGGAAGACCCTGTTTTAATAATCAGTAAGCCCATCTGTTCCATCACCCAAAATATTGTTGGATATGCATTAACAGGAGATATTTGTGTCTTCTCCAGCCACTTTGCCACATGTTTGAACCACACAAGCTATTCAAACATACACCTCAATTCATCAGAATTATATAACAGGAAATGTTATATATTCCAATGGGAAGAACAGATTTTTTATAGTTAATAAAATAATGACTACCAAACTCAATGAATTGGAAGGAGCCCAATGCTGGAATACATCCCTATTTTTTTTTGCTCAGGGGTTATTCCTGGATCTGCACTCAGGGATTAGTCTTGGAAGGCTCAGGGACCATAGTAGATGCCAAGGATTGCACTTACATTGGTTGAGTGTTAAGTGTATATCCTACCCTCTGTACAATTGCTCCAGCCCTATAATGAGTTTTTAACTTCCAATGTACATAAGAAATGAGAAATAAGAATATCCCTATTCTTTAAAACAAATGAAATAAAAAAAATCACTGTCCAATGTTGCTTGAACACCTCAGTAATTTCTCAGAATTTGGAACAAAAATTATTTATTGTTTTTAAATAAGAAGGGAGAAGGGATCATATACACCCTTGAAAAAACTAGATACCTAGGGCTAGAGAGATATTATAGCAGGCTAGAGAGATGTTATAGCAGGTTAGATGCTTACCTTGCTCTCGGCCAACCCAAGTTTGAACCCTGACAGCCAATAAAATCCCCTGGGCCCTGCTAGGAATAATCCCCGAGTCTCTATAGCATGAGCCCCGCACCCCCAAAAAAACTCAAAGTAAAAAAAAATAAAAATTATTGTTGAGACAAGGTTGGATGCCTCACAATGGCTATATTTCATCTGTGGCACCAAAACCTAACTCTCTATCAGGACATATGACCTAACGCATTTTTCAGATCTCAGGTAATCATATCCTATGATTTCCAGTTTAAACAAGATTATGTTCTTACCCTTTATTTCCTTGCCGCTGTAATAAATACAAGAATGCATAAGAGAAATAGGTAGTACTTCCTTTCAGAGTGACAGCAGCTGTCCTCTTTCACCAATCTCATCACCTCAATTAAAGCATCAACCACAGGGATGCAACACATTCAGTCACACAGAGTTTGGCAATTATTACAAAACCACAAAATGCTGGAACTGCTACTAGTGAGGGGATTGTGAGAAAACCAATGTCTCCCATTGGGAGGAATGTTGTTTTTTAACTATAAACTGTTTGGTCAGTGCAGGAATATATTTAGAATATGTAACATATCTATAGGCCACTCCAGCATCTAAACTCTAACCTGGTTTATAGCTACTTACTCTGCTTCACAACTGTCTATACTCCTTGGATTCCTCTTTGACTCTTTGATTCTATAGCTGTTCTATTAGTTTATAATTAGGGAAATCTTACAGTTATTTGAAAGACTTTGGGTGGGGACATCCTTACCAAGAAGAGAACAATTAGAAGAGGGGGAGAGAAATAGATATTTGAAACTATAACCCCCATATGTAAAAGACTTCCCAAATCACTGACTTAAAATTTGGTGGTTGAGATTTAGTCATAAAATGCTCCAATACCCATCATATCAACAGTGCTTATTTTTCATCATCAGTTTTCTGTTTCCAATCACTTTTTTACCCTCAACCTACTTCAATGGCAGACAACCTTTATTTCCCCACCAGTACTTTTTTCCCTTTTAGGCTCTGTGGTTTACAATACTGTTACTGAAAGGGTGTCATTCATATCACATTATCTCCTTTCAGCACCCAGTTTGCACAGACTAGTAATTTCCAGCTATTATTTTCATAGTGGTCTTTTCAGTGTACAAGTTGCATTCCCATCAATCCCATTTTGATTGACTGTTTTATTTTATATCATGCAAAATTGTGATCATTATATATCCATCCCCCTCCGTCTGACATTTTTCTCCCTGCACGATGCTCTCCATGTCTATGCATATGTAAGAAATTTTCATAACTTCATTTTTAGTAATAGTTGTATAATAATATATTTTTATATGTGCCATTTTTAATCCACTTATCTGTTCTCAGGCATTTCAGTAGTTTTTAGATTCTGACTATTGTGGACAGTGTTAAAATCAACATATGAGTTAAGATGTCTTTTTTGCCATTGCGATTTGGGCTCTGACAGTATATTGGAATATTCAAAAGAGTGGTATTTCTGAGTCCTATGAAAACTCAATTACTAGTTTTTTGAGAAATTTCCTAGTTGTTCTTAAAAGACCAGAGAAATCTATATTTTCAATACCAGTAAATGAGACTCCCTTTCACCATGCATCTACATAAGCACTACTTGTTCTTATTCTTTTTTCTGTGTGCCAGTCTCTGTGGTGTGAGCTAATATCTCTTAGTTATTTTAATTGGTATCTCCATGATGATTAATGATGTGGCGCATTTTTCATGTAACTTTTGACGATTTATCCTTTGGAGAAATTTCTATTCACATATTTTCCCTACTTTTGGAGTTTTTTTTCTTGTGAAGCTCTCCTAGAGCATTATATAACTTAGATATTATCCCCTTATCAGATGAGTATTGGCTTTAGTAATTTATCACATATATTAATTTATTACATTATATGAGAAGTCTTTGTATACTGTACAATTTCTGTACAAAATACTGTACAATTTCATCTGAGGTGCAGAAGCTTCTTAGTTTAATGTAGTCCCATATATTTATATTGGCTCCCATTTGCTTGGTCAGTAGTGTTTCATCCTTAAAATTGCTTGTAGCTTCAATGTCACGGAGAGTTCTTCCTAACTTTTCCTTTGTGGTTCCAGATGTGATATCAAAGTCTAGTCCATTTTAGTTCGACTTTTATGCATGGCATTAGCAATAGTTCATTTTTTGCATGTAGCTGTCCAGTTTTCTCAGCATCACTTATTGAAGAGGCTTTTATGTCTCCACTTCATATTTTTGCTCCTTTATAAGATACTAATTATCAAATATCCAAGCATATGTCCAGGATATGTATTTATATTCCATTGATTTGAGGCTCTGCCTTTATTCCAGTACCATGATGTTTTAATAACTAATGCTTTTCAGTACAGCTTAAAGTTGGAAAAAGTGATGCCTCCTATCTTATTTTTCCCAAAGATAGATTTAGCTATTTAGGGGTTTATTATTCCATAAGAATTTCATGAGTACTTGATCAATATCTTTGAAAAATGCCATTAGTTTTCTTTGTTGTTGTTGTTGTTTTTCTTTTGTTTGTTTTTTGTTTTTGTTTTTTTTGTTTGTTTTTTGGGCCACACCCGTTTGATGCTCAGGGGTTAGTTACTCCTGGCTAAACTCTAAGAAATTACCCCTGGCTTGGGGGAACCACATGGGGTGTATCCTTCCTTGGCTAGCACTTGCAAGGCAGACACCTTCCTCTAGCGCCACCTCACTGGCCCTGCCATTGGTTTTCTTATAGGGACTGCATTGAATCTGTACAATGGTTTGAGGAATATTGCAATTTTAATTATGTGAATCCTACCAATCCATGAGCAGGGGTTGTTTTTTCATTTTTTCTTGTCCCTTTTTATTTCTTGAAGTAGTATTTTGTACATTTCTCTGTATAGGTTTTTCACTTCTTTAGCTGAGTTGATTCCAAGATACTTGATTTTCTAAGACACCTTTTTGAATGGCATTTATGCCATTCTCTCTCTTCTATATCATTATTTGTATGTAGGAAAGTCATGAACTTCTGCATATGAATTTTATAGCATGCCAATTTATTATAAAATATATATTGTTTCTAAAATCTTTTTGCAGACTCGTTGCATTTTTATAAATATACTATCATGTCATTTGCAAATATTTTCTTGCCTAATTGCTATAACAAATATAGCTAATACTATTGACTAGAAGTTGTGAGATTGGGTAACCTTTTCTTTTTCATAATCTTAGAGGAAAGGGTTTTACCTTTTCTCTATTCAATATAGTGTTTTCTGTGGGCTAGTGGTAAATGGTTTTTACTATATTATGAAATATTCCTTTAATTTCCATCATGTTGATATTTTATCATAAATGGGTGCTCTATCTTGTCAAATATTTCTCTACCATTTGTAATTATGATAATATGTCTTATTTTTTATTTTTTATTTTTTATAAATCTGCATTTAAGCACCATGATAACAAGCATGTTTGTAGTTGTGTTTCAGTCATAAACAGAATACCCCTTCACCAGTGCAACATTCCCACCACCAGTGCCCCCCTCCTTCCCAACCCTGCTTGTTGGGCATTCTACTTCTCTCATTCTTTAACATTGTCATGCTAGTTGTTAGTGTAGTTATTTCCCTAACAGTGTTTACCACTCTTTGTGGTGAGCTTCAAATTGTGAAATGGTCCTTCTGGTCCTTCTGGCCCTTAACTCTATTGTCTCTGGACCTTATTACAGTAATGTCTTTATTTTTCTTAAAACCCATAGATGAGTGAGACTATTCTGCGTCTCTCTCTCTTCTCTTGCTCTGACTTATTTCACTCAGCATGATAGATTCCATGTACATCCACACATAGGAAAAATTCATGCCTTCATCTCTCCTGATGGCAGCATAATATTCCATTGTGTATATGTACCACAGTTTCTTTAGCCATTCATCTGTTGAAGAGCATCTTGGTTGTTTCCAGAGTCTGGCTATTGTAAATAGGGCTGAGATGAATGTAGGTTTGAGGAAGGAATTTTGGTATTGCATTTTTATGTTCCTGGGGTATATCCCTAGAAGTGGAACATGACAAAATGCTCCACATTACTAATCATCAGGGAAATGCAAATAAAAACTACAATGAGGTGCCATTTCACATCACAGAGACTGGCATCACAAAGAACAAGAACAATAAGTGCTGGCAGGGATGTACAGAGAAAGAAACTCTTATCCACTGCTGGTGGGATGCCATCTAATCCAGGCTTTATGGAAAACAATATGGATATTCCTCAAAAAACTGGAAATTGAGTTCCCATATGATGTGTTTTATTTTTAGTCAATAGAGTATGTTATGTTGATTGACTTGTTTAGGTTAAACTATCCTTACATCTACAGGATGAATCCTATTTGGTTATTGTATATGATATTTCTGAAGAATATTTGGAAACTGTTTGCTAGTAATTTTTGAAGGTCTTTGCATCTTTGTTCATCAAAGATATCAGCCTCTGATTTGCTTTTTGCATTATACCATTTCAGCTATAAATTATTATGGGAGAAATTTTGTACCCTAATAGCCCAGAAGATTCTGGAATATCATTTATTGGTGTTAATAAGAGAAAATGTCTCAGGTTAAAAAAATGCCAATTTTTAACATCTTTTATCCTTCATTGATAATTAGTAAACCCCATTTCCTAATTGGAATATAGTGGGAAAATTGAATAGCAGAACACTGGGGGCCAAATCTGGAAGTAATGGGAGTACTCAGAGCTTACTTCTGACTCTGCACTCAGGAATGACCCCTGGTGGTGCTTAAAGAGCCCTGTAATGTGCCAGGTCTCAAAACTGGTTTGGCCATGTTCAAGGCAAAGGTCCTACCCACTGTGCTATCTCATCAGACCCAACACTGATTCTGTTTTGCTTCCAGCCTTCTGGGCTTACCACCAAGATCAAATCTTGTATTATATTTGGTAACAGCCTCAGAATGAGAATGAGAATATAAGCATAACCATTGCTGCTTTCCCAAACATTTTTGCACAAGACAAACTATTTATCCCTCTTGTTCTCTCTGAGGACTGTATTGCACAATATATATTTATCTGTTATCCCTCGAGTTTGTTTTGTATGTGAAATAATACTTCTGATTAAGGAAGCAAGTTTTATCATAACATATAGTAGCTTTCAAAAACATATGCCAGCATAAGAAAGTAACAAAGACTTTCAGAGTCTAACTTGCTCTTCTATATCAGTTTTCATTTTTCCCTTCTTGCTCTGACACAAACCCTACTATTCTAAGGAAAAGACTATAAGTCAATTCTAGAACCTACATCAGAACTTGGACTCAGATCTAGAAGCAAGATAAGATAAATATATCTTTCACTTTAGGGAATCAATAGCATCTCTGTTGGCAAATCTGGTTACACCATTTAAATGTCCCCATATTGGCTTGGAGAAATAAATGTGTTTCATTTGTTTTAACCCTGTTCGATGATTTTTTTATGCTGGCGGGCAAGGGACAACCAACTGGAGAATATTTCAGCATAGCTAGAGCACTTGCCTTGCATGCAGGAGCCCTGGATTTGAAATCTGGTAGAGCATGGTAACCTGAGCATCACAGGACTGAATCCTGTAGAATGCCCTTTGTGATGTCATTCCTGAATCTCCTGGCAGACGGAACCCCTGGAGTTATTTGTTCCAGGCTGTCTTGTAGTACTATTGTTCCATGAATTCTCCTTGAAGCTAAAATCTTTGGAGCCATCACCACACAAGAGATGGGAAAGGTCAGAACAAAGCGGGCATCTCCCGCCTATGATTGCTAATTGGGCTTTACCTTGGGCTATCATCTCCTTCCTCACAGAGTTCTGGTTATAATACCTTATAATACTCAATACTGCCTTTCCTCAGAGCATTCCTAAACTCATGCTAAGCTTCTCCCCAGCACCTCACCTACCTCCCAGGCTATGTCCCATTACCCTTCAGCTAGCCTGGTTATTCCTTAGTATTATATAAGCATAAATGGTCTCTGGTGATCAGCATGGGACCTTTTTTTTAAACCATAAATTGAGGGGAACGTTCCTGGTCCCCTAATGCACCAGGAGGAAGAAGTTGCACCTTGCCAGCTGACAGGGTCACTACAAATCTTTAGTATTACTTGGTATGATACCCCTACAAAAAATGAAGAGATATAAATGAGATAAGTTTTTGACCTATGATTATTCCTTCAGTAACATTTGTTGAAATGCATAATTTTTTCTTCGATGCATTGCTTTTACATCTTAGCCAAAATATATCTGGACATATTTTTATTATATATAATTTTTATTTTGAACATATTGGCTTACATATCTTTCTTAATATTTTAGGGACATATTTTTATTGAATCCATCTCAGTGGATTCTTTATTCTTTTGAATTTATCTATGTGCTTATTTCTGTCAATATCACTGAGTACTAATGTCTGTGTTTAGAATTTAGTTCTGAAATTGAGTAGACAGATTTCTTCCAATATTGACTTTCTCTTCCTTCCTTCCTCCTTCCTTCTTTCCTGCCTTCCCTCCTTCCTCCCTCCTTTACTCCCTCCCTTCCTCCCTCCAAACCTCTCTCCTTTTCCTTCCTTCCTTCCTTCCTTCCTTCCTTCCTTCCTTCCTTCCTTCCTTCCTTCCTTCCTTCCTTCCTTCCTTCCTTCCTTCCTTCCTTCCTTCCTTCCTTCCTTCCTTCCTTCCTTCCTTCCTTCCTTCCTTCCTTCCTTCCTTTCTCTCCCTTTCTTTCTTTTTCTTTTAATTTTTTACTGAGACCTTTATGAAATGTCTTGGGGTGCTTTTCTTCGGATCTCTTTTAGCTGGTACTCTTCAGGCAGGCAGGTTTTGTTGCATGCACTCTTTAAATTCAGGAGTTTCATTGCAATGATGGCCTTGACTATTGATTCTTTAATGCTTTAATGTTTTTTTCCCTTGGATCTCTGGGACTCCAATGATTCTTATGCTGTTTCTTTTGAGTTTATCAAAGACGTCTATTTTCATATAATCACATTCTTTGAATTTTTTTACATTGTCAAATCCTTTTTTAAAGATTCTTTTGTATGCAGTTGTTATGCATCTTATATTCCAGCTCACTGATTTGGTCCTCAGATGCTTTTACTGTGGGAGAGGCTTTCCAGTAAGGTTCTCATTTCACTTACCAAGTTCTTCTGTTTGGAGTTTTCTCATTTCTATTTTCATATCATCTCGATTCTTATTTGAGTGTGGTTTATTTAGCTCTATCCAAACTTCCTTTGAGTTCTATGAGGATCCTCATTTCTTTCAGCCTTTCAGATAAATACATGGTTGGCACTTTTCAGGTCATCAGAGCTGCTGTCTTTATTCTCTATGCATGGTGGTGGCCTGGCTTGTTTCCCTATTGTCATGCTTGTAGTATGATGTTTTCTGCATGTTGTTCTTGGGTTCCTTGAATAGATGTGTGCAGCTGTGAAGCAGAGAGGCCAAACTCCTCTGGCTCAGCCTTTCATGGGCAGATCTACCTCATCTCCATTGACATGGCTTCCAAAGTCTCTTCTGGGTGGGGGTGGTCCCAGCACCAGCAGCTGTGGTTCTTGGACAGCAGCCCGTTGAAAAGCATATAGTGGGGAATCCATTATGTAGATTTCTTTTGGTGTGCTGTTGGATTAGTTTTTCTAAGATTTTCTTGAGAATTTTTGTATCAATGTTCATCAGAGAGACTGGTCTGTAATTTTTCTCTTTTGGTGGTTATTGTTTTGGATTTTCTGTATTGATACTTTGGTACCAGCATAATGTTAACTTCATAGAAGACTTTATTGAAGGTTCACATCTCTTCGATATTTTGGAAGAGTTTAATGATCACTATCTGTAATTCTTTGAAATTTTGCTAAAACCCATCTGTAAACCAATGTGGGCCTGGACTTTTATTCTTGGGAAGATTCATTTTTAAATTTATTTTTTGCCATACCTAGCAGCACTAAGTTGTTATTCCTGGCTCAGTGTTCAGAAATTATTCCTGGGAGGCTCTGGGAATCATATGAGATGCAGGGGATCAAACCCAGGTCAGCCACATGCAAGGCAATGCTCTTCTTGCAGTGCTATTACTCAGTATCCACGTGGGGACATTCTTAATTACTGTTTAATTTTCCTAGCTGGCAATTGGCCTTTTTAGGCTACCAACTTCCTTCTCATTCAATTTTGGGAGATTATATATTTCTAGAAATCTGATCTTTTCCAGGTTCTCTACATAACACAGTCAAGCTGTTCACAGTAAGCTCTATGAGTTCTTGGATTTTGGGGGTTTCCATTGTAATTTATCTCCTTTCCTTTCTGATTCCATTTATTTGAGCACTTTTTCTTTTTTCTGTATGAATCTTGAAAACCATTTGTCCATCTGGCCTATTTTTTTAAAAAAAAATCTCCTTATTTCATTAATTCTTTGTAATTTTTATCATTGGTTTCTGCTCTAATTTTTATTTATTTTCTTCTACTAGTATTTGTGTCCCTTTGTTGTCAGTTAACCAGATATTTAAGTTATGCCTTATGTATGCCTGTATCACTATGTATTCCTCTCTAATTAGAATTTGGTAACCTGTTTCTTCATTACCATTAGTCTTAAGGAATCTTCTTATTTCTACCTATTTGATCACAATTATTAAGCAGCATGTTGTTCATTCTCCATGTGTTAGACATTCTCCACATCTTTTTAAAATCAATCTCAGTCCCAATAGTATTGTGCTTTTATAGGATGCTTGGTATGATTTTTTTCTGTAAAACTTTGTAAGTCAGACTTATGTCCTAAAATGTCATCTATACTAGAGAATGTTCTGTGTGTACTAGAGAAAAATACACATTCAGCTTTTTGATGGTGGAGGACCATGTATAAATCTATTACCCCCAGCTTTTCTGGATTCTTATGTCCTTAATGTTATTTTTTCTACTGGGTCTATCCAATGGTGAGATTGCTACCTTGAAATTTCCCACTCCTTTCATATTTCTATCCATGTGTTTCTCTGGGTTTGGTTTACAATCTTTGCTGAGCCAATTTTTGGTAAGCATATGCCAATCCGACTTAGTATTTCTTTGTCTATCTTTTCTTGATCAATAAATAGTGTCTATACTTGTCTCTAATTACTTTCATGAGGTTAAATGCAATTTGGTTTGATATAAGTATGACTTTCACAGCTTTTTTTGGTTTGTTGTTCAGTGACTTGTATTACTGTCTTCCATCCTTTTACTTTGAACATGTGTCTATTCTGAGATTTTAGATTAGTTTCCTTTTTATATTACATGATGTTTTTCCCTGATTCAATCATGCTGGAGTGATAGCACCACAGTAAGGCATTTGCCTTGCACATGGCCAACACAGGAAAGACTCCGGGTTGAATCCCAGCATCTCATGTGGTCCTCTGAGCCTGCTTCGAGTGACTTCTGGGAGCAGAGCCAGGAGTAACACATGAGCGCCACGGGGTATGACCCAAAAACCAAAAATCGAAAAAGACCCACCCCAAAACAAACAGAACAAAACCATTAATCCTCCTCTCTGTGCTTTTCATGGGAGAGTTAAGTGCATTGGTATTCAAGGAAAGTATTAAGAGAAAGATTTTCATGACATTTTACTGTGTAGGGTTATTGCTTCTACAACTGGATATTTTGTTTATAGAATTGGCCTATCGGTTCACTTTGAGGTGGTTTAGTTATCATGAATGTTGTCAGTTCTTTTTAGTTTGAGAATCTTTTATCCCTCCATCCCATATAAATGAGAAATTTGGGGGCCTGCTTGATAGTATATCGGATAGGGCATTTGCTTTCCATGCAGCCTACCCAAGTGCTATCCCAGACATCTCATAAGGTCCCCAGAGCTTGCCAGGAGTAATTTCTGAGTTCAGAGCCAGGGTTAACCCCAGAGCAGTGCTGTGTATGAACCCAAAACAAAAAACAAGCAAAAAGCAAACAAATAAATAGTTAAATAAGAGATTTTCTGGGAAATGGACACTAGGTTGAAAACTCCTTTCATTTCTTACCTGGACTATTTCATATGGCAGATTCAGTGTGAATCTTATGCACTTTACTTTATATTTAAGGTTTTGGTCTCCCTTACTACTTTAAGAAGTCCATCTCTCTCTTTGTATTTTACCATTTTCATTACTATGTGTGTTGGCGTTGTTTTGTTTGTTACTCTGTGACTTCTGCAATTTCTGCAGATGCCTCTTTCTGGAGAGTGAAGAAGTTCCCTGCTTTATCTCTCCCCCAATTTGTTCTTCCATTTTTCCTCACTGTTGGAGATTATTTATCTTGGATTAGTTACATATAGGATAGGTATCCTATAACTTTGCTGAATTTACATATGAATTACATGAGATAATTTATAGATTAATTGAAGTTTTTAATTTTAATTTTAATTTAATTGGAATTAAATACCAAACATTTCTTCCATCTTTTTATCCTTTCTTTTTTGACTTTATTGCCAATGATAACTTATAATTTGTCTTCAAGTTCACATATACACCTCCCCATCTGAAACATTCTTTCCTTATGAACTTCTACCATGTTCTTTATTTCTTTCAATTCTATTTCTATGATACTCTCATCTTCTGAAAGAGTTCTTCTTTATGTTGGTTGAATTTCTCATCTATTCATTGCTTAATTTCACTGGCTAGTGCTTCCTTAATTTCTCTTGCCAGTGCATTTTCGGTCCTCATCAACCAGTATGATTTTAGGTCCTCATTAACTAGGCTTAAGCATTTTGATGGGCTTGCATTTTGCTTAGCTTTCTCTCCCTATCTACAACTGCAGTTGAGCTCCTTGTTTCCCTATTGTTCTTAGCATATTGTGGGTGTCAGTGGTGAAGTTTCAGGTTCCTCATTACTTGAGAAGTAATATGTTGAATCATATCTACCAAGTGGCTTTTAGGAATACACATGTATTTCAGGTTATTTTCCTAAGCATGCAGTGCTATCTGTTACTATGAAGTGTTAATAAAAGTGTCGACTAGTTGCTTTTTTGGGTTTACTGACTTTTGTGGCTGTATATAGCCTGAAACTTAGGAGTGCTGGGGCCCAGCTACCCAGAAATAGGGGTATTATATCGGTGTATCCTCATGTGGACACACTAGCTAAAGGGATCTGAAGTCCTATGTTTGTATGCTGGATCATGCAGTTTCATTTTCAGGAGGGCAGCTCCCACCCACAGATTGGCATACCTTGGTTCAGAGAGTAGACAGACTTCAAAACTGGTGATTTTCTGGCCCAGGAGCTTGCAGGGAGGGCAGTGACAGAGTTGAAGGTTTTGGGGGTCCCATGATGGTAGACTGAAGCATGTAAATTCATCTATAGATTGGAAGTTTTCAATGTATTATTTTATAAATTTATTTAGTCCATTCTAGTTCCTATGCTTTTCCATAAATGCATCAGAGCAATTTTTGTTTAATCTATTTTTGTAATATTTGAAAGACATTAAATTAAATTGTTCATGGATTTGAAAAAAAGTAGCATAGTTCATATATTGTTTTTCTAGTTCTTAAATCACATATATATTTCATTTATTTCCCTTGTTCATACTTTCCAGTTTTTATCATAAATGTGCAAATTTTTGTTAGGTTTATTTTTAAGTAAGAAACAATTTTGGAAGTCTCTAAATGAAACAATATTTTTAGTTTGGTATTTGTGATTACTACTGTATAGACTATAGTTGAGTCTATAAATTTTTATGTATCCTAAAACTTTGCAGAATTTACATATTAATCACAGGAGCTAATTAGAATAATTGAAATTTTAATAGTCAATAAGTAAAGATAGTTTTCTTTTGAAAATCAATGACTTTTATTTCATTTATTTGCTTTGTTTCACTGAAATCCAACTTTATTTCATTTGGCTTTGTTTATGAAGAACTGTTTTATGTTTTAATGACAATATATATAAAACTAATATATATTTGCTTGATGTACCATGATATTTATTAATGATTTATGTATAAAATTTTACATCACTCACCCAGTTTATCAGGATACCTTTCAACATTTTTTTCTAAGAGCAGTGAGAGAATACACCTTTACTTGTGTGACATTTTAGGGGTGAAGATGTAAGTATAATGATAGCTATAATTTTTAAATGGAAATTCTATTTTCATGTCTAAGAAATTATACTATGTTCTTATTTCTCTAAAATTATAATAAGAAAGTTTTTTTATTTATTTCAATCTTTTTTGCTAGTTACTCAATATACTACATCACATCAAACAATTTTTTGAGAGACTACATGCCCATTGGTGCTAAAGGCTTATTCCTACCTTTGTGCTCAAGGATCATTCCTTGCTTTGCCAAGAAGATCTAAGGATCATACCATGGTTGACCTCATGAAAGGCAGTGTCTTAAGCTTAGGTTATCTTTCTCTTATATCAAATAATTTTATGGTTGATAAAGCATTCCATCCTGAAATAATTATATTTAATCATACTGTATAATTATTTTATTATATTACAGATTGATATTAGTGATACTTATTACAAATTTTGCCTGATACTTATGAAGCTACCAGGATTTTAGTTTCCTGTTTTCATTTTATTTTACGTTGGCATCAATTTTATCAAATAAACCTCATAAAATAAGGTAGCATGCAGGCCTTATTTTTCTATTTTCACGAAGAGATTGTGCACTCTTGGTGTTATTTCCTCCTTATGTATTTTAATTATCAATTACTTTATTTAAACAAGTTGTTACAAAGTTGTTTACAATTCAGTTCCAGTCATATAATGTGCACTAGTTCACATTTCCCACTAGCAGTGTCCACAGTTTCCTCCCATATTCCCCCCTGCCTGCCTCTGGGATAGCCGTTTTACTTATGGCTCTTTCTCACTCATTCACTGTCTTCCCTTTTTCCTTTTAGACACTGTGGTTGGCACTATTGCTAAAGAGAAGAGATACCATGCATACCACTTATCTCCTTCCAGCCTCAAGTACTTGTCCAGAGTGATCAGTTTCAATTATCATTGTCATAGTGGTTCCTTCTCTACCTCTATTTGTGGCAAGCTTTCTACAAAGGACTGGTCCCCCTGGCCCTCATCTCTATTGTCTCGGATATTATTGTCATACTATCTTTTTTTCTTATGTCCTACAAATGACCGAGATCATTCTTTGTCTATTTTATCTCTTTGTGACTCATTTTATTCAACATAATAGTCTCAGATCCATTCAGATAAAATCAAATTTCATGATTTTATCCTTCTTAATAGCTGCATAGTGTTCCATTGTGTAGCTGTACCACTCTTCAACTCAGGATTGTTTTCAGATTATGAAGGGATCATGTTTTTATTAATTGGTGACTGGACCCCTATCGAGGAAACCTCTTGCAGGAATGAACAAAGGCCATTAAAGATGACCATTAACTATCCCCAAGTCTAGATGAGATTTGGAGTATTTATTTTGTCATTGAAAAAGAGTCTCACCTGGCACCTCTGTAGGCCCAAGAAGACTGGGTTCCATACTCAGGAATCCAGAATGCTTCTGTGTAGGGAAGTTCTAGCAGGAATAAAGCTCAGGAAAGAATATCAAGAAGACTACCAACTCCACCTTACTCTACTCCTGATAACCATTCTGCTCTTGACTCATACTTAGAAAGAAAGCATTACATGATTCAGGTTTGTGGAAAACCGGATAAGCCAATTTAGAAAATGGAGATGCACACATGTGTTACCTGGGTGCATGATGTCCAAGCACATGTTACCTGTATCTTCCCTTTTGAGAATTTTACCTTTTGGCTTTCATAGTTTCACACTGGGATTTGCACTGGCGCTCAAACCTGTGCTCTCATTTCTTTTTTTGTCTGTTTTTTTTTGTTGTTGTTGTTTTGTTTTGTGCCACACCTGGTGGTGCTCAGGGGTTACTCCTGGCTCTGTGCTCAGAAATTGCTTCTGGCTCAGGGGACCATATGGGATGCCAGGGATCAAACCTGCTTCTGTCCTGGGTCAGCCATGAGCAAGGTGAATGTCCTACCACTGTACTGCCACTCTCAAATCTGTGCTCTCTTTAAAGCAAATTGCCATTTCCCTCTCTTATCCCTTTCTTCAGAGTATCTAAATAAAGCCAGTTTTAACTTCATGCTCATCTCCCCCTGAAATTCTATTCTGAAAGTTTGCAGACTTAAACAGCCTGATCTAAGATTGATCTAAGATCAAAGATATTAGATCTAAGATCGAAGTCCTAGATCTCTGTAGCAGCTTCCTGAGGTGACAGAGATGGTTAGAGAGAAAGCACTAGATTTCCTTCTGAAGGTCACCCTAGAAACCCTACCAGCATCAATTTATCTAATTGTATATGATGATGAGCATTTTTTCTTATGCCTCTTGGCCATTTATTGGTCTTCCTTGGAGAAGTGTCTGTTCGTTTCCTCTCATCCTTTGTTTTTGTTGATTTCTTTTTAGAATTTCGAGGTTTAATCATTGTGAGTAATTTGTAATCCTAGGTATCAATCTTTTGTCTGATGTGTTGAGTGTACTTTCTCCCACTCTGTTAGCTGTCATTTAGTTTTTTTCCATGCTTCTTTCGCCATACAGAAACTTTAGTTTGATGTAATGTCATCTGCTCATATTTGCTTCTTTGCCGTTGACATTATATCATTTGAAATTCCTTAAGGTCTAGGTTTTGGAGCATTCTGCTTCTTTTTTCTTTGATGTACTTTATAGATTTAGGTCTGATATCAAGGTCTTTGATCCATTTTGAGTTGACTTTTATGTAAGGTGTGTCATATGAATCCAGCTTTAATTTCTTACATGTGGTTATCCAACTGTCTGTTTCAAAACCATTTGTTTGAAGAGGCTGTCTTTATTCCATTCCTTGTTCTCAACTTCTTTGCCAAAAATTAGCTGACCATATAATGGCGGTTTGTTCTTGGATAATCTATTCTGACCTTTAGATCAGTGAGTCTGACATTACCTTTTATTCCATAAAATGATCCTATTTTTTTAAATATGTTTTTTTCTTTTTTATTAAATATAATTTTTATTTTAATCATAGTGGCTTACATATCATTGACAATAATATTTTTAGGTACATATTAACATAAAATCAGGGGAATTCCCATCACCAAATTGTCCTCCCTCCACCTCCATTCCAGTCCTTCCCATATCCTCTTCCCTTACCCCCGGGGCTGCTAGAATAAGTGGTCCCCTCTATGCCTAGCTTACTACTTAGTGGTCTTACACCTATTTGGTCTTGGCACCTCCCTTATCCTCCCCCCAATTGGGAGGCAGGACTAGATAGTTGAAGTTATGCGGTTTTGTTTGAAGAAGAGAAAAGTAATAACCTGGAGAAAAAAAAGAAAAAAAGAATCAGATACTCCGGAAATGGGCGGAGTTCTTCTAGAGGCTTTCATCATTGGTTTGAGAGACAAAGGGGAAAAAGAAGGTGAAACACCACAACAGTACATAAAGAACTGTCAAATAAAATACCAGTGAGCATTCCAAAAACAAAACAAAACAAAACAATAGGGTAAGCACCATATAAAAGCCATGGTATTGAGATAAAAATGTGGCAGAGCACATAAGAAAAGAAAAGAAGAAAATAAATAAATATAAATGGAGACATCCACTTCAATAGCCAAACCACAACAATGAAATCAGCAAAAAATAGATAACTAAATAATAATAAAAATTGTTTTGTGCTTTTTTTTTCTTCCTGCAGATTCACAGTAAATATTGGGGTCATTTGAAAAGGAATTATTGTGACAATTGGGGAAAATCATTCATAGCAATTGCTTGGATTCAGTAAAAAATTGTCTAATACCTTAATTATTTGAGGTAATTTCTCAAATTGACCAAGGTGAGATTTACTATATTTTAAAGTGACCTATTTTTAGCATATAAAGCTTCTGTATACATACTTGACATCCAAGAAAATTGCATCTATCTCTTTAAGTTTCATCCAGAACTAAAGATAAAACAAAGATGCCCTGAAGCGGGAGGATGGAGGAGAGATACAGTTAAAGGAAATATACAGGAATGCATTACAAATAAGGCTAAGGTTATTTTACATATTTAAATCTTTGACTTCTCTATTAAGGAAAAATATCAGGTTTCAGTAGAAGTGCATGATAATCCAGACATGCTAAATTGAAGAACAAAGTCAGAGGCCTAACAGGATTCTACAGAAAAGTTGAAACTATTGAAAAAATAATATGGGTGGAAGTGGGGAGAGATCAAACTGCTGGAGAACAAGCCTGGGCTATAGAAACCACATCTAAGTAACACTAGGCATAGCCTGCTTGCCTCCTGCAACACAATGAACTATCTAGCATAGATGCTGGGCCAAATATCATTGAGGTGTCCTTTGAGCCCCTGAACACTCACAAAGAAAATAAAAACAACACAGCTAAAGGTTCTTACTAAGACCTTGTAGAGCAGCAAAACTTTACCACCCGAAAATATGTTTTCTTAAAAAGGTTTATTTCATAGGACAGTTTCTAATTGCTGAATGGGGAATATCTTTTGCCTTTCTGTAGTGCTTAGAGGCCACATCCAACAGTTCTTGAGTCACAATCATGAATATTCAGAAACCAGGGCCTTCATCTGGCATTTCTCAGTGGCTGCTTGTGGCCAAAGATATGGTCCAGAACCTCTCATATGAAAAGTATGTGATCTACATTTGAGCCATAACTAAACCTCTGGAGGTTTTCTTTAAACAAAGGACTTTATAATATGAATCCATGTAGCTTCTCCATTCAAATATATTCAAATTTATTTTTTATCCTACTACTTTAGATGGTATTGTTTTGATTGCTTGACCAACTCAATAAAAGAACCTGAGTGAAAGAGGAAGGGTGGAGGGAAATTTCATGTCTTTCATTTGTATCCTGACAGCTTCCAATCATTTTGGTTTTGTGCTATCCCATTCAAAAGAGATTTGCTCAAGAAACTTTTGCAATTTTAATGTGCTTTATCTTTCATCAGTTTCCATAGCTGATCCTAAAATTTATGAAAAAGAAACAAGATAAAATGGCTTTAAGCTACATTAGTGTTGACTTCATAAAAGCGTCACTCTTTCATGGAGAAAGGTAGAAATTTCAATTAAAACAGTTCTACTGGGGGAGCAAATAAAATGAATGCATTTTTTTATTTTTTTGTTTTAGATGGGACATATAAGCCAAAGCAGTGCTCAGAGGATCAAGTGATTCCAGGTATCAAGTATGGTGTTCCTATTCAAAATACAGATGTTTCATCCTTTTAAGTCATCTACCCTGGCCCCCAAGGGTGTTTTGGTAAGTTGCTCTATTAGCATATTCCAATTGACATAGTATGGCTAATCTCAATAGAGGAAGACTACAGTAACTAAGTATTGTTTCTGAAAAGCCTTTGTTAACTCCAAATATCCTTTGAAAGTCCTTTAGAAAGTTTTGGTTCTTACATTATTGGGTAAGGAGCTTCCCCACTGAGGACCAAAATCAGCCTGAACAGTAGAAAACTCAGGAGTTTTCTCCAGAGAATTAGCATTTTTATTACTTTATGATCCATTCGCATCCATGTAAAATGATTTACTTCCTTCATATGTTCAATATAATACTAAGGAATTAGCACTGGAATAGCCTTAGGTGTCAATTAACCCAAACCCAGAATTCTATTTAGTAGAGCAATTATATACAGCAATGAAGGTGATTTTGTCAGTTTCCTAAGTACCTTTGTTCAACACTTTTAACAATCTCTGAGACTAATCTCATGTACAAAAAGTTTCTTAGGTATAATTATGAGTCTATTTATTGTAGAGTACCAGGATTTACTAGCCCTAATATGCTCTTTTTGAACACTAGAATATACCAACTTACATATGTTTCTTTGGCAGAGGAATTTGAAGTGACCATTTCAAAAAATTAGACTAGGATGAAGTTCTGAAAATAGAGTAAAGCCACCCTTTTGCAAAGATAATTTTATATTTGTAAAATGAAGCTCCATTTGAAAAAATTTCCTCTCTCTGCCATTAAGAGAAAATGGCTCAAAATTACATGAGAATATTACCACTGAAAGCTTTAATTTATATGTGGCTGAAAACCTTGCTACAGATTTGCTTAGCTTTCCTGGGTCCATTGGTTTCCTCAACAATCACCTTTCATTTTCACGGAATATGATTTTTTTTTGTTTTAGAGTGAAGTATTACAAATGCCAGGTTCTTTGCTTCATTGGCAATAGAGGTTGACACTCAGCCAAAGATACTTTCCCAAGACAAGATTTTATGGGGGCTTATGTTGGAGCACAAGAGATACTGTCTAGAAGACAAGTGACTTCCAGCTGGCTCCCTGAATGGAACCTGGTCACAAGTTTTCAGCTTGTGCACATAGAATTTAGAGGACATCCATTCAACTCTTGACCATTGCCAACAGACACTGCAATCAGCTCCAGAAACTGTACATCTGTACATGCCTCATTGAGGTTTGCAGCTTAAAGTTTGGCACACGGCACTATAAGCAACAGAAGCCAACTGAAGTTCAAGAGCACTCAGTCCCCCCTGACAAGGCAGAATTGCTCATTACTACCACCTTAGGAAAAGTTACAAGCAGAAAACTACCTAATATTGTGCAGGTGGCTAGGCTAGGAATTTTCCTTTGTTTGCTACAGGCAGGGGATTGAGAGAAGACAAATGGACTAAAGACGCTTAGCCTGCTTAGTTTGACTAGAGGAATTTTAGCTGGGCAGTGTTTGGCATTGTAATAGCATATTTTAAATTGGCTTTGAGAAATGTTCATGTCGGGCTTCTTGATTGGGACAAGGGGTAAGTGCAGTGCTTAGTGTTTCTTAAAAGGACAATATTCTTTACAGTATTCAAGATATAGTTGAGCATCAATAGAAGTTTCATTCTCTTGGCCCCATGTTCTAAAGAGGTGATGCACATAAGCTGAATGTAGGAGCAAATAGGATGTAGGAGCAAATAGAATGTAGGAGCACCTAGATGACTGAATGAAAATTCCATTTGATTTATTTGAATCTTCCTCTCTGTCTGTTTCTCTCCCGGTATCTGTCTCTCTGTTTCTGTTTCTGTCTCTTTGTATCTCTATCTCTCTGTCTCTGTCTGTATCTCTCTTTCTCTCTCCCCTAGATAAAAAATAAGGCCTTCTACATGTGAAGCCTATGCTCCAATACTTTAAGCTATTTCCCTGGACCTACATTTGAATTTAATTTCTTATTTGGGGAGGGGGGTGGTAGGTAAACCAGGTTGTGATCAGGGGTTATTGCTGGCTCTGCATTCAGGAATCACTCCTAGAAGGCTTGAGGGACCATATAGAGTGATGGGGATCAAAGTTGGGTCTGCTGTATGTAAGGCAAACTACCTCCTTTACTTTCTCTCTGGCCCCACACTTCAATTTCTTGATTCTCCCTTTGGACAGGCTGCCACCTAGAATAAGGTCTATGTGAACTTAACTAATATGGAAAAAAATACATCATGCATAGGAGTTCCTTAAGAAAAAACCATGTTTACAAAAATAGATTCACGTATTTTCTCTAACTTTCTTTCTGATATTAACCACAAGGAGGAGTAGGAGAGATTAATCTACCCCAGGTACAGTACATTCATTGAACAAATTGTCTTTCAAAAGTACATAAACCAGAAAGAATGTAGGTAAAGCCAATAATAATAATTTGTAGGTAATTCTTCTAAAAATCTATTGAATTTCTCAATGATGTCTGGAGTGTAAAAGTGAGAAGGAACATAATTTTCCAGGATGAGACCATTTTGCATTCTTTGTTTTTATGACAAAGAGAGAGCAACTATAATACTGCTGATGATTTGGAAATAGCATACCATACTTTTGATTTAAGGATTATAATGGGTATCTAGAATTAACTTATGTAACTGGAACTTCAATACTCTAAGTATAAAAGTTGTTGACTGGTATAAAGCACCACAGAAAATCTTAAAAAGTGGAATAAAGATTTTATACAGTTTATTTGCCAGAAAAGGCAGATACAATGGCTCTTGCAATATCCACTCACACTGTAAGGTATTCAGTCAATTTTTGGCAAAAGAATCATATACTTGTTTACTTTAAGCCCATCTATAAAAGTTGGTGTGATGCCATATGTAATATGGTGCATTTTCTATAGGTTTGGTCAGCAACATGATTCTGTTTTGTCTTGTCATAGCGGGACCTTAGTTTAGATATCTGTATGAGTGAACCTGTTTGATTGCTAATATTTGTTATCACAGTTCATAGATAAGACTGAAAAAGTGGTGGTTTGCTTCACCAGTCTATTCTATATTATTTCAAGTGGTAAGGAGATTTTGGTAACATTGGCAATAGCCAATGTATTAGTAAAAACACAGCAAGGACATTTTTTTTTGGTTTTTGGGCCACACCCGGTGACACTCAGGGGTTACTCCTGGCTATGCACTCAGAAATTGCTCTTGGCTTGGGGGACCATATGGAATGCTGGGAGAATCGAACCTCTGTCAGTCCTAGGCTAGTGTAGAGAAGTCAAATGCCTTACTGCTTGCACCACTGCTTCGGCCCCATGGACAATTATTGATTAGAATTTTTATATTGTCTTTAATCTACTAATTAAAATAATAATAATATCCACCTTTTTGTACAAATAACACACAAAGACTGAACAAAAATACAAATTTAATGAAATAAAAATACAAATGAAGCTGTAATTCCATTAGTAATTCATAACTAAAAATTAGAACATCAGTGAATCAAGGACATATATTTTATTTATTTTGGGTGTGTCATACCCAGTAGTGCTCAGAGATTACTTCTTACTCTTTGCTCAGGAACTACTCTTGGGGAATGTCAGGGGATCATATGTGGTTCTGGAAATCAAGTTCAGCCCAGTATAAGCCATGTGCTTTATCCTTTGTACTACCATTCCAGCCCCCAAATGAAGGACACTATTGAGTGAACAGTATTACTCTATGAAGGTAATAGATTGAGCACAATGATTTTTTTTTGTTTTTTTGGGGGGCCACACCCATTTGATGCTCAGGGGTTACTCCTGACTAAGTGCTCAGAAATTGCCCCTGGCTTGGGGGGTTCATATGGGACGCTGGGGGATCGAACTGTAGTCCTTCCTTGGCTACTGCTTGCAAGGCAGACACCTTACCTCTAGAGCCACCTAACCGGCCCCAGAGCACAATGATTTTTTAATAGTTCAAACTTCCTTGTTTAAATATAAACCTACTAGAAAAACAAAACATTTTTCCTTCCCTATCTGGATTATTTTCTGGGTGATGAAAAAGTAAATTAATATATAATATACTATTAATAGAAAACACAAACTTAACTACATATATATTTACTAGATGTAGGTGTTAAAATTTATGGGAAAAATGAGCAGATAGGTATAGACTCCTAGAACAGAGATGCTAGCTCTTGTTAGTAAAACAAACTCAAAGCTTAGGCATAATTCTCAGTTGCAAAGGACACTCATCCTCTCATATATATGAGTCTCTAAGTTTTATTATTAGTATTGAAAAAAAGAAAGAAAAGAAAGCAAACCTCATTAAAATACATTTTGAGAACTAATCTACTTAATTAAAGTGTCCACATATCTGACAGCACCCTCTAGCAAACAGAGTATCTCTACAAAGTCAAACAAAATGCTGTTTTATAATTGAAAGAGGGTATGATAAGGTTGTCCAAAAAAGAAAAGACAAAACCATCTTTCCATGTAGTAGGATATAAAGTATCTTACAATATGAATTATTTCTCTAGTTCTATAAAATAACTTCAAATGGATTGCTTTTGAATTTCACTTTTTAGAGAAACTAAAACTAGAATTACATTAGATACTATGTCTTGGTAGGACTTGGAATGGAATAGAGAATTTGTTTTTTTCCCTTCCCTTTTTTGTTTTTGTTGCTGTGTGCGACATATTTGGTGTTGGAGCTCACACTCTTGGTTTCAGTGTACTGACTGTCACACACTTATCTGTGTTACTGAAGATTCCATTTGCAGAGCTGTCGGTTTGCACTCAACATTAATGAGCGGATGTTGATAGTTTGAACTGTAGGTTTTATATATTTTAAAAACATTTTTATTTCTAGGGGCCAGGACAGTGGCAAAGAGCTTTACGGTAAAGCGTTTGCCTTGCAGGCGCTAGCCTAGGATGGACTACGGTTCGATCCCCTGGCATCCCATATGTTCTCCCAAGCCAGGAGCAATTTCTGAGGGCATAGCCAGGAGTAATCAATGAGCGACACCGGGTGTGGCCAAAAAAACAAACAAAAAACCCCCAAAATTTATTTCTAAAATGTTTGGGTGTTAGGGCCTCAACGAACAATTTTCAGGGGTTACTCCTGACTCTCTACCTAAGAATTACTTCTGGAAAGCTCAGAAGACCATATGGAATACCAGGGATCAAATCCAGGTTGACCATGTGCCAGGCAAGCCACAGTACTATCTCTCTGATCCCTATGTTACTTTTATTTAACAATATGAAAATACCTATAATTTCTTTTTTGTTTGCTTGTTTAGTTTTGGGCCACACCCAGTGACACTCTTGGCTATGTGCTCAGAAATCGCTCCTAGCTTGGGCGACCATATGGCATGCCAGGTGATCAAACCGCTGTTCTACCTAGGCTAGAGCCAGCAAGCCTTACCGCTCCATGTCACTGCTCAGGCCCTGATAATACCTACAAATGTTTTAATCAAGCTGAGATTAAATCAAAATAACAAAATAGATAAATTTCAAAATAGTTAAATTTTAATTTATGGAGAACAAGAGGAACTAAAAGTGTAGAAACACAGGCACAGTTGGCTAGGTGATGGTCTTTAATATACCTGCTTTTTGTTCACTACTTAATAATGAGTGCACTTTTGCAAAGCTAATATTGTTCTGTTCTAAGTGCTTAATATCATATTTTGAAAAGAATATTCACTTCACAGCTAACGGGACAAAGTAAATGAAAAATGTGCCTGAGAACAGACTAAAGTGATTAATTAGGAGAGTCACAGGATCATGGTACTGATAAAGGACTTGCAAAATTTGGGGTACATTTCTGTGTTTAATGGATAAACTTTTCTACCTTGTCCTAAGCATTTGATTTATACTTGAATATATTTGATGATTAGAAGCTTTTCAATAAAAGAGAATTAAAATCAATCTTTGTTGAATAGATATCTACTTTCCACAATTTATTTCATTGACTTCTGCTCTTAGCACCAACATAAGATATTATTGTATTTGTTGATATTGTAATGATTTAACTGATGAAGCTGTTATATGTATTGAAATTATGCTACCTGAAAAGGAGTCAGGACAATTGACATAGAAAACTAAGTTATGAATTAAGAAGTACTTGTTTAGGGGCTGGAGGGATAGATACTACAGCAAATAGGGAGTTTACCTTGCACACAGCTCACCTGGATTCAATCTCTCACATTGAATACGGTCCCCTGAGCCCACCAGGAGTAATTTCTGTGTGCAGAGCCATGAGTAATCCCTGAACACTTATCTGTGTTTCTTAAAATAAAGAAATACATTTTTATAACTACTCTGATGGATGAATAGATATATAAAAATCAAAACATAAATTCTGGCTGTGCCAAGAGTCCCTGCCTGAATAGAAATTAACTATGCATCTGATTGCATAACTTTGAGTGGAGTAAAATACTTTGAAAGTAGTAAACTACTCTGATTGGCTCAGATTTAAACCAATCTGAAATACCCTTTGGGTTTAGCACTAAGGTCCTCAAGTTTTCTTCAGGTTTTGGCAAAAATCCCTAGGACTTCTTGCTTGGAGAAATGGCCCTTCTCTTTCTACAAAGGAATGCTACAAGACTGTTATAAGGAATCTATTATGCTCAGTGAGATAAGTCAGAGGGAGAAAGATAAATACAGAATAGTACCACTCATCATCTATGGGTTTTAAGAAAAATAAAAGACATTTTTGTAATAATTCTCAGAGACAATAGAGATGAGTGCTGGAAGGTCCAGCTCAGGATATGAAGCTCACCACAAAGAGCAGTGAGTGCAGTTAGAGAAATAACTACACTGATAACTAACATAACAATGTGAATGAATGCGGGAAGTAGAAAGCTTGTTTAAAATACAGACTGGGGGGGTAGGGAGTTCGCACTGGTGAAGGGAGGTGTTCTTTGTATGACTGAAACCCAACTACAATTATGTTTGTAAACAAATTGTATAAATAAAGACATTAATAAAGAAAAAAGTATGTTATAAGAACTCTCCAGATCTAAGCACCACCTACCTGCATTTCAGTCTCTCAGATTTTGTGTGGTTCTCATTACTCGATTGCAAATTGAAGTATATCTCTGTAATGTTGCCATGTATGCTCAATTGAATAAATCACATTGTTACTATTATGTATTATCATACATAATAATTATAATTGAAATATTTTCAACAACAATAGATTAGTAATTTTGAGATCTGAAAGTCATTTTACGGAAATATACATAGCCCTGCTTTCATATGATAAACATTTGAATAACTGAAGCTTGGTCCTTTTACTTTTTAAAGGAATAATGCAAAAGTTAAAAATTAAACTGCAATGTGCACATAGAATTTGGAACAGGCTCCTTTGTTGTTTTAAATAGCATGATTCACAATAAGATACTTTTTGTTTTGTTTTTAGGCTGCACCATGCTGTTCTGAGGGCTTATTCATGAGTTCATATTCAAGGATCTTTCACTGTGGGGCTCAGGGGACTGACTAATGAGGTGCTGGGGATCAAACCTGGGTCAGCTCTGTGCAAAGCAAGAATCTTACCTCCTGTACTATCTCTCTACACTTCACAATCACAATATAAACACTCTTCATTATTAGGCTACTTTAAGGTAGTCTAAATTCCTTTCCATCTACACCATGACACACAATACATTCATGACACTTGTCAAATAAAATCTTCCCATGTTTTGCATATTCCCTCAATGTTAAACCAAAAGGTTCATTATCCTACCCTAGACACCTTAATTCTTTGATCTTTCATGAACCATGCTTTAGGCGAAGTAGAATTTTTCGAGGGTCTTATTTGTCTGAAAAATAGTGATTAAAGCAGATTTTACTCTTTTTGGTTTCAGAAAACAGCTTATAGCCAAGAACCATTCTTCTTCAGATGGCTCAGAGAAGATCCCTACATTACTCTGGTGTACATTTGGCAATACCAGTTAGAGATTCATCAAATTGGTATTCCTTGCTTCATAAATATTTAGCACGTAACAGAGAACATGGCTCAAGGGCCTTGAGCATACGGTTTGCATGTGGGAGTACCAGGTTTGATACTTGGTGCTGCACATTAGGAGGAAACCCTTGCATAATGGGCTGGAAGTAGCTCCGCTGAACATAACTGGCTGTAGCCCAATAACAAACGAAAACAATCAGCTGAACTCTTGCTTGGCCCCTCTAATAGTTGGAACAAACTTTTTGATAGTTAAATGTTGATTAAGATTCATTCCTTCTCTTAGACCCCTGAAATTCGACCTATTCAACCTGGTCCAGGACAAAGCAACTCCTCATGAATGCTTCAGAGAAAACGGGCTATAATCAGGGTAAGAAGTATTTGATGTACCATTTAAGCACTCAAATATTCATCTCTACTATGCCACATCTATTTATTTGTAGCAGCTTTTACTCTTCTCTGATAATGAAAAAAACAGGGGGGGAATCACTTTGTAAAAATTGGCTTCAATTTTAAATTTAGGCACTGTGATTTACATACTGGTAACAGTAATATTTCAGGTATACAATCTTCCAACACCATACATATTACCAGGATGTCAGCATCCCTCTATCATTGTCTCACTGGGAGACTTCACTCATCCTTTAATACCACTTTATTTGCAAACTTGGTTCTGTAGGATAACTCTCAGGGTCTCTTACCATTGGCCATGTTACTTAACTCTTGAAATGTTTTGTAAATCTAATGGTACACGTGTTCTCTCCATTATGCTTTCCCCTTTTCCTTTGTTGCCAAAACTCTCCTCCAATCCCATCCAATGCTACTTTCCAATGTCTCTGCTCACTAAGTCAGAATGTGCTTTTATTTGACATTATACATGTCCTTCCTGAATCTCATCTCATTAATTTTAGCTCATCATATGGCCTAAGATGGGTTTTTGGATTCCTAATTTTCTTATCTAACATCTTAAATTTTATGACATTTTTAAATTTAATGTGTTCCTGCTGTATCTTCCTACAAATTGATGATAAAGTGGTTAAATAAGATTTTCAAAATCAGAGTTCTATCTATAGCAGGAGACTGCCCTTTAATGTCACATTGAACTGTTACTCAATGTCTTGGGATATGGTGACCAAACACCTCCATACCCTGTTACCCAGTTCACCTATTCATCCCACATTAACCATGAAGCACACTGATGTTTTCCTCAGGAAAAACGCCATTATTTTCTTAATAAAGTTATCTTGTTCAAAAAAATGAACTTTGCAAACTCATTCTCATTACAAGACAAATGAGCACTTCTCGTTACAAGAAAAAGTGAGCCATATTCCCTACAACAAAAACTTGCACCCTTATATGGCTTTTAGAGAGGTCTGTTGATGGACAAAGAATTAACTCCTTCTTCCTTCTGTTTGTGTAGGAAAGCAAGTCATATTTAGTTGTGTAGTTTACTGATTTGATATTTGTGGGAACTTTTTTCTAGCCTCTGGCCTCTAATTTAACTAATTCCTGTACAATTATTTTTTATCCTGCCAAGTACATTTTACTTAATAATTGGAGTAATCTGTTTTTTAAAAAAGCTTCACATAATGGTTGCATTTGACAATTTTGTAAAATGTTGACATAAATTCTGTGAAAATTGTACAGTGAAATGTGGTATGATGTTGGTAGTCTATTATGTCCTATGGAAAACTGTTCTCAAATCAGTTTATTGTTCTGAGTATAAATACATTAATTTAGCCAGATTAAGAGAAAAAGCCAACATTTAATAATAAAGCTATGAAAAATTATAAACTCTAAGATAAACAGGGGCAAACCATCTATGCATAGAGACATATAGATATCACTATATATCATGTGTTACAAAAGCTGGGATATGAAAGAGAAGAAATGACATTTTTTCTTGAGGGTCTCAGAAAGAAAGACATTTGCAATGATAAACCACATCTGGGATTATCTCACAGCCCTCATTCTTCTAGAGCATCCGAAGTGAATTAAATGATGTTTTTAATAATGTGAGACAAAGGACTATGACAAAGACAAGAGCTTTTTCTTAGTCTATAGTGTCTTCATGCACATATTCCAATAAAATAATTTCTTTTTTTAATTAATGCTAACACACTCCTCAAAGCATGCTATGGCTCTATTAATCTTAGTTTTCCCATATTTATGTGTTTAAAGACCTACTCTAGGCATATGATAAAAATGCATATACTCCCTAAAGGAAGAATGACCCCACAATAGTCTATTCAATTATTATATAATGTCCTTATATCCCTTGATCCAACAGTTTTAGTAATGTTTTTTGTTTCCTGGTCAGTCCTAACAATGTTTAGGGATTACTCCTCACTTGCACTCAGGAACTAATCCTGGCAGTACTCTAGGAACCATATGGGCTGCTGGTATCAAACTTGGACAAGCAACATGCAAAGCAAGTCTCTTACCCACTGTCCTAACTTTCCAGCTCCAATAACTTATTTTAAAATTCAAAATTTCCTATGACTATATAGGAACAAAAAATTTATCAAAGAACAATGAACTGAAATTTAAAATTATGTGTGCCAAATAATTCAGCAAATTTACAAACACCCTGGAATATCAATTTTGACTTTTACAAATTTCTAATAATTTAGCTTTTTTTCTCTCTCAGGGTAGAGAACTGATATTTTATTTTATTTTATTTTATTTTATTTTATTTCTTTTGTTTTGTTTTGTTTTGGGGCTACACCCAGTGGCTCTCAGGAGTTAGTCCTGGCTTGCACTCAGAAATTGCTCTTGGCTAGGGGGACCATATGGGATGCAGAGGATCGAACCTGTGTCCGTTCTGAGTCAGGGGCATGCAAGGCAAATGCCCTACTGTTGTGCTACTGCTCCGATCTCTAGATAACGTATTTATTATAAATATTTGCGTGTAACTTTTACGATAAATTTCAGAATGCATTTTTACCATACGTTTGTCTAGGGTTTTCTACTTTCTAACATTTGTCCTATAAGAGATTCTAGCAAGAATAAGTTGCATTTATTCTATTATTCTTATAGAGCAAGTATGGCTTGAGGTCTGTGCCATGATAGACTGTGTTGGTGTTTTGAGAACATGTTTTCTTTAAAACAAAGATATAATTTTGCCTAGGTTTTTCTGCCTCCATTTCATCCCCTTGATGTAGTATAATGAACTTCTGAAGGGGAATAAAGGTATCAAATATTCTGAGTAATATAAATATTTTTCTTATTAATTATTTATATATTATAACATACATATGATTACTTAAATATTATAAATTATCATACATATTATCAATCAAATAATACAAAGTTATCAATAAGTATATGATTATATTATTATTAATTACTCATATCAATTTAATATAAACAAAATTCTCACCAGATCTACATATGTTTAAACATATAAAATATATAAATAGGAGGATATGAAAAATGGATACAGAAGCCCATTTAAACACTAACATATGTAATCAGGATTCATTGGTAAGGATAGTGTGTTATATACCTTTATCTTTATGTGAAAACTCCTAAAACACTTAAACCAATAACATATCAGCTAAAATTTTTAACTAGTAAACACAGTGGATATGTTTCACCCATAAAAACAATTTACAAATATAGATCTTAAAGGCAAAATGGTGATATTTTCTTTTTTTTAAGGGGAGAGTGCACACACAGTTCCCCACTACCACAAATTATGCAGTCAAGCTTCCCACATTTGGGAAAATCGAAGGGGTCAGCACATCCGGATTGTGATGGATAAGCCTCACCTTGGGAAAATCAGCTTTGTGATCATGGTACGTTCCCTGCCAGGTAAGTATGGTGGTGAGATTTTCTTTAGGAACACAACCACTATTAAGATTTTTCTTGAAAGTCCAATTGTCTAAAGAGGGGGCAGTCATTTTATTTCATAATTCTAATCACATATACTCTGACTCTTGGAACTATAAACAGAAGCTCTTCTGAAATTAAATCCCTTAGAAAATAAACAAGAGAATTAAGCACGAGGTACCTTTATTATTAAGGAAGCAAGAGAAGTTTCATTGTTTGTTCCTCTATATTACAATTTATACTTACGAGAAAATCTGTCTAGACGCTGTAAGTCTGTCAGAATGCTATAATGTATTCTATGTATGTGAATATTATCATGAGTATAGACTATTAAATTCTGTCTTCTCTCCTTTTTTGTACAGTGGAATGTGTTGCTGGCAGGATATTTTATTATGCCATCAAGTTTTAATTGGGTTCTGTAATCTCATCTTATAAAAACATTGATAAAAACTTTTATTGTTTTGACTAGAATACACCTGAAGTTTATCAGATAATGGAACTAAAATAGTTTACTAATGTATTTAATGCCCTTTATTCAAGGAGGAACAAATCAAAGATTGGTGCAGCTCAATAACTCATAAGCAGCGCAATATGATTCCTATGAAGTATGGGAGCAAGAGAAAGTTGTATAGAATGTCACAATGTTAGAAGACACAAAACAGGAAGATGGCATAGACTTAGATCAGAGATTTCTCTACCAGGTAGCAGATCTGATTATCCAGTCAAGCAATTCAGCAACATTTTGTTGGAGAATTCTGAAAGGTATTAAGTGTTTTGGATGAATTTAGTTGAGATTTTTAATATGTGCTACCCCATTGGACCTACTTCCATGAGTGGATCTCAATATATTAATTAACTATAAATTTACCCATTATTTGAAATGTACTCTTTATGAGTATGGTTCTATATTCTTAGAGAGAAGGAAAATTACCACCCCAAAATATGTCTCTTGGCATAGGATTATTTTTAATTTGGATAATTTTAAAGAGATAGCAGACAAATGAAAAGTTCTGTAAATTAAGGTGAAATTATCCTTATAGTCTGTTTATGTATACATATGTATACATAAACATCTCAGACTATAAGGTTAATATATATATATATATGAGAAAGCTTCATTATAAGGTATTACTCCTCTCTTCTTTTATACCAAGACAAGGGAAATGACCAAATTTTCAGAAATGCCCATCAATTAAGAAGGTACCAATAAATCTGCATGTTTTTTGTGGTATCCTGGTAACTCTTCAACTAACTAAATCCCTAACTCCACACGTTTCTTTTCTCTTTAAGATGATATTTAGGTAAAATGCCTGACCCATTTTTAGAAACTTTTTTAGTTTTGCTAGCTCTCTCTCTTATTTTTACAGAAGGATTACATATTTAACTTTTACTCTTTTTTCTATAAATCTATTTTTTATTGTAAAGATGTCTGTCAAATGGGGAGAATATTTCTTCTTTTCAAGACACCAATTCTCTTGTTCATTTAGTTGCATGCTGATCTGCATATTTGTGGCTCTAATATATCAGACTTAATGGAGAAATACTGGGAACCTAATTTTCTGTACTTAGCTCTATTGAATATCTCAAATATTAAGTTATTATTTTACATGTGGAAGGATTGTGGCAACCCCAATGGAGTAATTTATTGGCACCAGTTCTCTAAAAGCATGGTCTCAGTGTCTTTGTCACAGTTCTGTATTTCTCAAACTATTTAAAAAAACATTTTTGTTATTATATTTGTTATAGTTATTGTTTATTGGGTCTTATCCAGCAGTTATTGGGGCTTATTACTGACTTTGTGCTCAAGGATCACTCCTGGTGGGCTTGGGAGACCATATGGAGTACTGTAAATCAAACCCTGATTGGCTGCATGCACAACATTCATCCTCTCCATTATACTATCATTCTAGTCCAATGTTATTATAATATTTTTTGATATTACTATTCTCATTGTTTTGGGGCTGTCACAAAATGTGCACATATAATAACATAAACTTAATCAAAAATGTTTTTTCTGACTGCTTCACAGAACGGTTATGCTTCATCTTACATATTTTCCCATCTTGAGAATCCCAGACATGGTTGAAGGGCAATAAGAATGGCCTCAGAGCACAGATGGTATACTAACGCTTAAGCTATCTCCCTGACCTGAAATTTTCCACCTGAAATGGAATTTCAGGGTCTCTCACATGTAAGTTTATTGTTCTATTGCTGAGCTGCATTCCTGGACCCTCTCCTCTTTCATCCCCTCCTCTGTCCTCACTGTATCCCAAGACACAACAATACTGGAATATTAAAAAACCTACAATGATCTCTAACTGTTCAGTTGAGAAGACTCACAAAACTCACACATTTCTCTCATAAAGTCAAAAGCTAGAAATCATTAAGCTTTAGTGAGGAAGGTGTCTCCAAAACTGAGAAAGCCCCAAAGCTGGGATATTTGCGCCAAACTGTTAGTCTAGTTTTAAAGACAAATGAAAAGTTCTTGCAAGATACTGAAAGTGCTACTCCAGTGAACACACACATGATAAGAAAGCAAAACATCATTATTGTTGTTGGAGAAAGTTTAAAATGGTATGGCTAGAAGAACAGATTAGCCACAATATCCCCATATGCCTAAGCTTCTTCCAGAGTAAGGTCCTAATTCTCTTCAATTAACTGAAGACTATAGAGGTGAGGAAGCTGCAGAATGCAAGTTTGGAGCTAGCAGATATTGGCTTCTCAGATTTAAGAGAAGTCTCTATATAACATAAAAGTGCATAGTGAAGCAGTGTATACATCTTTCTGGAGATGCTATAGTAAGCTCTTTAGAAGATCTCACCAAGATGACTGATGAAAGTGAATTTCAATCTATACGAAACAACTTCTATGGGAAGAAAAGAACATTTAGTATGTTTATTGCTGGAAAGGAAAAGTCAAAGGTATCAAATCTTCCAAGGACGTTTGGACTTATTTGTTAGGGGTTAATAACATTGGCAAATAGAAATCGAGGCCAATGCACATTTAGCATTCTGAAAATTTTAGGACCCTAAAAATGATGCCAAATATATTCTGTCTGTGTTCTATAAAAGGAAGTCAGGATGGCAGCACATTTGTTTGTCACGAGGTTTATTGAATATTTAACACCCACTGTTAAGACCTACTGCTCAGAAAAATTTTTACTTTCAATATATTACAACCAGGGAAAATAATCCTAGTCATTCAAGAGCTCTTATTGAGGTATATAATGAAGTTTCATACTGTTTTCAGACCAAAACAGCATACTTCATATATTCCAGAATCAAGAAGGGATTCTGAAATTCAAGAGTTAATATTTAAAATATCCATTTCAGAAATCTCTACATCTAAATGCCACTGAGTAATTACTCTGATGAATCTGGGCAAAATGAACCTTGTCTTGATGTTATAAGAAACACAATTGAACAGTAGGGTGTTTGCCTTGCATCTGGTCGAACCAGGATGGATCTGGTTTGATTCCTGGCAACCTATATTGTCCCCCGAGTCAGCCAACACCTATCTATGAGCTCAGAGCCAGGAGTAACCCCTGAGCACCTCCAGGTGTGGCCCCCAAACAAACAAAAAACACTTGAGGGCCCAAGTGATACAATGGCAGGTAAGATGTTTGTCTTAAGAGTGGTCAACCCATGTTTGATCCCTGACATCTCATAAAGGTTTCTGACCTCCTTAGGAGTAATTTCTGAAAGCAGAGCTAGGCGGAAGCTGTGAGCAATGCTAGGTACTCATAACAAAAAGCAAAAACAAAAGCAATCCCAACCAACCAAACACAAAGAACACACGTAGTTTAATGGAGGGACTCAAAATACCAACATGAAAAGTTTGGTTCCAACCTTCCTTTCTGACCTTCTGTGAGTCAATATTTTAGTAGACAAAGTCACCGAAGATGTGGGAATATAGCATGAGAACTAGAATTACAAGAGGAGCTGGAAGATGTGGTGAATTGCTGCAGTATCATGACAATTTTTAACACATAAGGACTTTATTCTTATTAATGGCAAAGAAAGTAGTTTCTTGAGTCTACACCTATTGCATACACTGTGAATTTTGTTGCAAGTAGGACAAAGAATTTAGAATAAAACATAAACTTACTTAATTTAAATTAGTAGAAGTATTTGGGAGTGTTGAAAACGGTTTTGAAATAATTATTTTCTTGGGTTTTTTTTTTTTTGGTTTTTGGGTCACACCCGGCAGTGCTCAGGGGTTCCTCCTGGCTTTATGCTCAGAAATCGCTCCTGGCAGGCTCAGGGGACCATATGGAATGCCGGGATTTGAACCACAGTCCTTCTGCATGCAAGGCAAACAAATGCCTTACCTCCATGCTATCTCTTCAGCCCTTTGAAAGAATTTCTATTGTGGATAAAATACCATTAAAACACCATCATCACATGGACCAGAAAATATGGAAAGGAAAAATAAATAAGTGCAACAAACTTCATTGTTTTACGTTAAGAGATTGCAACAGTCAGTCTCCACTTCAGTCACTGATACGATAGCAGCAGCTATCAACACAGAGGGAAGATCCTCTATAATTAGAATGGATTATGACATATTAAAAGCTCAATAGATGGTAGTATTTTATCAATTAAATATTTTGAATAACTATGTGGACATTTTTACAAAAAGTACTAAAAAGCTATGGTATAGTGGGAACGTAATTTTATGTCCACTTTAAGCCAAAATATCCACTAGATTCAATTTGGAAGGAAGTGATATTCACTTTATGATGGTAGTCTGGAAACAAACTCATGTCTTTTATAAAGTGTACCTGTATTTGTATACATACATGTGTATATATACATATATCTTCTAACTCATGTCCCCCATGCACACATAAACACAGAAAGAATATTAATCTAAAGTACAACTAACTTTGTCATCAGTTTTCAGATAGATTTAAGTATAACAGATTACTTTTCACTCTGATATTTAAGTCCTTGAAAATTACTGTTTGAAGCTGAACTTTACTGACACCCAGATACTACAAGTCAGTTATTTATGTGTATAAAATGATAATACAGAAAAATGCTTCAGTGATATTTCCTAATGTACCACTGATTAAAGAACACCATTTTACAAAAGTTAATAAAATATTCAGGTAAAATTGCATTTATGTACCCTCATCCTAACCTTATCTTTCTTCACTTATTCAACACTCTATAAAATGTTGTGGTGCTGTGGTTCAATCCCTACCAATATTAAATACATTTAAAAGTAATAAACTATGCCTCTTTATGAACAATGAAAGACAAATACAAAATGCAATTCCATTCTGAACTAAAATGGTTTCACTAAGTCAGAATGTAAAAAAAGACATTTCCTTTTCCAAGCTCCATGTGAATCCTTTTATTAGATTTACATGGTAGCCAGAAAAGGGGGATTTCCAGAACTTCCTCCTCTGGATGAAGAGCATAATAAAATACACATAATAAAAGGCAAATGGAACATCTGATGTATAGACAAAACTACATCCTCCAAATGGACTTTGTAAGGAGATGAGGTGTCGTGTCAAATGAGTCACTAAAATTTAAAAAGTTTCCACCAATTTGAAATTTGCTACCTCAAATTGGTTTTATTTCCAGAAATATGCAAGATGGCTGACTATTTAGTTTAAAAGCTGAATGTTCTTTATGTAATTTCAAGCAACTTGGGTATTTTGCATGGGTATTTTCCATATATTTTAACATGGATTTGATTAAGTGAACACGGCCTGTAATGTTAAAAGCTTATAATAAAGGTATTTTCAATTAAATAAACAAAGAAGCCACACGAATGAGATGCCTTTAATGTGGATGAATTTATCAGGAATCAAACACTGAGTTTGTAAATGTCTCAAGGTTATGAAACCAAAATACTTGAGTCAACTAATCAAAGTTGTAATTTATAGCCAAAGAGTTTCCTTTATTACCTTTTAGACACATTTTATAAGCAAGTATTCTAATTATTTTAGGGTTAGTACTGCCCCACTGGATTTGGTTTTTATTCAAATAAACTCTTAAAAATATCTTAATATGCCTCAGTTTATCTTTTAACTGGATGTGTTATCCATAGCAAGGGTGAAAATAACTTTCATACAGATTAGACAGAATGGTGATGGCTCATCCAAATACTATCTTAAAGTGTAGAAGTTTCAATATCCTTTGAAGTTGTTTAATATATCACTGGAATTCTGTTGCCTGGCACAGTAGAAATACAGGGCATATTTATGTTGTATCCCTAACTGTAAAAAAGTGACAGTAGGAAAAAGGGCTGATTTTTTTATTACTTTGGGGGGAATTAAATATGATCATGGTCTTTTTTATCTTGAGTCCAGATGCACAAAAAGTGGCCTGAAAAGCTTGTAAATACATAAGCTTGCTTGAGACGTGCACAAATTGAAGGATTTAAAATAAAATCTGTTCCAACCTTTTTCATTCTTCAGCTTTGTCCTTTGTGACGTGTTATTTATAGCCAGAGCTGGGGCGGGGGAGAAGAAGGTGATTGTAAGTCAACACACAGTGTAGATTAAGCCACTGAAAAATGGCAATTGTGAGACATATTCAATAGCGTTCTGTAAAAGAACTCATTTCAGCACCATAACCATGAGACACTGATATTTGGCAAAGCGATTCCATAGATTTATAGCTTCATCATATCCTTTGCTGATTGCTCGTCTCTCAAGGACAAATGTGCTCTCAGACACAATTCTAAATATCCCGGATAAAGCAATGTTATGTCTATTCTGAATAGTTATGTCATAATTAGGGGGAAAAGTTACTAAATAAACTTAATCGAGCATTTAGAGGACTGTATAAAACATTTCATTTTATTTCTTCCCTAGAGGACCACATTGAATTTTTATTTCAAAATATTCGCTATTTTATTGGCCATCTCTTACATGTTAATTGCCTCAATTGTGCTTGGAGAGATGTCACTATTTTCCATTGAGAAGTATATATCCACCTGGGGGTCTTCCCACCTCCCTTGTTTTCAAAACTGGACGAGATCAACAAGGAATGAAGTCTTCAGGTATTAATTAGTCAGAGTTTGAGAAAAAGACAAGAAACTTTCAAGGAAAAAATCTGTTTGAAAAGAAGGCATGATTCTCTGCTAAACACTTAGGATAGGAGAAATAGTCTGTAGTTTAGAGTCAACAAGGATTAGACACTAAAATGGTTTCTTTCAATCACCTCTATGAATTTATATGGTATCATAAGAGCTCTGGTAACTCTTTCCCAGTATACTCAAACAATAGAGTCTTTGAAATTATTCACCAATTTATTTAAAAAGCAAGAAACAAATCCACTGGATATAAGCATTTGGGGGCTTTGTTTTCACTAAAGAAATTTAACTGTCGGGATGCCATTATGAAAGCACTGTACATATTCATAGTAATATTGAGAGTTTGATGGATATTGAAGAGGTTTCCACTTTTCTTGCAAATACAAACATTAGTGAAAACAGCATTGTACATGCATCTATATTCAATTGGGTAAGCTTTGCAATAAGGTACATTTATACAATAGAATAGCTAGTTAAAGGAGCCGGCGAGGTGGCACTAGAGGTAAGGTGTCTGCCTTGCAAGCGCTAGCCAAGGAAGGACAGCGGTTTGATCCCCTGGGGTCCCATATGGTCCCCCCCCAAGCCAGGGGCGATTTCTGAGCGCTTAGCCAGGAGTAACCCCTGAGCATCAAACGGGTGTGGCCCCAAAAACCAAAAAAAAAAAAACCAACAAAAAACAAAATAGCTAGTTAAGGAGAGTATTGTTAAATATTAAGAGATACTATTAAATTGTTCACTAAAAAGTTTGA
The DNA here is from genome assembly GCF_024139225.1 of Suncus etruscus. Classification (NCBI taxonomy): domain Eukaryota; kingdom Metazoa; phylum Chordata; class Mammalia; order Eulipotyphla; family Soricidae; genus Suncus; species Suncus etruscus. Next base: position 121,251,477 of record NC_064868.1, read on the forward strand.
ACAATATATACATATACACATTTATAGTTATATATCTGTTGTATATATGTATATGTAATATACATATAGTTATAATGAAAATTGTCAGTGTCTTAATCTGTTTTGGTCTGACTAGAGAATATGGTATCTGGGTGTTGTCTTATTTTTGCACTTCTTAATGTGTGAAATTGATCTTTTTCATATTTATATTGGTCTTGTAAAATGTGTTAAGGAATTTCAAAACATTAAACACATTTTTTAAACACATTTTTTAATTTTTTTGGGTTTTTTTCCGGCCACACCCGTTTGATGCTCAGGGGTTACTCCTGGCTACATGCTCAGAAATTGCCCCAGGCTTGGGGGGAACATATGGGATGCCAGGGGATCGAACCTCGGTCCTTCCTTGGCTAGCGCTTGCAAGGCAGACACCTTACCTCTAGGCCACCTCACTGGCCTGTAAACACATTTTTTAAGTTTAAAACAAATTATAAAATTTTAACAAAATTCTTAAAATGTCTTCAATTTGATTCAAAGCTTAATTTAATAAGGATCCTCACATCAAACTGATAGCACTTTTGTAGCACTTTGGCATATCCTAATTTGGGTTTAAAGTTCTCTCACTTGTCTTTCAGACAAGCTGTAATTTTTTTTAACAATTTTTATTGTGACCAAGGTGAATTACAGATCTTTCACAGTAATATTTAAGGTATATAGTGACATGGAATCAGGAGCATTCCCACCACCAGTGTTGTCCTCCCTCCACCCCTGTTCCCAGCATGCATCCCATGTTCCCTTCCTTTGCCCCTCCACCGGGCTGCTGGTATAACTGGTCCCCTCCAAAGAGGCTGTCATTGTAAAGGCTTCTGATTTGACTGAACAGAAAGTAGAGGATTGGGGTGCTTGCTTTGCAACCCCCTATATCCCCCCAGATACAAAGATCTTCTGGTTATGTATTTCTTAGTGCTATATTTCCAGTGTCATCAAACTTTTTTCCTTTAGCTGTCAGTGATGGAAAAAATAAAAACAGCAATAATGTCAATAAAAATGCTATCATCCCTAGCACTACTAATACTACCTAAAGCTAGTATTCACTGAGTTTTTCTTTGTGTCTGATATCTTTCTACATTATTTCTTTTAGTTTTTGGGCCACATTAGGTGGTGCTCAGGGATTAATGCTGTCTCTACACTCAGAAATCACTCCTGGCACCCTTGGGGGGCCATATAGGATACTGGAGATTGAACCTGCGTCAGCTGCATACAAGACAAACACCTTACCAGCTGTGCTATTACTTTTGCCCCCTTTTCTAAGTTCTTTATTTGTAGGACTATATTAAATCCTTGTATCAATATATTTTATTTTCTACTAATTCGTTCAAGGAACTTATAAAGTTATCCAAAATCTCTTAAATATTAAATAGCAGGTCTAAAACTGAAATACAGAAGGAAAAGAAGAAATTTCAGAAATGATGTACATTGAAGAGGATGGAACCTGCAATGAATTCTCAGAAAGTAATAAGACTAAGATGTAATTCAAAGAAGTTAGTCTGTCACTAGCCTAAAGTAGGCAAAAGCATGTAGGTAGGCCTGATTCACTTTGTAGGTCAATAAAACTAACTGATTTTATTGGCCTGACACAGGTTGGACTAACTCCAGAGAGAAGCTCAGTCGGAATAACATGCTGTGATAAAGAACATAAATGTGGAGCAACAGACTATATATCAAAAACCCAAAGTGGATGCAGTTTCCAAGAAAACCTATAAAACCACTTTTGCAAAGATAATTTATCCCTGGAAATTCTTGCCCATTTGGTTTTAAGAAAAATAAAAGACATTCTTGCAATAATTCTCAGAGACAAAAGAGAGGAGGGCTAGAAGGCCCAGCTCACGACATGAAGCTCACCACAAAGAGTGATGAGTGTAGTTAGAGAAATAATCACATTGAGAACTATCATAATAATGTAAATGAACTAGGGAAGTAGAAAGCCTGTGTATAGTACAGGCGGGGGTGGGGTGGGGAGGCGGGAGACTTGGGACATTGGTGATGGGAATGTTACACCGGTGAAGGTGGGGTTGTTCTTTACATGACTGAAACCCAACTGCAATCACGTTTGTAAGCAAGGTGTTCAAATAAGATATTAATGAAAAAAATTATCAAAAATGAAAAGAAAAGTAATTCTTCCCCATTTTGAGGGTTAAATCACATTTCAACTTGATATATGCCATTCCTTTCTTTTACTTTGTGGTGTTCCACAGTTTTCTCCCCTCTAGGAAAAAAAACTACTTTCACTCTTGATTATGTTTTATTCTCTTTCCCTTATCAAAATATTTAAAATTATTTTGATTTACTGCTTCCTGTTGAAATTTTTTTGTGAAGTAAGGTTACAGAAAGAATCTGGGCAGTGGACTGGAGAGATAGTACAGTGGGTTAAGTAACTTGCCTTGCATGTAGCTGACCTGGGTTTGATTCCTGGCACCACATATTGTCCCCAATAAATGACAGAACTAAGCCTAAAGCACATATCCAGGAATAAGTTCTAAGCACAGTAAAGAAATCAGGTTGTTGGGATTTATTCCATGGTGTGTAAATCAAGTGAGATTCCCATGCAGTCTGAATAATTGCCAACCTATCCTGTGCATGTGCTCCTTGTAGGCTCTATCAGTTCAGATCCTTCCAGGTTCTTTTCCAGGGGTCTATTCTAGGTAGTGGTCGACTCCACCAGCTAGACTATTACCTCCCTTCTCCCCATTTCGCATAAAACTTCTGCAACATAGGATTCAGTATATTAAAATATACTCTACTGATTACTTAATTGAAATTTATTGGCTGTGTCATCAATCTGTATACTTAGTTTCCCCATGCCACTGATTCATAATATAGATATTGGTACATTGTCAGTACTCACCTCATCAGGTTGTCATGAAGTTGAAATATTAATGGACATAGAAAATTATATGCCAGATATATAATTAATAGATGAAATACTTAATATTATCCAGACCCTATGACACCCAAACAAATATTCCAGACCGTTAGCTTTTCTCACTCTGCATTCTTTTTTTCTCACTTTCCATTCTAGCAATGCATGCACTCAGATACAATTAAGGAATTTCCACTACCATATTCCTGTGGATTGTTTATGATCCCTGCCTCTGGGTCCCAAGAACACTCATTCCCTTTTATTTTCTGACACTAGCTTTACTCTTTCTATAAAACTACAACTGTCTCTAAATATATCCAAAATCAAATAAGATGCTAATGTGAACTTTTCCACATGGCACCATCTCTATTTCTGTTCATGTAAGCTCCATGAAAGCATGCATATTAATCTACTGCTCAGTAACAAATCAGAACTAGTAAACTAGTTCATTATAATCCAGCCAATACTTCAATTAGAAATTAAGTTCTCTATCAAGACCTTCCAGACTTTGAGCACAGTTTCCTAGCACTTTCTTAACTCTGAGCACCATCAACAGTGAATTCTGTTTATTGTGAAAGTAGGCAAGAAGTAATTCCTGAGCACATCTAGGTGTGGCTCAAAAAATCCTAAAAAGGGCAATTCATACCTTCATTTTCATGTTGAAAGTCAAAACCTATATCATATAACAATATGATAGTGAACAATAATTACCAGTTTCTTCCAATATGATACTGAAATGTGTTTTGGGATTTCCTTTTCTCCCTTTTCTTTCTACTTTCTCGTTCCCTCTTTCTTTCTCTTCCCTCCTTTCTTCCCTCCCTCCCTCCTTCCTTCCTTTCTTTCATTCTTCCTTTCTTCTTTCCATCCTTCCATTCTTCTTTTTCATTCTTTTTATTTCTTTCTTTCTCTTTTTACTTTCTTTCTTTTTCTCTTTCTTTCTTTCATTCATTCTTTCTTTCTTTCCTTCTTTCCTTCCTTCCTTCCTTCCTTTCTTTCTCTTTTTTCCTTTCTTTCTTTCTTTCTTTCTTTCTTTCTTTCTTTCTTTCTTTCTTTCTTTCTTTCTTTCTTTCTTTCTTTCTTTCTTTCTTTCTTTCTTTCTTCTCTTTTCTTTCTTTCTTCTTTCTTTCTTTCTTTCTTTCTTTCTTTCTTTCTTTCTTTCTTTCTTTCTTTCTTTCCTTCTTCCTTCTTTCTTCCTTCCTTCCTTCCTTCCTTCCTTCCTTCCTTCCTTCCTTCCTTCCTTCCTTCCTTCCTTCCTTCCTTCCTTCCTTCCTTCCTTCCTTCCTTTCTTTCTTTCTTTCTTTCTTTCATTCTTTCTTTCGTTCTTTCTCTCCTTATTTCTTTTTCTTGCTTTCTTTCTTTTCTCTTTTTCTTTCCTTTTCTTTCTTTCATGTAAATTGAGAAATAAAATAGTAAAGATGAGGTACCACCAAAATATTGGAGAGTACTATGTCAGATAAACAACCAGAAAAAATTCCTCTGCAGCAAAGGTTTTCTAACTTTCCCCTTTCTTTTTAATAACTGAGATAATTATAGGCACATACAAATAAACAATAGAGCCTTGTACAATTATGTTTACTCCAATGAAAAAATTGACTCATTCTAGTACATTATGGTTACCAAGTCATTGACATTGATCCCTTTCAGATTTACTCATTCAATTCTTTGTATAAATCTCCTCCTGATAAAATATTTTAAAACAGTACCAAATGCTTAGTTTTAAAAAAGCTTCAAACTTTCAATGCACTTTCTTAACTCTCTACAGATATTTTATGTCAATATGCTTTTTTTTTGCTTGACAACTTGAATAAATAAAGCAAAAGTTTTTATTCATTCTTCTTCAGACTTTAGAAAATAAAAAGCATACATAAAAAATAATTTAGAAATTATGGGAACTATGGGCATATAGGCAAAACCTAGATCTCCCCAAATTTTCAAAACAGATCTTCATATGTTGTATCACTTTGATATGTAGATTATATAGAACTGAATTCAATCAAAGCCCTGAAATTTTATGAGAAACTTTGTATTACTCTACTACCTAGAAGAACTCAAATTGCTGGTATTTCCTAGATAAATTTTCTATAGCAATAATCCTTGCTAGGGCAAAGATGTATTTATTTATTATTATGTATTTATTTGTGAAAATCCTGGCTTCTGTCTTGATTCCTTTTGTTTGTTTTGGGGGCACACCCAGGGGCACTTATGAGTTACTTCTGGCTCTGCATTCAGAAATCACTCCTGGCATGTTTGGGGGTCCATATGGGATTGTCGGAGATTGATAACCTGATTCAGCCACATGAGATGTCTTACCTACTGTACTATCGTTACAGCCCCTCTATCCATATAGGATAAATCCATCCAGGATAAATACCCTGGCATTTTTAGATATTACATCCATAGACTAGACCTACACAATTCAATCTGTTCTTCTCACCTAATAATTTGTGCAATGTCAATTTATTATTTCACCCGATCAGTCTGAAGTAAACCCAAAGAGTAGGTTTCCTTCCAAAGGCATTTTTAATGACTTTTAGGTGTTTGACCAAATTTGAATTTTCAAATGTTATGGAAAAGAATTCAAGTGAATCTTTATAAATGGAACAGTCAAATTGATAAAGGGTCACATATATTACTGAAATACACCTCCTTGAAGCAGGAGATTAATTTGATTGATGTCAGGCTTGAATGTTTTCTACTCATTATCCTTTTTTGCATGAGAAATGCAACATGAGCAAGCACAGCCAGGAACACCTCAGGTTCATTACCGAGATGATTTTGAATTCATTTTTGTACATTAAGACATCTTTATTCTGAATTATTTCACAACCCCTACATTCAAGTCTACTGCCAAAACCTATAGTTTATGAAGCTATCACTTAAGGAACCCCAAAGAGGCCTTTCTCCTAAATTCTTAACTTACAATTCATGAGTCCTGAAAAGTTACAGAATGCATAAATGTATATTTTAAAGGGATTTATTGATAAATAAACTGTAATAAGTACAAATAATTCTGAAAAGAGATGACAGAAATACAACAATGAGTTTATTTTCTAATGTTCTCTATTTAAAATACAGTTGAGAAGGGGCTAGAGAGATAGTGAATTGTGTACGGTATTGCCTTGCATTAAACCAATCTGGGTGCTATTACTTGCATCACATATAGTCCCATAAAAATGCCAGGTATGATCCATATCATAGATCAAAGCAAAGATCCAGCAGTAAGCCCTGGCAAGAATAACCCCACAATCCAAACATCACAGTTGTGATCTATAAAATATAAAAGCTGAAAATATATAACTGACTTAAAAATAATATAGCTTTTTATTCATTCATCTGTAGTTGGACATTTGGAAGAATGTCCAAAAAGGGAAAACTTGTGGTATGTATACTCAATGGAATACTACCAGCTCTGAAAAAGGATAAAAGATCATTCACTTTGTAGCAACATGGATGAAACTAGAGGTTTTGAGTGAACCCAAAATTAAAGAAACAGATACAGAATGATCTTTCTCATATAACAAAGAAACAGAGCAAGGTTGCAACAAAAATCCAGAGGGGAGTTGACCCACACAGTTGAATTTGAAAGATACGGTGGTAGGGTATTTGTGGGAGGGATATGGGACGAATATTTATGCAAGTTGCATTGAAATTATGTCCATAAGAAAAACATTATCAATTGAATTATAAATAAAATTTAATAATAATAAATGAAAAACAGCATGTTAAAAATAATGACAATTTCTGAGGAACCAGTTACAAGAAAAAATGTGTGTTTGCAGCCATTTCTAGCTTCTGTGTTCAAAAGCAGGTTAAAGATATCTGGAAGTACAGCAACTGTGAGATAAGAGAACTGGTACTATACAAGCAAGAATGTGTCCCATTATTCAGGCTTCAATGCAGGGAGGAGTCTCATGCTTTCATTCATCATTTAAATGAATGATACTTTGAGCTTGACTGACTTAGAAATATTATGAAATGAGAATATTTCCAACAAAATACACTCAGAGCATTATACTGAAATTTCAAAATAGATGAAGAAAAACCCAGAAATAGCTGAGAGTTTGGTGGACCTCCTTTGCATAAGTATGAGACCTGCAATGAGGTCATATATTCAGTCTCTGGCACTCCCCCATATGCCCTGTGAGATCTCAGAGGCTCTTCAATGCATGCCATAATGAACTGTGTGGTTACTAGCACAGAGCAACCATCTGGGTGTGAGGACCTCAGCTAGTTTCCAATTCCCAGAGGACACTTTAACTCTGTTAGCACTGAAACCAAGTGTCCACAGTGAGTCTACAAGTAAAACAAAACATATATATCACCAAAATCTTATGTAAAACGTCTGGTGAACATTGTTACCAAATTTGTATAATCCTGGTCATCATAGAAATAACAAATGGCATGTTATTGGGGAGATTATATATAAGATGATCTAAATATAGATATGTATAAATGTATATAAATATGGATAAATCAACAATTTCTGATATTTATCTCCCAAAGGTCCTAAAGAAGAAATTTGATCGAGTGGCAGACAAAAATTGATTGGTAAAATGATGGATAAACACATTTCACAGTTAAAGGCATTATTTATCAAATTCAATGTATACTCCAAAGACTAAACAAGCTGAATAAATATAAATGTAATCTAGAATATCTATAGATTATCAAGGTTAAGGAATAAAATGTTAAGGGTAATAGATATAAAGTACTAATTACGGGGCCAGTGAGGTGGCGCTAAGGTAAGGGGTCTGCCTTGCAATCACTAGCCAAGGAAGGACCACGGTTCGATCCCCCAGAGTCCCATATAGTTCCCCCAAGCCAGCGGCAATTTCTGAGTGCTTAGCCAGGAGTAACCCCTGAGCATCAAAAGGGTGTGGCACCCCCCAAAATATTAATTATATAAAAAGTCAAAGAAAATTTATCAATTCAAAAGAATATATCAAAATGAAATAATAATTTCAAAGTAAAAATGTTGAAAGGAGAGGCCAGAGCTATAGTTCAGTGGTAGGGCTTTTGCCATACACGCAGCTGCCCAGGATGGACCTGGGTTCGATCCCCAGCATCCCACATGGTCCCCCAAGCCAGGAACGATTTCTGAGTGCATAACCAGGAGGAACCCCTAAGCAAATGTGTGTGGCCCAAAAATAAACCAAAAATGTTGAAAGGAGTTGATCAACATGGAATTTAGTAATCTAAGTAGCATTTATAATCAAAGAAAAATAAAGAAATGTTAAAGGCACAAAAATATTAAGATAGTTTATTACAGACTCTCACTCAAATAATTATTGAAATGTATATTTTCAAAGAAAGAAAAAACAGGCATGGAAATTAGGGGTTCTATTTGAAAAACAGTGGAAAGTACAGTTGATTTTCTACTACAAAAAGGAATTATTATTTTTTAAATTTATTTTGGGACTTTTTCAGCTAAACTCAGGTACCATGGATCACACCAGTGATACTTGGCCTGACATTTGAGAGCCCGGTCCAGAAGAAAGATGCTTCTCAGGCCAGGAACAGCTCAAAATCACCAGAACCATATTTGACTGTATGCAGAGGTCACTCAGGCTCTATCCAGAAGGTGCTGTTGTGGCAGAATTACATGCTCTTGACAATCAAACTCAAAGCCAAGAGCATGCAAGGCATGCATTCCAGTATTTTGGACTCTCTCCCTGGAACCAGGAATGACTGTGCTAAAGGGTAAAGCCACAGTTCTAAACTCTGACTTTGCAAACATTTTTCAGTTTAAAAATTACATAAAAACATAATAAAAAGCATTATTTTTGAATATAAAAAACAAAACATCTTAGGTTTGAAGAAGTGTCTACGGCAATCTCTCAGCTCAGTCATTGTAGGAAAAAGTAACTGTAGACAAACACCAATTAATTAGCATGTCTGTGTTCCAATACAACTGAATTCATAAAATTAAGCTACTGGTCATCAAGCTCCAGTTTGCTGAAATCTTCTCTAAATAATAGATATATAGAGTTGCTCAAAAAAATCTCTGACCAGTTATCACTTTTGGGTCAATTGGCAACTAAGTCCTTTGGGTATTGAGGAAAAAATAGAATTTCTTATTCTTCATAAGTGTATGATGAACAGAGAGGTATTTTTATATATATTTTGGGGGTCACACCTGGCAGTGTTCAGGGAATACTCCTGGCTCTATGCTCAGAAATAGCTCCTGGCAGTCTCAGGGAACCATAGGGGATGCAGGGATCAAAACCAACGTCCTTCTGCATGCAAGGCAAACGCCTGATCTCCATGCTATCTCTCTGGCCCATTTTTCTATATTTACAATTCTTAATATTTTGATGTTTCTATATTTAGCATAAGCTTTTAGAAACTGAAAATTCAAGTAACATGATTTTTACTAGAAGACTGTGTTAAAATACTATCTTTTGGGTGACTTTTAGCTGGACTTTATACCTCATCATTAGAATAAAATTGCATTTGTTCTATGAAACCAAATTTATTTTCCTCCAATTTTTATTAAGACATTGTAATTCACAATATCCTTAATGATAGAGTTTCATACATGCAACATTCCATCATCACGCCCAATGTCATAGTGTTTATATTTTTCCATTAGTGTTTCTTGATCCTCCCATCCCCTCCTGTCCACCTACAGGCTCTCAGGTTGTGTTGCTTCTGGTCGTTTATATTTTTCATACTATGTTGTTGTATATTCTACATATAAGATAGGTCATTCTGTATCTGCCCTTCTCCTTTGAATAACCTAATTCATGTGACAGCTTGTAGTTGCATCCACATAAAAATGGAATAATTTTGTATGTCTGTGTGGGCATACACACATACTTGTGTTCTGGTTACTTTACTAAAGTAAGGTTTACAGGGCAGAATCTAAATTTACTCTATACATTTTAAGTGAAATCAATGTGGACATAATATCACTGAACATGCTATAGAGCATAAAAATATTTCTACATCAAATATAAAAGTTCTAAAAACCAAAACTCCCTGATAGACTCTTTTACTCATAGATATATTATATTGATTATAGAAAGCAGATGTGTAGTTTTACTTAAATTTTCAAACAAAGATAGATAGTAGGTTAGATCCTAGAAAGGTTGCATGAAAAAGCTGTATCTATCAGGTAATTTAAATTATTTTGCAGTAAAACTTGCCCACCACCCCCAATATCAGTAGTTTGAAAAAGAATGAGGGGTAAACCTAGACATAAATTCTTTTGGTGTACTAATGTTACAGCTCAGTTTAATCAAAGATAAGACATTTCAATTTAAAGATTCAAAACAAAGTCAATGAGGCCAGCGTTTGGGTTTAGTGCATGTGCCTTGCATGCATGAGACCTAAGTTCTGTACCACAAAAATAAACAGATAAATTAATGTAAAAAACATAAAGGCATGGAATTTTCCTGAGGGGAAGAAAAGTCAGTTATAAATAAATTATCCACATACTTGTAGTCTGCTTAGAATCCTGACCCTTTTGAAATGCGTAAAATCACAGTTTTTGTACTGGTTATATGTTCCTCTCAGAGAAAGCAAGAATTCAAGAAGGAAGACAGGCAAGACCCTTTAATCAGGTATTGGTAAAACTACAGGTAATCATCTAAATATTTTGAAGGGGCTGGAGCGATAGCACAGTAGTATGGCATTTGCTTTGCACACGGCTGATCCAGGACAGAACTTTGCTCGATCCAGGCGTCCCATATGGTCCCCCAAGTCAGGAGCAATTTCTGAGTGCCTAGCCAGGAATAACCCCTGAGCATCATTGGGTGTGGCCCAAAAACCAAAAACAAGGTTTTGAAATATCTTTATGAACCACCAATTTTGAAATTCAGCATTTCAATATATATATATATAACAGAATCTACCGTAACACATTGGACAGAAGACAGAAGATAAAACTAGGTGATAAACAAAACTATGTAGAAATAGAAACAAAGCCATTTCTTTTCTCCTTGTCATATACTTGCCATTTCACTTACATTCATTGTTATTTCATTTTAAAATGCCATTTAATATCAGGCAAATATTGAAATACAAGTGCTAATGATTAATACTTGCCACTTTAATAGAGCCATAAGTAAACTTTATAGATTAGTTTTCTAGAAGAGCTATGCTGCTGCTATTGGATGAGAAAGCAAACCGATAAAATTTTCCAATAGAATGAATAATATGAGTGATATACCACAAATCAGATAGAAATGGACCTGTTGGGAAAGTCACCAACTTAAAAAAATAGAATATGCTTTTTATCTGAAAGTGCAATTCTGTAAACCTAGGTTAATGCCAAGTCCTTTATGCAAAGCCTATAAAGAGTTTGTTACAGAATACATTAAAGATCATGGTATTGGTCAATGATATAAAAGTACGATTTGAAAGTCAATGACAGTCAATTTTTGAGCCAGTGTACATACTCTTTACTGATCCACCTGAAGATTTGGAGTATTGACTGTAGTGTGAAACAGTGCAGTAATTTTATCATTAAGGAAGTGCTGCTTCTTGCTGCAAATGTCTGCATATATCTTTATCTCTCCGTAGTGTAATATTCTTGGTGTATAATCCTTTCTATGAGTTGTTTAGATACATATAGTCATGTTTAGTCATACATATTGCTTTATATATCATTCTGTAGATATATATGTATGCACTTTCATTTATGTATGACTATATAATGACACCATTGACTAATATATTATTGCACATTCCATACTTGTTACAAAAGAGTATCATTGGTCTGATTCTGTGTTACAAGTGATATTAGCATGATCAAACTATTTACATACCAAGTGTGGATAGACTGAATGCAAAAAAATGTAGCATTTCAGATTGTATGAGAAGGGTTAACCCAGCATAATGCTTTTAGTAATGGTGTAGAAGTAGTAATGTGCCCTTTATATCAAATCTTTCTTGAGAGACTAGTTATAGTTATTAAGGGTTAGATTTTATGTAATGGAGTTTTATCAGTACAGTCACTAGTGCTTTTTAAGCTGTTCAGTTGACATTTGTATTGACTTTTTTCTAAACTATTCCCGAATATCGTTTACTGTTCTTAAATGCCCCCCTCCTTTTAAAGGGCTATTTTTATTAAAACCAATTACCTGAATAGTGTATTATGAAAATACTATCAAACATTTTTAACAGCTCACTATGTTCTAGGCATTTAAAACTACAATGATCCTAAGAAATGAACACAATTATTTTCTCCATAAAGACTTCCAGGCTAAGAATCTAAAGGCCTAGATTTTTAACCTCAGTTTCATCTCTGAATAGCTCCATAAAGCACAGGCAAATTTCTTCCTCTAACTAGGCTTGGATATGCTAAATTAGAAAAATAAGTAAGGTGCAGTAAATATTTTCTTATTTTTAGGGTCTATAATTCTTTAAATTTTTTAGGGTCTATAGATTTCTTACTAAAACAGAAGCGTATGAAAGTATTTTTTACAGAGAATTTCTTATTCAAATAGAATGCTTTGTTTCTCATTCAGTAAAGCAATATTACTCTGGGCTGTATGCCTAGAAATAGAAATGGCCTTATAATATAAAACTGGATGTTAGCAGGAGGGTCATTGAAATGGAATACCATCCCATTGCTTTCTGCAAAAGATAGGATGCAACAATTACACAGTAATAAGGTAGACATTTAATATTCTGATTCTTATTACTGATTTTTCCTGAATAAGGTGAACATTTCCTGTAGGTTGTTTTGCCTTAAAAGGGTATGCATTTTTCTCAATGCTTAAGTCTTGCCAATCAGGAAATATTCAAATATTTAGGTATTTTCTTTCTGGATGTGGCATATTTTGCCAAGATTCATAGCTCAGTCTGCCAGTTCTGCTACCACTCCATAATGAACAAAGAATGCAGTGTTTACATGCACTTTTCCTGCTCAGTGAGATGGTGTGACTTATTGAATGATGGGTATTAAT